>NC_067402.1:193033212-193714462 GCF_016432865.1 Antechinus flavipes
AGAGGGAAAAAAATCAAATGACATGTAAGTAAAAAAGAAATTGATTTAATATTTTCCATAATAAAATATTTTTGAATACATTTTACTTATTTTTTCAATGAATTAAAAAAAAGATTCTTCTTCTTACTGCTTCCCCAAAGGAGGGAAAAGAAAAATAAAACTTATAACAAGTATTCATCATTAAACAAAAAAAAAAAATCCTCTATTGGTCAGATACAACAAATGTACTTTACATGCATTGAAAAAAAGGATATAAATCATTCAATTCAATTTACTTAAATGTAACAAACCTTTATTAAATGATTATTTTTAGATCACTGTTCTAGTACCTTAGGAGTCAAAGATTTTAAAATAACCTTCAAGAAACTTACAATCTACCTATTGAGGAAATAATACCTTTATAGACTATATAATACAAATTTTAATTCAACCAATCCACAAATATTCATCAAACTGTTTCAGGTATCAGAAATAAAAAGATAAATGGACAATAGTCCTTGTCCTTAAGGAAGTTGCATTCTATGGGAGGAAAGAGTCCTTATAAATATAAGTGTATACAAAATATAGAAGAAATAAATACATGGTAATGAGAAGTAGAAATGAACTGATATTTAAGAAGATGAGGAAAGACATTGATTACTGTAATGAGACTGAAATATCTATATGGCATCTAGTTCAAAATTAATAAGTCCTTGCAAGAAATACAGGACCTTATTTCAGGAGAGATCTGGGAGTTTTCTGTATTAAGTTGATAAGTGAACTTATGGGAATGAGGGAGAACTTCATGTTAGGGAGTTCTAAGTTCTAAAAGAGAAGAGATGGAGGATGAAGCTGGAAGGTAAAGGGTTAAAACTTGGCCAATGATCCAACAAAAAAGAATGAGAAGGAATAGTCACATAGGTAGAAGAAAAGTTAATCAAGAATAACCTCAATCAGTTATTCAAAAAAACTTATTAAACAACTGGCATGTGCCAGGCAGCAATATAAAGAATAAACTAATTCCTATTCACAAAAAGTTTAGGATCATACAAATCAAAAAATAAGAGGGTAGACAAAAGAGGGGATTAAAAAAAACTTTTGTGAAATGGATGCAGAGCAAAAATAAGGAAAAGGAGTGCAAAGCTTTGCAGTTGATAAGGTAAAGGGGAAAATCTTTTTGGAAAAGTTATGGGGCTATTTAACCCAAAGAGGAAAATGCTGAGGAGAAACTGCTCTAGTCTTGAATAGACTAACTATTCTAACTAACTAACTAAATAGACTAGCTTTCATAAGTAGGTTGGTGATAGGATATTCTTTGCCTTAATTCAGTTTATCAGGAATTGATTAATGTCTTTTTTTATCCAGAATAATTATAAGTCCTTATGGGGATATCAAAAAAGCATAAGAAAGATTACTAAACTTTACAGAGTTGCAAAATTCTGTTGAAACAAAATACGTACCAGACACAATATGATCAGCATAGAAAATGGCAAAAGATAGAAATAGTGTATTACGATACTACTATACCCAGGATCAGTGAGACCTTCTTTCAAAGTCCACCTTAGTTACTTGCTAGGTATATAATGTTCAACAAGTCACTGCCTGAGTTTCTTCATACGTAAAATAGGAATAATAATAGTGTCTATGTCTCAGGATCATTGTCAGGACAAAATCTTTGTACAATAGTTTCCAAACCTTAAGGTTAGAGAACATATTAGATAGATTTTTCTTTTTTTTTCCCCCTGAGGCAATTGGGGTCAAGTGACTTGTCCAGGGTCACACAGCTAGGAAGTGTCTGAAATCAGATTTGAACTCAGGTCTTCCTGACTTCAGGGCTGTGCGCTATCCACTGCACTAACTAGCTGCCTCTAGATAAGTTTTTCAGTGATAAAGTCTTCAAATCCCATTGTATAGACACAAGTGCAGCAGGAAATTGGAGAAGAGTGAGTGGGAGCTGAGTAAGACTTTGGCAGCCTTAAGGATTTCTTTGATCTTTGTTAGATCTATTAAAGTGTGATAGGAAAGAAAGAGAAAATTCACATCAGATATATTGGTTTAGCCAAAGGTTCAAGGACAGACATAATAAGTAATAAGAGTATCTTTGTTGGGCCAAGAATAGGTTGATTCAAAGGAATTTTAGGAGTTACATTTGAATAAAGTAGGGACATAAAAGTTTTCATTTTCCAGGCTAAGGATTTTAGATATGGTCTTCTAAGCAGGGAATAGCTTGAGTGGGTCTTTGATCAGTGAGGTAACATAAAAAATCAGTGGACCTTGCAGGTGATTGAGAATAGACCGCAGGCAATCATTGCAGGACTCCAGGAAAAAAACTTGTTATTCAGTCTTTTTTTTTTTTTTTTTTTTTCAGTCATGTACAACTCTTTGTTGATCCCATTTGGGGTTTTCTTGGCAAAGATATTGCAGTGGTTTGCCATTTTCCTTCTTCAGCTCATTTTACAGATAATGGAAACTGAGACAGACAGGATTAAGTGACTTACCTTGAATCACATAGCTAGCAGTGAATGTCTAAACCCAAATTTGGGCCCAGTTAATCTTCCTGACTTCAGATCTGAAGCATAATCTCTTGAACCACCTAGTTGCTTCCCAAGTATGAAGGTCTTCATTCAAATTGAACTAAAAAGGATGTAGAGAGGACAGATTGGAGAAAAATTAGTCTGGATCTATTGACTAGTTATATGGCATAAAATAATGACAAAGAGCAGAAATTAAGATTTTAAATCTAAGAAATGGGAGCATGGCAGTGCCTTTGATTGCAGAGGCTGAGAAAGAGAGCCAAGTTTTTTTTGGTGGGGAAGGGATTTTGAGGGAGGGATAGAATGCACTAAGAATGTGCATTTGGTTTGGATGGTCTTGTAGAATTTGCAGGGACTGAATGACATGTAAAGGAAAATATCCTATAAAGATAATACAAATGGAAGAGGATTTTGTTGCAGCAAGAAGTACTTAAGCTAGACTTGTAGAAAAACTCCAGAATTATCACTTAAATAAATAATGACTTCTCTGTCCCCTAATGGGCTTAGATATTGAGTAGGAAGCCACCCAGGTACAATGGAAATACTGCAAAGTCATGCCTACAGACAAGGGGCTTGGGAAGGTAAATTTTAAGGATTAAGGATTTAAGGATTTTAACTAATAATAATAATAATTTTTTACAGGTGTCTTGAAAAGCAATATCCCCACCAACTTCCAACCCTCAGTGTCATTCTTACATTCATGAATGAAGCCTTCTCAGTTATACAAAGAGCCATCACCAGTATCATCAAAAAGACCCCTTCTTACTTGCTTAAGGAGCTCATCCTGGTAGATGACTTTAGTTCAAATGGTAAGTAACTTGGTTAAGGTATTCACATGAATGCTGGGAAGGATTCTTGGTTCTGGTTTAGAATTTGAAACAACTTTACAATGGAATTTACAAATATTTTTGAGTCTACACAGAGGATGTAGAGAACATGGAGAGAATCCAGAGAGGAGTCTCACACATGGTTTAAAAAAAAAAGGTGGAAAATATGGCCAATGAGGAAAGCTAATTTGGCCTGGAGAAGAAAATGGATTGAGAGTAAAGAGTTGATAAAAATTTTCAACTAACAGTTAAAAAATATTTTTATTAATATTTTTTGTTCTTACATCAATTACATTGTCATTTTTATATCCTCTCTTAAAAAGTCATCCTATAATTTAGGTGGCACAGTGAACAGAATGCTGGGCCTTGAGTCAACAAGACCTGAATTCAAATGGAGCCTCACACACTTACTAGTGATATGACCCTGAGCAAGTTGCTTAACCCTGTTTGACTCAGTTTCTTCATCTAGGCAAACCAACCTAATATCTTTGCCAAAATAAAATCCAAATGGAGTCATGAAAAGTCAGATGCAGCTGAAATGACTACACAACAACATAAAACAAAGTTCGCCAAAACTAAACAACATACTGAAAACATCTTCAACATCTGTAAAGGCAGCACAGGAAGTAATTTCTCATTTCTTCTTCTTTGGGGCCAAAATTGGTCATAGTAAAGTCATTTTGAATGAATTTGTCTCAGGTCTTTTGAAAGAGCTCAAAAAGGATTTTGAAAATCAAGAGGAAAAATTAGGAAGAGAAATTAACTGATACAAGGAAATCATGAAAAAGAAGTCAATTGCTTGGTAAAAGAGATATAAAAAAATGCTGAAGAAAACAACTGAAGAATAAAAAACAGACTACATCAAATGGTAAAGGAAGCACAAAAAAAAAAAAAAACAATAAAGAGAAGAATGCTTTAAAAAGCAGAATTGCCCAAATGGTTAAAAAAAATCTACTGAAGAAAACAACTCCTTTAAAAGTAAAATAGGACAGATGGAAAAGGGGTTACAAAAGCTCACTGAAGAAAATAATTCCTTAAAATTATAATTGAGCAAATGCAAGCTAATGACTTTATGAGAAATTTTTAAAAATAGAAGATAGTGTGAAATATCTTATTGGGTATATTCTAGGTCAGTTGTTTAAAAAATTATCATATGGATGTTGCTGTTTTCAATGATGAGATGATTCAGACCACTTCCAATGATCTTGTGATGAAAAGAGCCATCTACATCCAGAGAGAGGACCGTGGGAACTGAGTATGGATCACAACATAGTATTTTCACTCTTTTTGTTATTGTTTGCTTGCATTTTATTTTATTTTTCATTTTTCCCTTTTTGATTTGATTTTTCTTGTGTAGTAAGGTAATTGTATAAATATGTATGTATATATTGGATTTACATATATTTTTTTTACCATATTTAACATATATTGTATTACTTGCCATCTAGGGGAGGGGTGGGGAAAGGGGAGGAAAATTGGAACACAAGCTTTTGCAAGGGTTAATATTTGTATTTCTTTCCCTTAACCATTTATCAATTAGGAAGTAGCTCTTATTTTCATAATTTGGATTTTGTTCCCTATAAATGTCGAAAATGAGACTTGCTAGTTATTGCCTGGAATGAATCCCCTCCTCTAGGGACCAGAATTAGGACCAGAACTATCTTGATATCCTCTAGAGGATCATGTTAAAGCTATTGCTCCTGTCAAGACTGTCTTTCACCTAGGTGTAAAGTTCCATTATCTTCATTCCTCTGAGGATTGGTTAAGAGCAACGACCTTTTCCTCTTCTGGAGGCTAAACTTTAGTTCCCACCTCTTCGGAAAAAAGTGACAGATTGATACCCCATAAACCTAGATGTGGCTAAGTAATGTAATAGGAGCTAAGGTGGAGTTTATGTCAGGATTTTCCATAAGCTTGATAGTGAGGAAAGAAGTCCCAAACTTATTTGACTCAGCATAGATCAAAAGCAGTCAAGAGGAAGCTGTAGCAATTCATCCACTAGCTATACTAAATTCACAAATGAACTTGATAGTATGAATGTTATGTAGAAAGTGCTTTTAAGTTTGAATCCACTCTTCTTAAGGACATTCTCCAGGGTGTTGGAAAGAAAGGAAAATGCTTTGTAACTTTCATTCCCACTATATTATTGAAGTAAATATACTATTGTAAAACAATAATTATAATGTTGTAAAATGGGTTAAATCTGCAGTAACTGAGGAAGCAAAAGTTTGAGTTTCTGAACATATTGATTTACTTAGCAGTGCATGTCAATCTCTTAACAAATTAAGACCAGGCTTCTTGACACTGGATCCTAAATATAACAGGAGACAGATTTTTATGCATTAAAAACAAACAATTAATAGGATATAAACCAGCATACAAGATTATATAATCTAGCTTCTAAGCAAAGAAAATATTAGGGACTTATTTGCATAAAAATGAAATTTTAAGTCTCAAAATGAAGTCAGTTTTATCATATATAGTCTATTTGGATTACACAATTCCCACAATTATCTCTGAGTTACTATACTAGGATGAAAGCATGAAAAACTCTTACAATTTTAATCTGTATTTGTGATCAAATTATAATATAGAGATGATATCCTCCAAAGGGAGGGAATTAGACAAACCAAAAAAAAACAAAGATGTAAGATAAGTTTTCTAATTAAATGGAATAATAAATTTTAAGGAAGCACAAGGATTATAATGTTTTCCCTAAGAATTATGTGCTTATGTATATGATTGATTTCTAAATGCATCTAGTATGAAAATCCAGGCTTGATTATGTTTGAATAAATTTTCAAATTGGATTAAAGATTTCATACATAAAACTGCTTTGATAATTGTAAAGAAAATTATTTTTCCTATTTCAAAATATCTGTCAGATCATTTTAAAAGACAGAAGGGTTGATTTTACAAGTTAGATCCTTGAGGATTTTTTTTGTTTTGTTTGGGTTTGGTTTTTTAGTTCTTTTATCAGGTACAGGATTTAGAGAAAGATATATGCCATAGTAAGTAGTACATAAATACTTAAAGTTTCCTGTAGTTTCAGATTTAGAAGAGCAAATTTAAGAGATTGTGCCAAATTGTATTGCCATATTACTGAAAGATTTCATCAGAATTATCTTGGAATCTCTGTGATTTAGATCCCGAGAAATTGAGCTCCCTTCAGAACTGTTCTAAGAATGAGACCTTTTCCAGAATGTTCAAAAAAAGATATTTCCAGAGACCAGATGACTAACTATAGGGGCCATCTGGGACTTAAGATGAAATGATTAAATGGACATTAGGAGTGGGTTATGAGGTTACAAGGAGACTTGATGTTAAAGTTGATAATTGTTGTATTTCTTTGTTTCATGATGTTTGTATTTATGAAATTTTCTTGGTGACATGTAAATTTCCTCTTTAAAAATTAGTCCATTGTAAGCTCTAAGTTTCATCTGCCTGATTTAGTTTACCTATAGAATTTATTAAATAAGGTTTGTTCTTAGTCTCAGTTAGCTATTGGACTATGCAAGATGTTTCCCATTAGTCTTTTCTTTGTATATAATCTTATATATATATATGTATATGTTTATTTTTAAAACTTTATTTTCAAAATATACGCATAGTTTTCAACATTCACCCTTGCAAAACCTTGTATTCCAAACTTTTTTCTCCTTCCCTTCCTCCCACCCCCTCCTTTAGACAGCAAGTAATCCAATATATGTTAAACACATGCAGTTCTTCTGTACATATTTCCACAATTATCATACTGTACAAGAAAAATTAGATCAAAATGGAAAAAAAATTAGAAAGAAAAAAAGCAAGCAAACAACAATAAAAAAGTGAAAATACTGCATTGTTATCCACACTCAGTCCCCACAGTCCTCTCTCTGAGTACAGAGAGGGCTGTCTTCATCCCAAGATCATTGGAACCTTCCTGTTGAAGAGAGCCACATCCATCAGAATTGATCATCGTATAATACTGATGTTGCTGTGTACAATATTCTCCTGGTTCTGCTCACTTCACTTAGCATCAGTTCATGTAAGTTTCTCCAGGCCTTTCTGAAATCATCTTGCTGGTTGTTTCTTACAGAACAATAATATTCCATAACATTCATTTGGTATATAATCTTGATGGTAAACATGAGCACATTAAAAACATTATAAATTTGGTTTATAAATTTATAAATTTTATAAAGAAATGATCCATGGGGGGAGAGAGCTGGGCCTTCTACTCTCATGAATCAAAGAGAGTGAGGAATAAAACAGAGAATTGTATGAAGAAACTGACTCCATCTTGTGAAACTGACTCCATTTGGAGACATGTCTCATTTTCTTGTAAACATACCCTGCTTGCTAATTGTGGGAATTAAATAATATCCTGTTTCTCATCAGGGAGAATTCACCAGCTCACTTTCCCACCTCATTCCCACTTCCTGAAATTTGGAAAGCTCATCTTTCCACCAATTAGAAATCAGATGACATAATTTTACCGGCAGCTAGGTGGTTCAACAAATAGAGCACCAGGACTGAAGTCAGGAAGATTCATCTTCCTGAGCTCAAATCTGGCCTCAGACACTTATTAGCTGCATAAGTCACTTAACTCAGTTTGTCTCAGTTTCCTCATCTGCAAAATGAGCTGAAGAAGAAAATAGCAAACCATTCTAGTATCTTTGCCAAGAAATTTCCACATGAGGTCATAAAAAAATCAAACAAAACAAGTAATTTAATAACAACAAACTTGTATTCTAGTTTATATTCTGTTAATTATTTGCTTTTAATAATAAAATCTATTTTAATAAATACTTTTATTAGATTTATCGATTTTAATAAAAATCTATCTGCCCCTATATTTGTGGATCAGTGCCAAGTGGGGAGGCCTGCTCCCAGTTTGTTATGAAATTGATGTGTATTGCTTGATACTCTGGAAAGCTCAAATCTTTGTTTCTTTGGTTATTTCATGTTTCATCTGCCATGGTTAATAATAATAATAATAATAGAGGACTTTATTTTTTTTTTTCCTGAGGCAATTGGGGTTAAGTTACATGCCCAGAGTCACACAGCTGGGAAGTGTTAAGTGTCTGAAACCAGATCTGAACTCAGGTTCTCCTGACTTCAGGGCTGGTGCTCTATCTACTGTGTCATCTAGCTGCCCCATATACTTTATATTTTGCAAAGTTTTTACATATGTGATATCATCTTACCCCTTACAATAACTCTATGAGGTGGGTGTTATTTTCCCAGTTGTACAAATGAGGAACATAAGATTAGGGAAATCAAAATCTTCTCTGGATTGATTTATCAGTATTTGTGTGATTTGAACTTGAGTCTGACAGGGGCCATTAAATTTTATCTAGTACCCTGATTCCAGTGTCTGAGATCAACTCATAATCAGTCCTCCAATCTAAATCCATAATAGTCTATTGGGACATACCTCTCTCCCTTTGAAGATAGAATGGCAGGGGGATATAATGCTACTTAAACTCATTTAGATACATTCAAGGCCAAAAAACCTAAATAATAAGAGAGTAAATTATCTGGAGTACAATAACACTGTTGTCTCTTTGTCTGAGTAAACATGGTGGGATATAGAAACAGCTTAATAGTTTAGTACCATAGGTATGTAACTTCTGCATTCTGGAATTCTATCTAAAGCCACTTGATAATGTGGAATTTCTATATCACATCCAATATTAGTTCCAGAAATTCAGCAAAAAATGTGCTTTGTTGGCAGAGGAGCTCAAAAGAAATTTGAATAAACAGATGCAGCTTTACAAAAAGAAGTACCCCGGGCTACTGAAATTAATCCGTCATACCAAGAGGAGAGGGCTTACTCAGACCCGCCTGTCTGGCTATCAAGCTGCCACAGCAGATGTGGTTGTCATCTTGGATGCTCATGTGGAAGTGACCACTGGATGGTAAGTCTCCACCAAGGAAAAAGGCAACGAATTGTTGGATGCTTCAGAGTCCAGGAAATGAGAGAGTAGAAATGAATGTGATAATAGAAAATTCAAAGGAAAAGATAGCCCCTTTTTCTTGGATTTTGGTCATCTAAGATAGACAACATGGTATTTTTGGAAAAACTCTGGACTTAATGTAAGACTTAAGTCTGCTACTATCTAGCCTTGTGGCCTTAGGAATCATTTAACTTTTCTAGGAATTATTTTTTAAATTTGTTAAATAACAAAGTCGGGTAAAATTTTCTCTAAGGTGTGATGATTGCGTATTTAAAATCAGCCAGAGTCAGAAATTCAAGTTAAGGGAAAAATCTTAAATCTTTATTGAAGTGAAGAGGTGAAAAAGGATTGCGATAGCAATATGGGCAGCTGTGTCAAGACGCCAGCCAGCAGTCTCTCCTTCCGCTTCCCCTCCCACTCCCCTGCCTCCACCCACCAAAAACGTCATTTCCTATATACAACACATCAGGACTTGCACAAAGAGTGGGCGGGGGCCATTCTTTCTCCAAGCATATATATTAATAGAGTATGGTCTAATTACTATATAGCCTCACGTGCTTGGGACTTCAGTGCATCAACTCAAGCCTCAGCCCATTACACTAAGGTTCTTTCAGATTGAAATATTTTATGGCAATTCTTGTCCACAGGAGTAAAGTAGCTCTACACACACACATATGTGTGTGTGTGTGTCTTACAAAAAGAGAAAATCAAAACTAAAAAATATTATATATTTATACAGTTAGACTGTGTTGCGGATAAGAATACAACTTAAATCTCCTAATTCAAAGTTCACAGGGAACCAAGTAGTCAAGACATGTCAGTTGGAAAATGTGAACAGAAAAATAGATGAACCGTTTTCATCCAGTACAGGAGTGATCTTTACCAGATCATAACTTCCATATACTTTCTATAGCAGAAAGAGATCTAGTCCCTAATATTTTCTCTGCCTCTGGCACCAGTAAGTTTGCTTTTCTCCTGCCCTTATCCCAGGCTTCGCTATTTAATAGGGATAATATTAATAATCCATACTGTTTTTCTGTACTGAATTCTAAATACTCAGGATTAGCTCAGAACTCTTATAGATGATCCTGAAACTACCATACATCCCTTGGGATTCTCTGGAGCAAGATTCGTCCTGAGATTGCTGTCCCTAAGTGTCAAAGAAGACTTTCTAGGCAAACCTTATTTCTGACCCAGATTACTGATTTTGCTCCAAGAGCTCTTGAACCACCTACATGTGTGAAGTAACCAGTATGGTTTTTTTTCTGCTCATTGGTGGAAAAAGAAAAAGTGAAAGTGAATGTGAAAAGTATTTGGTTCTCTTTTCTCTGGACTTCACTAATACTTCTATATTCTCTCTGTCTCTCTGTCTCTCTCCCTCCCTCCCTACATCTCTTTCTCTCTATCTATGTCTCTCCCTCTTCCTTTTCTTTTCCTCTCTCTCTCCTCTCCTTCTCTCTCTCTCTCCTCTTTCTTTTTCTCACTCTTCTAGGGCAGAACCCATCTTAGCTCGCATCCAAGAAGATCCCACTGTGTTTATATCACCAATATTGGATAGAATTGCTTATGATACCTTTGAATTACGTCATTATTCATTGGCTCCCATTGGTTTTGACTGGGAACTCTGGTGCCTCTTTGATTATATGCCAATAGACTGGTTTTTCCTGAAAGATGACACTGCACCTGTGAAGTAAGTTTGGAAATCTTGGAAAGTCTCACTAAAAAACTTGAATTCTTGTAAATGGGAGGCAGAAATGATCAATACACATTTTTTTTCCTTTCTCATCAGAATTTCCTTAGTATTAGAGATCTCATATACCAAGCCCAATCTGAACAAAAAACCATTGGTTCTTCAGGTTACAAAGGGATTTCAGAAGTTTTTTTTTTTTTTTTTAAAGTCCATTACTCTGACTTGAACAGAATCTAAATGCTTTTTTTTTTTTTTAAGTTTTATTAATTTATTTTATGGAGTTTTTTAAAAAATGTTTTAAAATTTATTAGTTTTAAGTTTAGAAAAATTTTAAACTGGTTTAGATTTTATTGATTTATTTTATTTTATATTATAAATATTTATACATGAGAGATTTCTTGTAAAAGAATAAAACATTTAACTAAAATTGATAACACCGTGATTTCCTTTGAAATTGAATGTAAGAGGCAGCTAGATGATACAGTGGATAGAGCACTAACCCTGGAATCAGGAGGACCTGGGTTCAAATCCAGTCTTAAACATCTATCACTTATTAGCTGTGTGGCCCTGGGCAAGTTACTCACTCTCAATTACCTTGTCAAAAAATAGTGAATGTAACAGATCATATTTGTGACACCCTCTCTAACATCTTTTTAAAAAATTAATTAAATTTTATTTTTAAAAATCTCTGGAATGCTTCTTCAGGTTATTCAGGAATGTTTCTTCCTAACTCTTCATGTTTTTATATTCCCATATCTGTTCTCTACTTCCACTCCCAAATCCCATCCCTTTCTATTCCTCAGTAGAAGAGATAGTGACATCTCTGTTATGTCTCCTTACAGGAGTCCTTCTCTCCTGGGCATCTTTGCTGCAAACAGGTTGTTCTTGGGAAAGATTGGAGCCCTGGATGCTGAGATGATGATCTATGGGGGAGAGAATGTGGAGCTGGCCCTGAGGGTAGATTTCTATTTCTTTTCCAGTTGAAATGATGGGGATCTTTGGGCAAGGTGTTACTTCTGTCCAGGGTGAGGTTCAAATGCTTGTGTTGCCAAGACACTGGATAGAACTATGGGAAACACATAGGACTTTGCAGGATGAAGTTCTATTATAACCTCACATATTAGGGAGAGAGGTGAAGTTTCTATCTTATTTTTTTGCCTCTTCTTTTTAAAAGAAAAGTGTAGCCCTCATACTACTTCCTAAATATTTGCCTTCAAGTTATCTTGAGTCTAGGTATAGACAGATATAGGAGACTAGGAAACATAACAATTTGCTTAAAATGATGATAATAATAATAGCTGATATTGATTCAGGTTTGTGAAGTGTTTCACACATTATCTTATTTAAGTCTTACAACAATCCTAAAAATAAACTCTAGAAATGTTATTAACCCCATTTTACAGATGAGGAAATTGAGGCTCAGAGAGATTTAAGTGCCTTCCTCAGGCATGCTTTATTCTAACAACCATATCATACTAATGAAACAGAGAAAATTGGGGTAAATGGGACCTAGGCTACATGTCAAGAGGTGTTCCTCACATGCAGTGAAGAAGTAAAGAAGCTTTTATTGAGTAGTAACACAATCCAATGTAACATTTGGTGACCCTCAGTTTAACATTTTTTTCCCATGCTATTTAAACAAGCATAAGACTTAGATATGATTTGGATAAAACAATAAATAAGAACTCAATAAAATGGATCTAAAGAACAACATTTTTTGCCAAATTGGGTCATGAATAGTTGAATGATTAATCAACAATAACAAAAATGATCTTATTTTATTTGAATTTTAGGTAATAACTGCCCTTCTCCTTTAACTTCTGAGCCTGTCTCAATTCAATTTACATGAAGAGCTGTTTTCTATAGTTCTTTCTCTCTTGCCAAAGGGGTATTTCTTTATGGTCTATCAATTCTGCATGCAGAGAATCAGTACAACATAATAAACATTTGTTGTAAACTTACTATGTGGCAGGCATTTTATTAAGCATTATCCTGTTCCTCAAAGAACTTACAATCTAATGAGGAAAGCTGAAAAGAGTTATAGATCTGGAGAGAACCTGGAATGATGATGGTGGTAGACCGAGATGTTCTTGGCCCTCAATATAGGGAGGCTTTGGGTGGAGTTTTACGTTCTACTTTTTAGTCCTCTTTTTACAGAGGAAGAAGCAATTGGGGGTCCTGAAGACATATACATAGTAAAGCTGAAGGAACCTCAACGATGAATGTCCTGGTGATAATTTTATCCTGTTGAGAGGTGTGATAAAGGTGGTGGAGTGAAACCAATTAGAGCTGTTGGACAGTTCTCTATGATTTAGCTTCTTCTGAAAATCAAGGGTAAAACCTAGGAATTTTTGCATTTGGGGCAAATTCAAAGCAGAGGTTCCTTTATCAAATTCTGGTACAAATAGTCCAGTGCTTACATAGAGTCTGGTACATAATAGGCACTTAATAAATGGTTATTGACTGACTGGTAAGGGCTGATGATCTCCAGAAGAAGAAATGAATCATAAGCAGAAGATTTTGCATATTGGCTGGGGGGGCGGGATAGTGTTATGGGAGCATGGTGGAGGTCCCCATATCCACAGGGATAGTGAACCAGAAGTCCATGGCATCAAGGAAATACTCCTTCCTTTTATCCCACCAGGCTCCCAATCTTTGAACTCATAGGAGAAAATCTTAGCTATAACTCTTTTCTCACGTAGTTTTCCTCAGAGCACAGAGGGGAAACAATCTTCTGAACACAGAAAGAAAATTTTGTGGAAAAGCTAGGATTTCAGAAACTTTATGAATAATGCAAGTAGCTTTGTAGACTTCAAGGGGAGAAGGTGGAAGTGGGATATCTAAATTTACATTTTTCAAAAATGGGATTAAGCTGTATCCTGTGAGTCAATTAAATGGAATTTGCTAGTCTCATTGTGCACATGTGATTTCTCTTGGATGTAGGTATGGCAGTGTGGGGGGAAGATCGAAGTCTTACCCTGTTCTCGGATTGCTCACCTAGAAAGAGCCTTTAAGCCCTATGCCTCAAATCTGAGATTATACATGAAACGCAATGCTCTTCGGGTAGCTGAAGTCTGGATGGATGAATACAAATACATGGTCTACTTCTCTTGGAATCTGCCTCTGGAGGTAATCTGTCAATGAGTTTAGCTAGACAAGAAAAGCAGAAAGGATGTGGGAATAAAAAGACAAGAGGGGATGCAAACCTAACCAAAAGGTTACTAGACAAACTCCTTTCACTATTATTGCCTCTCCTCCCTCAACCATTATTCAATCTCATGGAAGAAATCAAGGATTCTGTGTTCTAAGCATGGTACAAAGAGCCATGGACAAGCCATTTGGCAATGATGGTTTTAATCCAGTCACATTTTTCTCATGGTAACAAACTTAGATCAAAAAATATATCATGGGAGCAGAACTTGTATCTGAAGCTGTTACTAACACTAGTTACCCTGTGTTTGGATATGAATACCACATGTAGAAATGTGCTTGCTAAAGTTTCTTTGTAGAGAAAAGTAACTTGCAGGACACTAGGGAATACAGATCCCTGGATAGAAGGGGTGACAGGGAAATAATTGCAGAAAATAGAACCTGGAAATGAATATGATTAAGAATAAAGGAATTAGATAGAAATCATGTGATAGGTTAGCATGTGTTTAGTGGTGGTTGAGATGTCGGGGAGAATAATCATGATATAGGATCTGGAAGGAGCTGAGCATTGCTAATGATTCCAAGGTATTAAAAAGGAAAGGAATCTTTAGCTATACTGAGCAATTACTAATTTACTGTGATTTGAATGTGAGAATTAAGCTCTTTAAAAAAAAATTAGCTTTCAATAGGACAATATGAAGGTGGAATTCCCTTTACCAAGAAACTTTTTGCTTTCACCCTATAGTAATAGCTAGCCTTTAAATAGCATTTATCATATACTAGTTCTATATAAATAAAATGCCATTTTATCCTCACAATAACCCTAAGAGATATGTGATGTTATTATCCCAATTTAGCAGTTGAGGAAATTAAGGCATATGAGGTTAAATTACCTGTCCAGAATCATGCAATTAGTAATATCTAAAATAGCATTTGAACTTGGGTCTTCATGACTTCAGGCCCAGTGTTCTATGCACTTGACTACCCAGTTTTCTTCAGCTGCTCCTTCTACAGAGACATTCTGTTTTACCTCTTTGTGATATAATAGACAAGTTGAATTTGACTTGATAATATTGCTGAATAAATATCTTGGGATTTTTAAAAAGAGTTTGGACACCATAGACTTTAATCTTACCTAATCTACTTCATTTTTTTTTCTCTGTGACCTGATAGGAAACAGTCTTTGTCTTCAGTGGAGTAACTGTAGAGTTTAAAGAAGAATAGAATGACCTGCAGTCATGATCTATGTTCACTATGATAAATTGTGTAGAGATCCCAGGGTTAAAGGCAAACCTAAATCTGCCTCTCCCAGAAAATTTGCAAAATGTAAAGATAACCCAGAAAGCATTAAACACGTACTCAGTTGCCTTATCAAGTGATCTGACCTGGCCCTATAAAAGATTTTGAGATTTGTGAATCTGAAAGAAAACTTGGCTTTTTTCCAGAACCATGGAATCGATTATGGAGATGTGTCTTACAGAAAAAAGCTTCGAAAGAAACTTAAATGCAGAAGTTTTGATTGGTACCTCAAAAATGTTTACCCATCTCTGAATCCTATCCCCAACGTTGTTGCCTATGGAATGGTATGTACCAAATTCATTGTTGCCATGATAAGCAAGCAGGCTCTGTGGTCCCATAGTGTTGTACACACCAGGAATATTCACAACTTATCCCTGCTGTACCTGAAATTCTTTCTGGCCAGGATTCTATTCTGAATGTGAGATGTGATCTCAGGGCCCTTTTCCATAATGCTCCCCTAAGTTTTATTTCCTTCTTGCTCCATTTCCCAAGTGTCCTTTCTCTCACATGATCTCTTTGCTTTTTAAAAAATTCCCCTCCTTTTCGTCTCTCTACCCACACGCATCTCATCTAACCAGGTTATTCATTTCACCTATGTGACCTTAAACACTCATATCTCCCCATATGGGTCTAGAGCTGGGAAAAGGATTGTCTTACCAGAATATAGGGAATCCTTAGCAGCATCCCCATGCAGTTTCCACATATAATTAAATAATTTCTACCCAGGACATTAAATTTCATTATTTTTTAGCTGGCACTAAAATTATATTTACCAGAATAAAAAGATAAATCTTGGGCAAAATTCATCTCTTTTTCTTTCTCAGTCTTTCTTAACAAGATGTGCTGTGTGTTTTACTCTGATAGCTGAAAAATTCCTTGAATGAGAACCTGTGTGTTGACCAAGGATCTTCTAATGACTCCAGTCCACTCTTGTATCCTTGCTTTGGATATGGATCACAGGTATCCTCATTGGTAGATGTATTCTTATAAGACAAAGTCTGATCTACTATTACCTCTTGTAACCTTTATTCTCATTTTCATAGAGCAAGAGGTAGGAGATTAGGAAACCAAGAGAAGATATACAGGGAGAAACTAATTCCTATACAAAGTCGCCTCCCAGTTCTACTCAGGAACCAGCCATAGTAGAGTAGAGAACATGGAAAAGAGGCATGAGTAGGAGAGTGATTCAAAGGCTAGATTAGAGAAACCGACAGGATATGAGTTGCCTGTTGAACAATGGACAGTATTGGTATGTTATGATCCATGGAATCATGGAAAGTTGGGCATAACTCAATAAGTTTTTTTCAACAAACTACTATACTAGTAACTATGTACATTATAAAACACAAAAATAGAAATTAATAAAAGAGATGTTATTTTTCTAAAGTGCAAATCTGATGGTGTTAAAATAACAGCAGCTTCCTTTGCATTTTAGAAAATTACTTTAGTGGGGCTATGAAAAATAATTTGGAGTGTTGATTTCATTTAATCAGAGCCAAGAAAATAATATAAATAATGACTAACAATGCAAATGGAAAAAATGACTATAAAAATCAAAAATCAATGTAAAATTGTGAAGAGCAAGCATAACTTGAAAGAATAGATAAGTGAAAATACACCTTTTGCAGAAATGGGAGTTGTACTTTACATATACATGTACACATGTTGTACTTTACATATACTTTCAGATATTTTCAATCTATTGATCAGTTATGCTGAGAGTAGACAGTTATGCTAAATCTAGAAGCAAAGAGAACAATTAAACAGCAAGTGCAATATTCCAGGTTATGAACAGGGGATGGATATAAGAAATGTAGAAGAAAAAAATCAAGAGATTTGGCAATAGATCAGATAGATGGGGAAATTGCATCTGAGGGGCTGAGATAGAACTTGTCCAGCAGAAGAGGATTCATTAAGGATAGATAAGTTTGATTTTTCTAATTTGTTACTTATCTTGAGCTTTATTTCCTTGTTGGTAAGCAAAATTGAAACTATCATTTTAAAAAATCATATTTACCCAGCATTTCAAGATTTACAAAATATAACTTCTAGTTCTAAACTTATGGTCCTATGAGCAAAACAAATTACGTATCATAGGCATTATTTGTTTCCATTTAGCAGATGAAGGAACTGAGGGCCTTCCAAGTAACTTGTCCTTGGCAGGACATCCAGTAAATGTCTGAGGAAGCATTTCAATCTGTTGCTTTAACATGTTGATGGTTTGACTGCACAAAAACAATTGATTCTGAAATGACTCTCACATTGATAATCAGTCTTTAAATACAGAATGTCCCAAAAGTCTTAGTGTCATTTTAAACTACTTTTTAAAAAATCACCAAGACTTTTGGGGCATCCTCTATGGTTAATTAAGTTGTAGTCAGTTTTAGAGATTTGGGAAGATGGCTGACTGAATTGTTTCAAATAAAGGAAAGAAACCACAAAAAAAAAAAAAAGAGAGAGAGAGAGAGAAAAGGAAAGAATAACTAAAACAAAAAGCCCTGAAGAAAAATTATCTATTATCCATAAATCTGATCAAATAACTATCCTATCTCACCTTCCTGAAAAAATGAAGATTTTTTAAAAATTTAAACCCCCAGAAGGGAAAAACACTGCAGCAAATATAACTGTACCCCAAAAAATGAGACCAGAAAAATAACAGGCAGACCAGGAGTTTGGCAGATAGAATAAGATAGAAGAACTCAAGTTTAGCATAATATTTCATGGCTTACTATTTCCATTTGTTTTCTGACTTTCTTCTTGAAAAAATATTCATGACATATTGTCTGAAAATTTCTGAAATATGTACAATTCTTACATATCTTTTATTTAATTCTGATTCTTAATGTAATAGGATGATAAGCCAATGAGGGCCAAATCTTTGGAACATGCTTAGTATTCTCTATCTGATGTTAATTTGTATGAGTGAGGTTGCTTCTGAAAATACATGATTGAGAGTCCCTTTCCTTTTTTTGATTCAGAGCTTGCACAGGTAATTGTTGTTTTCTGACTTTCTCTGTAATGAAAAAAGCCTTTTAATTGGCTGCTGAGCTGGACTTGAGAAGGCATTCAAAAGTCTAGAATAAACAAATCCCTCTCCTGTTGGTAATAATCCAGGCAAGAACTGATGTAAACACCTGGATAGGAAGGGAGGTCACCATGGGACCTACATCACACTACTATTTCATCCATTTCTGTTATTTCTTCTTTCCTGATCTAAGGGGACTCAGTACCATAAATGGAATCAAGTTCCTATCTTGAAATCTTTAAAAGGTCAGAAGAACTATCAGAAGCAAAGTAACAGAAGTTCGTTACAGAATCCATTGTCAGCTGTCAAACTTAATGTGATGCTGTCCCTAAGCAGTAGTCCAGCTATGAACTGACCCAGCAGCTGAAACACTCTGTCCTAAAAGCAAGGGAGTGATACTCCTGCCAATTACACCACCCCTAGATGTGAACTTTGTGGGGATTTTGAGAAAGAAAAAAAGAATTCCCCAGAGCAGGAAGAATGAGTGTCTCCCAAGTTGGAAAAGTAGAATATTTTATAACAAGCACTTTAAATTTGGGTCTTCTCTCTCCAAACCAAATAGGTATGTAGGGTATAAAGTGAACTACAGGAAGGACCAATTCATCCATCAGCAAGACCAGCCCATTGTATTTTGCCATTACCACTTTATCAGAGCTCATATTCCCAAAGAACTAATAGGCTGTGAAGAAGGGATAGTGCTTCCATTTTGGAAGGTTTTTGTACTTTAATTCTTGCTGTGTCTTAGCATTAAACATTCCTTTATATATATATATATATATATATTTATATATATTCCTTCATAAAGAACAATTGATATGGGGGGATGTTAACTAGTTGATTGACGTTGGAGGAGAATAAACCTGATAGGGACTTGTGAGTGACAGGATTAGGAAGAAATCATCCCCTACTAGTCTTCCTCAGGGCTTGACTTGCTTAGTTCAAGTGGTAATTGAGAGCTCAAGCTTGTGTTACATTTATTTTACAACATAAACTTTCCACCACTGTCTCTTTTGCCCACCTCTGTGCTGAAGACAGTATCAATGTGTATACTGACGTATTTTAGGGTATTTTATAAAGTTATTGATAGAATATTGTGCTCTGAGTGTGTGCAACAATCTCCCTAGTAGTTATTTTGAATTCATTCATCATAAGTCCTGCAAGAGGCAATGACCAAGAATTTCATTAAATTTTTGATTTCTTCAGACTTCAGTCATGACAAGGATGTCTTTATTGATATGGTTTGGCTGCTTTAGTAAATCATCTCTGTTTTTATAGGGAAGGAAAGCTCATAAAATGTCAGTGGATGAATTAATGTTTATAAAGGGTCTAAAAAATTGTGCCCCTTTTCTATCACTATACTATGATTATAGAGGGGAAATGAGCCCCAGATATAGTTGTTTTATATTTTTTCTTTGTTTCATGGACTGCTAGGGCCAAAGAATTTACCACTCAGTAATAAGCCTATCAGAGAGTTGGTTCTCCACAGTAGTATTACAGTGATTCTCAGACTATAGGACTGTCTATCTGGGACTATACATAAAATTGTGATGGAATCTTCTAGAGCTTGTGTTCTGTTGTCATAGCCTTAAAGAACTCATTCAAGCCTAGAATAGGACTTTTGCAGCATGTCTCAGTGTAGCTAAATCCCTTTGTTTATTTTCTGTGCATTTAGGAAATCTCAACTCATACTGGTATTTAGTGATTTTGACCCAATGGATGGGAAAAAAATAGGATTAGAGTTCTGAGAGAGAACAGTTTATTGGCTTTGTCTGGTGGAATTGTGTCATTGATAACTCTAACACCGACAGATTCCTCTGCTCTTATTTAGATCTTATTCTATTCTCTGACTGGACAACTGTATTTGGGGAAGATATATGATAAATGGCGTGCATATTTCCCATGCCTGGTGGACCCTGGAGAAGGAGAAAGACCAAAATCAGTACCATGCTCTGATGGAGCTGAACAAGGGATGCACATATTTTGGGATTTTAATCAGGTGAGTGTCAACAATTTAGTTTTTTTCCAGATTCATTTTTGTGAACATCAGGGTTAGGAGTTTAGACTTAGTGTGATAACACTAAACTCCCCCATTGCCAAGGCATTAGCAGTTTCTGATCACAGAAGGAACATTTGGAAAGTGATGTTCTAGGAAGATTTTAGTGCTGTTGACAAAAAATATGCATCGAGAGCTCAATCAGAAGACAACAATCTAAGCCATAAAGTGGAAATTGTAGCTTATATATAAAAATATAAATGCTTTCAGGTTTACAAAGTACTTTCTTCACAGTAAGCCTGTGAGAGCAGTAGAGAAACTATTATTGTCTCCATTTTGCAAATATGGGATTTGAAGCTCAAAGATGTCATTATTCCAAGAACACACTGCTCAAAAGGGGCAGAATCAAGATTTGAACTCAGGTCTTGTGATTACAAAGTCATTGTCTATAAACCACACTCCCAGATGATCTCTCAATGAAGACAATGAGATTGTCAGCAAGTGGACTTGCTAGACTTGAAGTCAGGAACATTTGGCAAAATTTGCTTTAATATATAAATGTGTGTGTGTGTGTGTGTGTGTGTGTGTGTGTGTGTGTGTGTGTGTGTGTATTAGTTATATAGCCATGAACAGGTCACCTAGTTCTTCTGAATCTGTTTTCTTTCTGTAAAATGTGGATACAGAGACAATAGTTACCTCACAAGGTCATTGTAAAGCTCAAGTCAAATAATATATGCAAATCACTTTGCAAACATTAAAGCTATATTTAAAGCCAGTCATTGTAATTAAAAATCTGAAAAAGGATTTGGAGGGGAATAGGAAGAAGGGAACAATGAGAAGAAATATTTTTGAGAAAGAATCCTACTAAGCTAAATATAAAAGGAAGAAGGGATTTCATCTGGATTAGCAAATCAAAGAAACACTCAGAAGCAAATGATCCTGACAGTATCTTTCTCTCTCACCCCTGTTCTAGTCATATTTTAATGGATCTGGGGGTAAAGTAGGGGAACGAAAGAGATTACTGACCCAAGACCTAGCTATAATCCTTAAAGAAGCATGTTCAGACCCAACTCTGATATAATCTATCTTTCGTCATTTCCCTGTGCATTCTTAGAGAAAGAGATATACTTTCAAAAATCTAAAGCTGGCTTCTCCTGTGCTCTCAGCCTCATTTTATCCTGACTTCTGAGAGATCTGCATCTCAGACTAATTTTCTCTTCTGATATCTTCAATCACTACCTCCCCTGACTCCTTTTCAGTCTTTACATATTATCATCTCTAATAGCCACTCTTTCTCCCCTTTCCTTTCACTGACAAACTTCTTAAATGAATAACATAGCCATTTCCCCTATTTTCTAATAATCAGTTCTCTGATCATCTCCTTTCTTTCCCCCAGTATCTTATTGAAATTTCTCTAGAAGATAGCCAGTGATCTCCGTCTAGCCAAACTGAAAAGGACTTCTACATAAAGGAAAACAGAAAGATCAACCTTTTTGGGTAGAAAACATGAATGTGGGGGAGGAAAAAGACTGGGCAGTCAGAGTATTTCAACCATAATGTCTGTGCTCTTTTTCTGTTCAGGGGGAAGCTATCATCAACAGAAATACTAAGAGATGCTTGGAGATTAAGGAGGAATCTTCAGAATCCTATATCCTAATCTTCCAAGAATGTACTGGGCAATCATGGTACATTCAACATATGGTCGGAAACTGGGGGATCCCAGAAGTCTTTAACATTGAATCTAGCAAATGACTTAGAGGATCATAGAATGTTAAAATTCCAGGGGCCCTTAGAAATCATGTAGTATAATCCCTTTACTTTAAAGAGTAGAAAACTGAAGCCTAGATGACATAATTTTACCACATAACCACAAATAGCAAATTGCAGAACAGGATCTGAACTCTCTTCTGACACCGTTTTCATTGTTCTTCTTATTAAATTATGTTCTTCTCTTGAGATAAAAGAGCTTGGACTTGAGGGTACCAGTGCCATCAAAGTCAAGGACCATAAGACCTGGCCCTTGTGGTCTACCTTGTGGTAGGAGAAGCAGATCATAGAAAATGTGTCATTGAATAACACCAGATATCCAATTCCGTATATAAGGGGGTTGTCCTTACAAGGGGATGCTTGATAGAGAACTACAGAGAATATAAGATATAATGATAACCTATCTCACCCTTCTCTAGGAATAGGAATTTCATTCTAGGAATCTTTGTCAGAAACCTTCTAAAATAAAGAACATTGCATGGCTACAGACTGATTATATTGGTGGGAGAAAAAACTGTATTTCTTTGGGGTTTTGCCGATGCTATTTAATTCACTTCTCTTACAGCTACCATTTCAATCTTTCCTTTTTGTCCCTTTTGCTCAAATCATCTCATTTCCTTTAAGAAATTATATTTAAATTTATGCTATTTGGGCAATACTTATAGTCATCATTTTACCCAAATACCATGTTTCCCTGATAATAAGACACTGTCTTATTATTTTTTTGGACAGAAAACCACCAGAGGGCTTATTTTCAGGGGAGGGCTTATTTTAATGAACATTGACAGCAATTTTAATAAACAGGTAAATGTGAACCAAAAAAAGTACTTTTATTCAATAATGTTTTAACCCCATCATGCTCCCTGAATGCTCCTTCTATTCTCCATGATTCCCCCTTGAGTTCTTCTTTTATCCTCCATGATGCCCCCTGAGTTCTTCTTTTATTCTCCATCATGCCCCTTTTATCCTCCATCATGCCCCCTCATTCCCGCTTACATACTGGGTTTTTATGTTGTCCTGCCTCAGCTCTCCTCCACAGCACTGCTCTCAATGGCGCCAGCAAGCAAATCACTGGGGAAAAACAGGATGACGCGCTCACTGCTGCAGCTCTGATTGGATGCAGCTCGGAGCATGGCGTGCGTTTCACTGGGGGGTGGGGGGGAGGGAACGGTGCATACAGAGGGTACCGTAATGTAGCATGTAGCATAGGGGATCACCTTCACTACAGTAGCAATCTCAATAGGGCTTATTTTCGGGGGAAGGCTTATTTTAGAGGAATCTTACACAGTAAGGGGAGGGCTTATTTTCGGGATAGGTCTTATTATCAGGGAAACACGGTATCTCAAAGCATTATCTCTAGTTGCTTTTTTCCAAAACCATGACAAATTTGCCTTTTTCTAGTATAATACCTTTCCTGTTTTTCATCATTTTCCAGAAATGACAGATAACAACTCAGCAATAACCTGCATTTATAAGTGGTCAGGGAGCTTTCTTTTTTCCTTCCTCTTCTTTCATCTTCCAATCTCCAAACATATAACTATTTTCCACCTTTTCTGTTCATATTCTTTTTCATGTGTTTATTACTAGAAGCTTTTACATTCCTTCAAAACACATTATTCTCTTTGATAATCTGGAGAGTACAGAAGCATTTAAAAGCATTACACAATAAAAGGTCTTACAGCTGAAAAGAATATCAGAGATTAGTCTAAGCCTCTCATTTTGCACATGAAGAAACTGAGACTCAGAGAGGGTTAATTGCTTTGCCCAAGGTAGCAGTGGTAATAACACAGGAAAGATTCCAACAAGGATTTCCTGTCTCCAAAACCAATTCTTTTTTTTTCTTATTCATATGGGTATTAGGCAAAAAAGTGCTAGGAGAAGAATGAGGGCTAGAGAGACAGATTAGAAATAGGAGGTAGGGTATTAAAAATGATGACTCCATCACTGCCATCATAGATGGGATTTCTTTTTTTTTTTTAATAATAACTTTTTTATTGACAGAACCCATGCCAGGGTAATTTTTTACAACATTATCCCTTGCACTCACTTCTGTTCCGATTTTTCCCCTCCCTCCCTCCACCCCCTCCCCTAGGTTGCAAGCAATCCTTTACATGTTAAATATGTTGTAGTATAGCCTAGATACAATATATGTTTGCAGAACCGAACAGATCTCTTATTACACAGGGAGAATTGGATTCAGAAGTTAGAAATAACCTGGGAAGAAAAACAAAAATGCAAACAGTTTGCATTCATTTCCCAATGTTCTTTCTTTGGGTGTAGCTGCTTCTGTCCATCATTGATCAATTGAAACTGAGTTAGGTCTCTTTGTCAAAGAAATCCACTTCCATCAGAATACATCCTCATACAGTATCATTGTTGAGGTATATAATGATCTCCTGGTTCTGCTCATTTCACTTAGCATCAGTTCATGTAAGTCTCTCCAAGCCTCTCTGTATTCATCCTGTTGGTCATTTCTTACAGAACAATAATATTCTATAACATTCATATACCACAATTTACCCAGCCATTCTCCAATTGAAGGGCATCCATTCATTTTCCAGTTTCTAGCCACTACAAACAGGGCTGCCACAAACATTTTGGCACATACAGGTCCCTTTCCCTGCTTTAGTATTTCTTTGGGATATAAGCCCAATAGAAACACTGCTGGATGAAAGGGTATGCACAGCTTGATAACTTTTTGGGCATAATTCCAGATTGCTCTCCAGAATGGTTGGATTCATTCACAACTTCACCAACAATGCATCAGTGTCCCAGGTTTCCCGCATCCCCTCCAACATTCATCATTATTTTTTCCTGTCATCTTAGCCAATCTGACAGGTGTGTAGTGGTATCTCAGAGTTGTCTTAATTTGCATTTGTCTGATCAGTAGTGATTTGGAACACTTTCATATGAGTGGTAATAGTTTCAATTTCATCATCTGAAAATTGTCTGTTCATATCCTTTGACTATTTATCAATTGGAGAATGACTTGATTTCTTATAAATTAGAGTCAATTCTCTATATATTTTGGAAATGAGGCCTTTATAGATGGGACTTCTGAAGCAAGAGAGAGAGAGATGTCCAATTAGTGCTAGATTGTCTGCTGGATTAAAAAAGGTGATTTCTTTCTTTTTCTTTTTCTTTCTTTCTTTCTTTTTTTTTTTTTGGTCTACATTTCCTTCATTTTTTTTTAAATCAGGAAAACATATACAAAATCCAAAGTTTATCTGTTATTTAAAGTTTATTTACATTTATGCTTAACTCGTCCAGATGTCAGCCAGATAAAGATGTGGTTGATCATATGTTTCAGTTTATATCCTTCATTATTTAAGAATAGGAAGTATTTAGAAAGTGCAGGACAATGGCAGGAAGGTAATGTAAAAAGAAAGAGACTGTGGTTCTGACCTTCTGTTTATTTAAAATTTTCAGGACTCCATCCTGAGTAGAATCTCCTGAGCTAAATGAAAGATGATATTTTTGATATTTACTTCTTTTCTATTTTATATAAATATCTCCCCAAAGTTATATATTGTAAGCTATCCCACCCCCACCTTATCTTAAGTGAAAAGTGATAGTGACCACTACTATCAGGTGAGGAGCTGAATGTTGGTAAGTCACATTGCGTTCTCCATTATCCTAATGCTTGGGCCCCATGTCTTTCTATTTTAGAACTTATTAGCCAACTTTGAACACACCCAACTCATGTTTCTGGATAACCATTTGGTTTGCTCCAGATTTTTTCTTTCTTTTCCCTTCCCTTTTCCTCTCAGCTCAAAGCATCCATGGTATAAACATGTCTTTATGAAACATTATATCTCCAGGAATTTCTGTTCCTTGAGCCATCTAACATGTACCAAAACTGACTGTGCCATTACGCCTGCCCCAATTTCTCACAGTTATGGCTTTGGGATGTAGCACCATGTTTGTGAATCTGTGGAGTTAATTGGTAATTAAAAGCTGCCAGGCACCTGACTTAGTCAAGATGATATTCAGATTTGAGCTGATTTGCGGATCAAATTTAGTAGCGTTGGTGGTAGCTAAAGTGTACAAAAATCCTCTTGGAAATACCTTCAAGGCTCAACAACAAAAACTATTTCCTGTGCCAAAAGTATGCAAGCTTACATGGTAGTAAACACATAGACATATCAGTCAACATACCCTCTGCTAGTTACCCCTGTTTTTAACAAATACCCATCAGACAATAAAACAATTGAATTACAAAACATTTATCGAGTGCTTTTTACTATGCTAGGCACCAAAGATACAAAGTTATATCTCCACGCTCCAAATAGATAATAAAAATATTCAAAAGATCTGTAGTTTCATAATGATGGGCACTTTGTGGTGTGAAAACACTCTCCACCAACCCAGATTTCAGATCAACCCATCACTTCACAGATAAGCCCTAGTTTAAGGCACATTAAAATGAAAGGAAGTTAGCGCTCATCCTAGATCTTCTGGTTTAACTCTCTGACTCAATACCATGATGTTTTTGCATTTACTAGAGCATTTACCTGGTCTAGAGAGTGGCTAGAGAAAAGCAGTCTGATAAATACAGATTAAAGTGGTGATTAGAAGAGTATGGTTTACATGGCATATTTCTATATACAACAATTTCAAATATAAAAAAGGAGGGAATGGAAGAGAATCTTTGCTGTCAAGAGAAAATCCTTTTGAGAATTTTATTTACAAAGATCATCTGAATACAGTTTCACCTGACGTATGAGAATAGAATTTCTCAAGTCATACAGAAAAGCACCAAGAGCACTGGACTGCTTTTTGGGGATACAAGAAAGGGAAGTTATGGAGAAAATTAGTAAATAGGGTAAATACAGAAATTGTTGGCTAAACAACATTATTAAGACCCAAACATAAATGCCCACACTGTCATTTTTGTCCTCCCCTTCTACCAACAGACACAAACACTTTGCATCTAGATAGTGTTTATTTCAAGAAACTTCAAAAAGAGATAACTGCCAATGGGAGTTTTGCTGAAGAAGGTAGAAACAATTTGTCATAGTATTCTCTTCCTTGTCCTTGAAAAGTCCCACTTCTTCATAATTAGATCTACCAAGTTGCATAATCTATTTGAATTTATAACATTCACTCTCTATAACTTGGGTATTCAAAAATTGCCCTTGTTTATAGACATGATGAGCACCCATCTTTGAACACTTTCAGGATCTGACATTATCCTTCCAAATGCCAGAGCTAGTACCACCAATTTAGATTCTCTTGGATCAAGTCACTTGCTATTCTCCGTACTGACCCAGTCTCTGACAATATGGTCAATGTTCCACAGTTGTCCTGTACACTCCCGGAGGATGAGGATATAGAATTTTGTGGCATCTTCCTGCATTTCCAGGCACCTTCTGGTGTCCCTGTTGATGATAGCTGCCCCCTGAATGGGAAAAGAACAGGGAATGATTTTAATGAAATGTCCTGTCCAACAAATTTTCTTCTTGTCCCATATCTCCATCCTCCTTACTCAACATTTGCTGTCTTCTTTCTATAGCCAGAGTTATGTGCAGAATAGACAACAAATCTATCCACTTTAGCTCAAATGATCTCCTAATTCAGCCTGCTCTGAAGGTAATGGGACAGGGGGAGGAATAAGCATTTGTATAGTTCCTCTTATGAGTTAGGCACTCTACTAGGCTCTTTTTATAACTGTCTCATCTGATCTTCACAACAGTAGGCAGGTGCTATCATTACCCTCATTTTATAGTTGAGAAAACTGAGACTAAACTTTTATTTTTTTTATTTTTTTTATTTATTATTTATTTTTTTATATTTTTTTTTGAGACTAAACTTTTAAATGACCAGATTAGAATTGAGTTCTTCCTAACTCCAGTCCAGTACTCTATACCTGCACCAGCCCATGCCCAGCATGTTTTATGGAGCACTTAGGTGATGCAGTGAATACAGCACTGGGCCTGTAGTCAGAAAAACCAGAGTTCAATATTTGTGAGATCATGGGCAAGTAATTTGATCTCTTTTTTGCCTCAGTTTCTCAACTGTAAAAAAACTGTAACAATAATAATAGCAGGGTTATTATGAAGATCAAATGGCATAATATTTATAAAAAGAGCTTAGCATAGTGTTTGGCTTTCAAGTCAAAAATCTAAAATCCCCATCAACTTACCTGTTTAAAATCCCAATGTGTATGCATTTTTTTATATTTCACATTAGAGCCTGCTGCTAATTTTGGCTCAAGCCCTTGGCTGGGATCCACAAGGCACCATTTTTTGGAGAACCTATCATTATATAACAGTCCCAGGCACAGCTCTCCAGTTAGAAAGTAGAATGCAACCTAAAAGAGGATAAAGTAGCCTGTGAGGGGTACAGAATCATTGATGGTAAACACCTAACTCAGGGAAAGCCAACAGGGAAATCATTGTGTTTGCTTGTCTTATTTCTGGGACCCACCTCTGAAAGAGGGGTTCTCCCTTTATCGTCTCTTGTTCCACTAAATCCCCATGGAGAAGAGAATCTCTATGTTTGGTTTTTATTTTTTGGTGGGAGGGTATTAACAAGGCAATTGAGGTTAATTGACTTGCTCAGAGCCATATACCAAGTAAGTATTAAGTATCTGAGACTAGATTTGAACTCAGATTCTCCTGCACTATTTAGCTGCACTGAGAATCATTATGAAAAGGTATCCACTTTCTTCACTACTTGAGCATCAGCAGTAATATGGCAGAAAGAGCATTTACTATTTGCAGATACAATATGTAAGCAATGGACTTAGAAAGGCAAAAGGTAGTTACTACCCTTGAGGATCTCACAGTCTAATGGAATAGTAATATTGCTAATTCAGTAATAATGCTAATAATCAGTAGCATTTATATAGCACCTATGTGTGCTAGCATTCTATCCATAGTATCCCTTAGATGCTTCTAATATTCAGGATAAAAGAGATATAATCAATGGAGGGAAGAGCTAGAAATAAGGGGGAGGGAGGTCAGGATGGATTTTGTGTAGAAGAAGAGATTTTAACTGGAACTTCAGAGAAGCCAGGAGATGGAGGTCAAAAATTATTCCAAGCACAGGGAAGTCAGTGAAAATATCACTGAATCACAGAGCACTTGATAAAGGAAGGTGAGGTGAGGAGTGTGTGTGTGTGTGTGTGTGTGTGTGTGTGTGTGTGTGTGCAAGAATAAGTGTAGGAAAACTTTAAAAAGAGAGGGGTCGGGTTGTAATCGATTTTGAATGCTAACTGGATTTTTATATTTCATCCTAGAGGTGACCCCAGGAAGAGACCCTGGAGTTTATTGAACAGGGGCTTGATGGGATCACATTTTCACTTTAGGAAGATTAATGTGACATTACAGAAACTGGAATGGAGTGGGAAGACACTTGAAGCAGGCTTTTGCAATAGTCCAAACATGAAATGATAAGCATCTGTACCAGGGAGATAGTGTTTCCAGAGGAGAGATGGGGGCACATACTAGAGATATTACAAAGGAAAAATAGTTTAAAAATAGCACTTGGCAACAGATTGAGTATAGAAGGTAAAAAAAGAGAGAATTGTAGAAATGAGTATTATACTTAGATTGCCAACATGCATGTCTGGAAAGATGGTGGTTGAAGGAAATCATGCTAAAACAGAAAGTATAGGGATCCTGAAGGTGAATTCCATATATGTGATTTCAAATATGGTCTTGGGGGAAAGAAGGATACTTGCTTTTTGACTCTCAGATTAATCTCTCCATATATTTTCTAGTTCTCTCATCTTCCAGGCACCTTTGCATTCACACTCTTTTTCTCAGACTTTATTCTTTGACCATAAAGAAATACTTATTAATAGTTGATGCCAAATTGCAAAGAAATCCCTAGTGGAGTGTTGTAAGAAGTTCTGCCTGAGCCTGGGATATTTATCATGTTTATCAGTGTCTTGAATAAAGGTACACTTAATATACTTATCAAATGTGTGGATAAAACAAGTGAGGAGGGAGAAATACCATCTTGAAGGATAGTCAGGATCCAAACAGATCTTAAAAGGCTAAATAATTGAGTTAAATGTAAAGGACAATTGTAATTTAAAGGTCTTTTTAGATCTTTATAGAAGGTCTCTATAAAAGAGATAATTTTCAGATGAAGAAATTAAAACCATTTCTAGTCAAATGAAAAGGTGTTCTAAATCATTATGGATCAAAGAAATTAAGACACCTTTGAGATACACTACACACCTCTCAGATTGGCTAAAATGACAGGAAAAGATAATGACAAATGTTGGAGGGGATGTGGGAAAACTGGGACACTGATGCATTGTTGGTGGAATTGTGCACAGATTCAGCCATTCTAGAGAGCAGTTGGCACTATGCTCAAAGGGCTATCAAACTGTGCATACCCTTTGATCCAGTCTTGGATCTGTGTCCCAGAGATCATAAAGGAGGGAAAAGGACCCACACGTGCAAAAATATTTGTGGCAGATGTTTTTGTAGTGGCAAGAAACTGGAAACTGAGTGGATGCCCATCAATTGGAGAATGGCTGAGTAAATTGTGGTAGATGAATGTTATGGAATATTATTGCTCACTGCTAAGTGAAATGAACAGAACCAGGAGATCATTATATACAGCAACAGCAAGATTATATGATCATCAGTTCTGATAGATATGGCTCTTTTCAACAATGAGGTGATTCAGACCAGTTCCAATGATCTTGTGATGAAGAGAGTCATCTATACCCAGAGAAAGGACTGTGGGAACTGAGGATGGATCACAACATAGCATTTTCACTCTTTTTGTTGTTGTTTGCTTGAATTTTGCTTTTTTTTTTCTCATTTTTCCTCTTTTTTATCTGATTTTTCTTGTGCAACATGACAATTGTGGCAACGTATAGAAAAATTACACGTTTAACCAAAAAAAAAAAAAAAAAGACAAAAGGACAGCTAAATGGCACAGTGGATAGAGTAGCTGAGTTAGAGTCAAGAGGACTTGAGTTCATATTTAGATTCAGGCACTTAACACTTATTAGCTGTGTAATCCTGAGCAAATCACTAACCCCCAATTGTCTCATAAAGAAAAGAAAAAAAACCTAATGAGTTTGAACGACAAATGCATGTGAAGGGACTTATGATTTTCATATTAATCAATATATGTGTGCTGAATATATTAAAAATTTAGATTTTTTTTAGATGTCCCATTTTACCAGCACATTCTAATATGGGAATCAGAGACTCACAATGCAATTTAAAGCAATAAATTAATTCCTGATAATGCTTTCACAACCACTATATTCCTATGTCTGTGTATGCTGAGGGAAGCAAACCAAAAACTATAGAACCTGTTCTATCACAATATCTGATTCTATACTCCATAAGCAATAAAGCCCCCCCCTCCCAAGACTTAAAACAATTAACTTAAGAAATGTTCCTACAGGACTCAAGATCATCTGTATTATCCTGCACTCACGGTCTTGCCATGAGAAAATGCTTAAGATCTGGAAATGATTTTATTGTAATACCCTTTCTCCTTTCCTTCCCAATTGTGATTTATGTATATAATCTTTGCTTTTTCTGTAGCATGAGGAGCTCTCAGGAGATGCTTCAGGTTTTCAAATTGCATCCCCTTCTCTGAAATTAATTTAATTAAACTGCTTCTGATTGCTAGAATCCTCTCTGGCCTGCTCTGTTTCATCTCTGGCCATTCCCAAGTTAGAAAGTAGTCCAGTAAAATTCTGTTAACTCTAAATCTGAACCAAAAGTCTCTTATTAAGTTTGGGGTCAAAAAAAGCTAATGGAATCTTTGACTGAATTAAGAAAGAAGTGTCCAAAACGAGGGAGGTAAATCCTTCTCATGTACTTTTCCCTGATTAGATTACTTCTAATGCCACATTTTAAGAGGGACACTATTTGTATGAAAAGTGTCTAGAATATGATGAAGGACCTGGATAGTCTGTTCCATGAGGAATACATAATTACTAGGAATGGTCAAAATGAAAAAGAGAAATCTTGATAGCATTCTTTAAGATTCTGTCCTAAGCTCTCTTTTATCTAAACTCTCTTCTCACATGCATTTATAATTTCTATGTAGATAATATGGAAGTTTGTATCTCCATTCTCAACCTTATCTGGATTTCTAATTACCTCTTGGATATTTCTCCATGGGTAATATACCAGTCAGTCAATAAGCATTTGAGTCCCAATTGTACCAAGCTATGTTAAGCACGAGGTAGTAAAAAAAAAAAGAGGCAAAAGACAGCCACTGTCCTTAAGGAGCTTATAATCTAATGGAGGAGATAACAAGCAAGCAAATATGTACAAACAAGCTACATAGTGAATAAATAGGAAACCAGATTCATCATCTTCCCCACATAAAACTTCTTTCTCCCTTTCTCTTATTTCTTATAACGTCCAAGATTATCCTTTTTCTAACCCCTAAACACCCAAGTCTTTTCATTTCTACATCTGAAATATCTCTCAAATCTTGTCCCTTTTCCTTTGCCCCATTTAATTCATTAACATTTATTTTTAACATACTTTTTTGAAATTTTGAATTCCAAATTTCCTCTTTCCTACCATTCCTGCCATGCGGTTTGAGAAGGTAAGCAAAGTAGAATCAATAATTTCCATATTAGTCATGTTGCCAAAAAAAATTAAAAAAAAAAAACAAAAAAAGTGAAAAAAGTATGCCTCAATCTGCATTCAGAGTTCATCAGTTCTCTCTTGTGGAGGTGGATAGCATTTTTCATCCTAGATGTGTTGGAGAATTGTCTTGATTAGAATAATATTTAGTCCTCCTTTTACATTCGCCATTCCTAGCTTCCCTCAGTTCTCTATCAGGTCTTAATCCAAAACCTAACAAAAGCTAAAAGGAACCAAACCATAAGATTTATGAAGAGTGAGAGGTGGCAGAGTAGAAATGTCTACCTTGGGACCATACCTGTGATTCATACCCGTGGCAAAAATGCATGATTGGAGTTTTTCCTGACACAGGTCCCTGATCAATGCAGAAATTGTTGTCCAAAGCATTTTTCATCTGAAAGAGCAAACACACACAATACTTTTGGCAAAGAGAGACCAAGAAAGTAGACCCATCATCCATACTTCACCAGGATTTGGCTTTTTACTATTGATAGGCATTTTCATCTTAAAGGATGATAGATTTAGTCTTGAAAGGGATTTCAGAGTATCTTGTGCTATAGGTTCATTTGACAGAGGCCTAGGGAAATTAAGTGACTTGCCTTAATATCACATAGGTTGTTAATCAACAAAGTTGTTTCTTAGACTCTATATTCAGTACTGACACAAGCCAAAAGAAAGATGAAGTTTGGGACCTGCCTATTTTTTACGCACTAGGAATGAGACACATATTTCAGAGGACAAGACAGCTGTAATCTTTTCAAGACATCCACTTGCCTCCTAAAGAATCCTAAAGTAGCCTCTGCGAAAAGATGAGTGGTTGAAGTCACTTTCTTAAGTTAGCTGAGAACAGTGCTGGTTCTGGAAATTTGGTAATGGCTGGGAAACAAGGGGAAACAAGAGGATCTAGCTACCTTATAAAAAGAAAGAAAATAGTGATTGGATCAATGGATCCGGGAGTATACAAAATTTTAAGGGAAATAATGACTTACATAGTACTTTATTTATTTATTTTTGCTGAGGCAATTGAGGTTAAGTGACTTTCCTGGAGTCACACATTAGGAAGTGTTAAGCGTCATAGGTCCGATTTGAACTCAGGTCCTCCAGACTTCATGGTCAGGGCTCTATCCACTTCACCACCTAGCTGACCCTTATATAGTACTTTAAAAGTTAGCAAAACACTTTACCTATGCTACCTCAGTTCATGCTCACAACAACCCTTTAAGTTGTTAATAAGTTAATAAGTACTCTTTAAGTTAGTAAGTTAAATACTATTATTAATTCCTATTTTGTAGGTGAATAAACAGAGCTCAAGAGAGGTGAATGATTTGCCCAAAATCTCACTTCTTAGACTAAATTTTAACTTAGTTTATCTTGTCTGCAAATCCATTTCACCATTTACTTGTCTCAAATCTGGGAAATCTGGAAATGGAAACCAGTAAATGGAAACCAGGAAACTAATACTGCATAGTAAATAGAAATCCTGATCATAAAGAATTTCAGAGAGGAGAGGATTCTGGGAAGATGATGGAGTAGGTCAGAAAATTTTTGGCTCTCCAAATTTTCTCCACAGAAAAAGACAAAACATTGCATTAGAGGGAACATAGAGCAACTGAAATAAAGAAAAGTCAAGGAAAAGCAGTTCTCCTAAGATGGACTTTTTTCTGCCAGGGGACAGTTTGTTTTTTATAACATCCTTCAAAATTGTCATACAAAATTGTCAATTTAAAGAACTCGAGCAGTGGGATGCTATTGTCATTTGCAGTTGCCTTGGCAGTGCCAGATCAAATGATGTTGAAGGCCTTACAAAGCCAACAGATTGGATGTTTCTCATCCCTGTTCTGAAATAACCTAAGAAAATCCCAGGATAGATTTGACTTCCAGGGGCAGAAAGTGCAAACACCTCCAGGTGAACTCTGCAGAATCAATGAACCACAAGCCCCTGGAGCAGCTGGGGCTGGGAAGCAGCCTAAGCCTTAGAAATATCCATTTTACAGACTGTGGGGTTCTGATAGCCGAGTGAGAGAAGACTGAATTCCATTGTCAAAGGATTCCAAGCGCAGTTGTGCTGATCAGACAAACCTGGGCTGGGCCACCATAAGGAGCTATCCCACGCCTGGACAGGGGACGCTGCTGGCTGTGGGCACCAGCAGGAAAGCAGTCTCAGGTTCCAGGGAAGAGAAGATGATGTAGTCTGAAGCCAGCAAAGAGATCACAAAGAATAAGCTCATTTGGTGGACTGTGTGAATGACCCAGGACTCTACCTCAGGCTTAGGAGAAGAGAGGAAAGCCTAAGGCTGGGCTCCAGGACAAACTTCAGAAAATAACAATAAGAAGGGCTTGAAGCTTGGGGCACAATTCTTCATACTTTGGGACTAGAACTTGACCACACAATAATTGATAATAAGAAAGAAAAGAAAAAAATAATCAAAATGAGAAAGAACTCAACCATAAATAGTTACTATGGGGATAGAAATTCATATTCAAAGGAAGAAAATAGAACTAAAAAAACCATTCCTTCTTCAATGAGAAATGTCAAATGGAGGCAGAGCCAAAATGGTGAAGAGGAGACAGGTCTTTATCTGAGTTCTCTCCAATCTCCCTCAGATCAACACCAGATCATTGCCCTTGGAGAAAAAACCAAGTTTGTTTTAATGTGTCTCAGAGTATGCATAAATATGGTACTTACTCTTCCGTAACCGACAACGTTTTGTATTGGCTTTAGAGATGGATAAACATTTTTAAGGTACCAGTCAAAACTTCGACAATTCAGTTTCTTCCTGAGTTCCTTTCTGGAAGACACGTCTCCATAGTCTATGCCATGGTTCTACAAAGGAATCATTTTTTCTTTCAGAATATCAAATCTCAAAATGTATAACTCCCTTATCTATGGCCTAAGTGGGTTCACATGACAAGTGGACAATTATTCTGTGACAAATGGATAAATATACAGTGTACTGGAGGTAACTTTCACAGCCTTTGGTTTTCTTGAAAACAGAGAGTAGTAGCATCATGATCATTTGTCAAGCCTCCTTAAAATAAGTTAGTGCATGCTGTCCCCACCTTTTATAAAATAATATAGCCTTTCAGCTGATTATAAAGACTGCTTTCCTACAAGTTATGGGAAAGTCAAAGTGGGACAAGATTAGAGTACATGATGTGCAAAGTTTCAGAAAAAAGTGAATTTATCTATTTTCATTATTTAACCATTTCAGTTCACTTTGGTCCTGCAAAGAAAGCAGGAAAAAGCAGAAGTACTATACTATGTGAACTAAGAAGTGGCTTCTGGATGAAATGAGGATTTCTTCTCTCATTGTGTTCTAATATTTCTCAAAAGCATAACAGTCATAAATTGGAAGCAACATGTGCTAATTATTACATATTTGCAACACAGGCTAGTAACAGCATTTTTTTTTTTAGTTTTCTCACTATCACACCATTATATATACATATATAAACACACACATGCACATACTTTTATTGGGCATTTATTGTATCTTTCAAGATTTATGATTTTAGTGATGTGGAGTATATTAAGGGGTGGGTGAACAATGTCCATTGTCATTTAGTTTATGTGCCATGCCTACATTTGCTCAGAATTCCTGATTTCTCCCATGGCATTGCTAGCCAGGGTTGGAGATTTGGGGATCTGTGTGGAAGTGAGTTTGATCTGAGACTGAGATGCTACATTTTTATCTTTTTCCTTATCTTACCCACCCTCTCTCATTTTCTTTTCTACCTTGTAGTAAGTGACAAACCTTCAAAGGAAGATTCCAGTAATAGTAAACCATGAATTTGTAATTATCCATCCAAACTTCAGCCACACGAAGAGCATTACGCTTCATGAATTGCCTAACATCCCAAGCATAGGGCTTGAAGGCTCTCTCCAGGTGAACAATCCGAGAACAGGGAAGGACCTCAATCTTTCCTCCACACTGCCACACCTGCATTAAAGAAATTACATATTGTGTATATATGTATACACATATCTATCAAATTATAAGTTTGTCTCATAATCAATCATCTTTAGGACCATTTCAGTACTGTTAAAAACATGAATTCCTTCCATCTTGCCTTGATAGCCATCACTGAACTTTCTAATCTCAATTCCTTTCTTGGCAAGGTTATTAGGGTACCCAGAAGATGAAGGATAGAGCAGTACAATCATGGAGATCTAGTTTACTTAAAAATTTAGCACAGTTTTTGAGAAAGTCTCTTAGCTGCCCTCTTTGGGAATAAGGTAGAGAAGTAAGAACTAGATAGTAGTACAGTGAAGGTGGATTTTGAGAACTGGTTGAATGACAAGTCCCCAAAAGCAGTCTGTAATAAATCAATGTCAAGTTGGAAAGATGGCTATCATGGAGTCAGTCAACAAACAATTACTGTGTGCCAGATTCATAATTTTGAAGAGAATAGTTTCAGTTGAATGATAAAGTCAAAAAACAGAGTGCAAAGAAATAAGAGAGTGAGAAGAAAGAGCTAACAATTATGGGTGGCCTTCTCAAGGAGTTTAGATACAAAAAAGTTAGATAACAGAAATAGATGGATCAAATGAGGATTTTTTTGAGGGTGCAGGAGTTTGCTGGTGGTAGGAAAACAGAATATAGATAAGAAGAGAATGAAGATTAGTGAGAGAATAAGAATAATAGAGGGGACAATTTGCCAAAGAAGATGGGATGCAATGGGATCCCTTGTTTATGCAGAGGGGTTAGGCTTGACAAAGATAAGGGCCACTTCTTTATGTGAGACAGGGGTGAAGAAGGACATAGGAGAGTATCTGAGTGATACAAGAGGGAGAGGAAGAAAGGAAATAAATATTTATTAAAAGCCTATTATGTACCGGGCACTATGCTAAATACTTCACAAATATTATTTCATTTGATACAGCAACTCTGGGATATGGATGCTATTATATTCCCTGTTTTAGTGCCAAGAAAATTTTACCTGCTAAGGCAGACAAAAGTCGAATAATTTGCCCCAAGTCACACAACTAGTAAGTAAGTGGCTCTGGCTGGAAATAAATTCAGTTCACCCTGTTCTAGTCTTGGTGCTCTAATTTAACGTCTCTAAAAGAAAAGGACAGAAAGAATACTCTGAAAATATCCTTAATTTTTTTCCTATAAAATATAAGACAGGGCTGAGGGCAATCTCTCAGAGATCTGTCTTTTGCAATGCCACTTTGATAAATTTCTTTTATGAGTGATAATAATTAATAAACACATAACTCTTTGAGGTTGACAAAGTACTTTGCATATATAGATGGTACATTTTTCAAATATACAGATGATTCAAAGCTTAGCATAATAGTCCATTGGCTAACAAAGTTTAGACCAAAAATATTTTATTGGATTTGAGCTTTGAGCTAAATTTAATAAGTAACATTTTTAAAAGATAAATATAAATTCTTCCATTGTGATTTAAAAAATCAACTTCACAAGTAAAAGATGGGGACCAGTTCAATATATCAATAAATATAACAGCCAAAAAACCAAATTAAACAAAAAAGCAACCTGACATTAAGAAACATTAAGAGACAGGACAAGACAGTTAATAATCTCCCCAAGCTCAAATCTGGGTAATTTTATATAGTTCTAAATGTCAAATTTTAGGAAGAACATTTTCAAATATAGAATATCTAGAGGAATGGCCCTTATGGAAAAATAACGGGCTTTAATACCATGTCATACAAAGAATGTTTGAAAAACCTAGGATATTTAGACAGAGATTGAAGAAACATAAATGCCATATTAAAGTATTTAAAGGGCTGTTATTTATGAAAGGGTCTTATGCTGTTTGGCTTCAAAGGACTAAACTATGAACAATCATAGAGGATGAAGAGAAAATTAAAATAAACTTGATGAAAGAAAAAAAAACTTATCCCTACCATTAGAGCTATCAAACATTGGAATGGGTTGGTTTAGACATAGTTTTGATTATTGTCATTAGAATAATTAATATCCACATCACACTAACACTGTCTATCAAGGATCAACTGTTATGTTCCTCTTTTCTTTTTCTATACTTTTTTAGAGAGTTACAATTTCTATACTCTCCCTTAGAAAATTACTTCATAACTTTCTCAACTCATAGGGTTGATTAATATCTACAGATAACTCACAGATTTATATACCCAAATCTTAATCTTTCTGCAAAACCCTAGTCCTTTATCATTAGACATTTCAAACTAAATGCTCCATATGCATCTCAAATTCAACATGTTCCAAATAAAAGTCATTTTCTTTCTCAGAACCCATCCCTTTTCTGAATTTTCCTCTTTCTGTTATGGGTACTGTCATCCTTGCAATCTTAGGTTCTCAATTTCATACTCATCCTTAATTATTCATCTTCTCTTGCTCAACATATACTATTAATTGAGAAGTTTTGTAGATTCTGCTTCCATGACAAATCTTACATCTGTCCCCTTCTATTTCTATGATCACCTTTCTAATTTAGGTCCTCATCAACTCTTGTCTGGAGTAGAATTTCAATGGTCTTTTAAGTATTCTTCCTATCCCATGTTTTTCTCTTCTTTAACTCATCTACCTCACTGCCAAAATGTTATTCCTGAAGCAAAGTGTTGCCAATAACACTCCTCTGCTCAATCAATTCCAGTGACTTTCTGTCATCTTTTGGATAAAATAGAAATTTTTCCATTTGGTATTTAAAGCTCTTTACAATCTGACTTCAACCTCCCTCTCCATTCTTACATCACATTATTCCCTTTAATAAAGTTCTTAATCAATCCAAATTGGCCTTCTTGTAGTACCTCATAGGCAATATGCCATCTCTCATCTCTATACCTTTGCATAGATTGGTCCTCTGAGCTTGAAATTCCCAGCTCAGGTGCAGCTTTTTGAATTTGAATCTTTAAAGTTCAGCTCAAAGATCATATTATGTATGAAGTTTTTATGATCACCTTAGCTACTTATGGTCTTTTCCCCAATATTATCTTGATTTTATTTTATATGCATGTATTTATATTATAAATTCATGAATAATGTATTAATATTACATATTATATGTACATAATCATATACATAATACTGTATATGTGCATATTTGCCACTATTTTTGAAATGTACACTTCTTTGGGAAAAGCCTGTTTAATCTTTGCCTTTGTATTCTCTGTACCCTAATGAATGCTTGTACTTAAATGATTGCTCTAGAAGAATATAGTCATTGAATGAATTTTTTAAAAATGATCTAGCATACTCCCTTACATAAGATTGATGCTTAATAAAAATTTTAAGTTAAATTTAATGAAAATATACAGCCTTGAAAGAAGATTAGAATAAGGGTAAGGGATACATGATTCAACTCTTTGAGGAATTGTCATATGAAATGGTATTAGACTTGTTTAGCTTGGTCCTGGAGAGAAGATTAGTTGTAAGTTACAGGAATTCATATTTCAATTCAACTTAAGGAAAAATTTATTAACACTTAGAGTTGTTCAAAAGTAGAAGTTACACCCTAATCAACAAGTTGAGCTGACTCTATGGCAGATACATGTACATAAAGGCAAGGGATACACTAGATGAGAAGGCAAGAGTGAATAAAATGTATCAAAGTATGGTTTAGAGGGGATTTGGTCCCATGATATTTTGAACATTGTTATTTGCTAGCAATATTAAATCACTAGGAATATTATTAAAAATAGAAGTACCGAGGCAATTTTATATTAAAACAAAAAAAGCAAAAGGCATTTGAAATTGAGACCATTATTTTTAGGGTTATTAGATTCTCATGTAATAGATGTTAGAAAATGTGTTTCTTTAAGTTAAAACTGAAGTAAATGAGCTGTTTGAAATAGGAAAAAAAGAAAGTAGAATTTAGGGCTCTATATAAGGATTATTGAGTCCTCTGTCAATGGTTATCTTCAAGTAGATTACTGAATACAAGTTATAAAATAAGAAGGTTACTTGTTGCTCTTGTTTCACACAATCAAATTAGAGAAAAATGTCAAACCATAAGAAGTAAATGGCAAAAGATATAAACTTTCATTAGAGTTCACTAGAATTATCCTGTTTTCTTGTAAAATTTATAGTAGTCACCAAGAATAAACTATGAAATAAAATTAAGCATTATCTTTCAGGGAAAAAAGGATGGACATTCAAAGAAATAGGTGAATTTCATTTATTTTTGATGAAAAGACCAGAACTGAACACAAAATTTGTTTTTCAAATACAGAATTCAAGAGAAGCATAAAAAGGTTAAAAAAAAAAGAAAAATATTTTTAAAGGGAAGTAATAGCAATACTAAACATATTAGCATCCAAATTCCTAGAAGAGAAGTTAAGAGAGCTGCAAGAAGAAATAGACAGCAAAACCATTCTAGTGGGGGATCTCAACCTTGCTCTATCAGAGCTAGATAAATCAAGCCACAAAATAAATAAGAAAGAAGTTAAGGAGGCAAAACAAAGTCAGGAACTATGTGAACACAATTACAAAACACTTTCCACACAAATAAAGTCAGATCTAATCAACTGGAAGAATATCAAGTGCTCATAGATAGGCTGACCTAATATAATAAAAATTACAATTTTGCCTAAATTAGCCTACTTATTCAGTGCCATAACAATCAAACTGCCAAGAAATTATTTTACAGAATTTTAAAAAAATAACAAAGTTCATTTGAAAGAACAAAAGGTCAAGAATTTCAAGGGAATTAATGAAAAAAATGCAAATGAAAGTGGTCTACCTGTATCATATCTAAAAGTATATTATAAAGCTTTGATCATCAGAACTATATGGCACTGGCTGAGAAATATAGTGGATCAGTGGAATAAGATAGACTCACAAGATACAATAGTTAATGACTATAGTGATCTATTGTTTGATAAACCCAAAGACCTCAGCTTCTGGGATAAGAATTCACTATTTGACAAAAATTGCTGGGAAAATTGAAAATATTATGGAAGAAACTAGGCATTGACCAATGAATACCTAACACCCTATACCAAGATAAGGTTGAAATAGGTTTGTAATTAAGACATAAAGGGTGATACTAAAAGCAAATTAGGAGAACAAAGGATAGTTTACCTCTCAACTCTGTAGAGAAGGAAGGAATTATAGCCAAAGAAGAACTAGAGAATGTTATTAAATACAAAATAGATAATTTTGACTATATTAAATTTTAAAAGTTTTGTATAAACAAAACCAGTACATCCAAGATCAGAAGAGAAGCAGGAAATTGGGGGGAAATTGTATTCAAGGGTTCTGATAATGACCTCATTTCTTTTTTTTTTTTATAGATTTTTATTTTCAAAACATATGCATGGATAATTTTTCAACACTGACCCTTGCATAGCCTTGTGTTCCAAAGTTTCCCCTCCTTCCTCTACTTCCTGTCCTAAATAGCAAGTAATCTATGTTATACATGTTCAAATATATGTTAAATCCAATATATGTAAACATAGTTATACAATTATCTTACTGCATAAGAAAATTTAGATCAAAGAGAAAAGAAAATGAGTAAGAAAACAAAATGCAAGCAAACAATAACAAAAAGAATGTGAATATTATGTTGTGATTCACCCTCCATTCCTACAGTTCTCTCTCTGGGTGTAATTGGCTCTTCATCACAAGATCATTATTAACTAAAGGCCTCATTTCTTTTTTTTTTTTCCATAAAAATTGTAGATGAATTTTATTTTATTTTATTTAATAATAACTTTATATTGACAGAATCCATGCCAGGGTAATTTTTTTTTACAACATTATCCCTTGCACTCCTTCTATTCCGATTTTTCCCCTCCCTCCCTCCACCCCCTCCCCTAGATGGCAAGCAGTCCTATATATGTTAGATATGTTGCAGTATATCCTAGATACAATAGATGTTTGCAGAACCGAACAGTTCTCTTGTTGCACAGGGAGAATTGGATTCAGAAGGTAAAAATAACCCGGGAAGAAAAACAAAAATTCATATTTGTTCCCAGTTCATATTCGTTTCCCAGTGTTCTTTCTTTGGGTGTAGCTGCTTCTGTCCATCATTTATCAATTAAAACTCAGTTAGGTTTCTTTGTCAAAGAAATCCACTTCCATCAGAATACATCCTCATACAATATCATTGTCGAAGTGTATAATGATCTCCTGGTTCTGCTCATTTCACTTAGCATCAGTTCATGTAAGTCTCACCAAGCCTCTCTGTATTCATCCTGCTGGTCATTCCTTACAGAACAATAATATTCCATAACATTCATATACCACAATTTATCTAGCCATTCTCCAATTGATGGGCATCCATTCATTTTCCAGTTTCTAGCCACTACAAACAGGGCTGCCACAAACATTTTGGCACATACAGGTTCCTTTCCCTTCTTTGGGGTATAAGCCCAGTAGTAGCACTGCTAGATCAAAGGATATGCACAGTTTGATAACTTTTTGGGCATAATTCCAGATTGCTCTCCAGAATGGTTGGATTCGTTCACAACTCCACCAACAATGCATCAGTGTCCCAGTTTTCCCACATCCCCTCCAACATTCATCATTATTTTTTCCCATCATCTTAGCCAATCTGATAGGTGTGTAGTGATATCTCAGAGTTGTCTTAATTTGCACTTCTCTGATCAATAGTGATTTGGAACACTCTTTCATATGAGTGATAATAGTTTCAATTTCATCATCTGAAAATTGTCTGTTCATATCCTTTGACCATTTATCAATTGGAGAATGGCTTGATTTCTTATAAATTAGGGTCAGTTCTCTATATATTTTGGAAATGAGGCCTTTATCAGAACCTTTAACTGTAAAGATGTTTTCCCAGTTTGTTGCTTACCTTCTAATCTTGTTTGCATTAGTTTTGTTTGTACAAAGGCTTTTTAATTTGATATAATCAAAATTTTCTATTTTGTGATCAGTAATGGTCTCTAGTTCATCTTTGGTCACAAATTTCTTTCTCCTGCACAAGTCTGAGAGATAAACTATCCTATGTTCCTCTAATTTATTTATAATCTCATTCTTTATGCCTAGGTCATGGACCCATTTTGATCTTATCTTGGTATATGGTGTTAAATGTGGGTTCATGTAAAGGCCTCATTTCTAAAATATATAGCAAATTTTAAGAATGCAAGCCATTCTCCATTTGATAAATGGTCAAAGCATATGAACAGACAATTTACAGATGAATAAATTAAAACCATTTCTAGTCATATGAAAAAAAATGCTCTAAATCACTATTAATCAGAGAAATGCAAATTAAGACAACTCTGAGGTACCACTACACACCTCTCAGATTGACTAAGATGACAGGTAAAGAAAATGATGAATGTTGGAGGGGTTGGGAAAACTGGGACACTAATACATTGTTGGTGGAGTTGTGAACTATTCTGAAAAGCAATAAAGAACTATGTTAAAAGAACTGTCAAACTGTGCATACTCTTTGATCCAGCAGTTTCTGTACTGTGTCTATATCACAAAGATATCATAAAAAGGGAAAAGGACCCACATGTGCAAAAATATCTGTAGCACTCCTTTTTGTAGAGGAAAGGAATTGGGAACTGGGTAGATGCCCATTTGTTGGGTAATGGCTGAATAAGTATATATATAATGGGAATATTATTGTTCCATAAGAAATGATCAGCAGAATGATTTCAGAAAGGCCTGGAGAGACCTATAGGACTAGATGCTATGTGAAGTAAGTATAATTCTTGGTTCTCTTGGAACATTTTACACAGCAACAAGAGTATGCATGATCAGTTCTGATGGACATTACTCTTTTCAATAGTGAGATAATTCAGGTCAGTTACAATGGTCTTGTGATGGAGAGAACCACCTGCATCCAGAGAGAGGATTGTGGGGACTTGAATGAGTCACAATATGGTATCTTCACGGTTTTTTGTTTTTTGCTTGTTTTTTGTTTTCTTTCTCAAGTTTTCCCTTTTGGATCTGATTTTTCTTGTGCAGCATGATAATTGTGGAAATATGTATACAAGAATAACACATGTTTAATATATATTGGTTTACTTACTGTCTAAGGAATGGGGTAGGGGAAAGGGAGGGAGAAAAAAATTGAATTCAAGGTTTTCCAAAGGTGAATGTTGAAAACTATTTCATTATGTGCTCTTGAAATAGTGGTATGCTAGATGGCCATGTACAAGGTAGGAGAAGGGGAACCACCTTTTGATGAGAAAATATTGTCTTTGTTGTATAGCTAGTTGGTGTAGGAGTCAAAAACTAAAAACCTAGTTCCTGACTCTCCTAAATTTTTCATACTACATTAGACATCAATAAAATATGTTCTCTACTAGAATAATAAGACACATTAACCATTACACATATTAAAATATAACCAATCTTCTTTTGTCTTTCTGTATCCTCTTTAACTTTTTCTAAATAGGTTAAGTAGGCTTCAGAATTGCCAGGTAGCATTACATTAGGTCTTTCAGGTTTAATTGGTGGCAATTCTCAAGCATTTTTGGAAAATTCTCAATGTATTTTTGGTAGTCTATACTCGGTGAAAGAAAGGTAGAGGAACAAAATGGCAATCACTTATTGAGTTTCACCTCAGTTATTCCCCCAGTACCCAGTGATAATTATAATGTTTTATTCATGAAAATCCCACTCAAGGAGTTCTGCTTCCTATACCTTCCTAAAAATCTCAGCCACTTGATGATTTGAGCATTTACTCTCCTACCCTTCCAGGGATCCTCAAACTTTTTAAATAGAGGGCCAGTTCACTGTCCTTCAGATTGTTGGAGGGCCGGACCTTAGTAAAAACAAAAACTTTGTTTTGTGGGCCTTTAAATAAAGAAACTTCATAGCCCTGGGTGAGGGGGATAATCGTCCTCAGCTGCTGCATCTGGCCCGGGCCATAGTTTGAGGACCCCTGCTTTTGTGCACAATTATTCCAAAACTGTTCTACCTGTTTCTGTTTCTGTAATGCCAGAGAAACTGAGGCAAGACAGAGATTTTTAATATTTTAATTGTGGAGAGTTTAGACTAGCTGGTTGAATGGGACTCATGTCCAAAAATCATTCGACACTCAGTAACTGAGTCAGGGAGCTTTTAAAGGGCCCTTAGCTAAGCTTTTACAAGCAGGATATAGAAGCTGAGAAGGCAATTAGTTTAACATTTTATAGCTGTTGTCTTTACTTCAGAGAGAGAGCGGAGAGAGATAACTCAACTTAGTATTTACAGTTTGAATCATGTCTCAGTGCCTGTCAAAGAAGGGAGTAGGACCATTCTTGGATAGATAGGGACTTCTAACAAGAGCATAGGAAGGAAGTGAGATAACATAATTCTGCTCCAGGGAAGTTTTGGACAAGGATGGAGTCAGAGTTGTGAGTACCTGGATCATTGTTTCTCTTTTCTATCTTTCATTATGTCATAATAGTATGTAAGACTCAATTTCCAGTCTTAATGGCAAGGAAGGGCAGGGCAGCTCCCAGAATTTTTACTCCTGATTTGGACAAGAAAAACATCAGAAATTTACCCTCAGGCCTAGTTCCACATTTTCTCCTCCATAGATTTCCATTCCATTATCAAGGGATCCAATCTCTTTCAAGAACAGTCTGTCTGCAGCAAAGATTCCCATGATAGAAGGACTCCTATAGAAGCACAAAGAAAATAAAAGTACTGGAGTATGGATTTGGAGATGTGAGGAGTAGAGCAGGGATTTGAATGTAGGAGGGGAAGAAAAGAAGGAGAAAAAAGAAAGAAGAGAAGAAGAAAGAGAAGAAAAAGGAAGAGGAGAAAGAAGAGGAGAAGAAAGAAAACAAAGAGAAGAAAGAGTAAAAAGAGAAACAAGTGAAGAAAAGGAAAATGGAGAATGAGGAGGAAAAAAAAAGAAAAATAGAAAAAATAATGCTGTTAAGGGACAGATCAATTCTCCTGGAATCTCCACAGTTGTGGATCACAACATCTGAAAGAGTTGCAGGGCAGCCTTTGCTGACACAGGTGTTGTGGACTGGGAATGAGATAAATTGGAGGCAGAGGGAAGAAGAGGGAGGTCATACAATGCAACGACCTCTCAGTGTCCTTGTATCATCCTCTACCAGAGGAGATCCATTCTGGGTTGGACCTCTAGCAGCCACTGTCAGGTGGCTCCTGTATATTCCAACAGCTCTCCCATGTATTTCAACATAATGCCATACTGACATTTTTTATCTGTGCCTCAAAAGTCATTATGGAGAAGTGATGGACTTAAAATGCAGAAAGGGATTTTTTTTTCATTTGTTTTTGTTTCTCATATCATTACTATGGGAACTTTTGTTTCTGTTAATTTGTTCAAGGGGATTTGTTTTACTTTTTTTCCCATTGGGGGAGAGCAATCTACAAGATCCAATACATAAATATTTTTTCATTGATAAAAAGCAAAATAACAGGGGAATAGGAATGGGTAAAGGCAAGAGCAAAGATCCATTTGTCCTGAAGATATCCCGTCGGTTTAAAAATCTTCTCCAAGGCATTTAAAAAGTGAATCATCAAAATAGAGTTAGTTTTTCCCAGAGAAAGCTAGATGAACTCTCAATTGAACTTTGATGTCTCGTGTCTCCTAGGTTGCTTTTGCTTTGTTATACAGATTGCTAAAAAGTGTACTGTGTCCTTATCTGATTGAGAAGAAAAGCCTAGGTTGATTTTTACAACTTAGAAATAGCCTTACTTGATTCCAAACTGAAAAAAAAAATCCACATCTCTAGGACTTTACATTTCATTCCCATTGCAAGTAATCCAGACTTACTTCATTGGTGCAGTTTTATCCATCAATAAAAGCCAGCTTTTTGGAACAGGCTCATAAAGGCACCAGAGGGCCCAATCAAATCCAATAGAAGCTAAAGGATAATGTTCCACTTCCAAGGTATCAAAATGAATTTTGCCTAATGTTGGTGACACAATCACAGTCCGGTCTTCCTGGATCCTTGCTAGGATGGGCTCTGCCCTAGAAAGGTAACATAAGTATATCAGACTATGTTAAGGCAATACCAAATGAAATCCAGGGTAATCCATACAAAATAATTTCCTTTACACCATCTTTTCTGCTTTTTCCCACTATGTAATGCCAAACAGAGATTTAAGTAGAATTAGATGAAGGCACTAAAATTTAGAGGGTAAAAATAGAAGTCATACTACTTCAGCAGCATAAAAGTAAATTTGTGAAGCACCTTCTTAACAAGACTATATAGTTAAAAATAAGCTACCAGATAATGCAATTCCTCCTTCTAGCAACTGTATCTCAGGAAAATTTCTCCCTAGTCTGGTCTTATTCCCCAACAATAGACTTGCAGCATCTTATTTTCTTTTCCCCATCAACAGGCTATATTTCTTAGGGTCCCTCTACCTAATTAAACTTGTCTTTATAACTTTCTCTGAAGCTTGATTTCATCTTGCTTGCTCAGGAAAGCAAAATTGCTAATTATAGTTTTACTGGATAGTGAGACACAACAGTTGAACTTTAAGGGTGACTGAAATCTCCAGAGTGACTAAGGCAGAATGATGGATTTATGTCAAGATCAGTTTGTAGTTGGAAATCCCTCTATCCCAACATTAAGAATCCCTCAAAAATTAGATTAAACCCTATTCCAGGGGACCAAGAAGGCCGATTGATTTAAGTACAAGCCAAGGAGTGCTGAGTCATTCTTGGATGAAAAGTACAAGTTTAATTCAGTACTAAGAATAAGAGAATGAACAAAGATTATCAATTCCACTTGATATTCTGGGCTAACAGCTCTCCCATGACCATGTCAGCAGAAACTGTACCTTATAATGCAACTAACCAAGAACAGAGAGATTTACTGAAGATTAGAGCAATACTCCCTTACATTTGAAAAGAATACAATCTACAAGACAGCTGGATGGCACAATGGATAGAGCACTAGCTCTAGAGTCAGGAGGACCAGAGTTCAAATTCAGCCTCAGATTCTTACTAGCTGTATAACTCTGGGCAAGTCACTTAACCCCAATTGCTTCACACACACAAAAATATAATCTGCGAACTCTAAAAACAGTTTCTAGTAATCCTTAGTTAACCACACATTCTCTACACCTTGCCTCAGTATCACTGTACTTTACTCTTAAGACCACTCTGCATTTGGGGCAATTTGGTAGGACAATGAATAGAGCATAGAGCACTGGGGTTAGCACAGCTTAGTTTAAAATCCAATCTCATAATTTTGTTAGCTGTGTGGCCCTAGGCAAGACATTTAATTTCTATGTGTTTCCATTTCCTAATCTGTAAAATGAGGGCAATTACAGTACCCAAATCCTATTTTTGTTGGGAAGAAAACTAAGATAATATTTGTAAAACACTTTGTAATCTTAATATACTATATAAATGTGAACAGTTGTTGTTATTGTTATGTCCTGTGTGTATTTGTGGAAGATATACTCCAAAGTTGGGGAAGATTCTTTTATATTGAATCTTTTATACTTGCTTGGTAAATAATATATCTAAAACTTAATTCACAAGGAGTGATAAACATTTAAGAGCACACAGTGTATGCTCATGAAAGCCTATAGCGTGAGAACACCCAACAGTCTTCAGAGTTACTTAATTATAAAATTCTGAGGCAAGAAGTAATTTCACTCTCATGGACCTAGCCTACTAATTTGAGCTGAAGTTGGGGAAGTACCAATATACATAAGCAATGTAAAATGCATAAAGATATTAACAGATTGGGGGCAGGAATCAGGAAAGGACTTAAGCTGGGTCTTTTAGGAAACCATGGATTCTAAGAGAGAGAAATGAGGATGGAGTATGTTCTAAGTACGGGGTACAACCAGAGCATGGAAACAGGAGGGGAGCAGTATATAGAAATAAGCAAGAAGATAAATTTGGATGGGCCATAATATGTGTAAATGTATAATAAGGCTTAAAAGGTCATACAGGGACATGAATAAAAAAGCCAAACAAGAGAACAGAACTCCTCCTCAAACAGAGAAGTTTATATTAAACTCTAAGGGTGATTGAATCTTGGATTTTACTGAGTAGAAGAGGACATAATTAGACCCATGATTTAGGAAAATCATCTTAGAAACCAGTGAGGACAGATTTTGAGGGGGGAAAACTTTGAGTCAGTGAGAACAGTTTTTAAAATTTTAGTAGTTCAGGGGAGAAGGGATAGGACTGGAACTAGGTAGCTGGTGTGAATAGAGATATGGAGCTAGATATAGGAGATGATATGGAAGTAGTAACAAAATTGGATCCTATTCTGGGAGGTGATTGCCATTCTCAACCCTCATTTTACAGAGAAAAAAAAATTGATACTAAAAGAGGTTAAGTGAGTAGTCCACAATCATATAGTTAGGAACTGTACAAGGTATTATTTGAATTCAGGACTTCAGACTCCAAGTTCAGTGGGCCACGTAGCTGCCTTTAATAAGTGGTGTTTGAACATGTTGTTTTTTTGTTTTTTTAACAAAAACTTTCTTCATTTTTGTTGAGGGTTTTGTTTTTTGTTTTGGGGGAGAAGGATTTTTTTGGCTATGATTTCTTTCACATTATGATTATTATGGAAATGTTTTGCATATACAACTTATATTGAATTGCTTGCATTCTCAATGATGGTGGGGGCGAGGGAGGAAGAGAAAAGAATCTGGAGCTCAAAGTTTTTAAAAGAAATGTTAAAAAATTGTTTTTACATAAATTGGGGAAGAATAAAACATAAAATTTTCAAAAATAATTAAATAAATCTCAAGTTTTATGACATGAGTTTTATTCTTTCTCCCTTTGTTTTAATCTGAAGTATTAAAATATTCTAGGTAGGCAGTCATTCAATAAGTATGTATTCAGTGACTATTCTGTACTCATCATCATGCTAACCCCTAGTGATTCAAAGAAAGACAAAAGCTAATCCCAGCAAAGGGATCACAGACTAATATGGAAAGATAACACAAAATGGCTTTGCATAATTAGGATGCATACAGCTTAAATTGGGCAGAAAAGGCCAGATTTGAATCTGAGGTGACAGAGAGATACTGAAGTTTATTGAATAAAATGGGGTTAGGGAAGAGATGAGAGCTGTCATGGTACAATGAAAGAAAAGACAGAGGTGTAAACTTTACATTACACTATTTCTACTCCCAGAGACAATAAGCTGTTCTTTTCTTTGAGTCTTTCCTTATTTAAGCTTTAGTGCTATCCTTGCCCGTCCCTACCCTATCCCTCTAAGGAACCATGAAAAGATGCATCATTTCTTATTCCTCTTTCCCAGATATATAATTAATCCATATATTCTTACCAACCAACATTCACTTCAACATGAGCATCTAAGATAACGACCACATCCGCTTTAGCAGCTTTCCAGCCAGAGATACGGGCTTGAGTGAGCCCCTGCCTCTTGGTGTGACGGATCAGTTTTAGCAGCCTGGGGTACTTGAGGTTGTAAAGCTGGATCTGTTCACTCAATTTTTTCTTTAGTTCATCTAGCAGCAAAGCACAAACTTTACTCAATCTAGTAAAACAGCTAGGTGGTGCAACAGATAGGGTGCTGATCCTGAGTAAGGGAGATTCATCTTCTTGAGTTCAAATCAGATATTTACTAGCTGTGTGATTTTGGGCAAGTTACTTAACTTTGTTTGCTTCACTTCCTCATCTATAAAGTGAGATAGAGAAAGAAACAGCAAATCAATCCAATGTTTTTACCAAGAAAACCCCAAATTCGATGATGAACAGTTAGATACCACTGAAAAAATGACTGAACAACAACAATTAACATATATTTTGTAAATATGGGTAGAGATATCCTTGTTGAATGTTCAATAAATTCCCAGGATATTAAGTCATAAGTTGAATCTCCCCTATTGCAGTTTTTACCTCTATTCCACCTTAACTCAAAGGGGCACGTGTGTCATTGTCCTCCAGGATACACATCTCCAGATTCTTCCAAAGTTATGTGTATACATACAACCCACACCTTCTTTTTAGTCCATTTTTACTTAAGTATATCTGAAAGAATTTGGACTCCATTACGTATTTTCTAGTTTATATTTCAGAAGTATGATAGATCCACAAATGATAGTTAGTAAATTTAACCTAAGGTCTAGTTGGTGAAACACCACCACTATAGTTATTATTTATTATTGTTTATCAAAGCAGCTCTAATAAATCTGTTAAAGTCACTAACCAACTTCCTAAAGTTTGACATAATAGTATATGTAATTTATTACAGGCAAATTTCTTTTGTCCAGATAAATTTCAGGGAAAACCCAGTTTGGAGATGAGGCATCAATACAAAGACTATGTGCTTTTCAATCAGTTAAGAAGGGTCCAGGCCACTAAACTAAGGAAATTCAATTTGAGGGAGATCCTAATCTGTGAAAACATGATCATCACATCATTGTTCCTTCTTTTCCATGTTCCACTTTTCCAGGATTCTGGCCACCATTTGCTAATTCTGTATATTTAGCACCAATCTACTCCTATGGTCATAGTATTCCAAATTTATCAATCTTCTTTTCCCCTAATCTCCGTTATCCTTAATTACTAAATTTGAACATAAAATCCTCTCCTTTGGTAGCTGCTTCATGTCTTTATCGCTCAGCCCTTGCCTTTGCTAAATGCACTTTCACTAAAGAGAGGTTTTCTTTACTAAATTCTTTCACTGGGCTCTCTGGAATTCTCATATATATGGAAGCAGGAAGTTGGTGCAGTGGATGGAATTCTCATATTTACATAAATATGTCACTTTCAACTTTGATTTATTCCCTTTATACTTGTTCCACACTTCCCAAATGGATTTTTGTTGTTGTTGTTATTGTTGTTGTTGTTGTTGTTTTGACCACATAATGACCAGTTTTGATTCCAGAGGACTAAAATGAATTTGAGATATGGAATGAAGAACACATCACAAAAGGTGAATATATGCATTTGTGTTGCTTAACTGTACTTCTTTATTATGAGAGTTCTAGGGTAAATATCTGGAAGTAACTGAATGATTTAAACAATCATTAATAAAATATTTTTTTACAAACTAATGGAAACATGCCTTTTTCCTGATAACACCCAGATTGGAGAATCTCTCCAAATGTGGCTTCTTCTTTCACAATTTGACTACTCTCTAAGTAGTCTCTGGCTAAGAATAAGAGTCAGCATGCTTCTAATTCCCCTTTTACAAATTTGCTTTATTGTTCTTTGGCCTTCTCTTAACTTTGTGCAAAATAGAAGTTGTGGTATTTGATTATAATGAAATATTATTGTGCAATAAGAAATGATGAGCAGGATGATTTCAGAAAAACCTGGAAAAACTTACATAAATGGATGCAAAGTGAAGTGAGCAGAAAGAAAGAATATTGTACATAGAAGATCAACTGTGAATGACTTGGCTACTCTCAGCAATACAATAATCCAAGACACAATTTTTTAGTTTATTGTATGTGGAGGATTAGTCTGTGTTTTCTTTCAGAATTTGACTAATATGGATATATGTTTTGCATGATTGCACATGTATAATCTATATCAAATTACTGTCTGCAGGAGAGGGGAAGAGGGAAGGAATTTGGAATTGAAAATTTTTTTAAATGTTAAAAATTGTTTTTACCTGTAATTGCAAAAACCAAAATTTTATTCTAAATTTTTAAAAAGGAGAAAAAAACGATTATTGGTCAATGAGAAAGGAAGAGTAGCCTTCTTAGTATTATATAAAGGGATCAAGAGAAAGAGAAGGGGAAGGACCCTACTTTTTCATTGTATTACTTAGGACTATTCTAGCTCCTTAATGGACTTATAAAAAGTGAGAAAGATATTTATCTACCCTTCCCACACCCAGGAGTCATGGAAATAATATCTTCTTTCTAGATAAGCTGCTATTCAAGTTCTTGGCTTCTTCTTCTGTTCTTTCTCTGACTACAAGTCACTGAACATTGATTCTGAGAAATGGTTATATCTAGCTTTGGCAGGTATCACATGAATTCAATAGTTCCTGGATTCCTGAATTAGTGCTATCAGACTAAAAAGAGATGCTTCTGTCTGTGCTACTTCTTTAAGGAATAACTAAGGAGCTATTCCTGGCTAACCAGAAGATTTGAACTTTTAAGTTGCTCAGATAGTATAGATCTAATATGAATGTGAAATAGCTATCCCCAAAGTTATCTTCATCTCTTAGGAGATTATATTACATATTATCATTATTATTTTATTTTTTAAACATTAAGATATGCTTAGGATTCTTTTGTATTATAAGTATTGCATTTGTGTTGGAAGAAAGAAATACCTGTCCTATCCCTGTTTTTGACTTTGGATATTACTTTTGAGAAGAAGATTTTTTAATCCTTGTAAGAAGATATTCTAGACATATGTCATACCTAAAATTTATTTTTAAGATTTTTTTTCCTGTTGTGAGGAAAAATGAGAGACAAAGAAAAAAGGAGAGCAAGGAGAGAGGGGAGGGAAGGGAGGAAAGGGAGAGAAAAAGGGAGAGAGAGGGAGAAAGAAAGGAAGAGAGAAAGGGAGAAAGAGAGAGAGACAGAGACAGAGAGAAAGAAAGAGAAGGAGGAGGAGAGACAGAGACAGAGAAAGAAAGAGAGGAGAAGGAGAGAAGGAGGAGGAGGGAGAGAAGGAAGAAGGAAGGGAGAGGGAAAAAGGGAAGAAAGGAGGGAGAAATAGAACAGACAGAAAGAGAGACAGAGACACAGAGAGACAGACCATGGGGAGAAAGACAGGGAGACAGAGAGAGAGAGACCCAGAGAGAAATAGAGACAGAGGTAGACACACAGAGACAGAGACAGAGACTGAGAGAGAAAGAGCGAGACAAAGAGACAGAAAGAGAATCCCTTTTGTGGGGAAGGGCTTGCAGGAGACTATGATGTCCACTAGTACCAGAGTCAGAGGCTCAAGAAGACATCCCCAGGGCTTCATATGCTATCTGAAGGGCTTTACTGGGACGTTAGGGTTTGGTTCCAGTTAACTTTAACCCAATTGTTTAATCCCTTTTGTGTTTGAGGTTCATCTGAGTTTGTTTGATTTCTTTTAAAGCTAGTCTACTTATCTAACTGTATGGGACAGAGACCTCATTTATATTGCCCTATGGTTTAATAGGGGTCCAAAAACAAAACAAAACAAAACCTTGAATCATCTTGCCTTTTGCAAGGAGCATTGATCCCTAGTTACAGAGACTGATGGATCAAGCATGAGCTTCCGTCAGATTGTCTTTTAGCAACAACTCATCATTCCCTTTTCTCAACATTCAAATGATCAATTATAAAAACATCCTTAGGATATTAGGGGAATTGACTAGGAATGGGATTAGGTAATTTCAGATTGTATAGCCTCCTTCACACATACAACCCAGTATTTAACATCTCTCACTGTCAGAAAATCCTTATACCTAGTTTATAATCCTTGTTGCTGTAATTTTGTCCCCAGTGGACCTAGAAACGTTGGGCAAATTACACTTTGAATCAGAATCTTTGAGTATTGTCACCAGATTCCTAGATGAAAACTTTTATCAACTCTAAGCCTTTTATTCTCCGGGCTGCATTTCCTCTGTTCCCTTATTCTTTCTTCATAAATTATATACTCTAATCCCTTTGTCATATATGTGGCTCTTTTCTGTTACCTCTCCAATTTCTCTATGTGAACCAAACTAGTTTAGAACAAAAAAACAGAAACAAAATCCTTTCCCAGTATTCAACTCACCATTTGAACTGAAGTCATCTACCAGGATGAGTTCCTTCAGCAGATGGGAAGGGGTCTGGTGGATGATGCTGTTGATGGCACGTTGTATAACTGACATTGCTTCATTCATAATTGTGAGAATGACACTGACAGTTGGAAGTTGATGAGGATATGTCTTTTCAAGACACCTTTATGAGAATAAACTATCAATAATGATATCGATGCATTATTACTACATAACTTAGGATATATCTCTAAAAGTCACTTAGTCCATCCCTCTGTCTGTGACATCTTAATCACCCCTGACAGATAATCATCTATTATAGCCCTAGTTCTTTAGAAGAATAAATTCTAACATTTGTCCCCAAAAACAGCCACAGGATCTTTGAATATGTCTAAATTCATGCTGGAGTTAATATCAGCATCCTTTTCTTTGACCTTCAGTGGACATTTCCATTGGATGTCATTCTACCTTCTCAAATTCATTAAATCCCCAAATAAATTCCTTTTCTTCAGCCTATATATCAGCTGCCCTTCGCACATTCTTTGTTTCAATCAGTAGCTCTGCCATTCTCTAAGTCTCACAGATATGAAAATTTAATCATTTCTCATTTGTTCCTCTAGTTCTGTGGTCACTCAAACAGTTAATCCACATGTTTTCCAAAGCCACTTTAAAACTAGAGGAAAACAGAATAATAAATTTGTCTGTTGTACAACAGAAAAATATTTTATTAACAAAAGATACCAAATTAATAAAGACCACATAGTTTTAATTATATATAATAAGAAAAAGCTTGTGAATTTACACTCTGGGGTGTGTATGTATGTGTGTGTGAGTGTGTCTGTGTGTCTGTGTTATAGGGAATTCCCTCTGAGAAAAATCCCCATATGAATTCATTTGTATCACAATACTTATGTTCACAAGTCTTTATCTGTCCATCCATCTATTTATCTATTAATTTATCATTTTAGGGTCACACAATCAATGTATATTGGAAACAGGACTTATATCCATGCTTTTCTGACTCTGAGGAATAGATATATCTATATGCAATGTACTTATATGTATATTTGCAAGCTTATGTACTTGTATGTAGGTTTACATAGCATCTGAAAGCAGGGATAATATCAAAAGAGAATAAAAAATGTTGAACACAACACCTTAAAAAAAAAGTGTCCAAGGAAGCATCAATAACTACTGATATATGTCTTTTTTCTCATCTATAGAAAATATATCATTGGTTATTCACATATTCTGTATAAAATTATAGGTGGGAAAAAGGCAGCCTTTCAAAAACATTATTCTGCAGTAGATTAGATAGATAAGATAGAGCATATATTAATCACTTATTATGTTCTAGATACTGTGCTAATCTTTTAGAATATAAAAACAAGCAAGTGAGGTAGTTCTGCCCTCAAGGAACTTATGTTCTAATGGTGGGAGACAACACATAAAAAGCAACTAAAAGGCAATGGAAAGGGAGAGGTAAGGTGGAAAAATCTGGAGAGTCAAGAGAGTAGCCATGACAGAAGTGAGATTTGTCTGGCCTGGTTATTTCCTCAAGTGGAAATTCTGAGCAGAAATGCTTCAATGTGAAGAAGGGGTTGCAGAAAAGGAAGCATCACCAGGGAGATTACAAGGAAGGCCTGGGCTCCATGCAGATAGGGTGAAAGCATTCTCCTATCAGAGCTGAAGAACCCAGTGCTAGAATCCAAGTGTCTTTGTGGAATGAAAATAATGAGAGACTTAAGCCATAGTGACAAGACAGTCAGGAATTATATGGAAGTCTGGGCCACAAATTCAAGAATTCACCTTGCTTTATCTTTGTTAATTTTTTAAAAAATTATATTCAGTTTAAAAATGCTACTTTAAAAGTACTCTTTCAGCAAAAAGTCTTCCGTCCAAAATTATTCAAGATTCTTTGAAAGCTATAATATATATTACTTCTTTCAGCAAACCTCTACTTATAAACATTAGGATAGTTTAGAAAAAAGTATTTTATATACAGTCATGTAAAACATTTCCATATTAGTCATTTTACACAAGATGAATTAAAAAATGAAAAAGCGAAAAAAAGCTAAGTCAACAGTTAATTGTCCTCAAATATTGCTATTACTGTGGACGGCATTCTCCTAATTCTGTTAACTTCATTATGCATCAGTTCATGGACGCCTTTTCAAGCTTTTCTGAAATTATCTTGCTATAGAACTTAGATAGATAGATGATAGATAGATATATAGATAGATAGATAGATAGATAGATAGATAGATAGATAGATAGATAGATAGATAGAGTCTTGTGTCAGCTTGCTCTGTATTTTCATGGCCATTTAATCCCACCAAAACTTACTTTTCTCATGTGTAAAACAGATAAGAAAACATTACTTCTCTTTCCATATTTCACTATTCTACTATAAGACCTTTCTTTCAGCCTTGATTTCACTCAGTTCATACTTTATACTATTTATACTCATATACTTTGCCCCCAACACTGCATTCTCAAAATTGTATAACCTTGAATGGAAGCTCTTTCAGGATGAATAGATGGATTTTCCATCCTGGGATTTACCTGGGATTGCGACCATCTTTGAAAGATCGATTCAGAGGCAACTGGTCACTTAGATAAACATTGTAACCAAACTTCATGAAAAGGCTCTGAGCCTTGGTCTGCTGGGACTCTGACAGGCCTTCACCCCAGTTACGGAAAAGTTCTGAATCTGGATAAAGTTCACTCAAACGTTTGGATTGTGCCTTCTTTCTAGTCTTGGGTTCCAATGATTGCATATGATTCTTTCCAACCTGTAGCTTTATAGTTTCTCTGGTGATATTCTTTGACTGCTCTATCTTCGGTTCTGTCACAGAGTTTCTTATAAAATTATCTGAACATAAGGAAATACAAAGAGAATATTTCAGGCAAACTCCAATCATCTATACAACTCTATCTATTCATCCCAGTTTCTCAAATATTTTTTATTTCAGGGATTCAGAAGCCTTGATATCAGTACTTACTCTAGGCACAGGCACTCTTCTCATTATGTTTATTGAACCTTACTTGTCAGGTGTCCCATAATGTCAGGATTTGGATCTGACTAGCTCTGACCAAGTTATCAAATTCACACTAACTTTTTAGCGCTAGCGGAAGACTAAATATGTTTCCATACCCAAGGAAGTTTGAATTTTAAGGGGAAATTCTGGTGATAACATGGTTTAACCCAAAGAAATAAATATCTAATGCTGAAAATTCTGGCATTAAGGAAGACCACTGGGGAAACCATTTGTGGAGAACCCTTTAAGGGACTATGACTAATTTTTTAAAAAATAGCTTTTTTATTTTCAAAATATATGCAAAGATAGTTTTTAACATTCATTCTTGAAAACCTTGTGTTACAAATTTTTCTCTCTTCCTTCCCCCTCCCTCCCCTCCCCCCGGCTAGCAATTCAATATATGTTAAACATGTACAATTCTTTCATACATATTTTCATAATTACATGGTTAGGTTTTAAATACTGGGAAAGGGACTCAAGTAGAGCATAAGAGAAATGGGTTTGACGAGCTTTTTGAGTCTTGTCTATGCTGCCTATTTCCAGAGTTAGATGACAGTCCCAGGAGATAAAGCAACTCTAGATCATCAAGAGACAGACCATCTAGGAAGAACAGAAGCAGAAGGAAAAATAGGGTGTTAAATTAAATCTAATGTCCTTCCAGCTCTGAAACCTGTGTTTTTATAATCAATCAATCAATCAATCAATCAATAACTATTTATTAAGCACTCACTATGTTCTAGTCACTATGCTACATTTTGGGCTTACAAAGACAAGAACATTTATCCTAAATATTCTATCAAAATATAACCTAATGTATAAGAAGAACCATTGGCTCCTGCTCCTGTTTATTTGTTTTGCTTTTTTGCTGACACTACTGCTATGCTGTTAGTGTCCTACACTGACCCTACCATGGCTATATCAATTCTGCTAACTACTCTTCTATTCTCAGAGCTTCTCTCCTATCTATAACAGTGGAATGGATACATATTCCACTTCATTTTCATATGTTCTTGAGTCAGATCTGATATTAATCATTAATCTGTTATTATTTCATTGGTACAAGGAATTGGGCCATGGAGAAAATATATCTAGCATTTAGATTTTCAAAGACTTTTCTAGGCAACTGGGAAGTTGCCCAGGGTCACATAATGTGTTCAAGACAGGATTGGAGCCCAACTTTCCCGACTACAAGGTTAGCTCTTTCCATGTTGGGACACATTGCTTCCCCCTGTCACCATTTCGAATTTTCATCATGTTTCTTAAACAACGTCAAAAAATGGGGAAAAGCCCCCATTATAGGTAGAATTCTATATTAAGTGTAGGGGAAATCACAAAATTTAAATAAGGGACCATCTTGCCCATATAAAGCTTATGGTCTAGTAGTAAGCAGAACTATGAGTACTGACTTAAACATTTATAGCACATTTTATTTTTAATGGAGATTTTTTTCTGCTCTCTGCCGCACCAAGTTTTGTGGAGAACCCTTTAAGGGACCATGACTAATTTTTTAAAAAATAGCTTTTTATTTTCAAAATATATACAAAGATAGTTTTTTAACATTCATCCTTGAAAATCTTGTGTTCCAAATTTTTTCTCTCTTCCTCCCCTCCCCCCCACAGATAGCAATTCAACATATGTTAAACATGAACAATTCTTTCATATGTATTTTCATAATTACATGGTTAGGTTTTAAATACTGGGAAAGGGACTCTCCCAATCTCAGCTGCCATTGAAAGTCCTTGAATGAAAATCTCCAATGAAACTTTCCAATGAAAATCTCTTCTGATCATTTTGGCAACTTTTTCACCCATTCCCTCATCTTTCCTCATGTGAAGATTTGTTGTGCACATATGATATAGCCTGACAGACTTTGGGTGGGCACATGGCCACTTGGATAAAGATCCCAAGTTCTCTATCAGACCTGGGAACATTTGAATAATGATTTTCATTATTTAACTGAAGCACAAATAGACATCTTTATGTGCATATGGAAAGTTCCCCAACCCAATGCCAGAATTTGGCTTCTAAAGCAGTTCCCCACAAATTATGATTCCAAGGAGTTAGTTGATGTGTAATCTTACCTAGATCATAAACAGTCATCTTCTCAAAAGACCTGTGTGTTGTATTATCTTGCAAGGAAGGAGACAAAACATTCTGCTTTCTGTGATGTCTTTTTATCTTTATTTTGTGGATGATTCCCTTGATAAAAATGACCAGAATAACTTGGATAGTCAAGACCAGAACTAGCCTTTTGGAGAAAGTCCTTGGGAACATTATTCTTAGCACCATCTTCTATCCACCTGTTCCTACTGGTTCAGTTCTATGGACCTTTGGGGAAGGTTCAGAAAGAGATGAGGGCAATTTCCACAATGATCTTGTCATATTACGTGCAGCACTATGACACCCCCAAAAGACAAGTATTTCCTGTTCAGAGAGTTGCCTGACACAGTTCAGCTTTTGCAGTGGACCATGCTAAGTTTTTAGAATATGCTGGGACAGATTCTCAAACACTTATGAACCAGCCAATTAAACCTTGCAGACTTTTGGGAATAAGCTAAGGGAATGCTTCACAATTGGTTAGTTGCAGCTTTCTTAACCACTCTAAAGACTAGACATAGCAGTGTACATCTATCAAGGAATAGCAGGTCTGGGGATAGTGGATACAGAGGTGGGGACTGATGAGGGAGGAATTAGAGAAAAAAAAGGATCTAGAAAAACAATTCATAGAAACAATCCCACCTGGATTCAATAGGGATAAATGGAGGACGATCCGCTAAAGGATAAACTAGCAGAGGATCACTATAATTAAATTGTTACTCCTCAAAATGGTCTTAATCTTCACCATTTCATCACCCAATTGTAGAAGAGCAATGGGATCTAACAAGGGAATCCTTTATTTGAGGTAAATAAAGTCTGACTATTTTACCTCATATCTCTTCTTGCCTTACACCCAATATCCCCATGCCAATGCTTTGTTACAAAACCTCTTATCACTTCACTATATCAAAGGTTACACATACAGGACCAATTCTATTACTTTGTATTCCAAATCCTCCTCTCTTCTGGCACAATTAGAATCTCCTTTTCCTCCCAAGCTCACCAAAAAAAAGAAAAGTTCCTGATCTACCTATGCAGCTGTCTTCCCTTTTTTCTTTCTTTTTCTTGCTATTCAGGATACCAAAGTATAAGAACAAAGGGCAGAAGGATAAATTACCCTACCCTGAAAGAAGCTTGGTAGCAGTCTGGAGAAAGTGCTGAAAAGTGGGATAATCATAGCAAAAATAAGTCATCTCCTGTTTTCTTATTTTGAGTTTAACAGCTTTAAGGCAAGGTCTTATTGACTCCAGGCCAAAGGGGAGAAAAGCTGGTTTAATGGTTGCCCAGGATTTGCCACAGTCAATTCAAAAGTCAATTTTTCTACCTTCCAGGAAGAGCATTCTTATCAGAGACTTAACAAAGCTTTCTGGAATCACAATCCAGTCAATTTAGGTTGAATTCTATATCCAGCAAATTCCTGGGGAAAACACACACACATACACACACAAGAGATAAATATTTGTTTCAATAATCTGCCCAGGTTGTTAATAAGTAAACTAGGGCAGTTATGGAAGTAAATAAGAAGTTAAGTTCCTTTCAATTCCTTGCCTTCCTTTTTTCTTGGGAGCTAGGGAGTAAGAATAATGCTCCTTTGAGAGAAGGGATACCAAAGATGTTGCTCAGGAGTGCTCCTTAGTGGAAAGAACATAGAATTTCTATAGGATCCAAAAATAATTTTATGGATAAAGATTAGATGATAAAATAAGGAAGGATGCCGACTTATTTGCATTTTTCATGGTCCTTGCTGGCCCATTGTTTTTCTGAAAAAAATTAAGGCAGCTTCTTAATGTTTTTGTCACTGAGAAAATTGTTCACTTTGTTCTCATTGTGGGATTTTATGTTCTCAGAAGGAGAACAAATTGTGCATTATATTATGTGAAGATGTACGTGATTCCAGAAAAGGAGTTCTTAGTTTGAGAACTATGAGCTTGTTTTAAAAGTATTTTATAATTGTGTTTGATATAATTAAAAAATTATACTATGAGTTTTATCTTCTGCATTTAAAATCATTATTCTGAGGACTCCATAGGCTTTCTCAGCCTGCCAAAGGAGTCTATCCTATCCCCCCTACACACATACACACAGATACATACACATACAGGGGTATAAAATTCTATTAAGGTGATAGCGATAGTCTGATTATGAGATTTCACTTTGGGGAAGATAAGGAGGCCTTCTTTTATTTCACTTTGAGAATATGTTGGGGAGAGGGATAGTTCAGTTTGTTTTTGTTATAATAGATATATTCTAAACACTGCTAAGTCAAGATCACTGAATTTTATGTCTTGAGCACATAATTAGCAGTTTTCCTAAGCTTCCTTGATAAACAGAATTAATGGTTGCTCTCTCTTTAAAAACAGTGGCCTCATTAAATTTTCCTATTTGTTTTAAGTTTAGAACATATATTTATAAATTTTTGTCTCTTTTTTCAAAGATAGTTTTAAGTTCTGGCTCAGATACTGACTATGTGACCATAGTCATCAATTAAGCTCTCTAAGCCTCAATTACTTATCTATCAAATGGGGTAAATAAAACAGATATGACTTACCCATCTCAATTCTCTCCTTTCAAGTGAAAGTACTTTGCATATTTCTCTTTTTGTTTCAGTTTTTCTCAATTTAAAAAAATCTGATCTGATGGATAATTCCTCCTCCTTCTAAAAAAAGAACATTTTAATATACATAAAGACAGCTGAATATATCTTGGATATATTTAATTATTTAAATATTATCTTCATGATTTGAACATGAGTTCCTTGAGGGCAGGAACAGTGTTTTTGTTCTTTAACAAGTGAACCAGGATTTTCTTGATTTCTCCCAGTTAAGATTAGTTTTCCCTAAAAGTCAATGAAGTTTTTTTCTATGGAACTTGGCCTCTGACTCCTTTAACACAGCTTTCTGTTTACCTAAGGAATTAAAAGATCCACACACATACAATCAGAATCCCTCCAAATTGGTGATTTTTCTGTAGAGGGACAATTTCCAGAGAAGCAAAATGCTATTTTATTGTAGTTGAAAAGATGCTATGCATTGTTGTAAAGAGTTTGATACCTGAGGCTGATGGAGAATAGCAGAGGAATAACTAAATCTCTGAGGAAACAAGAAAAATGAAAGCTTTTTTTTTTTTTTTTAGTTAATCCTAGAGCCAGTATTTTCTACTTCTTTATCAAAAAGCTGAGGGGAATCTATAAACTCTAAACTAAGAAAGCATGTCAATATGCACTCCTCTTTAAAGAAAAAATAGCCAAGGATTTCAGATGAACTAGAGGCAATGAATGATATTACATTGGAATAGTGTCCATTAGAGACTATAACAGAATAATAACCAATAGAGTCTACAGCTAACTAAAAAATATAGAGCAAAGAACATGAAACATGTCCAAGAGAAACTATGAAATCAATGATAAGCAGAACTATCATTAACGATGTAATAGCATCCATCACTAGATGATGGTGCTGCAGGGTTGAAAGTGTAATGCATGTGTCCTGAACACATGTTTCCTTGAATCAATATTTTTTATAGATGCACTTTCCATTTGTATTTTTCATGCTATGACTGCACTCTTCTCAGTGATTCTACAGTGATTCATGAAAGAATGCTACTCTTTCAGGTTTATGGGGAACTACCTTGTTTCTACTTTTCATTTCATTAAGTGTCTTTGCTTTTAATTTATCATGTCCTCTGGTTGATTGTTAAAGGTAAATGTATATGTGGGGGCTCATAAGCTATGGTTTTAGAACTACAGAACTATAAAGTACTTTGATCTTGGATAGCCATTCCCGGAGGTCCCACTCTTAAACTTAGGGATGATGATAACCCAGGTGCTACAGTTTTATCTCCAGTATTTTGCATTATTTTAAATAAGTACACATAATATATATACTATGCTTCTTTATACATGGTAAGTGTTTAATAAGTGTGTAATAAGTGAACTGAATTCTTCTCTTGCGTTATTCCATATTTTCTTCATCCTGGAGCCATCAATCCTACTTCTATACTGCTCATTTACCACATATATGTAATTTTTCATTCAGAAGTTCCTTTTGACTCCCAGGAGGATCAAGATCAAATAGAATTTGTAAACAACACACTTAAGGGACACTAGTTTGATTCACTTATTTCTCTGAACTCTTTCCATCTTCATCTAACTTAGCTATAGGGAAACAATATGATCCAATAGACAGAAACCCAGATTGGAAGTGAGGGCATTTAAATTATTGTCCTAGATCTTACCTTCCTAACCAGACCCCAACTCATATTTCATATTTACTGTATGGATTTGGTCAACTGGCCAAGTTTCTTAATATTATCAAAAAAGGTTCTTATAAATATTTTATTTAAAAAATATCCACAAGTGATTTCAACAAACATTGATTTAGTTCACTTAATTTCAATAGTTTCTCATTGCCTAAACTAAACTAACTCTGTAGTTGGTATTCTAAGTCTTCTACAATCTGACCTGAACATGATACAATTGCCCTTGACTCCATTCTACACAACTCTGCCAACTAGTATACTTAATGGTCTTGGCACATACATGGCCAGTCAATGACTCTCAATCAAAGATCAGGTAATTGTTCTAAATTTAAGTAAATTAGAAATTGGAGTGGAGAGAATATGTAGAATCTGGAAGTCCAAGGGCTAAGTTTTCACATTTTGGGATTTTGAACATCACAAAAGAAGTTCTTCTCTGGCTTCAGAATAAGCTCAGGTGATCCACCTTGAGTTAGAGATAAAATTCAAAGTCCTCTGTCATTTAAAGCCCTTCACAATCTGATCTCTTCTCACCTTTCCAAGATGATTATATATTATTCCTCATCATATACATTCCTTATATAGCCAAACAGAACTCTTTGTCACTCCCCATATGTACCATTCCATTCCATTTATATCTCTGGATCTATCTTCATATAGGCTGTTCCCCTTGAGTGGAATGATCCACAACCCCACCTCCCTTGCACCTTACCTCCACCTCTTAGAATCCTCATTTCTTAATAAGGCTCAGTTCTATGGTCATCTTTCCAGAGATTTATTGCTGTTCAGTTGTGTGACTCTTCATGACCTCCTGCACCATACTATCCATGGGTTTTTTTTGGCAAAAATAGGGAGCAGTTTGCCATTTCCTTCTCCATTGGATTAAGATAAACAAAAAGGACTTAGTATGTGTATGAATTCTGAGTTGAATTCAGATCTTCCTGACTCCAGGCCCAGAATTCTATCCACTAAGCCACTTAGCTACCACCAGTTGTTAATTACTTTCCCCAATCACTCGCATTTTTTATAGGTTGTATTTACCCCCTGTGAATATGTTATATTCCCCACCACTCCCAAACAAGCTCTTGAAGATCAAAGATTAGTTTCTTTTGTATCTGTATTTTTAGCCCTGACAATATTTACCACATGTGTGTTGATGCAGATTAGAAAGGCATGTTCCTACCCCTAAGAACTAAAATCATCTGAAAGTTCATTCCCTAACTTTTTCTGGACTCACAATCTAACTAATTGAGGGAAAGAGAAGAAACAAACTTTTTAATATTTACTCCCACATGTAGCTCAGTTTATAGATTTGTAAACCAAGTCAGAAGTTTCCCTCATCAAACACCACCTAATTTTTTCTTTCATTTTTTCTTTTCATACTTTTCTATCATCTTCTTGGAAATGGAAGAGTTATAAGAATGTTCAATTATGGAGATGTTATTAAGTTCTTGCTTAGATCCCACTCTTTGAGGTAAAATACTAAAACTATATCAAACTTGTCCTATCTACCATGGAAAACACTAAACTCACAACACTCATGTGACTCCTCATTTCAAAGAAAAAAGATAGTATTTTAATGAGGATTTTCAAAATGTCCTTTGAATGTCCTTTGTTAGACCAAGGGTTCCAAAACTTGGGGTCCAGAAAATATACAATTATACATCTTATATACGAGAGACAAGGCTAGAAACAGAGATGGGCATAGCATATAGAAATGCTGGATTGGAACAAGACACAAAGGGCTAGACTTTCCCATTAACAATGTTAATCCCCTAAAACCATAAAACTCATATTTTATAAGAGATTGGAAGAAATGTGGAAGGTCCAGTTTGCTTCGGTTTTTTATTCATGGTGCTGGTTCATTGTGTCTCTGAAACAGTTGTTTCTTCATGCTCTGTTATTGAGATCACTGTATTTTCTGCTTGAGGGTGAGCTCAAACTGTACCTCACATAATCAGTCATGAGGCTCATTGTACATCTACAAGAATTACTTAGTTTTTCATCTGATAGTTTCATTTTTAATTCACCTTAGAGATGAGAAACTTCATTATATCTTACTCTGAACATGTGTTGATGAAAGAAAAACAAATCAGTCCTGACTAAATAGGATACTTTAATTTAAGATTTAAAAAATACTAGCAAACCAGTCTTCATGATAATTTTGTAGCAGGCTCTTTTTCTCCTATATGTCACCCCTAACCCTGAATATGAGCAAATTGCATTTCTGGCAGTTCTGTGGTCAATCCAAAGCTTGCCTAATTGGCTGCTTAGTCAGAACTCAATGAATATACTAAGAAGATTAAAATTGATTCTGTATCATTTTCTTATTGGTCCTATTTACAAGTAATTGATTTTATCATGTAACTGCTTAAACATGTTGTTGTTGTTGTTGTTGTTGTTGATCAGAGTTCACCTGGCATAAAATGGGTTAAGTTTAAAAACTGATCTTTCTTGTCTCAAGGAATTTAACTGATCTCAGAGAATGTGTCAGAGCAGAAAGGGAATTTGGGACTTATAACTTTATGCCAAAAGCTATTCTTAAAGGATGTTTAGTTTGCTGTTCAAAAGTCTAGGTCACTATCTCTCACCTTGCTTAGAACAAAAAATCTTCTTAAACTCATGACTCATTGCTAGTCAAACTTCCAACCAATCGTATTGCTCCCTATGTAGCTTTGTAACCAATTATTTCGTCCTTAATTCTATGTCATTAATTTTTTCTGTTTTTTGTCCTATGCTCCCCAAAATCCCATATAAGGGGAACTGTCCTCTTAGTATTAATAAAGATAAATGATCCATTTATTGGCAGCTAGCATGTCACTGCTAATAAATAGTTTGCTTGGAGATCTTCCTCAGTTTGCCCTTTTGTTAAAATCTTATTTATGACAACACAAAAGGGGTGATCAGTACCCTAGCTCTGACTTTCTTTGCAATTGTGAAGTGTATCAACCATTTTGATCTGGTCCTAAAGTCAAATTGGGGAGGGAGTAGCTACCCTATTTCCCATCTGGCATCTACACAGACTATGAGCATATGGCTACTTCTCTGTGTGTGTGCTTATTCTTTCATAATCTTACATAAAGGAATAAGCTGTGATGAATATGTTCATGACTGGCAGCAACTTTATGGATTTCAAAAGGTCTGAAAGCTATCTGGCACAATAAAAATGCAGGATTGGAACAAGAGACAAAGGGCTAGACTTTCCCGTTAACAATGTTAATCCCCTAAAACCATAAAACTCATATTTTATAAGAGATTGGAAGAAATGTGGAAGGTCCAGTTTGCTTTGGTTTTTTATTCATGGTGCTGGTTTATTGTTTTTCTGAAACAGTTGTTTCTTCATGCTCTGTTATTGAGATCACTGTATTTTCTGCTTGAGGGTGAGCTCAAACTGTACCTCACATAATTTAATACATTTTTATTGATTTATTGACTGATTGGTTGACTATTCCAAAGGAACGTTTTTAAAAGGTTGAGATCTTTAAACTCAATGAGTTATATAAGCATACACACACACACACACACACACACACACACACACACACACATATACATACACAATTTCTACTTGAAAGTAAGTTTATGTTAGAAGAATTCCTAAAAACCTTGAGAGGTTTCAGCATTCTAAATGCATTTTCCCTTTAATGTAGGAAAAAAGCTTAAAGAAAAAGATTGGGGCAGCTAGATGGTACAGTGGATAGAGCACCAGCCCTTAAGTCAGGAGGACCTGAGTTCAAATTTGATCTCAGACACTTAACACATCGTAGCTGTGTGACCTTAGAGGGGGGAAAAATCTCATCTTAACTGGTCAAAGAAAGGAAGAATGTACAGACAGTTGGCTATAGAAATACATTTCACTCAATCAAGATATAAGAAAAGAAAATACAAGGAGAAATTAGAGGAATGGTAAGTTAAAGGAAAGATCATTCCTAACCAAAACAAACTCAAAAAGGCATATATAAAAATATTCATAGCTTTTTGTGAGATGGCAAAGAATTGGAAATGTGGAGCATGTATCCATCTATTGGGGGATATCTAAACTAATTAAGGCACACAAATGTAATATAATACTATTGTTCTGTTAGAAATGATAAAGGGCTTGGTTTCAGAAAAACCTGGAAAAACATATATGAACTGATGCAAAGTGAAGAAAGAAGAACAAGGAGAGCAATTTATACAATAATTACATTGTAAAGACAAACAGCTTTGGAAGAATTAGGAACTTTGACCAGTGGCATGACCAACCACTTCAGAGGACTAATGTTGAAACCTATCCTCACCTCCTGACAGAGAGGTGAAAGATTCAGAGTACAGAATAAGGTTCTTTTATTGTCTTACATGACCAATAATAATGGAAATTTTTTTTTGCTTGATTATACATGTTTATAAGAGGGACTTATTTTTCTTTCTTTCTTTTTTTGGTTGAAGGTATGAGTGGATTTTTGAGAAAGAGGATATTTGATCATTGAGAAAAATTAATTAAAAAGGGAAGAGTAGGCTTAATTCGGTATGATTATAAAAAACTATATAGAGAGAATATGCGTGCCAAAGGGATAACAGCTTCTTCATTGGTAATCCTTTTCTCAATTTGAAAAAGTTAGGTGGAGCAATAGTAGTCAGAGTGCTGAGCAGAGTCAGATCAAAGCAATCCCACTTTTTCACAGCTGCAAAGGAAAAAAAAGGAGTGATAAAGGAGTAGGTCACCCCTTTTTATATATCCAGACTTTCAGCCAAGCAACCTCTGAGTCATCAAATCTTCTGGACTCAGCAGCCAATTGAAGAATTCTTTGTGATTTCCTGTCACTATCCCTGTGACATCATGGCAAAGACTAGGCTAGTCACAAGTGTCCACATGGTCACTTTGACTAGAATCAGCCAGAAAATAACAGTTCACATTCCATTTCCTATCCTCAACACTCCAGGTCACTCTCATTACATTCATATTCATATATTTAGTGTTCTTTCCACATGATGCCCTTTAAAACAAATACAGTAAAAATGTATTTCCTAGATGATATAGTAAACTAAATGTAACTTAAATAACCTAAAATTCAGATTTATGATGGTTTTTTTTTTAGTTTGTGATAATGTTATTTGCTTGCATCTAGAGACATCTAATTTTCACCAATACTATGTCAAAATGAAAAATGATTTTTAGCCATAAGGAACTTACATTTCACTGAATCAGTTGTTTCAAATTTTAGAATAATAGTAGCAACTCAAATTCATGTTTGGGGGGGGTTTGCTTTTCTTCTTTTTCTATAAATTTAGAGCAATCATCTAATTATTCCACTATTATTTAAATCTTTTATTAAGGATAGATCCAGGAGCAATAAGTAAAAGTTGAAAAAATGGTAAATTAAGTTTAAAACAAAACAAAACATTTGCCTAACAATTAGAACTACCTGTCCCAAAATGAAATTGCTACCTTCAGCAAGATGAGGTCTTTAAAAAGAACTTGAATGATCAATTACTAGCCAAGTATTTGGAGTGAGCATTTCTCTCTTTTAATTAATTAATCAGCAGTGATAGGGTTTTTGTTTTACTTTGTTTGTTTGTTTGTTTGTTTGTTTGTTTTTACCAGTGGAGCATTTCTTTTCAGATTTGGTTTAAATATATGGACACTGAGGACTTTTCCAATACTAAGATTCCATGTCTATGATTTTTTTTTTATTTAAGGTCATAATGCATATTCCATTCAGAACAGGAGCAAAGATGAAAACCCTTCAAAAGTAGGAGCTAGCATTCCCAGAAGTAAATTAAGGATAAACAAGTATAGGCTAAAGATAACTAGATTCAAGTTGAAATTAAATGACACACTTGTAGTTTTTCTAATATTTAACCAAATGAAGTTTATTTCTTTATAGCAGGAGGACATTTAAAGCAAAGAAGGAATTTCCTGGTGATGCAGTTGATTTGAGCAAGTGATTCTTCCTCAGGCTGCTCTTGGTCCTGTTACTGGTGTAAGATTCAGAGCTCAAAGGAACAGCTCCAGTTCCTCAATATTCTAGGTTCACCAGGAGGTTTTGTCAATGATCAGAATTCTAGTCCTCAGCCAATTATATCCAGAGAATAATTGCAATACCTTTTAAGGGAAAAGTAGCCTGACTTGCATGAATCAAGGCCTTAGATTGTTGCCTTCACTGCACAAACTCATTTGGGGCAAGTCATTAATTGGTTTTGGAGTTATACCGATTCCAAGGTTTTGACAATATGCTGGATCTTCCACCCCTGCCCAGTACATTTCTGGAGAATGAGAGCATAAGATCCTGAGTCATTCTCTTTAATCTCTAGGCATCTCCTGGTGGTCCTGTTGGTGATTGCTCTCCCCTGAGAGGAAAGGTTTAAATGATCTATTGGTCAGTCCAGTATTTTTCTTATCCTACATCCATAGTCTGTCTGTTCCTAACTCTGCCGTGGACAGGGCCAATATAGAAAAGTGTCTCACATTTCCTAAAATCTTCCCCCCACAGTCTGCAACTTCCTAATGTAGATGAAATAGTAGGCAGTATGTTAAAAAGATTTGAAGTAAGGAAGGTCAGAGTTCTAATTCTGTCCTAGTTGTGTGACCCTGGGTACATGTACAATTACCCTCTGTCTGCCTCAGTTTCCTCCTTTGTAAAATGAGAATAATAATAGTATCTGCCTCATAAAACTGTTTTGAAGATTAAATGAAAATATATGTAAAGTGTTTTGTGAACAAACATTAGCTATTGTTATCATCACCAAAATCAACTTCTCTTCTTCTTCCTCCCCTTTCTCTTCCTTTTCTTTCTTTACCTTTTTCCTCTTCCTTCCTCCTTCTCCTCCTCTTTCTCCCTCTTTTCCTCCTTCTCCTCCTCCTTCTTCTTTTTTGCTTGTGCTCCCTAAATCTAGACACTTTGGAAATGCCATCTATCCTTCAAGATCCAATTCTACTGTCCCCCAGTACAAGAAGCCTGGTAGACTTCTCCTATGTCTCCTACTTAGCAATATTAGGATAAGTACTATGTTCTACATATCTTTATATGGACTTTATTTCTAGCACAATGGTCTACACCTAGAGACTTAAAATCACAGATTTATAGTTGAAAGGACTTTAGAAGAAGCTAAGAGGTACCATACAGGGTTGGATTTGGGGTCAGGAAGAACTACATTTATATGTAGCCTTGACCACTTACTAGCTGTAAGACTCAGGGCAAATTACTTAACTTCTTTTAATCTCAGTTTCTTTGTCTGTAAAATGAGAATAATAGCACCTTCCTCCTAGCATTGTAAGAATCAAATGAGATACCTTTGCAATGTGCCTTGAAAGTGCTACATAAATTCCAGCTATTAGAATTAGAAGTCATCTGGTCCAACACTCATTTTTTTAGATGAGGAAACTGAGGTCCAGAATGATTAAGCAATTCACCCACATATAGATGGTTAATTTAAAAAATGGGCTTTGAACCCAGGACTTCTGACTCCCAATCCTATACTCTTCCCTCTGTGCCATACTATTTCTTCTATTTTTAGAATTATTTTAAATCTCATAACATATATTTTAAATTAAATTGAAATCCTATATTTTGGTAATTTGTTTAACAAAACATTTATATGCATCCATTTTGAATGGATTCCTTCATTATCTTTGACTCAGAGTTCTAATTTATCAGGATTTTTCCTTCCTGATGGAGTAGAGTACTAGACCTGGAGTCAAGAAGACTAAATTTCTAAACTTGCCTCAGACTTGCCTTGCCAGGCAAGTCACTTTATATCTGTTTGCCTCAGTTTCCCTATCCATAAAATGGAGATAATAATAGCACCTACCTCCCAGGATTTGTATGGAACCAAATGAAATCAAAATAACAATATAGTTCCTGACACATAGTAACACTATATAAATGTGAGTTCTTAATATTATTATTCTCATTGTCCCAGCTGTCCTCCATATCCTTCATGCCTGAATTCCGAAATAACTTAACTGATCTCTGTATCACTTGTCTGTTCTATTCTCCAACCCAGACTATACATCATTGTCAGATTCAGTTTTTTCACCATGTCCCTTCCCTCATCAAAAATGATGAATAGTTTTCTAGCCCAAACAGAGTAAATCTAACATCCCCCCTCCCTGCCCCATTCAACATAGATGAAAACTTACCTGTTTAAAATCCCAATACATGTGCCATCCGTTTGCAGCTGCCTGAAAGCATGGCTTGAAAGCCAGTTCTTGACTTTGATTAGAGTCGATCAAGCAATGATCACCCAATCTGAAATTAGGATTTAACATTCCCACATGCAATTCTCCAGACAGAAAATAAAGCACAGTCTATATGGGAATAGAAAAATCAATTCATTGACATGTCACTCTGGTATCCACGCCTATCTTACAATATTATTTATCTTGAAAGAAAACCATCTTTTCTACTTGATTCCTTAACAAAGCTAAGGAAAAGTTTTGTTTAAAGGTCTGGTATTAGTTTCATCCTAGATGCTCTGGTCCCCTAGCTTCTGACTAATACTAAGCAACAATTATAATCTATTCAATTCAATAAATGCCTACTCAGTACCTACAATATTAAAGGCATCATGCTAGGCACTGAGAGGCAATAAAATCCACGTTATGGTGGGATGACTATTCATATAAAACACTTTTAAAATAAATAGTATCCAAATCTCAAATTGCCAAAGTCGCTTTCATATTTAAAATTCTGTATTCTCTACCTGTGTATGGTTGCCATTACACATAGACATGATTGGTGCATCTGCTATGATAGGCCCATGGTCAAGGCAGAACTTCTCATTCAAAGAGTTTTTCATCTGTTGGAACAAAACACACAAAATATTTGTGAGCTGAGACAGAGACATCTGCATGACCAGTGAGAAGGTCATAGGATGATACTTCTCTAGTAACTCATATCCTGGGATTACCCAAACTGTTCCCAGTCCTGTATTCTAAAAGTGCTCGTAGGAGCAAATGCTTGCTTGAGGTCAGGTGAATGAGCTTTCTTAAAGAACTGGATCATCTAAGATCTAAGAAGAAAAGAAAAACATTTGGGGATTTTGTGATATGTAGGAAATTATAGAAATAAAATGCAAAAATGCAAAATATTCCTAATTTTAGAATCCCAAAGTCCTTAAGATTTTTGGAGACAGAAATCCTGACTGTGGGTCAAGAGTGAGACAAATTGAAGGGCACACAAGATGAAGTAAAATCAAATGTCATAAAAATATATCAGCCAGAAAGAATTTCAAGAACACTGATATGCATTCTTTGGAAGATAGCTGGACATGAATATAGAGTTCACTGTAATATGCTATAGCTTCAACAACTATGATACTCACTGTTCCATAGGCAGAAATGTTTTGAAATGGCTTCAGATCTGGATAAACATTTCTGAGGTACCAGTCAAAACTTTTACATTTCAATTTCTTTCGGAGTTTCTTTCTGGAAGACACATCTCCATAATCTATTCCATGGTTCTATAAAGAAATTACCTTTTCTTTCAGTTTCACAAAGCTTAAGCTATACAGCTCCACTCCCTTTCAAATTCTCCCTTCTAGCATTTTCCCATCTAGGAATCTTGGCTCCTCAGGATTATTTTCCTTTCTTTTATGAAAAGTGAACCTCTGTGGTTAGATGCAATACAAACCAACAAGTAAGGCATTTGTGTACAAGCCATGTACAGATGTTAGTAACAGATTCATATACAAACATAGACAAATGGACACTATACTGATACTGCTGACTGTATTCATCAAACTATATTTATTACTATCTCGAATGTGTGAATGAACTATATTTTTCAGATAAGTCCCTCTCTGTACCATGATTGAATCTGCTCAGAAGACTTAGTCATTCCTCTCCAGCATGGTACCACTTATTCAGATTTGTGGAGAAGGGAATAGTTGAATTCCCTGAGATTGAGGCTGGGTTGGATTCTTTTCTCTGTGTCCTTCCACTCCCTGTCATTTTTTTTTTCTTCTTTTCTGCAAGGCCCTGACATACCTTCATTGGCAGATTCCATGAGTAATAGACCATAGGTTTGTATTCATCCATCCAAATTTCAGCAATACGAAGAGCATTGCGCTTCATTGCTAACCTCACATTGGGGACATATGGTTTGTGCGCTTGCTCAAGATGAGCAACCCGGGAGCAGGGTAAGACCTCGATCTTGCCCCCACACTGCCACACCTGCAGAAAGATAAGTTACATCTATGTCATAGCCTGGTAAAGTACATTTAGTCTTGCATATAGAGCACATTTATGAACCCTTTAAATTTTTTTGAATTTATTTTATTCTTAACTTAAGGGGAAAAAACAAGCATTCCCACAACATAGCAGAATGGGGAGGGTGAGAGAGTTAATTGTAAATCAAACTTTAAATCTATTGTGTACAACTTGCTATTCCTTTTAAAAATATATTAAAGTTACCATGTAACTTTTTTCTTTTATCAACCAGATTATAGAGATGGCTATCCTTTTTTTAAAATACAAGTTCATTTCCCCCCGTCCTGCTTATAAGTTGCATGTAATATTGATTAATTCACTTTATATGCTATTTTAATAGCTTCTTTAAAGTTGAAGTTCAATTATGCAATTCCCACATCTTCCTTTATAAACATGTGGCAGTTAAGTAGCACAGTAAATAAAGTGCTAACCTTGGAGGTAGGAAGACCTGAGTACAAATCCAGCCTCAGCCACGTACTAGCTGTATGACCCTGGGCAGGTTCCATCACCCTTGTTGCCTCAGTTTCCCTTATTCATAAAATGGAGAAAAACATAGGAAACATTTCAATTCCTTTGCCAAGAAAATTCCAAATGGGAACACAACAAAAATGACTGAATAATAACAACTTCTATAAATATACTAAATTGTAGTTCTCCCATAAGTCAAAGAATTACTGATATTTCCCTTTCTTCAATATAATTCAATAAATATCTATTATGTGCAAGACATTGTGGTTACTCTCTACTGCCTGGAAAAGTAAAGAAAATAAAGATTATTCAGTGGATCTTTCATTGAGAAGAAATTATTTCCCTAATCTTATCAGATCAGGTCAGATGCTAGACCATACAGATGGAAAAAAACTAGAAGTTTTTTTTAAAGGGATAATGGCTTGCTATTTGTGTTAAGTCAATTATAAATAATATGATGAAGTAGATATAGCCACAATACTGGCTCAGTGGGATTTCAGTATTCCAAAGACCCCTGAAGTGACATGTCACGAATGAATTTTAGTGGTGGGAAACCATGAAAACCAAGAGTTTTGATCTTCAATTGTTGTTTCAATACTATTTATACAGAAAGAACAAGTGCTAGGAGGGATAGAGCGGAGTTAGATATGATTTGGGGTACAATAGACTCATGAAGCTACAATGGTTTACTCTTCCTGAATCTTTTTCCTCCCACATGTGTCTGAGCCTTCATGGAGGGTCGTATTTTCAGGATGGCATGGGTGTGCATGATTCCCTCAGAGTGACTTCTGGTCTATGATCATGTTGTGGAGTTGTGCCAAGTGGTATAGGTGCCACAGATAATAATGGTCGTGTTTCATCAGTGAGAGGATCTGATTTAGTAATCTCTGAAACACTGTCAAGCTCATTCTCTATAAAGATAATTACTAGTGACACACACACTCTGCTAGTGCAGCTGAATCCAAGCTTACTTGTACAAAACCCACTCAAGTCACTATGACATATTTCTAAGGTAAATGGGGAGCCCAGAAGATAAATTACTGTATATGTGATCTCTATCTTTCCCAATAGTCCAGATTCATAGTAGCCTATTCTTCATGGTGCTGAGTATTTACTAAACAATAAGACCAAAGACCAACAATTTTAGGGTGCCTATTCTGTAAGTATCTCCATAAACAGCCCTTAGAGGAAAACAGATGCAAAAAGAAAGGTAAAGCCTCAAGAACATGAAACCATTCTAATTATACTATTTTATTTCACTGAGTTCAAAGAAAGTATAGCCAAATTTTCTATAGGAGCATTCTGCCAGACTAAAAGGAAGAGAGGAGTAGCTTAAGTTCTGAGAAAGAGAACCATACTGTTTATGAAAGGGAAAGTTTTGGGTTTTTTTAAAGGAAGAATTTTTCTTTCTTTCTTTTCTTCTTCTTCTTCTTCTTCTTCCTTCTTCTTCCTTCTTCTTCCTTCTTCTTCTTCTTCTTCTTCTTCCTTCTTCTTCTTCTTCTTCTTCTTCTTCTTCTTCTTCTTCTTCCTTCTTCTTCTTCTTCTTCTTCTTCTTCTTCTTCTTCTTCTTCTTCTTCTTCTTCTTCTTCTTCTTCTTCTTCTTCTTCTTCTTCTTCTTCTTCTTCTTCTTCTTCTTCTTCTTCTTCTTCTTCTTCTTCTTCTTCTTCTTCTTCTTCTTCTTCTTCTTCTTCTTCTTCTTCTTCTTCTTCTTCTTCTTCTTCTTCGTTTATCGTATTAGTGTCCTTAAGATTTTCCTGATTTTCACAATTTCTTCTATTCTTAATTCCAATGATAAATTACAAGTTTCCTTGCAATATTTTATTTTGCCTTCTTCAAAATTGGCTCATAGGATCGCCAGCCCATAGAGGAAACAGAAGTCATATCTAAATTGCTCAGAAGGCGTTATATTTTTCAAACAAACATCAAAATGTTTGCAATAAGATAATATTTCTGCTTCCCGGACTGACAATATTTCAAATCCATAATGATTTGGTAAATGGAAAGTTATTACTAGTACCTTGTATTTTGTGTTTAATAAGTGCTGATCTACTAAGTCAGTTCTAAAACATTGCCAATCTCCTTTTTAGACTCATGGTTTTCAATTTTCAGACCATACATCTCTTCACTAGGGCAAAGATCCTAACCTACCTGCTCCCTCTTACCAACTCCATGCATTCTATTGTCTAAAAATCTCTCATGATTTGTAAAGTTTTTGTCTAGGTAGATGACCTTTGTCAACATAAATTAAATAGTGATTTTTTATGATGTTTAATGTCAATTTTAAGAACTTTGATATTTAATAGAAAATATACTTTAAAAACCACAAAAACATTTTAGTGAATTGTATTTTCTACTAGTCTGTGAAATCTGTTGAAGAACTGACAATATTGCATCTCAGACTTAAAAAGCTACTGTATCACGTATTATATAAACTTAGCATTAGGCATTTATTACTTTTCATGGGACTCAATTTCATTATCATATCTTCATTAGCCATGAGGTACCAAACCTAAATCCTAAGTATGACTTCAGTTTTTTATTTGTTTTATAGTGAATGAAGTAGTAGTAGTAACAGCAGCAGCAGCAGCACCAGCAGCAATAATAGTAGCAGCAGCAGCAGCAAGAACAGTAGTAGTAACAGTGATAGTAGTGGTCATTGTTGTTGTAGTAAAAAAAGTAAATACAAGCAATTTATCCTTGTATAGGTATGCAGTTTTCAAAAACTTTTCATATATTCTCTCTTATAATGCCCACAAAAATTATGTAAGTTGATCAAAATCTTTATTTTGTAGAGGAAGAAACTGAGATTTGAATAGATTCAATTGATTAGTAAGCAGTAGAGGCAAGATCTTTTGGCTAAATCAATGTTCTACACAAAATGCCATTCTGCCCTCTAGGATTAAGGGGCTTTATCTGGAACCCCTCTGCCCCAGAAGCATATAACCCTTCATTTGATCCATTATTTCTTTCTAGCCAAATTTGCTCTGTCTTTTTCACATGTCTCCTCAAATTTCATTCTCCAGCTATCCACACTTAGGGATCACAGAAGAAGGATAAAAAATTTCATCTGAAGGAATATGCTATCTGCATCCAGAGAAAAAACTGATATGTAAATACATGTACAAAATAATTTTACAAAAAAGACTTTTATATCATAGCTTCATTATATTTTTTAAAAGAATAACAAGTTGTACATAGATTTGCAGTTTTGTGTGCAATCATGTTTTATTATACTGCATATAAGATGCTTGTTTCATTCCATAAATTAAAAATAAAATAAAATTTTAAAAGTTTCTTCTCCATATTTTACAGAAAATATTTTAAGTATCAGGAAACCTGGACTTTCCTAATCTCGACTTTGGTTTATTGTATGATCACAGGCAAGTCATTGAATGTCTCTTTAACTTGTTATATATATTAAATTTTCTCTCTAATACTCAGAATAGTTGTGAGGATAAATAATAACTTACATTTTGACAACATTATATAAGAATTTATAAGAAACTAACCATTTGAGTTAGTTGCTGTAAAAATTATTATTTCGGTTATTTCAATTATTATATCAATTTGAGATGCAGATTTGAAGAAATAAAATTGCTTGCTAGTTAGTATCACAAGTCTCCTTATTGGCATTGTGTCCAATGTTATTGTTTTTGATCATACTATTTTGTATTTTGAAAAATACAAAACTGTATACAATTACAAGCCATCATTATCATTATGATGTAAAAGAAAGAATATTAGAGTATCTGTGTCACTGAGTCTAGATCACACAGAACAGGTTCAGGGAGAGGAAAGGAATCAATTTGCAAGGCCCTAATATATTCTTTAAAAAGTAGGGCAGATAAAATTTCTAGGGATTGAACTTCCTGAGGCACCTAACCCTCAGTCAAAAAATTAGTAACATATTCAAGATTCACTGCAATTATTCATCTTCCTCTCCCATTAGCTTCAAGAAAATCACCAGTTCTCAAAATTAATACTAGTATTTCTTCTATAATACTGGTATCTCTTCTATTTTGGGAAAAATAATATACTTTAACACTGAAAGAAATTCCTATTCACTTATATATTTAATGTCACCAACAGGATGATTCTTTTTTTAATAGCAAAAGAAACTAATCAAGACTACTATTTCAAAAATACTTTCCTAAAAAGGTGATCAACTCCAATGAGCAATTGAAAATTCTAGAAATGCACAGTCCATCTTTTTTGAAGCAACCCAAGACAGAAATTTCAAATAAAGGTCTGCATCAAATCTGGATGTGTTTGAGTTAAAGCAAAATCCCTCAATCAGTTTTCTGAATTTACTTTTATCCCATCACTATCACCCCATAATAGAATATTAGCAATCCCTAATCCCTCAAAGTCTCCCCCAGGAAATCCTGATTCTCTCAAAGCTCAGTGATCTAACAACATGGATATTTATTCCTCCTCCTCAACAGAGGAAATCCAACAACGCCCAATGATTCTAGAATTTCCATCATCCCCACCACTATGTTTCCATTCTTGGTTTGAATTGAAAAGAAACTGAAAATGTACCCTCACACCCAGCTCCACGCTTTCTCCTTCATATGCTTTCATTCCCATGTCCAGGGATCCAATCTCTCCTAAGAAGAGTCTGTCTGCAGCAAAGTGTCCCATAATGGAAGGACTCCTGTAAGAATACATAGTGCGGAAGATTGGGGAGAATTTGAAGATTGGGTAACAGTTAAGATTTAGTCCTGGCTAGAGACAAGATTTCAAATTAGTAATGTAGATTCAACTCAATGTGTGATATCTCTCATATTACACAAACTCAATCATCACTGCTTGGTGAAGAAGAAATGTCAAACACATATCAATTCACTAACCAAAGTCTCTCTTCCCTTGACTTACTTTACTGGTGCAGAGTCATCTTTCAAGTTATACCAATCTTTTGGCAAAGGATCATAATGATTCCAGAGAGCCCAGTCAAATCCCAAAGCAGCTAATGCATTCTCTTCCACATTCAAGGTATCAAAATGAATTTTGTCAAGCATGGGTGACAGGACCACTGTTTGGTCTTCCTGGATCCGAGATAAGATGGGCTCTGCCCTAGAAGGTCACAAAGTAATCAGTGTCAAACTTAGAATCAGAACTCAAGTTTCCTGACTTCCAGGTCCAATGCATTTTCCACTGATATCCTCTGGCTAATCAAAATCTTGGAGACAAAAAATCCACTCTCCTCTGGGCTTCCTGTTTTCCTTTTTCAACCTCCAACCCATCTCTCCCAGTTTGTCATCATCTATTCCCCTTCCTGAGAAGCACGACAACCCCAAGGAATCTTACCATCCAATGTTCACTTCAATGTGAGCATCCAAAAGGATAACCACATCTGCTGTGGCAGCTTGCCAGCCAGAAAACCAAGCAGTAGCTATGCCTTCTCTCTTGTTGTGGCGTATCAGTGTCAGAAGTCTGGGGTATTTTAAGTCATAGATCTCGATTTGTTTTTCCAAATATTCCTTCAGTTCTTCTGCCAATGAAATACAATACTTGAACACTTATTATTTTATGTACATATATCAATATCGTCAATCTCCATAATACCAGCTGAGAAAATTCCCACAATAATGAACCACTAACTTTAAATGCGTGTTGCGCCATACTTTCTTCTCTCTTGAAAAAGGAGAAAGTGCCTGATTCTTCACCAAAATAGTTCAATTCTAATTATTCCATATCCACTTGTATACATGTTTTGTTTACCCCCACTCACCTTGCTGCCTTCTAGTCAAGACACAAGAATCACACTCTATAAAGCTTATTATGTCTCTAGAAAATATTTTATTCCTCTTAGTCAACCAAAATTCTCTTTTTTACCCTCCCAACCCAACTTTTCTCAACACCCCTTCCATGACCTCCTCACACACACCAATTGATAAGAAAAACAAAATGTATTACAAACATCAAACATATCAAATTTTCTCATTAGCCATGTCCTAAAATATATTTGTCTCATTCTGATTCTAAGTCCTTCACCTCTTTAATGTAGGTAGCATGTTTTCTTCATTAGTCCTCTAGAATCTGGTTGGATATTACACCATTCAGAGTTCAACACAATAAGGGGAGATGGAGTCAAGCAGTGTAAAAGCAGGGCAAGCTCTCCCCCAAATTGCTTTAAATTTCCTTAAATACTCTCTATATAAATATCAATTATCAATTGATATATACACATACATATATATATATATATATATATAATATACACACACACATATATATATGACTTTAAATAATGACTCTAAACAAATTTTGGAGCATCAGAACACACAAAAAAGATGGAGAAAAACATTTTGCAGCCAAAAACAATTTAGAAGGTCAGCAGGAAAAGCCTGTAGCACTAGGGTAGGAGTCCAGCATGCTGTCCCAGAACAGGCTATATGAGCACAGCCCTAACCTTGGACTCAATTAAGGTGCCAGCAAAGCAGGAATGGGCATTAGAATTCTGAATTGGCTGCAGCACCGGTGACATCCAGACCTTTCAGCCCAGAGACACCAAAAACACCTTGGAAGGTCAGATGGAAAGGTTTGTCAATAGAGTGAGAGAGTGGGCATGGGTAGTGGTCAGTAGCGACCTGAGGCCTCAGCCCACAGGAGGCCTCTTTTCTAGCACTGAAGAAAGACTCTGTTGCTTTCACTAGAACTTACAGCCATAGTGGAGTGTGGAACTGCAACACTCCTCACAGTTCCAGGGTAGAAAATAGTACTTGTAGTCAGATTTCTAGAAGGATCACTAAAAACACTTTAGGATGGTGCACACTCCATCCTGGAAATGGAGTCCTAATTTAACAAAGAGTTAGACGTCAAATAATAGGCTGGGAAAATGAGCAGACAACAGACAACAGAAAAAGATTCTGACCATAGAATGTTATTATGGTAACAAGGAAGATCAAAACACACTCAGAAGAAGGTAACAAAGCTCCTACATTCAAAGCTCCCAGAAAAATAAAAATTGGTCTCAGGCCATGGAAGAACTTAAAAAGGATTTTGAAAATCAAGTAAGAGAGACAGAGGAAAAAAATGCAAGGAGTAGTAAGAGTAGTACAAAAGGAAATACAAAAAGCTAATGAGAAGAAGAATGTCTTAAAAAGCAAAATTAGCCAAATTGGAAAGGGAGATACAAAAGCTCATGAAGGAAAGTAACTCCTTGAAAATTAAAATTGAGCAAATGAAAGCTAATGACTTTATGGGGAATCAAGAAACAATAAAACAAAACCAAAAAATGAAAAAAAAATAGAAAAAATGTGAACTATCTTGTGAAAAAACAATTGATAGGAAAATAGATCCAGGAGAAATAATTTTTTAAATTATTGGTCTACCTGAAAATAATTATCAAAATAGAAGCCTATTCATCATTTTTCAAAAAACTATCAAGGAAAACAATCCTGATAGTCTAGAACCAGAGGATAAAGTAGAAATTGAAAGAATCCACTAACCACCTCCTGAAAGAGATCACAAAATGAAAACTTCCAAAAAGATTATAGCCAAATTCCAGAACTACCAGGTCGAAGACAAATTTTTGCAAGCAGCCAGAAAGAAATAATTCAGATGTGGTGAAGCTGCAGTCAGGATAATACAAGATTAAGCAGCTTCTATATGAAAAGATGAAAGGACAAAACACTTTTGAAGAAGGTCAGGATGAAAGGAAAAAGAGAAAATAGAATAAATGGGAGAAATACAATTAGCAAAAATATTTGAAAAAAATAATTTTGAAGCAAGTTTCTCTGATGCAGGCCTCATTTCTCAAATGTACAGGGAGCTGAGTCAAATTTATGTGTATTTATATATAAAAGAGCCATTTCCTAACTGATAAATGATAAAAAGATAACTATGTCCAAAGGACTAAAATATTGTATATACACACACATGTGGGTGTTTGTATCTCCTGTAACCTAATAATACCACTACTAGGCATGGATCCCAAAAGAGATTTTTTTAAAAAGGAAAAGGATCTATATGTACTAAAATATTTACAGCAACTCTCTTCTCAGGGCAGAGAATTGGAAATTAAGGGGATTGCCCATCAATTAGGGAATGACAACTAGGGTATGTGATTATGATAGAAGTAGGGAAATAATGCTCATCCTGGAAAGTGCTCCATGAACTCAAGCAAAGTAAAATGTACTGTGCATAAAGTAACAGCAATATTGTGGGATTATCAACTGTGAATGACTTTGCTGTTCTCAGTAATACAATGATTCTTGACTACTCTGAAGGACTTATAATGAAGAATGGTATCCATACCTAGAGAAAGAACTAACTGTGTCTGAATACAGATCGAAGCATACTCTTTTCAAAAAAACTTTCTTTTTCTTGAGGGTTTTTTTGGGGGGGGGAAGGGGAAAAGGGTAAGAGGGAGATCTATGCTTTCTATCACAACATGACTTTTATGAAAATGTTTCACATAACTTCACATATGCCTTCTTAAAGGGGAGTAGGGGTGCAAAGAAGAAACAGAATCTGGAACTCAAAGTTTTAAAAATAAATGTAAAAATGTAAATGTAAGTGGGAAAATAAAATTACTTTAAAAAGAATTATACATAATAGTATTCCACCATATTTATATCCCATAATTTATTCATCTATTTCCCCTATTTATAGGCACCCCTTCAGATTCTTATTCTTCTTAATCTCAAAAAAGAGCTATAAATACTCATATATATCTTTAGCATTTGTTTTGTTTTCTTTTACCTATTCTCCCTCTAATTTCTCCTTCTTCCCTTCTTTCTCCCTTTCCTTCCTCTTTCCCTATTTGGTGATATATATCCCTCTTTCCCTCTGTTTCCATTTTTTTTTTAAATCACCAAGACATAATAGAACTATTTCTTGGCCTTGTCTAATTGGAGATCCTCTATGAACCTTGATGGTATGGTTCAGAAGGACACATATATCATCTCCCCCATATATGAAAGTAAGCAGTACTATCCTTTTGTTCTGGTGAACCAGAAATGTGCTTCTTAGGGTGAAAATAATTTGCTAGTCTAGTCAGTAAAGTTCAGAAATAGAAAAAGAAATGATCTTTATGATTTTCTGCCTTATAGGAGAACCAAATTAATTAATAATTAGTACTTTCTAAATTTTCTTTTAAAGATAATAGCTAATTGGAAAAGTTTATAAATGCTATGTTTGAGATAAAAGGAAAGTATTTTCTAAAGTAGTGATTCTCATCAATAAAGCAGTTTTAACAGAGAAGCATTTTCATGCAGTATAAATATTCCTGAAAGAAACAATAACATTGAAGTCTGCAGTCTAGGATTGTTTAGACACATGAATTTTCATTTTTCCTGTGTTTTCTTTCTGGGTTTCTATAAGTGTCTGTCTATTTATCTGTAGCTTTCTCAGGGATGTTTTCTGGAGGCAGCCTTAGTTTCAGTTAAAAGTAATAATCACCCAAATGCAGTAGAGGCCTTTCTCTCTGCTTGGTTCTAAGAGCTCTTGCAGATTGTCCTTTGCTTTCTTCAGCCTCCAGCCAGCCAGGTGGAAAATGGAATGGATCTCTCTTGCCTCCGAGAGAGGGCTTCTGGCTCTCAGTCTCCCAGAGTGCTCTGTGTCTGTCCCAGAGTGCTCCTCTCCAATCTAATTCAGCTGAACTCCCTTGACTGGGCTTATATATGATCTCTTCTGAGAGAATGGGATTATGGGTTTTCTCCCATAGTGCTCTCTGGCCCTAAGAGCTTCAAGGGAGGTGTGAATTCACAAAGTTACAAAGTTTACTTTGTGAATCTTCCATATTTGTGAACTCCAATGAGTATTTAAATACTTCTTGCTTATATGAGCTCTCTAAAGATGTGAACACAAGCATTGTATCAATTAGTTCTACTTAGTACCTTGTTTCAGGTTCTGGCCCAAAACATCTCCTTGTAAGATCAGATCAATGATACTAAACCATGCTAAATTAGATAATTATTATCTCTATCAACTCTAATGACTTAACAGTTTGTAAAGATTCCAACATTTATCAGTATAGCTTTGTTGTATGTACCTATTGCATTTGTGGAAGAGTATAAATCCAGAGAAAGAATAGGAGTCCATGTAAAGGGATGCTTACCACCAGGTACCCACAATTAAATTGCTATTCCATTGTAGGGGCTCTTCTCACTTGAAATCCTTCATATATTTCTGGCATTTTGTCCATACTCATCCTTCTCACCATTCTGAATCACTTGACACACTGCATCACCCTTCTGGATAGTCTTTATTTTTTGGATTTTCATAACACTACTCTCTCCTGATTCTTCTACTAAAATCACAGCCCATTCTCAGTCTCAACTTGCTGGATCATCATCCATATGCTTTCTTATAACTATGGATCAAGCCTAAAAGTGTTTGGACCCTCATTTCTCTTTACATTTTTTCTATGTGACTTCATCAACTCCCATGATTTCATTTATTGCTATGTAGACCACTCATAGAATAAGTACTAAATAAATGCTTTCTATTGATTTACAATTATTTGGTAAGTCTGGTGTACAACTCCACTAATACTCACACAACCACCACTCTATACATCAGTTATCATCATCTCTTTCCTGGACTATAGTAATAGTCTTTTAGTTGGTCTTCTTATTTCAAATTTTGGCTCTCTACAATCTGTCTTTCACACAACTTCCAAAATGATATCCCTAAAGTAGTGATCTAACCAAGGTGGGTGATCAGTTATACTGATTTTTTTTTCATATATCTATTGGACTCTTAGGCCATTGAGATCTCTTCTGCTTCTTAAATTTAGTGATTCTGTTCTTTTTCTGCTTAATAAATGATTAGTAAAAACTTATGATTTCCTGAGGACCAAATACAAACTAATTTGTCAACTTAAAGTCTCCCATCACCAGCTGCCTAATGGACATTTAGATCTAGAGAACTAAAAGGAGATCTGAAACTTAGCATATCCAAAAGAAAACTCATTATCTCTTCCTCCACCCCAAACCTTTCTCTATACCAAACTCTCCAATTATCAGCCAGGGAACCACATTCCCAATCACTCGGGCTCACAATCTTAATGACATCTTTGATGATTCACTCTCATTCACCCCAAATATCCATATTTCAAAGTCTTGTCATTTCTACCATCATACTCTTTCTAAAATATGTCCCCCTTCAAAGGATATGAACAGACAATTTTCAGAGGATGAAATTGAAACTATTACCACTCATATGAAAGAGTGTTCCAAATCATTATTGATTAGAGAAATGCAAATTAAGACAACTCTGAGATACCACTACACACCTGTCAGATTGGCTAAGATGACAGGAAAAAATAATGATGAATGTTGGAGGGGATGCGGGAAAACTGGGACACTAATGCATTGTTGGTGGAGTTGTGAACGAATCCAACCATTCTGGAGAGCAATCTGGAATTATGCCCAAAAAATTATCAAATTGTGCATACCCTTTGATCCAGCAGTGTTTCTATTGGGCTTATATCCCAAAGAAATACTAAAGAAGGGAAAGGGACCTGTATGTGCCAAAATGTTTGTAGCAGCCCTATTTGTAGTGGCTAGAAACTGGAAAATGAATGGATGCCCATCAATTGGAGAATGGCTGGGTAAATTGTGGTATATGAATGTTACAGAATATTATTGTTCTGTAAGAAATGACCAGCAGGATGAATACAGAGAGGACTGGTGAAACTTACATGAACTGATGCTAAGTGAAATGAGGAGATCATTATACACTTCGACAACGATATTGTATGAGGACATATTTTGATGGAAGTGGATTTCTTTGACAAAGAGACCTAACTGAGTTTCAATTGATAAATGACGGACAAAAGCAGCTACACCCAAAGAAAGAACACTGGGAAACGAATGTGAACTATCTGCATTTTTGTTTTTCTTCCCGGGTTATTTATACCTTCTGAATCCAATTCTCCCTATGCAACAAGAGAACTGTTTGGTTTTGCAAACATATATTGTATCTAGGATATACTGCAACATATCCAACATTATAAAGGACTGCTTGCCATCTAGGGGAGGGGATGAAGGGAGGGAGGGGAAAAAAAAATCGGAACAGAAACGAGTGCAAGGGATAATGTTGTAAAAAAAAAATTACCCTGGCATGGATTCTGTCAATATAAAGTAATTATTAAATAAAAATTAAAAATAAAATAAAATAAAATAAAAAATATCCCCTTTTTGGCACTTAGAGTTGTCATTCCGATTAAACACTATATCATTTCATGCCTGTATTATTGCTATAACCTTCTGCTTGACCTCCCTTCCTCAAGTCTCTTTCTACTCCAGTTCATCGGGTGCTAAAGTGATATTTCTTAAAACTACGGACTGATCATATCACTCCTTACTCAATAAATTTCATTGGTTCCCTATTACTGTCAGGAACAAATTTAAGACCTGCTGTTTAACTTTAAAGTCTTTCATAACCTAGCCTCTTCCTATTTTTGCACCTTACTCCCTTTCATATAATCTATAATCCAGGTACACTACTTCCTGTTTCTCAAACACAACACTGTATGATTGTGCCTTTTCATTGGCCATCTCCCACACTTGGAATTCTCTATCTCCTCACCTCTTGTAGCCTGATTCCTTCTAGATCTAGCTTAAATCTCACTTTCTACAAGACTTTTCTAGCTTGTAGACTTCTAATTTCCATCATACATAATGTCTCAAAATCTTAATGCAATTTTAAGCTTTTGACTCTAGTAAATAGTACTAAGATTTTTGGGGTATAAATTCATATATTATATACATGTATATACATACATGTGCATATACAACTTTATATATATATATTCATTACTTATATATGTTTATATTATTTATATAGTAATAAAATATAATTATAAATTAGATATATAAATAGATATAGTCTAAAACTTTTTAAAGTGTTGGAGGAATAGTAATAATAGATAGTAAACTTATATATACTTTTTTTTGAGAGCCTATTGATAAATATTTCCTAGTATACTACTGGAGTGCTGTCTTATGTGGTATGATATGAGAATCGGGGGATACAAATCAATCAGTCAAAAAATAGGAACTAAGGGCCTACTGTGCGTGTGGAGTAGATAGAACTGTCTGTAATAGAATGCCGGACCTTGAGTCTTCCTGACTCATTTTCCTGAGTTCAAAACCTGCCTTAAACACTTACTAGTTAGTAGATTATAGGCAAGTCATTTTACTCTGTTTATCTTAGTTTCCTCATATGTAAAATCATCTGGGGAAGGAAATGACAAATCACTCCAGTATCTCTGATAAGAAAACCTCAACTGAGGTTTGAAGTGTCAGACATGACTGAAAAATAACTTAACAACAATGAAAATTGTGTGTGAAGTAGTATTAGGTACTAGAAAGAAAAATATAATGAATAAAATAATACTGGAATAATACTGATTTTTAGATTTTGAGTATCTGGATTGTAGAAGGATTGTACTTCTTTTTGGCCACAAAAGTATAAAACATCAAAAGAGGTAAAATTTTGGTTCATTGATTTAATTCAATAATTGACATATATTTGACATAATTATACATTATAGAGGAAGGAGATGATTGTGTTTTTACATTGTGTTTCTTGGGAAGGAATGTGAAAGATATATCTGAAAAGGAGTATTATAAGAAATGGGAAATGAAATTATTGTAATAGTCTAAGAGAGAAGAACCCATAATGGGATGGTTGTAGAGGGAATTGAGAGGAGAAAGCAAATTCAAGAGAAAGTGGAAGAAGAACTAACTAAACTTGACAACTGGTTGTACAGTATTGAAGAAGAGAGAAGAATCAAAATTTAACTTCAAAGTTGAAAATTTAGATGATATTGAGGATGACAGTACCATCAACAGAAAAAAGAAAAGTTAAACAGAGAAGCTGGTATTGATGGGAAGATAAGAAGTCCGGCAGGACATTCAAGCAGGCAGTTGGAAATAGACTGCTGGTATTCTGGGATAGATTAGAGGACTAATAATATATATGAGGATCATCTTTTAGAGGTAATGATTTAAACTATTGAATAAATTCATCAAGAGGGAATGTATGAAGACAAGGCAGAAATCCCAAGGATAAACACTCACAATTAAGGGACTATAAAAGGACATAAGGGTTTGAACTTTGAAATTAAGAGTCTTTCCAGTTTCATTGGAAGAAAGCCATCTGCTCTCAAAGAGAAGACAGTGGGAACTGAATGTGGACCACAACATACCACATTCTACCATCTTGATATTTCTTACCTCTGATCTCATCATCACCCATGTATTCCTGCTGCTTAACACCTGCTTATTTTGTGAAAAGCTAACAGGAATAAAAAAAGGTTTTTATAAGATGAAGAATTTTACTTTTCCTTCCTATTTTCTTCTCTCAGATTTTCTCTGGAAATGGAATTGTAGAGAAGTAGCACAAATGCCGTTTATTTTGGCCTATGATTATTATAATCAGAATTAGAGTGTGGGTACTGGTTTGAAGGGAAAGAATTTAACATTTCCAGTTGCTGAATGATAGGGTAAAAAAAAAAAAAAGACTTTGACATATCATCTGTCAGCTAACTAGAACAAAGAAAATGTATCAAATCTTTTATGATTCTGGGCAAGATGTTGCAGAGTATTCCTCAGTCGCTCATTCAAATACTTAATACCCCTCCCTCACTATCAAAAAGTTATTACTTATGGGGCAGCTAGGTGGTGCAGTGGATAGAGCACCAGCCCTGAAGTCAGGAGGACCTGAGTTCAAATATGGTCTCAGCCATTTAACACGTCCTAGCTATGTGACCCTGGACAAGTCACTTAACCTCAATTGCCTCGGGGGTGGGGGGGAGGGAACTTAAATCTAGATCAAATATTTGATGTTTTGACCTATGTACTTTTTTTTTTCTCTAGAGAGCTTCAAGGACCCATTCTTATAGCCATAACCTTTGGAAATTATAAACAGATTGAAAATTTCTTGTCATCACTCATTTTTCTCTTTTGTAAAATAAATTTTCCTACTCCTTCATCCTTTGTTCATAAGTCATACATTTTAAGTCTTCATCATATTTGTAGCTGTTCTCTAGGTCCTTTCCAAGTTCCTCACAGAAGTCAAAGTATTATAGACCAAAAGTTATAATTAAATCCCTGTGTAAGATTTACATAACTTTGAAGCAAGAAACAAAACCAACCCACTTTTCCACATTCGAATGCCACTCACCATTTGGGCTAAAGTCATCGACCAGGATGAGTTGCTTTAACAGGTGAGGAGGAGTCCGGTAAATGATGCTGGTTATGGCACGTTGGATAGTTGAAATTGCATCATTCATAATTGTGAGAATGACACTGACAGTTGGAAGCTGAGCAGGATATTCCTTTTTAAGACATCTGTAAGAGATCAAATTATGATTATCATTTTTGTTATTAGTCTAATTACATGGATCAACAAAAAAGAATAGAAAAAAAAGGGAGAGAGAAAGAGAGAGAGAAGGAATGAGGGAGGGAGGGAAGGAGGGAAGAAGAGAAAGAAGCAAACAAAGAGGGAAGGAACGTAGATAAGAAAAGAAAAAAGAAAGCAAGAAGAAAGGAAGTAAGGCAAAAAAAGGGAATAAAGAAGGAAGGAAGGCAAGGAGAAAAGAAGGAAGAATAGAAAGAAGGAAGGAAAGAAAGCTGTTGAACTTTTTTTTTCTGAAAATAGATAATATGCTTTATCAAGAATTCTTTGGAATTATGATTGGTCATTTTACTGATCAAAGTTCTTCAGTCTTTTAAAGTTGTTTAGCTTTATAATATTGTTATTATTGTATAAATTGTTCTCTTGGTTCTGCTCACTTCACTTTGCATCAGTTCGAATTTTTCTGAAACTACACCCTTCATCATTTCTTACAGCAAAATAGTATTCCACAACATTTACATACCATAACTTGTCCAGATACTTTCCAATTCTTTACCACTATAAAAAAAAGGGTTGCTATAAATATTTTTGTGCATATGGATTTTTTTCTCTTCCTTTTATCATTTTCAGGTATAGACCTTATAGCAGTATTGCTGGGTTAAAGTCATTAAATATCTTTAAACACCATTAAATACCTTTTGGGGCATAGTTTCAAATTACTTTCCAGAATGGCTAAACTAGTTCATAACTCTACCAATAGCACATTAGTTTCCTATTTTCCTGCGTTCTCTTCAGGGTATCTTGGGTTTTGTTGTTGTTGTTGTTGTTGTTGTTTTGGGGTTTTTTGGTCAATTTAATCAATTTGATAGGTGTAAAATGTTAAACAGTTATTTTAACTTTTATTTCTCTAATTATTAGAGTCTTAGAGCATTTTCATATTTTATTGATTTCTTATATTTTTTAAAACTGAAAACTGTTTGTCAATATCTTTTGATCATTTATCAATGGGTCAGATTCAATAATAACTCATTCTTATAAATTTGACTCAATTCTTTTTATAATCCCAGAAATTACTTTGATAAAAGAAATGTCCTGTAAAGATTGCTATCCCAATTTCCAGGCTATATCCTAGTTTTAGGAGAAGGGGAAAGGAAACAAGCATTTATTAAGCACCTACTATGTGTCAGGAACTGTGTTAAATACTTTATAAGTATTATCTCATTTGATCTTCAAAATTATCCTGTGAAGTAGGTATTATTATATAAATGATAGTGTTATTGTTTCAGTCCTGTTTGACTCTTTGTAACTCTATTTATGGTGTTCTTGGCAAAGATAGTGGAGTGATCTATCATGTCTTCCTCCAGCTCATCTTATAAGTGAGGAACTGAGGCAAACAGGAACAAGTGATATGCTCAGGGTCACATAGCTAGTAAATATGTGAGTAGAGATTCAAACTAATGTCTTCCTCCAAGTCTGGTGGTCTGTCCACTGTGCCACCTAGCTGCTCATTTATTATTATAGGTGTATTTTATAGTTAAGGGAACCAAAGTAGACAGAGGCTAAGTTGCCTGTCGAAAACAGGACACAAAGCTATTAAATGTCTAAGTTTGGATTTGATCTTAGATCCTCTTGGCTTCAGGTCCACTGCTTTTATCCATTGTGCCACATTGGTTTTGTTTGTACAAAAACTTTTTTGTAATCAAAATTGTCCATTTTACCTCTTATCAACTTCTCTATCTTGTTTGATCATCAACTATTCCCTTATCTACAGTTCTGACAGGCAATTTCTTCCATTCAGCTATAATTTGTTTAATGTCACTGTTTATTTCTAAGGCTGTATCTACAGGGAGCATATCTTGATATATGATGAGAAATGTTCATTTGTACCTAATTTTTGCCAGATTCCTCCTAAATTTTCCCAACAGTTTTTATTGAATAGTACATTTTTCATCAATATATTTTTGGTTGGTTCAGTGAATAGCACTCTTACCTGGAGTCAGGAAGAACTAAACACAACTCTTACCTCAGACATTCAACTCCATAACCCTGAGCAGCCATTTAATCCCTAACAATGAAATAATTTTTGGGAAGTAGGAATGATACAAATGCTAGTTATTATTATTATTGGAGCTTTAATTTCTCACAGCATCATTTTCTTCAGCTGTAAAAATGAGATAAAAATATTACTCAGACTCCCAAATCCCACTGTGTGATCCTTCAACTTTTTTGTATACTGTATCCAAACTTCTTCCTAATCTCTCAAAATTAGAATTTGCCCTCAAACTAGCACCCTTTACTTTAAATTTCCATTCATACATTAAGGAAAAAAATAGGTTCTTCAGGCTTAGTTAGATTGATTCTAATCCAGTCCTACCTGGAACTTCGAGTGTCTGGAATGGACCGATTGAGGGGTAGCTGATTGCTGAGATAAACATTGTAACCGAACTCGAGGAAGAGACTCTGGGCCTCAATCTGCTGGTTCTCAGTCAAGTCATTGCCCCAGTGATTGAAAAGAGCTGAGTTAGGAAAGACTTTCCTCTGAAATTTGTCCTTTGCCTTATTTCCATCCTTGAATTTCCAAGTTCTTGGGCCATTCTTCTCTTCATCCTTGAGATTCTTTGGTACTTGTGCCTGCTTCATTTTGATTAGTCTTATGACCTCTTTCATAGAGTCATCTGCCCATGGTTGTGTGAGAAGGAAAGGAAAGAGAGAGAGAGAGGAAACAAAACATTTGAGGCAAGTACTGATCATCTGGACATCTATTCTATCCCCTAACTGCCCAGGGCTTCTTGAGTTCTGTTATTAGATTGTAGGTAGGTCTTGAAGGATATAAAATAGGGCTATGAAGGATCATCCTGCTAGCTCCAGCCATCCATCCATCAATCAATAAGCATCTTTCAAATGTCTACAATGTGCCAACACTGTGGTGGGTGCTGAGCATATTAATACAATAAAGGAAACAAACTCTTCTTACATGGGACTTCATCACTTCTGTGTCCTATTTCTTCAAAGCCTTATCAGGATATTGATCTTTTCAGGTTTTTTTTTTAATATGATAAATAAACCCACCATCACATATTAATGCTTCTTATGTGGTAAATGTGATTTCTCCCCTAGGGATATTTGTCTTTTAATGGGAATCTCTGAAGATTCAAGGTTTTAACCCCAAAGAATATTTCTCTAACAGAACTTCAAAAGGATACCATGAGAGGAATGCAGGGAGGTGTTTTGGAAGCAGAAGGTGACTTTCCTTAATTTCTGTAATGAATTGTCAAGATCTTGAACAAAACCAGTTCTGCTCCCTGAGGATGCCTCTTCTCAGTGCTTCAGAAAGTCAGAGGGTGGGCACTAGCAATAATCAGCAGTCCATTTCTATACTTCCCTCCCATCCCCCCACCCCCCCAAAACAAACAGTCACCATAGCCAATAGCTATACAAACAGAAGGATATATAAAATGATGGAGCTGGATCAGATGATCTCTAAACTGGTGTCAGTCACTTACAAGCATGTGACCTTAGGAAATTTGTCTCCTTTAGTTTCCCCAACTACAAAATGAGGATCATAGTAGCACCTACCTCCCAGGATTATTAGAGCAACTAGGGGGTGCAGGAGATAAAGGGTTGGACTTGGAGTCAGCAAGAGCAGAGTTCAAATCTGGCCTCAGACATTTAACTGTGACTGCAGGCAAGTTTGCCTCAGTTTCTTTATCTATAAAATGAGCTGGAAAAGGAAATAGTAAACCATTCCAGTATCTTTTCTGTGAAAACCCCAAAAGGGGTCCCAAAGAGTCAGTCACGAAAATGATTAAACAACAGCACCTCTGTATTGTGAGAATCAAATGAGATATTTGCAAAGATCAAATCTTTTCTCAGACACTCACTGTGTCATCCCAGAGACACAGGATTACTTGACCTCTTTATCTCAGTCTTCTCATTTGTAAAAAAAGTAGGGGCTTGGATGTGTTAGCTTCTATGATCCTTTCAAGCTCTAAATCTACAATCCTACAAATCTCTGCCTTTTCTCAGCCATCTAACTCAGTCCCAAACCAATCCAGCTCTTCCTCTTTTTTTCTGCTCTCATTCATCTCTGTGTAGAGGGAAAGAGAAAGGTTTGTATGCATTATGTTATCATGTTATTGACAACCCACTTTTCTTTTCTTCAAGTTCCTTCAACTAATATTTATTAAATGCTTACTTTGTGCAAAGCACATAGGGAAAATGCAAAGATTAAATGGCTTAAAGCATTTTCTCTTTACTCATTGAGTTCAAAATCAAAAATGTTTGTTTTATAATTCTTTTCCTCCTGTTTTCTATTCCCCTTATATTCTGGGATTTTCTCTAACCCAGATTCTAGTTATATGAGATTCTCTTCATTTACACTTTAAATAGCCTCTTTTAGGTACTTTTTGCATTATAGACAGCAAAAAAAAAAAATTAAACGTTCCTATTTACATAAAACAAATTCACATTTAAACAATGTTTTTAAATGAGTAACTAAGGAGTGAAAACCTATCTTTGCAAATACTTTTAAAGAATCCCAGGCTCACATCCAAGTGTAAACCATTGCTACATTAGCTTTTTCCTTAGGCATGGCACTTTCCTACACATACTGCTTCCAAGTGCTACAGATGGTAAACCTACCCAGAACTTCAAAATCTTCCTTCTTTGTAATGGCCCATGAAGAAGCAAGCAAGGGATTCTTAAAGGGTTCAGATATGCCCATCTTCAGTATGTGGCTAATTCTCTTGATAAAAAACAAAAGAGCAATGTGGAGGACAAAGATCAGAACCACCCTGATGAAGAAGACTCTTGGAAACCTTCCTCTTAATGCCATCTTCTACCTACCACCCCAGCTGATGCAACTCTCTATATAATTCAAGGAGTTATCAGCAAGAGCTGGGGGATCATCTTCAGGGAAGCTTCAGCAAAGACTGTGTCCTGCAAGCCCTACACTGTGACATTTAAGGAGTCACATGTCTTCTGTTCAAGAAAACCAAAATAACTCAGATTTTCTTGGAGTAGTGTCAAGTTTTTAGAACATGCTGGGGCACATTCTCAAGCACTACTAGAGCAGTCAGATACACTTTGCAGGGATTCAGAAATCATATTGATCTAATGGGGGCAGGGGAAGAAAAAGAAGAAGTTGGTGGGGATCAACTTGGTTGATTGATACTTCTTTTTCCTTTGGCAGGAGTAGATTGGAAGTAGATTGGAATACTAACAGAGAGTTATCACACACAAGCACTATATATGAAAAGGTGGTAAACTAGGATAAAATGGGAAATTTCCTTCTTTTGCAGAAGGAACCCTCAAGGACCTTCAAACTCCACAAGTTCTTGTCTCCTGGGCCTTAGAGTCCCTCCAACCTGTAGTAGAGGATGACCAAGTAGAATTTGCCTCCCCCTTCCCAAGGATACATTTCAGAGGAATTGTCTCAATTCATTTTTTCTACTAATGGTATAATGAAAAAGGTACTGAGCATGGATACAGAAAGACCTGAATTCAAGTCCTTCATAATTCTTACTAGTTAAATGACTATAAGCAATTCACAACCTCTCTGAACATAAATTTCCTCATCTATAAAATGTAGGATAATACTATAGGAAGGGTCTACCTTGTAAGGTTATTGTTAGGGTCACAGTCAAGGGCCATTGTTGACCATGTGTCTGACTTTGTTTAGTAGAAGTTCTAAATTTCAATCAAATCATCATCACCTATTATTCACAAATGTTAAAAAAAGTTTTTACATGTAATTGGGGGGGGGGAGGGGGGAATCAAATGTTACTTTAGAAAAAGATGCCTACTAGACATAAAGTTTAAGATGTCTAAAAGGCAACTGGAGATGCAAGATTGGAGGTCAGCAGGGAGTTTGCGGCAAGATAGATAGATTTGAGAATCATCAGCATAAAGATGGTAATTAAATTCATTGGACCTGATGAGATCACCTAATGAAATAGCATGGAGGGAAAAGAGAAGAGGCTCCAGGACAGAATCCTAAGGGACACTTATAGTTATATATTGTAATCTAGAAAAGGATCCAGCAAAGAAGACAGAAGAGGAACTTCAGATACTTAAGAGAAAAACCAGGAAAAAGCAGTGTTCCAAAACCCTAGAGAAGACAATATATAGAATCAACAGTGTCAAAGACAACATAAAGTTCAATGAGAATGAATTTAGAAAAAAGGTCATGGGATTTGGCATCTAAGAGATCATTAGTAACGTTAGAGAGAGCAGTTTTGAAAATCAGAAACCTGTTGTAAGGATTAAGAATATAGTGGGCAGAGACAAAGTGGAGATAACTGTAGTAGATCGCTTTTTGAAGGAATATAACTACACAGGGCAAAAGAGATACAAGATGTAATGGAAAGGCTTAAGTGAGAGATTTTTTAGGGTAAGGGAGATATGGGCATTTTTAGACAGAAAAGAATGAACAAGTAGTCAGGGGGAGACCTTATCCAAGAGTTCATACAAAACCTTAAAGGCCTCATTCAATTTCTTTTGACATTATAAGAATACCAGTAGAATAAAAGAACTATACTTTCATTATCCCTCATGTAACCACATGACCATAGCTTCTTTATGAAGTATACTTGGTCATTGAAGAGTAGGGAAAACTCAGGACAACACCCTGGTTCAGGTTTGGGATTAGAAGAAAAAAGATATTTGCAGGTAGTCTAACAACTACAAAAAGGAATTTACTTAGCCAAAGCATGGGAAAGCATATTCAGCAAAAAATCAAGCATTGATTCATTGGGGAAAAGCTTCTCTACCTCGACTTTTACCATGGTAGTCTGCCATTATCAAGGAAATTTCTCTTGACTTTTCATTCATTGACATTTGCACTTAGATACCAGGAAACAACATGCATGGTTCAAGTAAATTGGTCCCCTAAACAATTAAGTCTCAAAGATAGCTTTGATATCTTTTAAGGAAATAAAATAAAAATTGTATGGGATAGAGCTTAGAAAAGAAAATAACACAGTTTATTTTGCAGTGACCTTAATAGATTCAGTTCCTGGTGGACTGATTGTTTGGAAGATTTAAATTCTAATACTTCATCAGATACTTACCAGTTCATCTCTATCAATTTCAATTTCCTCATCTAAAATAGAGACAATAGCCTCTGTTTATTTGTAAAACTCTGTTTTACAAAGTATCAGGAAGGTCAAATGTTATTTGTAAAGTGTTTTTTTTTTTTTAAACTTTAAACAATGTATGAATGTTTTATTACTTATCATTGTTAAAATTGTTCTAGAAGAACTCCTACCACTTTAATAGTATTAGGGCAAGTATTGAAGGAGGAGTGTCAGCTCTAAATCCAAATCACACATCAGTTACCTTTTTTCTCCACAGAGCAAAATATTATAAAAAATAAACAAACAAAAAACAAACAAAAAAAATAACACACAAGAAAAACAAAGGGAAGGGAAAAGAAGGGGAAGAGAGAGGAGGGAAGGGAAAGGGAGGGAAAGGGAGAGGAAGAGAAGAAAGGAGAGGGAGAGGAGGGAAAGGAACAGAAGGAAGGAGAGGGGATGAGAGGGGAAGGAAGGAGAGGGGAGGGGAGGGAAAGTAGCTCTGTGACATAGAACAAGTAAAGATTGCAGAGAGTTAAGTGAAGGTATATCCAAAAGCAGTGTATTCATATCAGATAAATGTTCCTGGGAGGTCAGATCAAAGAAACTACTGGGACCAGACAGCACTCTCACTTTTTCTCAGGTTACTTTATCTCCAACATGGACCCTAGGAGGTGGATACAATTCAGATATTCAGAGGCATGGTGCCAAAGTCCTTCTTTAGCAGAGATAAATCTCTTACCCAAAGGTGAAGAGAGAGAGCCAATTGGTTGGTTAAAGGCAGGTCAAGAACCTCACAGGATAGGAAGGACTTCAATAGCATACCCACATGGAGGATGTTCTTTGAAATTTGGAATCCAAGAAGCTTTTCTTTTACTCTTAAGAAGTGGATGCCTATACTTTATTATGTATTATATCAGGAATTATTTGAGTTTGCCCATCTGCTCTGTTTCCTCAAACTTGATTGGGCAGTCTAGGTCCTAGATTTTCTTAGGACTAATCTCCCTTCCTTTTCCCTTCATATTCTACTTATGCCACTGTGGTCTCATCTGGCTCAGTCAATATTATTAATATAGTGGTAGACATCAATGATATCAGAAAATAGGACCTCTTTTAGGTCTCAACCTACTAAGTTGTCAGTATTGGGTAGTATCAGGGAAGGGTGGAAAAGGTACACTTATTTGATCTCCAGATGAAAGGGACCGAGTGCAGTCAGTCACCAAAATAGAGACAAAAGGCATTGCTAAGATTGACCCGGTATTGTTTGGTGCTAACTATACAAATTGGCTCAGGCAATGCCAAAGATTTCCATTTGGCCCTATTCACAGCATGCCATTAGTGTCACACAGGTGCCAGCTCCCAAAAGCTGCTTATGATTTCTCTTGTCTCAGTGGTCTTCCCTCCAACACCCTCTATGGAATCTTGTGATCCACTGGTAATGGCAATGTCTAATAATCCTTCATATTCCATTGAGGGGAAGGTAGGGGATCTTTATGGGATACTCAAGATACTTTAGGCTTGGGTGGGGCTGAAAGATCATTACTTCTAGTTGTAGTAGAATCTGGCTAATATAACCATAAGCTAGCATCAACTGTTTTCCTATCAGTACCATGTTTCGGGAGCTACATCCAAAGCTCCTTCTCTCTCTCCACTTCTAGAGTACTCATGAAGGCAATGGAATGTTCTTGCAGCCAACTGCTGTTGCTGTTTGCCATCACACATTTCCAGTTAATTTGTATGATATTCCACAAGTTTCCCGACAATTTGAAAGCTTTATCTAAGATAGAATTTAGTGAAAAGCTGCAGTGGTAGTAGAGTAGAATAGGTAGTGGTAGGTAGTGCAGTATTCTGACAGTGTCAGGTCTCCAAGAGAAGGCACAGGAGCATAAGAGGGATCTTATGCTAGCTTTTTCTTAGTTCAGATTTGATTTGGGGATGGAGACATCCCTCGGTGCTTGAACAGTTTTGTCCTAACCCAGCAAGGATCTTTTACATTGGTCCTTGTAACTTTGGTAAGTAGAAGTCTCACTCTCCTTGTTATGGAAATGTGCCTGGGCAGCATGTTGTAAGAACAAGGAATGGCTACAACTGGGGTCTCAAAGTTCCTACTCTAGAAACACCGACTCTACCTAATGGGAATTTTTTATGCCCTTAGATAACCAGGAAGCTTTCCAGGAAAAAAAAAAAAAAAAAAGGCCAATCAAGTCTCTGGGTTTGGTGGAAATTCTTTAAGAGATTTCAAAATACCTTCTCCAATAGCATATATTCCTTCCACTATACTCATGCTATATGATTCTAGGTAAATTATCCTCCAGTTTTATGCTTCATCTTTTTCACTTGACCAATAATAACAGAAATAACAGCAAACATTTACCTAGCTCTATAAAGTTTGCAAAACAATTCATACATATCTCATTTTGCCCTTACAACTGTAGGATGGTAGATGCTAACTACTGTGCCCATATTGTAAATGAGAAAACTGAGACAGACCCAAGTAGAATATTTGTTTCGAATCAAACAGCTAATAAATATCTGAGGTTTGGATTTGAATCTTATTGACTCTAAGTCTAGGGTTCTATCTCCCTAATTACCAAAACAGTTAAATGCATGAAGAGAAAGGCATCATAGAGCCATTTTTTTTCCCTTTAGTTTCAAAATATCTTCCCACTGAAGAGTTCTATCTAATACTTTTAATCCTGAGGAATCTAGAATTCACTGTTTTGCTCTATACTTATTTTCTTCCTCCCCTATCCCAGGACAACCCACCATTTGCTGATAAAGACATCTTTAGTATACTAAAATGTTCTGAGCTTTCTAAATTTGCTAAAGGGATAAGTCATGGGAAATGGCAACAGATATGATAGAGGAGGCATGATAGTGAGTGCATATCTGAACATATATTCATGATACTACCTGAACAAAAGCCATCAGGAGATGCAATTTACAGGATTATAGAAATAGATTCTTTTTTTCCCTGAGGCAATTGGGGTTAAGTGACTTGCTCAGGGTCACACAAGATTCTTTACTGAATCCCAACAGGAGTTCATTTTTTGTGAATCCCCTGAAAGCCTAAACTGGAGCTTTGAGAACATCTAAATTTTTTCTGATTTTTTGAACTCTGTTTCAAGCACCCTTGAATTTGACCAAGACAAGGAAAGGAAGTTCTGGAAGAATTATGAGAATAAATAAAGTGACACGAATTTAAAAGAAAAACTCTAAAAACATAGAAATACCCTCTCAGCCTTAACTTTGACTTTCTTGGACAGAATTCACTAAAAACTATTTCCTTTTCATCTGCCATCTTCTCCTCTCAACTTCAAAAGGAAAAAAGTAAACTATATATCATTTATGCCTATAGTACAATGGATTATATCTATTTAGAGCATCATCCTTGTCCTCAGAGAAAAAGAAATATTTACACTTAATTGAAGAGCACATTTTCATATCAACATTTGGTATAGATGTTTAGATTTTTATCTTTTGGGGAGATGAGAAATAGAGAAGAGAATAAAAAGAAGTCTATTTTCTGACATAGTTCATCTAAAATTTTGTTATGGGTTTTCCAAGATCAAACTTAAAGGATCCAATTATCTTTTTTTTTCTGGAAATTATGATAGAAACCATATAGATGCCACCAGCTGAATGCCTATGTTTGATAAAGACTATTATGGCCAATAAGAATAACAGAATTTCAAGATTGTAAAAGACCCCAAAAGTTAGGTTCTCTAACCTGTACCTGAATAAGAAAGAATCTACACTATAATACACATGAAAAGTCATTGTCCAGCCTTTGTCTGACAATATCTCTAATAAAGAGGAACCTACCACCTCCTAAGACAATATATTCTACTTTGGGAGAATTTGAGTTACTTGCAAGTTCTTTGTCTAAGATAAAACATAGAACATAAAAAATATGTCACATAAAACATAGACCTAAAAACTTTCTTTTCCCAAAAGATGAATAACTAACAGTATTGTGATTACATACCTGTGACAAGAATTCTTCCTGGGGATCTTCCTATTTCCTGGTTATCTAAGGGCACAAAAAATCCTACTCAGTGGGGTGGTGCTTCTTGGATTTGATGGGTACCTGAGACTTTATAAGTTGTTATACCTTGCTCTGATGAACTCTGACCAGACACATTTCTATAAAGAGGAGAGGGGGCTAGTGAATATAAAGTTTGCTAAAACCAGAAGAAACACTGGTATTTCTCCAGGAATGCCCTTGATTTCTGACAAAGAAAGGACATAATCCCTCTAATAGAACAAAGACTGTCCTATGATTCTGAATAAATGAGCCAAGGGAGGACATAAAGAAAAAAGATTAACTATAGTATATGTGAACTCAATAACCCTAGCAGATCCCAAAGAAACAGATTTTACACTGCTTTTTTTTGTTTTTTGTTTTTTGACAGCTCCACTTTCCCAAACAAAGCAACAATCTCACAAGATTTTGCATTTCAGTGAATCTTTAACAGAGAGTTCTGGAATGGATCCTAAGGCATTCTTTGGATCATAGGAAAACAAAGCATTCTTGGCCTCCTCTAATCCCATCACAAGCTGCATTTCTTTCATTTAACATTCATATAACTCATTTACCACTATGACATTCATTTTCCATCACATTGTCAACAATACTTTTATTCACATATAGGAAGATGGCATCCTGCTCAGAACAGATTTGAAAGCAGAGTCTCCTCATCAGGGACATGTGTCTATCCTTAAATCCAGGGCCTTATGTTATTACTTCCAGCTCCATTCTTACTGAGGGAACTTTAGCTCTCCCAATTTCTGACAGTATGTTGGATACTCCATTTTTGTCCGGTGCATCTCTGGAGGATAAGTACATGGGAAACTGGGGAACGCTTACTGACTTCTAAGCATCGATTAGTGTACTTGTTGGTGATTGATGCTCCCTGGATAAGAAGAGACAAGAATCAATAACACTGAAATATTCCAGACCTCCAACTCTCCTTTTCCCATATCCATGGTCACTACTATGGCTAAAACTGCTTGTAAGAGACTCGCACATTCCCTAAGATGTTACTTTAGATGAAATTCAAATGGAGAAGAAAAAATTCCCCAGTACATTCACTGTGGGTCTCAAGTGAGTCAAAAGCTTCTAGTATATAGATGTTCCAAAAGAGCCAGGGATGTGGAGAGATGGAAAAAAAGAAGTGCTGACTTCAAATTATAATATGAACCCAGCCTGATTCTGAATCTGTAGGTAAGCAGCTTCTGAGTCTGCCTTAGTCCCAATATTTTAACTACCCATAGTTCTCTGACAGAGGCTGAAAAAACGCTTCTTTAAAATGATCTGATCCCCCATAACTTAGTCCAGTGGTTCTCAAACTTTTGTTTTCAGTATCTTTATCCTATTAAAAATTAGTGAGGATATCTCCAAAGCGTTTTTGTTTATCTGGATTATATTTATAGACATTTACTATATTGGAAATAAAAACTATTTTTGAATTTGTAGACCCTCTAAAAGGATTTCAGAGATCCCCAGGATTCTCTAGACCATTAGTGCTTATTGTGTGCTATACTAAGCACTGAGGATATAATAAAAGGTGAAAGATAATCTCTCCTCTCAAGGAGCAGACATTCTAATGAGAGATGTAACATGTAAAAAACTAAATAATACAAGAGATATAGATCTTAGATGAGCAGAATATCAAACAGGAAGGAAGTTAGGAAACAAGAAAAGAACTGCTGCAGAAGGTAGGATTCAAATTTATTCTCTAAGGAAGCCAGGGGAACTAAGAGGCAGAGGTAAGGGAAAACATTTCAAGCATGAGGAATACTCAGGGCAAAAGCATGGAAAAGAGAAATGGATGGAAGATTATGATGTAGGAACTATAGCTGGATCATAAAATGCCTGAAGGGGTGCTGAAGAGTGAGAAGACTGAAAAAATAATAAGAGGTCAAATTATAAAGATGTCAAATGTCAAATAGGGGAAGGGAAGAAGGGAATAAGCATTTATATGTCTCCTACTATGTGCCAGGTACTGTGCTAAATGCTTCACAAATAGTCTCTCATTTAATAATTACAACAATTCTGTGAGGTAAGTGCTATCATTATTCCCATTTTACAATTCAGGAAACTGAGACAAGCATGGTTAAGGGACTTGTACAGAATCATACAGATAGTAAGTGTCTGAAGCTGGATATGAACTCATGAAGATTCCCTGGTATTAAACTAGATAGTCTCTAACCTTCCTTTCAGCTCTAAATCACTGAGCTTATGATCTCATTCTATATTTGGTTGTGGATTTTTTCTTCTCCCATAAATCACAAATTTTTAAAGACACAGAGAGCTTCTTATCTTTGTACCCCCATTGCCTAGCACAATGAGTCCAATATAGTAAGTCTCCAATCAATCAAAAATCACTTATTAATTGCCTACTATATTCTAGGCACTCTGCTAGGCACTAGGGATACAAATTCAAAGAATGAAATTATTCTTATCAAAGAGCGTATATCCAAATGAAGAAAATAAATATGTATGTGTATTTGAGTATGTATTTGTTTTCTTCTCTATTTGAATTTATATAATATACAATTATACACACATGTGTATATGTTTATGTTAATTTTATTACATATATAAACTTGTTATAGCACACATACAGAATAAACAAAAATAGAAAAAATACAAAGTAATTAAATATTAGATAGAGAAGGAGGCAAGACGGGAACAAGTTCTTGGATTGAAAAAACTTCATGCAAAAGATGGTACCTGAACTCTTGAAGAAAGAAGAGAAGGAATTATATTCCAATTGTGGTAGAGTCATACAGGTGGGTGGATAGAAGGTGCTATGTCTGAAATAGAAAATTACCTTGGGATGAATGCAGAGTATAAGTAGGGGATATATATGTGTGTTTGTGTGTGTTTGTACATGTATGTGGATATAGATATAGATATAAGAAAGATAGAACCAGATTGTGAAATGCTTTAAGAACTCGGTAGAATAAATTATATTTTATCCTAGAGGCAACCACTTGCATTAATTGGATACAGGAGTGAAATGGTCAGTTCTATAATTAAGAGAAATTATGTCGGCAGCTATATATAACATAATACATAGAGGTTTGAAACATGAAAATTAATTAGTAAAATATTTCAATAATCTACGTAAATAGATTTCTCGTCAAATGCAGCAAATAGGTCCATGTTTTAGAAGAAATGTCTTCTTGGTAAGATCCAAGATGTGTTTATTCTTATGTGCATTAGAGGTGCAGTACATGACTAGGTCATAGGATTTGGAGAGACCAAAGAATTGGGAGGTTAAGGAGTTTCAAAGAACATCAACATAAATGTTGGGATCCTTTAATATGAGGTCGGAGTTAGAGAAGAGTGGAAGATAGCCAGAGCAGAAATACTTGAGAAAGGAGCACTAAAAAGTATGTAATTTATTTGTGGGATTAAAAGGATCTATATTTAGGCACTTGGGACAGCTGGGTAGCACAAAATATAGATCGCCAGGCCTGGCACTGTTTTTTCATCAGTAAAATGAACAAGAGAAGGAAATGGTACCCAGAAAACCCCAAATGGGGTCATGAACAATCAGACATAGGACTATAAAAAATGACTGAACATAGGCAATTAAATTTTTACAGCAAAAAGTAGGACTTTTATAGTCATAACTATCAATTTCTCCTTCATGGTTTGACCTCCCAATCTAGTCTGTCAGAATTCTTCCTGAAATGTCTCCAAAACATATTCCTTGTAAGTGAAAAAAATATCACTCACACACACACATACACACACACACAATCAAAATTGAATGTTGCAAAATTTACAAAAATTAATCAGTAACTCAAAAGAAGAAATATTAGAGAATACTCCCAATCCACTCCTTTATAAAAGTGGGAGGTGCATAAGTATTGTACATATTTTCAGAATTTTTTAACATATTAATTGGTTATGTTAATTTTTTCCTTTTATTCTCTCTTTAAAAATACTTTTTGTTGTATTTTGTTGTATTAAATCACTCTCTGGGAGTAAAAGTAGTTCTATAGAAAATTTTTAATAAATAAAAATAATATAAAAAAATAAAATCTTTTTAAAAAAAAATAAAACCACTTCCACTGTGATCTCCTTACTTGAATTTCTTATCTTCTCATGCCTGGATTACTTAAACACCCTCCTAACTATTTCCACATACATACTCCACCCCACATGCATTATTTCCTCTTTTCAATCCAAGCTATAAATAACTATTTTCCTAAAACCTAGATTTCATCATGTCACTCAAAAACTGCTTTAAAACCATCAATAATTTATGTTCTATATATCAAATCTAAATGGCTTGTCCATGCATACAAATAAGACAATATTATAATTACTTGCTTAAAATCCCAATACATGTACATCCTTTTCAGTATTGCTTCTTGACATGATACTAATTCTGGCTTCCATCCTTCTCCAGGATCTGTTAAGCACCGATCATTTGAAAATATTTCTGCATGTAGCTGTCCAACATACAGTTCTCCAGTCAAGTGGTAGTATACAAACTGAAAAGAAACAGAGAATAGATACTATTATACTAGAAGAGATAATACATATATGCCCTTCACTAGAAAGCTCTCATTCTGGACAAAAAATAGAACTACAATATATTTGCCTATTCATCCTAGGTTCTCCACATGAATCTGACAAAATCATTCTATCATGGTCTGGAGAAGGTCTTCACTGATTTGCTAAGCAACTGGTTAAGTGTACTTTGTACAAAGTGCTATTTAAAGTATAGATATTGAGTTTTAAAACACCCTGGGGCAAAGGGAAACTAAATTTGAGGATGAATCACTGTTTATGTCAATTTGTATATTTTGCTGGTCCCAATCTGTGCTTTATCTCATAGTCAAATACCTAGATATAAAAGATGCCAGCATGGAAATCTTACCATATACCCTGTTGCTATACATATACTGTGGCCCCCCTCACTTTCCAGTTCTTGTTTAGGGAACAATAATCTAATCAATAATCAAGAGAATCACAAACTACTGTTTCACTCATAGTGCCTATGATTAGACTCATGCTTCTCCCTCCCCACCCCCCACCCCCCACCCCCAACTACTATTTCCTGACATTTGCTTTATTTCCCAAGTAGCATGTAAGCTTCCTGAGGGCAGGAAGTCTCACTTTTATATTTATATGCCCAATATCTAATCCAGGATCTGGCTAATATTGCTTATGGAGTGACCTTTGCTTATGGAGTGATCTTTTGATTTATTGATTTCCTTCACCCTGCATGTTCCCTCCCCCCAGCCCCAAACCAAATTCCAGATCCCTTCAATCCTGATGAAAACCAGTAACACTTTCAAGAGGCTGAGCCATAATAGGTTGCAACCTATGGTGGGATGTTCATCTATGAAGAATACCTGTTGTTTGAATCCATTGCAAATATACATGACTGGTGTGTTTCCTTGGATGTTTCCCTGGTCCAAGCAGATCATTTTATTCACAGAATTTTTCATCTGTAGAAGAAAAAGATGCCATTCCTGGTGAGTATAGACAGGAAAGAAATAATACTGTCTAGAGTTTTCATTCTCATACTGTTGAGTGAGTAACAAGAGGAAATCTAGCTAAAAGTCAAGAAAGATATGGGGGCCAGAAACAATTTTCTAGCTTTTGAGAAAGATACAAGGTTGTTAACAGAGTGTTGCTGGATTGGTGCTCCCATGTCATGGGAATATTCACTTGTCCCCAGCACCCACTCCTAAAGGCATTCTTGGGAAGATATCTTTGCTTAAAATTAGATGATGGATATTTCTTAAACAAAATCCTAGGTAGCTGGGATACTAAAGATAAAAATGTGGGGCCTAAGGCAAAAATGGGAGGTAAAATAGTATTCTTAAAAAAGAAAGGAAATCCTGATCATGGAGGCAATAGAGTACTGATAATTAAGTAGAAACTTTAAAAAGAAGATCAAGAAAATAAATTAAATAATAGAGGAACGTTTGGGACTTTATATACTCACAGATCCATAGCCAACAATGTTCTGAAGTGGCATAAGATTTGGATAAACATTCTTGAGGTACCAGTCAAAATTTTTACACTTCAGTTTCTTGCGGAGTTCTATCCTAGAAGACACCTCTCCAAAATCTATTCCATGATTCTACAAATAAATAATATGCCTCAGAGACCTACTCATGCCTTCAAATACATAACCCCTTGATCCCTATCAGGATTAGTGGTCATTCTTTAAAGCAAATGAGTATTTTTCAGGAGTTTCTGGAGTTTTTCTGGGAAGAGGGGAGCAGCAGTAGCTTGTAGCCTTGAAATCCATGTCAGCTCATTTGACATCATGAATATTTGCCACATCTGCTTTGGAGAGGCCATTCTACATTGCTCATAAAGCTTCATGTCCTTTACCTTAAGAAAAAGCCTGTTTTTCTAAAGATCATTCCATAAGCAATGGTCACAATTTCATTCAAGATTAAATAAAGATTAGAGCCATATTGCTCACATGTTTTAAAAAGGCCACTAGTTATCCTAGATTCCAGATTCACAAATAACAAATTTTGGCTTTCATTTTAAACCTCTTTCTCTCTTATTTCTTCCATCTCCCATCTTCAAACTCACCAAAACCCAAATCCTTCCAGATGATAGCATCAGAGGCCATCCTTTTATTTTCTTTCATGAATAACAATTCATTGATCCCAGTGAGTATGGGAAAACAGAATATTCTTTATTCCTTATTGCCACTTCCCAATTCTCTCTATCTCTACTGCCATCACTTAGCAAACTCTTTTTTTTTTAAGATGTTCTATCCAAATTTATCACTGAATCCGGATTTTGGTGGCTATTATCCATGGACCTCTAGGACATATTCTTGCTTTCTTAGGGAGTTTAGTAGCTATTTTAAAATCTCCCTCTCTATTCCAAATTCTGTTCTCATACTAGAGGAATTCAATAGATAGAATGATACTCCCTCAATTTTTTTTCATCTATTTAATATTTAATTTATAGAATTAAAAAATATTTCCATAACATAGTACAATAAAAAGATGACTGCTCATGAAACTGCAACTCTATTGTGTACAATTTGCTACTTCTTCAATCATCTCATGACTGATACTTCTACTTTACCTCTGCTAACATAATTTTAATCTTGCCAGCACCTACACATTTCACTTCCACATTGAAGTACTCGAATAGTAATAATCTTTTATCATTCCATCTTTTCCTATACCTTCTATTCCTAATCCTATTCTTCATTTTAACTATGACTTCCAATACTTCCAGTATTTCCATCCCTCAGCACTTTCTCAGACTATCACCCTTACTCTAACTATATACTCTTTTCCCTTCCTACTCTCTACTCTTTGGTGAACCATTTCAACTTTATGCTATCCTCTGCTCTCACATCCCAATTCCTTGTTTCCTTGTTCTGTGAACTTGCCAACACCCAAATTTGGATTATTTCATCATTTACCTCCCTTTCTTATGCTCCTGAATGGAGTTTGGAAAATGACATGAAATTGTTGATTGGACCCACTACAAATTTGTGTTACCTAATCTCAACTGCTGCAAAGTAAACCTTCTGCTCCTCTTTAATTTGTTCTCATTCCCACAAGAACTATTCCAAGTATTTGTATCCCACTTTATATCTCCCACTTCACTTCATATTGACCAAAAACTCAAAAAGCATAAAGTTTTACCGAGAATTTTACTTCATATCCTTCATATCCTTCAGATGTCTTCCTCCACTAACTTATTCTTCTCTCACACAGAGATGACCCTTTATCTTGCAAAAGCCAATTCCTCTACATACATCTGTGATCTCAACCTTTAACAAATTCTTCAACAGATTGCTCCCATAATCATGCCCATTCTTTCTCTAATCTTCATTTTTTTCTCTACATACACCTTCCTTCCTTACTGCCTATTAAATTTTCCAAGTCAATTCCATACTTTAAAAAAACTTGCCCTCTCCAAATCCTATCATCTGTGCTAACTGTGATCTTATATCTCTTATCTCTAGTGAGCTAACCCCTAGAAATTGTCTTCTGTATATTTAATGTTTTCACTTCTTTTCCACTCACTTCCTTTTTAAATACTATTTTATTTTTTCTAATTATATGTAAAATATTTTTAACCTTCATTTTTACAAAATTTTGAATTCCAAATGTTCCTCCCTTTCCTTTCCTAAAACAGTAGCAATTTGATATAGTTTATATATGTTTTTACTCACTTTCTTCCAAACTCTCTGAAATTTGGATTTTGACTTCACAATTCAACTGAAACTACTTTCTCCAAAGTTACCAATGATCCCTTACTTGCAAGTCTAATGGTCTTTTGACAGTCTTCATCCTTTTTCATACTTCTGAAGCATGTAATACTTCATTACCTTCTCCTTTTGAATATTCATTCCTCATAAGTTTTTGATTTTCATGTGTGTGTGTGTGTGGTTTTTTTTTTTTTTTAACAACACTATTCCCTTTTGGTTCTTTTCTTAATGATTTGCTCTTTCTCAATCTCCTTTACTGGATATTCACAATTGCATATTAAATATTTCACATGAGTCATTAGATATTCCATAAGCATTTCAAACTCAACATATTAAAACCAGAACTCATTATCTTTCTCCTAAAACCTATCCCTCTCCCGAACTTCCTTAATTCTGTCAGAGGAACCAGGCTTGCAATTTCAGGGTCATCCTAAACTCCTCACCCCTGCTCTCACTTAACCACACAAATCCAATTCGTTGTCAAATATTCTTTCTACATAACATTTCCTAGATCTATTCTCTTTTCTCCACTCACCTGCTCATCACTTGAACTACTAAAATAATCTAATAATTGGCTTCTCTGTCTTGAGTCTCTTCACACTACAATACATGCTTAACACAGTTATTTTTTCTAAAGCACAGATATAACCATATCACTCACAAACACACATCCACATACACACATTCAATAAACTCTAATGGCTGCCCATTACTTCAAACTTCGGTTTGGCATTTAAAGTTCTCCATTTCTGCTCCCAGCTACTCAGGACTTTCCTTTTAAACTTACCTTCTATGTACTATGTATTCTGTACAATGTACTTGCACATTTGGCTTTTATATATGCATGTCATCTCCTCTGCTAGAATGTAAGCTTCTTAAGCATGGCGACTGTTTTTACTTTTATCTCCTAAATTCAGCATTGTGCTCAATTTATTTTTACCTTCACTTAGAATAAACGCTTTTAGATGGATGGATGGATGTACGGACGGACGGATGGATGGATACTACTTTATGGCCAAGTCAATTCAATCTTCTTGGATATCAGCAAGGGGTAAGAAAACAAGGCATGACTTTGGAGTGCAGAAATTCAGCATGGAATTTTCAAGTTACATGGAAACTAGTTGAAATTCTTAGATAAGTTTTGTGGTTTTTTTTTTTTTTTTTTTTAATTAACAAGCACACATCAAGTAGTAAGCCAGAAAAGCCTAAGCTTTATTGTCCTTGTGTAAATGAACATTTCTGTGTCTGCTGATTGGGGAATGGCTAAAGAAACTGTGATACATAAATATAATGTGCTATCACTCTACTATCATAAATGGAATGAATACAGAAAAGCATGAAAAGAAAAGCACACAATGACACAGATAAAATAATCAGAGTCAAGAAAGCAATGTAAATTGAGAATAACACCTCCACCCCAAAATGAAAAGTGAATGCTGCAAAATTACAAAGAATAAGTATAGCTTATAAGAAGAAATATGAGCCTTTTTTGCAGAGGATGGAGGTCCAAAAGAGTTGCTCATTTACACATACTATTAGATTTTTTCAATATATTGATCAATCATACTAATTCCCCCCCTTCCTTTTTTTTCATTTTAGTCCTTAAAAAAAATTGTCTTTATTATGTGGGATGGATCTTTGGGAGAAGGAAAGAATATCAAAGAAAACCATAAAAAAGGACATTTATAAAAACTAGTTGTTTAAACTGGTCATAATAATATATCTTATTATCAAGTTTAACTCAATCAGTAATTGTTTTTAAAGTTGAATATCATTATTTATGTAATTTAATTCATTTTATCTTCTCATATGTGAATTTCTAGGTGTGACCATTCTTGAAAAATTGGTTCACTATAGAGGTAGCCATTCTTAATTGGGGGGTCCATGAATTTGTGGGGGATTATATTTTTATAACATTTCAATACTATTTATTTCCTTTGTCTTTTTAAAATTTATTTGTTATTTTAAAAACATCATTCTGAAGAGTTCATAGACTTCACAAGATTGTCAAAGGGATCAAAGAAACATGATAAAATAGTACCTTCTCCCCTTTATCTACTATAGATGAAGACAAGAAGGATCCTCCTAAGGAGGAGAATATACAGTTTTCCCATTGTGCCAATGTTTTCAGGGGATAATGAATAAATGATATTTAAATGATATGCTAGCAGCTAAGAGGTGCAGAGACACAGTGATAGGCCTGGAGCCTGGAAGACTCATCTTCCTAAGTTCAAATCTGGCCTCAGACACTTATTAGTTGGGTGATCCCAGGCAAGTCATTTAACCCTGCTTGCCTCAGTTAAACTGGAGAGGGAAATGGCAAACCACTCCAGTATCTTTTCCAAGAAAAGTCCAAAAGGGGTCACAAAGACTTGAATGTAATTGAAATGATTGAAAAACAACAAACAATATATTAATAATAATCTATTACCAATATTTTAGACTGTGCAATGGATTTTGAATAAGGAAAATATATATCCAATATAACATACATTCCCTAAAAACATTACCTTAACACATAATTCACAGCTATTCACTACAATTTCTAGCTCTCCTCTCAATTTGATTTTTTTTTTTTATCTCATCAGATCCCATTCCAAAATTTTCTTTTTCATCAGGTAAAAGTCATGGTACTCTGAATATGACAAATAGACCTTAGGGTAAGCAGATTAAGCCCATTAGATCATTGATACACACACACTTCTGAATATGACTAGTGACAAACAGTAGCCTGCTCCAAGTACAAATATAGATACCAGGCAGCTTTTATTTTGGGACAGTATAATTCTTGAACCAAACTAGCTATTCTCATAAACTGGTAACTAAATAATAATGGCAAATGGCAGAACTCTGAATTTCTGACCTCCTTCATAATATCATTCATAGGAAGACAGGGCCTGCTTAATAACCCTGTGGATGTCTCAGAGTTGATACCTTGTCACACATAAATGTGAAATCAATTATTCCATAAGATGGTTTTCTGGAAGAGGGAGAATATCCCACAAATCTTGCTCATGCCTTTTCACTCTTTCTACCCTTCTGCTTGTCCCTACTTATTTTGAATTTCATTACAAACCTTCAAAGGCAGATTCCAAGCTAAATACACCATGTATTTGTAGTTGTCCATCCAGATTTCAGCTACACGAAGAGCGTTGCGTTTCATGAGGGGTGAAATAATCAGAGAATAGGGTTTGTGGGCTCGTTGAAGGTGAGCAATCCGAGAACATGGTAAGATCTCAATTTTCCCTCCACACTGCCATGCCTACATGCAAAAAACAACCATGTATCCACATGAGGTTTGGTAAATTGCAAAATATATTGTTCCCCCAAAAAAGAAAAAAAGTATGCAACAGAGAACAAAAGAATAATCTATACGGAAGCAAAGAAAAGATGAACATTCTTAATATAATTTCTTCTACTATTATACATGCATTCTTAAAATGGAAACTTATTGTTACAGATTTTGAATCTTCTCTGAGGTTCTGTTGGGCACATGACAATGTTTTGTTTCCTTTTGGTTTTTTTTCCTACTCTGTCTTTCATTTTTCTATTCTGTTTTTTCTTATTTTATATTTATTTCAATAAATACAATTTTTAAAATATATAAATAAAAATATAGTGTCCAAAACAAGGTTACATTTAAGTACCATTTAGTTTTAAAAGTTTTCATTCAAATTCCACTTTTAAACTTTCTCTTGTGATGCTCTTCTAGAAAAACCTATCCTATAAATCTTTTCCCTCTCTTTCAAACAACTCATGAAATCCTTTCTCTTGCAAGAAACTTTTCCTCATTGATAAGAAAAAAAGATCCCTGTTGATCCCTTCTAGTATCAGGAAAAATACAAAAAGTGCAGGTTATCTCTGGCTTATTTTTAAAAAGTCTCTATGAGATGATAGAAAAGTGGTTCTGTACTGTCTTTCAAATAATCATTCTTCTTGCTTTCCCTTGCAGATATGCCTTTATATTTGACCTATAGATTAATTATATCCATATGGAACTTCCTACCTATGGTACTGATTTGACCTGACCCACACTTTTTCATTCTGTGCGATTCTTATCTATTTTTCTATATAAATCCTAGTCTAAGGAATGATATCATAAGATACTGACAATGTAGGATACATACATAACAATGTGTCATGTGAGATAATTAAGAAGCGCACTAATAATGCTAGTCCTTTTGAATTTATTCCAATGTATATGTACACACAACACACACACATACACACACACACGTAGCTGGAGAAGTGCACTCAAACTCTGTAGGAACTCTCTCAAACCAATAATGGAATAATGGAGAGGGCAAAAGATTAAGTTCTGGATTGAAAGTTCTAGGTGAAAGAGGAAAGTGTAAAAGCTGACTTGAAGTTTAATATTAAAAAAATCTCTAAAATCTTGGCGAGTGCTTCCATCACTTCCTGTAAAATAGATGCAGAAGAAATGGAAGCAGTGTCAGATTTTATATTCTTGGGCTCAGAGATCACTTCAGACAACAATTGCAGCTACAAAATTGAAAGATTCTTGGTCACTTGACAATATGAAATTTGTCCTAGTTTCTACTACTAGAAAAAGGGACTTTACCCAATGATTCTAAACTCCATCTCCAAACTCTCTCATCCTCATTTCCACAACTGATGATCACTTAATGTCTCTAGGTCTTTCTTATTTTTGTTATCTATAAAATGAGAGCATTGGATCAGATGACTTCTGACATCTCTTTCAGATTTCAATCTATGATACTTTGATACTAAATTCAATTCAACAAACATTTAAGTATCTACAATATACAAGATACTGGGTAAGTTGTACAATTTATAGGACTAGATAAAATAACAAAGTACATATGAAAAAATAAAAAATATTAAAGAAAAGTGTAAGGAAAAGGAAAAAGGGATGGTAAGAGGACCAAAACTTAAATGCCATAAAATAACTATAAAACTATCTAACACTTAATTAAAAATGAAAGAATGCTAATGAAACAGATTATTCCCAACTCCAATCAAATATATATTATAGAATGCTATTTGAAAAAATTAAATGACAGTTTGAGCCCTGTCGAACTGGAGTTACAACAGAAACTGAAAGAATAGAAGAAATATACCCTCAGGCTCAGTTCTACATTTTCTCCTCCATAAAATAGCATCCCGGTATCTAGGAATCCAATCTTCTCCAAGAACAGTCTGTTTGCAGCAAAGATACCCATGATGGCAGGACTCCTGAATGAATACATAAGAGTCAAAAGTGGTATTTCTCTTCTAAGGAATGAGAAGGTTGGGATTTAGATGTGGGGTGTGGGAAACAAGGCTGGTATGGGAGAAGGTAAGGAAAATCTGACTAGAAAATTAGTATCTTGGAGATCTTTAAAAACAAAATAAAACAATTTAAGGTCAGTCCTTCCCAAAGTCAGTGAGCTGGACCGCAAGTTATCTTGAAGGCCCTGCATAACTGAAGGAGCACTGATGGTTGGTTAAACCAAACCCAACTTTAGTATTTCCACTTCCCAGAGAATACCTTTCTTTTGTAAATTCTCCAGACTTACTTTATTGCTATAGTGTTATCTTTCGAGTTGACTGACATATAGTCATAATGGCCAAACAATTTCCAGCTAAATCCCATAGGCATCAGTGGAGACTCATTCACTTCCAAGGTATCAAAAAGAATATTGTCAATTATGGGTGACACAATCACAGTGTGGTCTTCCCGAATCCGAGCTAGGATGGGTTCTGCCCTAGGATAATATGAGAGAGACAGTTTATATTATGGTTAGAAAATTCAGTGAGGTATAATAAAGAGTAAAAAGGTATCCTAAGCTTCCACTTTTGTACTTTCTCCTACCATGCAGTTCTGGGTATGAGCCAGGATATTCAGGCTACCAATACAAAAGCTGACTCAGGAATCTCTGAGATCTTAGGTCATAAATTTAAATCAGGACCATGGATTGCCTGAAGATACTCTGCCACAGCATAGTTGATTCTCATAAATCAGATTATCCCAATTGGGCATCACTGGTAATATCTTAGATATCAAGCATTCAATAGCTATCTTGTAACTCTATGAGATAATATACAAATTATTTATCCTTCTCCAATTCAAACTCAGGAAAAAAAAAAGATTTTGAAAAAGCATTTAGTCTTGTGAACTAATCTGAAGAAGTGAATTAAATGTTGGACTTGTAATAAAAAAGTAACAGGTTCAAATGCCACTTTGCATATATAATATCTGTGTGACCCTAGCAAGTCACATCCAACCCCATTAACAATAGAAAACAACCTCCTCAATCCACCATATAAGATCATAGATTTAGAGTTGGAAGAGACCTTAAAAGACAGTGGTCTCATACCTCTCATTTTATAGATGAAGAACCTGAAGTTGAGAAGTTAAGGGACTTGCCTAGGGTTATCTAACTGGGTTATCCTTTTTAAAAGTACAACACTATTAGACAGAAAAATTGGAATGCAGAAAATATAATGTCTCCAACGCTCAAGGTGTGCTGGAGTTACAAACTGGAGGACTAATATATTACCTATTAGAACAAAAAAAAAAAATTGAATAAGACTTAAGGACACATAGTTCTTTCTACTCCCACACAACTCCTGCTTAACTGTCTCTGTTCTCTCATTCTCTGTTCTTTGGGGCAGAACAGTTTCTCATTGGCAACAGCAATCTTCTGTTCTCCCCTTTAACAAAAGGGTACCTGTATATATGGTACCTGAATGGAAGCTGCTGTTAATCTAACTCCATTTTCTTTCCAGAAATACTGGTATTCCTGTCTTTATGTTAAAAATTACATTTTTAATTTATAGAAGTTATTTTTGATGATTTGCACTTGGCTGAAAATTTCTTCTAAAATCATATAAAATATCAAGTCGTTATTAAGTACTTTTCTCCTTCTCTTGAGCAACATTATTTGTTTATTCAGTGTATTTAGAAGGTTCAGATAGACAAAGGTCCTATCATCCACTGTTTACTGCCATAAGAGATATTATTGGCTGTAGAGTAGTTGGAATCTAAACTTCTTTCTCAGAGCAGTGTTCTTAATTCAAGGGTGATTCCAAAGGCAAGCACAGGGGTTGCAAGCCTTTTCCATGAAGAGAATTGTAGTTTTATCCAGGCAAATCTCATTTTATAATGGAGATAATAGGAATTTAATGCTATCTTATATCTCTACTCTATCTTACCCATGAAGAAATGTAAACCTAATGACTTCTATTTCCCATATGGACAAACCCACAGCAACTTACCACTCAATATTCACTTCAATATGAGCATCCAAGAAGATTACTATGTCTGCCGTGGCAGCTTGACTCCCAGAGAAGCGAGTGGAGGCTACCCCCTTCCTTTCAGTGTGTCGAATCAGCTTCAGCAGCCCAGGATACTTGAGATTGTAAAGCTGGATCTGTTTGTCTAGATTTACCTTTAGGTCCTCTGTCAATCAAAAACAATCCTTACAGAATTTCTGGATGCAATAATATTACTTCTAATGAAGGATTTTCATGCAACCATGATATATTTTCACATAATACACGGTCATATATATACAACCTACACAATGAAAAACAAAACTGATTCCTATGATACCAACCTGCCAAACAACATTTCTACTGTTAAACCTCTCTACCTCTTTATACCAAGCAAAGGCAGCTAAATCCTGACAAGTCTATACTCATGTATGTTTATATAAATCTATCCTTTTCTTTTAGGCTGGTTTAGTTAAGTGGATCTGAATAATGTACCCTCTCCCCACCCCAATTCCACTCCCTCAACTCCCACCTTATAACCAAGTAAAAAAAAGTCTTTGTTCATTCTTATTTCAGAATGAAGAAATCAAATCCATGGCACACAGTGCTTTTGGTCTGGGGGTAATTTAGGATGTCATTCCCAATAGTTAGAGATATAGATTCCCACTTTCAAGGGGCTGTAGCCTATGAACAATTGCTGATCTATGAGAGGTATCACAAAGAAACTTATTGGGATTGAAGACTATTCAAGGATTTTATCATCTAGTGAAGGAACTAAAGCTACAGTGATTAGTTATAAGTCACTGTTTAAGAACTTTCTGTCTTTTTGGCAGCTAGATGGTACAGTAGACAGTGTATTGGATTGAGTTTGAATTCCTGCCTTGGCTACTTACTAGATCTGTGTAAGATCTTACAAGATTTTGGACAAGTCATTTAGCTTTACTTTATTCATCTGTAAAATAGGGATAATCATAGCATCTACCTCAGAGTTGTTATGAGATCAAATGAGATAATATGTAAAACAGTTCACAAACTTTAAAGTACTATAAATCCTAAGTATTTTTAAAAATTATATAGTAACTAAATCCCTCTCCTGGATCACTGTTTTGTCATGGCAGAGGAATTTAAATGGTTCAAGAAACTATAAGTTATGCCCTGCAGTGATACCTAAGACAGACAGATCATAGAGAAAAGTTCTGGCAAAAGGTGATTCATTAGAAATGGAAATGGCAAACCATTTCAGTATCTTTGCAGGAAAATCTCAAGGACCATTTTAAAGGATTAACAGATATGACACTGGAAGATGAGCTCCTCAGACTTGAGCAAATGGAAGCTAATGACTTTATGAGAAATCAAGATACAATAAAGCAAAACCAAAAAAAGTGAAAAAATAGAAAGAAAATTGTGAAATACCTCATTGGAAAAAATAACCTGGAAAACAGATCCAGGAGGGATAATTTTAAAATTATTGATCCACTAGAAAGCTGTGATCAAAAAAAGAACCTGGACATAATTTTCCAAGAAATTATCATGAAAAACTGTTCTGATATTCTAGAAACAGAGGGTAAAATAGAAATTGAAAGAATCCACCAGTCACCTCCTAAAAGAGATCCCCAAATGAAAACTCACAGGAATATTTTAGCCAAATTCTGGAACTCCCAGGTCGAGGAGAAAATCTAGTAAGCAGCCAGAAAGAAACAATTCAAGTATAGTGGAGCCACAGTCGGGATGACACAAAATTTAGCAGCTTGTACATTAAGTGACCAGAGGGCTTAGAATGTGATATTCCAGAGCAAGATTACAAGCAAGAATCACCTACGGAACAAAACTGAGTATAATCTTTCAGGGGAAGAGGTCAAGCATTTGTGATGAAAAGACCAGAGCTAAGAGGAAAGATTGCTTTTCAAATTCAAGACTCAGGAGGAGCATAAGGAAGTAATCAAGAAAGGATATCATAAAGTTTATCTATTTATATTTCTACATGGAAGAATGATATTTGTAACTCACTAAAACTTTCTCATTATTAAGAATGGATATATGGACAGAGGGCACAGGTGTGAGTTGAATATCTAAAAATGAAATTAAGGAGTGAAAGAAGAATGTACTGGGAGAAAGGACAATGAAAAAGTGGAATATAAATTATCTACCATAAAAAAGAGGGGAAAAAAAAGCTTTTACAATAAAAGGGAAGAGGGGAAGGAGAAGGGAGTGAGTTAATCTTACTCTCATCAGACCTGGCTCAAAGAGGAAATAACATATACTTTCATTATGGGTACAGAAATCTATCTTACTCTGCAAGAAAATAGGAGGGAAATTGGATCTGGGAAGAGGGGAAGGTGATAAAAGGTGATTGGGGGAGGAAGTGGTCAGTAGCAAAACATTTTTGAGAATTAACAAGGTGAAAGGAGAGAAAGAATAAAATAAATGGAGGGGAAAAATACAGTTAGAAGTTGTAACTGTAAAAAGAATTTTGGAGCAAGTTTCTCTGATAAAGCCTCATTTCTCAAAAATATAGATGGAACTGAATCAAATTTATAAAAAATAAGAGCTATGTCCCAATTGATAAATGATCAAAAGATATGATCTATGCCCAAAGGGCTATAAATTCAAGCACAACCTTTGACCTAACAATACCACTACTAGGAATGAATATCAAAAAGGATTTTTATTTTTAAAAAAGGAAAAGGACTTATATGTACAAAAAATGTTTGTCGCAGCTCTTTTCTCAGGGCAAAAAACTGGAAACTGGGGAGATGTCCATCAATTGGGGAATGGATGAATAAATTGTGGTATGTGATTATAATGGAATATATTGTTCTATGGAAAATGATGAGCAGGATTCTCTCAGATTAAAAAAAAAAAAAAACACCTGGAAAGTTCTCCATGAACTCAAGCAAAGTGAAATGCTATACAAAGTAATAGAAATATTCTGGAATGATCAACTGCTATTTATTCTCAGCAATACAATAATTCATGACTACTCTGAAGGACTTATGATGAAAAATCCTATCCATATCAGAGAAGGAACTGACTGTGTCTGAATACAAATTGAAACATATTCTCTCTCTCTCTCTCTCTCTCTCTCTCTCTCTCTCCTCCTCCTCCTCCTCCTCCTCCTTTTTCTCCTCCTCTTCCTCTTCCTCCTTCTCCTCTTCCTTCTCCTCCTTCTCCTCTTCTTCTTTGCCTCCCTTTTTCCCTCTCTTTCTCTCTTATTTTTCTTGAGATATTTCTTTTTTGTTAAGATGGAAGATCTATGTTTTCTTTCACAACATGATTTTTATGGAAATATTTTGCCAAAAAAAATACCCAGTAACAACATTATGAGATGATCAACTGTGATGGAATTGGCTCTTTTCAACAGTTGAGGCAATTCCAAAAGAGCTGGGATGGAAAGTGTCATCCATATCCAGAGGGAGAACTATGTGTTCTATGAATGTAGATCAGAGGATAATATTCTCACTTCTTTTTGTTGTTGTTGTTGTTGTTATTTGCTTGCTTTTTTCCCTTATTTTTTTTCTTTTTTGAGCTGATTTTTTTTTTCCCCTTGGCATCATGAATATGGAAATATTTAGAAGAATTGCACATATTTAATCTCCATTGGATTGCTTACTGTCATGGGGAGGAAGGAGAAGAAAGGAGAGGGAGAAAAATTTGGAACACAAGGTTTTGCAAAGGTGAATGTTGAAAACTATCTTTGCATGTATTTGGAAAAAAAATAAAATACTATTTTTTAAAAAAGGAAAAGATTGAAGGCAAAAGGAGAAGAGAATGGCAGAGGGGTAAGATATTGTCAAGGAAGCAATGAATATTAACTTGGATTGACTTCAACAGATAGTGGGAGACAGTGCTGTCCATGGAGTCACAAAGAATCGAATATGACTGAATGACTGAATAACAGTAGAAATTAAATGAACAACCAATCGTTCGTTGGTATAAGAAACAAATTATAAAAAACAAAAAACCTCTATCCATGAGAGCTGACACTTTTTGTTGTACCCTATAGCACTAGAGAGTTGTCGAGAACATTGAGATTTCTAGGATAGCACAGTCACTGTTTGTCAAAGATAAGACTTGAATCTAGGTCCTCACTTTAAGATAAGTTCTCTAATTATCCAGAGGCCATATTGCCTTTCTTTTTTTGTTTCTTGATTTGTTGAACAAATAATCTGTATAACTCTTTTCTAATTATGTTGTTTGTACTCCTTTCCTGGGAATCCTGATTGGCAAGTGACCAGTTCAATACCTCTTCCCTTATATCTCTCCCCTTCTGTAAACTCCTAGAGGATCCTTCCCATAGATAGGAATTCATTAAAATGAACTCAATATGAACAGGTACCATTACATATTCACATTAGTGTTCTCTATCTCCCCAGCATTCTCTTTTAGCTAACTCTAGTTAATTAGTTCTAGCCCTTTCCAAAGACAATTTTCACTTACCATTTGAGCTAAAATCATCCACAAGGATGAGCTCTTTCAGCAGGTGAGAAGGGGTTCTATGGATGATACTGGTAATGGCCCGTTGTAAAATAGACAGAGCTTCATCCATAAATGAGATAACAACACTGAGGGTTGGAAGTTGTTGGGGGTACTTCTTTTCAAGACACCTGTAAAAGATCTTGTAATTTTTATGTAATTTGGGAGTTTGGAGGCACCTCCAAAAGTCATCTAATTCATCTCCCTCAATTAAAAGGCATAATTGAATAGTATCTCAGTCATACAAGCACAATTTCTATGCATTTCTAGATAAAAAATTCAAACTGTGACAGCCAAGGAATTTGTCTATATGTTTTTGCTAATCTAAATCTCTCTGGTCATGAGGGAGAGATTATTTATATTTCAGTGGATGTTTACTTTCCTTTTTTTTTTTTTTTAACATATTTCCACATTAGTCAATTTGTGAAAAGAAACAGAACCCAAGAAAGAAAGAAAAAACAACAACAAATGAAAATAGTATGCTTCAGTCTGCTCAATTTCAGAGATCTTAACTACTCTAAAATCTCTGTCACCTTATGAATTTTCCGTATTTTTCTACCTTCTGTGTAATTTTGAAGGTAAATCTTCATTTACTCCTCACTAAAATAGGAAACAAAATAGTTCCGGGATAACCAGAGGCCATGCTCTACTACTCTACTTGTTCTTCAAACCATTTTCTCTACTTCCCTAAAAATTTAGCCGCTAATTAAAAAGAGGCTGCTTAGAGATGGGTAAACCAATACCATTTCTAATGTACCTGAGAGGACGAGTGTCTGGAATGGATCGATTGAATGGCAGGTGGTCACTGAGGTAAGCATTGTAACCATACAGGGAGAAGAGTATGAAGGCTTGGATCTGCTGGGCATTGGTCAAGTTATCGCCCCACTTTTTGAAAAGAGCTGTATCTGGGAAAAGCTTCCTCTGGAGCTTTCTATGTGTTCTGGCTTTCACAAATGCTGAAACACCATTCCTTCTAGTCTCCACCTTCACTGGAGACTTGTTCACAGCTTTGGCCTGTATCATGTCTTCATATATCATAGCCTTTCTCACGGAGTTTTCAGCTGATGAATAGGAAGAAAAACAAAATATTCAGGTGAACCACAATCAAATAAATGTTTCTATCCCTCTTCTAGATTCATTCAAAGATCAAGAGGTCCTTGCCTCCTGAGGAAATGAAATATTCCTTAAAACTGTTTGGATCCATGCCCAAACCTGCTCTGATTTGTATGTCATCCTTAGAGGGAATCTATTAGATGTCTAGCCTTTATCTAGCAAGGAAAATCACATTAACGAATGTTAGTATGAATCAGCTAGGAAAATTTTCACCTGGACCAAGGCAAAAGTCAACTCACTTGAGGTTCAGTCTTGGATAGAGAAACAAGCTGAATAAAATATGACTTCAGACTGAAAGGATATGAAAGAGAACTGGGGAGTGGAAGAGAGTTGAGGAAGTATTCCAGGAAGGTTCTGCTATCAAGATTTCATTATCTAAGGCTCATGAACTTTTAAATACATTTTTATAACTGTGATTCAAAAAAATTAGCTTTCCTTTGTGAAGCTATGTTCTTTATGTATCTAAAAACATTATTTTAAGAAGGCTTCCCATAGGCTTCCCTAGAATGCCAAAGAGGGTACAACAGGAGGTTAAGAACTAGATTTAAATTTGTTGCCCTGGGCCAAAATCCTACTATACAAAGAGCTCCACTGTGTGGAATTTGTGCCCATCTGCATGCTTTTGTGCACACCATCATTTATACTTGGAATGCATTTACCTCTTAGCTCTCTGTCAGTTGAAACCTTACTTATCCTTCAAGATTCAGTTCAAATTCTATTAAATAATTTCAAGATGTTGCTGCCCCCTACCCCAGTCAGAAATAAAGATAACAGTTCCACACACCTATATAACATTTTCCTCATGATAACCCTATGGTAGGCAATAGATGTATTATAATATTGAGAGAAAGAGAGGGAGAGAGATATAAACAGACAGAGACAGAAAGAAGCAGAGACAGAGAAAGAGAAAGAGACAAACAGTAATAGAGGAGAAAGAGAAAGAAGTAGAGAGAAGAGAAAAACACAAAGAGGAGAGACAGAGACAGAGAAAGAGAGAGACAGAGAAGAGAGAGAGCTATATACACACATAATATATACATATACACATACTTCACATACACACACACATATATACATATATACATGTGTGAATACACATAAACACACATATACAGAGGAGAAAATTAAGGGAAACTACTACCTTCCAATTCTTACTATTTTACTATTAAATCAATCTAATTTTAAGAAAGAACAACTAGATGACACAATAGATAGGGTGCCAGGACAAGAGTCAGGAAGACTCATCTTTGTGAGTTCAAATCCAGCCTCAGATACTTCCTAGATGTGTCCCTGAGCAAGTCACTTATCCTACATGTCTCAGTTTCCTCATCTGTAAAATGAACTGGAGAAGGAAATAGCCAACTACTCAAAATCTCTGCCAAGAAAACACTAATGGGATCACAAAGAGTTGAACATTACTGAAAAACATCTGAACAACAGCAAAACTGTTAGGAAGTTTTCCTTATATCAAACTAAAAATATATCTGCTCTGCAATTACTCCTAGTTGTACCTTCTGAAACCAAAAGAGCATGTCTACTGTCCCTTTTCCACTAATAGACTTTCAAATATTTGAAGACTTTTATCTTGTCCTCCCTAAATCTTTTGTTCTCTAGGTGAAATGTTCCAAGTTTCTTTCAATCATCATATAGCATAGTACCTAGACCCCTAATCAGTCAGACCCCTAATAAACCACTGTAGTTTGTAAATATCTTTCTTAAAATGTGGCACTTATTTAATATTGTCTTATTTATACTTCACATAAGTTACCAGTCCCCTTTCATAAGAACCACTGAGTCCCCATGACTCTTTCATGTCCCACTTGGCCCTAAAAAAAATTGGAACCCACGTATGCAAAAATGTTTGTAGCAGTCCTTTTTTGTAGTGGCAAGGAACTGGAAACTGAGTGGATGCCCATCAGTTGGAAAATGGCTGAATAAGTTATGGTATATGAATGTTATGGAATGTCATTGTTCTATAAGAAATGATAAGCAAGCTGCTTTCAGAAAAGCCTGAAAAGACTTATATATACTGCTAAGTGAAGTGAGCACAACTAAGAGAACACTGGACACAGTAATAGCAAGATTATACAATGATAAATTGTGATGAATTTTGGCTTTTTTCAACAATGAGGTGAGTAAAGAAAATTCCAAAAGATTTGTCATGAAAAATGCTACTCACATCCAGAGGGAAAACTATGGAAACTGAATGTGAATCATAGCATAGTATTTTCACCTTTTTGTTGCTGTTGTTTGTTTCTCATGTTCTTTTTTATTTTATTCTGATTTTTCTTGTGCAGCATGACAAATATGGAAATATGTTTAGATGGATTGCACATGTTTAATGTGCATCAGATTGTTTGCTGTCTTGAAGAGAGAGAGAAAATTTTAGAACATAAGGTTTTGCAAAGGTGACTGTTGAAAAGTATCTTAGCATGTATTTGAAAAAATAAAATACTATTAAGAAGCAAAATAAAATTTTAAAAAAGAAATAAAAAAGAAGCAAATAGATAAGTGGGTCCAAGATACAAGGAGTTATGTGACTAGCTGTCAGGTCTAGATCAATCTCTGTCAAACTACAACAGAATGGATGGTAACCAAAAAGCAATCTATCATTACAAACACAAGAAACAATCTGAAAGAATTAAGACCAAGAGATCAGGATGAGAACAGAAAATGGGAAAACTGAATCTTGAAAGGATCAGAAAGCCTGTGTCTGGAAATATAGTCAAAATGCAAATGGTGGATTGTAAAACTAGCTAAACAAACATCAAGAATTCTGACTAGGGAGTGCAAAGATCCAGAAACCTTGACCAGAAAGGTGAGCTGCAAGCCCATTTTAACAAGGAAATCTCTTTCCTTTTCCTTTACTGATAGAGAAAGATCCAGATAAGTCCATAGCATATAAACTGCAAACAAGGGTTCATCTAGCTTGGTTTTTAAAACCTTCCAATGTGAGGAACCCTTTACCTCCCAAATTGCTCCCTTTTTATTTTAATACAGCTCTAGATTTGAGCTTCTTTTTCTAGATCTTCCTCTTGAGTTCAAAAAGAACAGGTCTAATTTCTCTTCCAGTTGATATCCTATTAAATACTTAATAGTAACTATAACTAGCATTTATAGAACATCTGTTTCATGCCAGATATTATGTTAATTGTTTTACAAATATTATATGTTCAATGTTTACAACAACCCTGGGAGGTAGGTATTGTTATGACCTCATCTTATAATTAAGAAAAATCTAGGCAAACAAGGCAAAGTAACTTGCTCAGGGTCATACTGGGCCAACCATCTGAGGATGGATTTGAACTCAGGTCTTCTTGACCCCAGGTCCACTTTATTCATTGTGCCACCTAGCTGCCTCTACTTGAAGGGTACCAGGTACCCTCTAACTCTTATCTTCCACATGCTAAAGCTATCTTCAACTATTTTTATGTAATATGATCTCAACACTACTATCCCAGTTGCTTCTTTGGAATCTATCGATTTCTTCCCTAAAATGTTGGAATCAAAAACAATAACAATATTGTATATATCAGAGCAGAGTGCAGTGGAACTTTCAATCTTTAGTTCTGGACACTACATTTCCTCTTAATACAGTCTAACATCACAGTACCTATTTTAATACACTATCAACTCACACTCAGTTTGCAGTCCACTGAAATGCCAGATTTTTGAATGGGAGAATGAGTGAATGAGCTGTAGCTTGTACTTAAGAAATTGACTTTTTAAACATTTATCTCAGTTAAATTTTATCTTATTAGATTCAGCCAAAATAGTGTCAAGTTGATTTTTGAGATCTTTTTGTATCCTGACTCTGTTATTCAAAGTGATAGGTATGCCTCCCAGCTGCATCTTCTGAAAATTTACAAGCACACCATTTAGAGGTAGCCAGGTGGTGCAGTAGATAGAGTACTGAATCTGGAGTCAGGAATACCTGATTTCAGATATGGTCCAAGGGTCCTCAAACTATGGCTGCAGACCAGATGTGGCAGCTAAGGATGTTTATTCACCTCACCAGGGCTATGAAGTTTCTTTATTTATAGGCCCACAAAACAAAGTTTTTGTTTTTACTTTAGTCCGGCCCTCCAACAGTCAGAGGGACAGTGAACTGGCCCCGTATTTAAAAAGTTTGAGGACCCCTGAGTCCTAGACACTTGCTAGTTGTGTGAATCTAGGTGAGTCACTTAAATTCTCAGCCTTAGATTTTTCAGCTGTAAAATGTGGATAATAAGAGCATTTACCTCACAGGGAACTTAGCACAATGTCTGGAACATAATAGGCACTATAAAAACACTTAGTCCCTTCCCACTTATAATCTTTGTTCAAGTCATTGAAAAAAAATGGAAGAAATTGAAGAAAAAAAATTCAAATTACCAAAGACCAAGCACCTGGATCAATTCAACAGAACTCCCTCCACAAGGTAGTATCTAACCATTAATCAACAAATTACTTTTTGATTCTGGCCATTCAATCTGATTCAAATTCATGTAATTTTGCCCATGTCTAGACTCTCTCTCTCCAATTTCTCCCCAAGAATACCATGAAAGACTGTGAGGTGATTTGCTAAGAATTGTAAAGAATTTCCCTGTAGTCTATTTGAGGACAAAGATACAGAAGAGACCTTAAAGGTCATCTAGGCAAGGGGACTTCTTAAACTTTTTCCATCCATGATCCCTTTTAACCCAAGAAATTTTTACATTTTTATATATTTTTACAACATGAATATACAAATCAAGCATTTACTGACAATAAGTCATAATTTTATAACTCCCACATTTAGTTACAAGATCCCAAATGGGGTTGCAACTTACAATTTAATAAGCTTTGATCTAGTCCAACTCCCTCATTTTATGAATAAGGAAACAGACTTTGAAAAACCAAGTGACTTTATGTAAGGTCACACAGAGAAGTAAATAGTGGAGCTAGAATTCGAATCCCAGGCCTTCAGACTCCAAATCCAGAATGCTTTACATTGTTCCATGCTACTCACCAAAGGTAGAAAATAACCCCAAGATCAGAAAACTATGCATATAATGCCCTAAGCAAAAACAAGGATGTTTATAGCAAGTTTAAGAAAATCATCTTATTAGTTTATTTTGTACTTGGAATGTTTGAGGTATTAATAGGACATCCAAATGAAAGTGACCAACAGGCTGTTAGAGATATAGGAATGGAAATGGATTCAGACTAACTTATGTATGTTTAGGAGATATCTCTATACAGATAATTAGATGCCTGTGAGTTTATGAGATTACCAAAAGAATGTAGAGAGAGGAGCCATAGACTTGGGTGACCCCCCCATGCTTAGGGGGAGAGAAACAATAGATGAGGCTTACAAAGAGAAAGAAAGGCAGGAGGAAAACCAGAGTCACAGAAGTCAAAGGAGAACAGAGCATTCAAATTTTCTCAGTTGTTAGTGCTCTCTATCTCACCCAAATTAATTTGTTCATATTATGAATTTACTTCTCTGCATATAGATTCTTTTCTCTGAAAAATTGTAAGCTCTTTGAGGTCAGATGTTGTCTTGTGTTTTTGTATCTCCAGTGCATATGGCATAGTAGCCAGCATCTATAGGTGCTAAATGATTGCTCATTTAATGAATGAATGAATCGGGAAGACTGCAGACTTTATTTAGGAACAACCCCCCCCATCTTTCCCCTCACCCCCAGGAATCTGGAAGTTCCCCAATTGAGATATTTCTATCTGAAGTATCTACTCATAATCTAGCTCTGAGAACCCCAGGAAGAGGAATATAGATCAAGCATCCTTCCATACAAAGTATGGACAAAGTCAGCAGAATATGAGCATAAAAGCCATTAGAAATCACAATTCTCTAAAAAAACAATTACCACACAATGGTTACCACTAACCCATCTTCTTGCAGCTTCTTCCCACTAGTTTTGGGTTCCTTAGACCAATTTGAGTTACCTTGAGGATGATTCCCACACTTTGCTGCTCCTGGTACAAACAATATACTAAAAGGATGATGAGGAATTGATTAATTGGATGTGTTCCAAAACCTCTCTTCTAATCTTTGGATACATTCTATTCAATGAACTGTAATAATTCCCCATTTCCTCCAAAACAAAATATCAAATCCATGTCATTCAAAGCCCTTTATAGTCTCACTCCATCCTAAATTTCTAGTCTTTTTTACACTTTACTCTCCACATCAATTGCCATATACTCTCTGCAGTCCAGTGACCTGTCTTTTTCTTGGCTCTCACACAAAATACTCCAGACTTTGAGCATTTTTAACTCGTTGTCTTCATGCCTAAAATTCTCTCCCCTGTAATAACCATTTCTTGGTTTCCTTTGAGTCCCAGTTAAAATCTTACTTTCTGTGAGAAGCTTTTCTTGGTAATCCTTAATGGTAAAAACCTTCCTTTTATATACCCAATTTATATCTTATTTTTACAGTAATTTTATCTACCCTAGAAATTAGCCTAAGGAATCCTTGAAAGCAAGAGATTTTTTCTTTCTTTGCATCCTCAGCACAGTGTCTGATATACTGTAGGTGCGTAACAAATGCTTGTAGAATGACTAATTAGTAATTGTAGCATTTGTATATAGTACTTTTTACATTTTCATATAGTACAATTTGTATTTGAGCAACTAGAGACCAAAAATCCATCTTTAGGCACATTTTAAAGTATATTCCATGACTGCCAATGCCCTCAGCGAAAATCCTAACCACAGAAACACTAGATATACCCTCTATTTGATTCTTTCCCATAATCTGTGATTCAAAGAAGTCCAAACCTACCCAAATCACTTAATATCATCCACTGAGATTGAAGTTTCATTGTTGAATTGTCCCTTGAAGAAAGTAGATAGGTCTTCTCTTCCCTTCCAGGTATCTTAATCTTTAGCTTTTGGATAAACTCCTTGTTAGAAAGGAAGAAGATGACATGTAGAACAAAGAGCAGAGCCAGCCCCAGAAGGAAGATTTTTAGAAGCTTCCCCAGAAACATCTTCTGCCTATCTTTCCCTTGCTGGCTCAGCTCCCTAGTCCTTCAGAGAGCAGGGGTAAAAGGAAGGATCAAAAAGGGGTGGGGTTCTGCCCCAGGGCTTCTTCAGCAAAAACCCAGTCTTGTCAAGTGTTATATTACTGCACCACCAAAGAATCATGTGTTTCTTGCTCAGTGAAGCCATTTGAATTTCTTAGGACAGTTTCAAATTTTTGGAATGTGCTTGAATGGATTTCCAAGCATTACTGAGTCAGTCAGGCATATCTTTAAAAGCTTCACAAATCATATTAGATCTCATGCATCCGAGTAGGTTATGAGACCTACAATGAAATGTAGCACAGAATGTGAGCCCTACTCAATATATGTGCAAAGACAAGAAAAATAGCATAAAAAAGAAGTCTAGGGATATCTTTACAAAACAAAAGAAGCTCCCAGAAAACAGTGATGTGCACAGATTCTATCTCCTAAACATCATGTTCACGCAAGCCAGTAGGAGATGGATAAAATATGACCTAATAAAAGATATGCTTCACTAGGATTTCCTACATTCATTTATATTTCTATCTTCATTGTAACCAAATCATGGCATGACTTTGATAAGAACATTAAATATTTATCAAACACTTACTATATACAGAGTGTAAGGGTGTAGAAGAGAAGGAAAAGGGGGTAAATAAAAAGTTTAGATAATGTATAGTCTCTCTCCCCAAGGAGCTTACTACAGATTTGATAGGATAACATAAACACAGGGAATATTAATATCTAAGATGACATGAGAATTAGGTAAGGTACAAACCAAATGATTGCTAAACAGAGATGACATAATAATAAGAATATCTAAAATTATACTCAATACAAATCTGGGATTCTAGATAAAGGCATAAATTCTAGTCTTTTCTCACTTGTCTTCCCAAATGTCTTCCTAAGTCCAACTCATATCTTTGAGGCTAATCAGTGAATCACTCTGTGCCTTGGATTTTATTAAGTTTCTTTAAAAATAAGTAAAAGCTCCTATTGTCTACCAAATAAGGCTCTATCCCTGCATTGAAGACATTTTTCCAGTTTAACTTGGCTCCCTCTTCTCTAGATTGCTTTTCTGCCAATATGTATTAGAGATCAATTGCTCTGAGGCATGAGTGGGCTGGTGCAGATGGGCTTTTAGAACAACAGCTCACTAACTCAGTGACATTTACAAAAAGCAATGTGCACAAGTCAGAGAACCAATGACAAAATACATGCCTATTTAAAAAAAAAAAGGCTAAGCTCTCTTCCTAGAAGAAAAGTGATAGAGGATATTGTTTCCTAACATGTGGATTGTTAACCTAGTTGGTCATTATGCTGAGAAGGCTCCTTAAGTCTTTCAATGTTGATTGTTTTATAATAATGTCATATTTTTATAAATCCTCAATTTGTTTAGGCTTAATTCCTCCCTTAATCTACTCTTCCTCTAATTGCATATTTTTATAAATCCTCAATTTGTTTAGGCTTAATTCCTCCCTTAATCTACTCTTCCTCTAATTGCCCTTTCTCCTTTTCCCCTCCCATTTCCCTATGAGTAAATATATATTTTTGTGCCCACCTGTGTGTATATGTATGTATTCTTCCCTCCTTTGACCAGTTCAGGAGTGAATATGTCAGAAACTCCTAATACTCCTCCTTCCTTGTTTGTATAGATTTCTATTTATTCACTCTTTGACCTCATCCTGTGAGATTATTTTCCCTAGCCTTCTTCTCTTTTCCCTCCCCTCTTCATTATATTCCTCTTCCATTATTAATTTACATTCCAATTTTTCCAGTTCATTTCTTTTCTAACTTTTTGTCTAGAACTTTTATTTATCAACACATTTTCTCTCTTCTCTCTCTCTCTCTCTCTCTCTCTCTCTCTCTCTCTCTCTTTCTCCTGCTTATTAACAGTTTAACAAATAACACAAAGGCACATTTAAATATTTCAACAACATATCCCAATGAGAAAAATGAGAACATTTAATTATCAATTAACTTATTTCTCAATATGGGAAACACAGTCCCACTTTTCAGTTCTCATAATACAGTTTCTCAATTCTTTTTGGATATTTTCCACACAGCATATCTTTGCCATAGGTAAAAGTTAAACTTAATTTTCTGAAGAAATATCTCTTTGGATTCTTTCTCCTTTATGGATAAGAATGTTTAAGGAAAGATCTCTTAGGCATTTAATTCTGTTCTTAGTATTGCCCCAGTTAAGTTATCAGATTTCAGAATGACAGTTCTTACTATCTTACTATCTTACAAAATTCTATTCTTTTGAAGCCATAGTAATAATGTCCATAATTTCTGTGGAATACAAATATTGAGTCTGATGTTACACTAAATGTCTTCCTTCTATATTCTGGAGTTCATTGAAAAATCTAGCTTTCTCCTGAAGTTACCATAACTTTTATCACTCTCTAAAGCTGACTTTTAAAAATAAATAAATTTTAAAAATTCATTTTAAATACAAAATGAGAAAAGAAAAAAGAATATTGCCACATACAAAGCAGAACATGAGAAGATTCAATATAGAATAATGAATTTCCATTTCAAGAAAATCTATCTAATAAAGACTAGACACTGTTTTTGAAGCTACACAGCTTTTTTTTTTTTTTTCCTTGCAGGTTTCTTTTGTTCTCTGCATGCACTTTTTACTTTTTCTCCCTTCTTCCCCTCTCCTTTACACCTTAAAGAAAGCCACAATTAATGTGGACATATATACATATATAGATATCTATAAACTTACCTATCTATGTGTAAGACCATATCATGCATATTTCCACTTGTCATCTCTTTCTCTGAAAGTAACTAGCATTTTCCCATGTTTTTCTAAATCAAATAGCTCATCATTTCCTAAACTGCAGCAATATTCCAACCTAATCATAACTTATCTGAGAGATTGACTATGAAAGTTTTTTTAGATTTTCTGTATTCCTTTTATTCTCCACTACATAGCATTTACCTATACCAGAAATTGTTTAATTTAAAATGATTGAAATTATCTATTTTATATATCAACAATGCTCTCACCTTATAATATAGTTTAGGTCTAATATTGATGGATCTGATTCCTTTACACCATTTTCCCCTGGTTTCTTTGAAATTCCTGACCTTTTATTCTTCTAAATGAATTTATTTTTTTTCTAACTCAGTAAGATAATTTTTTTTTTTTTTTTAGTAACTTAATTGGGATGTATTGAATGATTAGTTAGGTAAAATTGTAATTTTATATTATATTGACTTCACCTATCCATGAGCATTAAATATTACTTTATTTAGATCTGATTTCATTTGTATAAAAAGTGCAAATGTGCTGTCAGGTATTTTATTCTGTCTAGTTATTTTAAATGGTCTAAGACAATATTAAAAAATATTGCTGACATAGTGTTGCTTTCCTATTTTTCTTTTTATTAAATCTTATTTTAGCTTTAACTTTGTCTGAAATCACAATTACTACCTATTTTTACATAATGAATTCTATTCCTGTTCTTTCTTTTATCTTTGCATGTATCTCTCATTTTTATAACATTTCTTTAAGTATATTTAAAATCATAATCCATTCAATTGGGGAAGAAAGGTTAAAAAAAAGGGGGAAACAAACTCAATTCAAATATGTGATTCTGTTTGAAAATTTTTAAACATTACCAAAAATTTTTCAGCAGAAACTAGGGAGTAATATTCTTCTATTGTTTTCTTGTTGCTGCTTTTCTATCTAGTTTTAATATAATTTAGTAGAATAGTCTACTACTTCTAGAAAGTAGGAATAATAAGAATATTCACTATGCTGGGTATACCCTGTATAATACAGGGAAGGTATTAAGATGATGCTTAGAAATATGGGATACCCTTTTTAAAGATGAAATACTACATTAGTTCATATAAATTTTATTAGCTTTCTCTAAAATGATTTTTTTTTAAAGTTTTATTCAATGAGGGAACCTGTGAGGATAAAAATACTTGCTCATAGGAAAAAAATTCTAAAAAATCAGAATTAGTTGTAACATTAATGATACTTTTTCTTTTTCTTCTAATAGAAAGGACCAGACTTCGTGCTTGGAATGCTACTGATTAGGAAAAGAATTGTCCATAACTCTTCTCTTCTTCTGCCTTCCTACCAAATCATGTACAAACGAGACACAGGATTTTGAAAATCATTCTCAGAGATTAGGAAGGACCTGAATTCCTGGTTTGCTTGAATCTTTCATGGTGTTGGTTCATTGCTTTCATTAAAAAGCATCTACTTACTCTTTGTCTCTGAGGTCTGTTGGGACTACATGTTCTCTATGTGACAGCAAATTGTGCTTTCAGCTAATCTCAAGGATCTGTATGACCTTACAGGAATTTTGCTTTAAAATTGGTATTGTGGTAATAAATGTTTGTCTTGGAAACAGGAGGCTTTTAGATTGTTAAGCATTTGTTGGGAGAGTTCAGGTTAACAATAATTGACATTTATGAGATTTTTTTTAAAAAGTCTGAAAACATATCATTTGATCCTCACAACAAATCATAGGAATTATTTCCTCCAATTTAGTTTGTTCTAACATTTTTTGCAAGGCAATTTAGAGGTCGCAGAGACATTAGACATCAGTGATTTCCTTCTGATATAAGATCAGTAACAGAATCTCTGAATCAAAGATCAAGATCTTTGGTCCAGGTATTGTTACTAATTTGCCACTTATTTACACAATTTAAAACTGCTTTCCAAAATGGTTGCACTACATTGTACCTCTACCAATGCATTTGTGTACCTATCTTCCCACAACCTCTCCAAAACTGACTAGGCTCATTTTTTTCATCTCTGCCAATTTGATATTTTGACACATATTTCCCTTATTAATGATTTCGAGTATCCTTTCAGATATAATTGCTAACAATTTGCAATTCTTTTCAGAACTCTGTTTATATCCTTTTCTTCTGTTGGAAAAAAAATTTTTAATTAATATCTTGATATAAAATATTTGAATTTGGAACTATGCCCAAAGAGCTATCAAACTCTGCATACCCTTTGATCCAGCAGTGTCTCTACTGGGCCTGTATCCCAAAGAGATCATGAAAAAGGGAAAAGGACCCACATGTGCAAAAATGTTTGTGACAGTCCTTTTTGTAGTGGCAAGGAATTGGAAACTGAATGGATGCTCATCAGTTGGAAAATAACTGAATTATGATATATGAATGTTATAGATTATTGTTCTATAAGAAATATTTAGCAGGATGATTTCAGGGAGTTCTGGAGAGACTTACATGAATTGGTGCTAAGTGAAATGAGTAGAATTAAAAGAACATTGTACACAGTAACAAGATTATATGATGATCAATTCTGATGGATGTGCCTCTTGTCAACTGCGAGGTGATTCAAGCCATTTCCATTGGTCTTGTGATGAAGAGAGCCATCTGTATGCAGAGAAAGGATTGTGGGGGGACTGAGTGTGGATCACAACATATTATTTTCACTTTATTGTTATTTTTTTGCATTTTGTTTTCTCTCATTTTTTTCCTTTTTGATCATTATTTTATTATGTAGCATGATAATTGTGGAAATTAATTGAAACTAACAAAGGAGGATATAAGCCCACATAAATTATCAGCTTTTCTGTATACTACAAAATTCAGCAGGGACCGAAAATTTTCATTCAAAATAACTATAGTTTAGAAGTCTAGTTCCAAGACACATTTATGTGTGTGATTATGTGATTACAAACATGAAATTTGAGAAAAAGCTGGATTGGGATTGGGATTTTATTAGAATGAAGCATTTTAAAAACAGAGGAAGGTTTGGAGACAAGCACAACAGTTTATGAATCCAATATGCTCGGTTGGTGTTTGGGTTTTTTTAATAGGCAAACGATTTGTGGTCAAGATTGCCTGTTTTTTGTGTTGTTCTTTGTATACCTAAATGTTTATATTTAATGATGTTTGGTAAATACAGAGAAATAAAAATAAAGAAAAAAAGTCATCTTTAGGGTGTGAGGTTTTTTATACATCCTGAACACACTCCCACTTGTTTCTAGTTGCTAAATGCTCACAGGTTTATTTTCTTATCTCCCAGAATGAGTGCAGGTCCCCCTCAAGGGATGGGAATAGGAGCACAGGAACCAGAGGGTAAAAGGTTCCCTTGCCTTCTAAATTAAGAATCAGTGATGGAGTCTGACTGAAGCATACTTTTTCTCTTTTTTAAAAAAAAGTTTTCTTTCACATGAGTAACATGGAAATATAACTGCATATGGATAACCTATGCTTACCTTCTCGATGTGAAGGAGAGCATCTGGAACTAAAAAACATTTTTTTTAAATTGTTAAAAAATTTTTATATGCAATTGGAAAAAAAATATTACATTAAAAAAAATACTAGATTATGTAAGGATAGATGTTGCTTCCATATCAGGAGGGATAGTATGGGAAAGGAGAAACCAGAAGTGAATGAGGTCAATTGTGGACCCAAGAGCTTGATATTTGAAGAATTTTATATTTGCCCTCTGGCTTTCTTATGAACTCAAAATCAATGTGGCTATTTCAGACATTGGCAGGCTGGTTCATTCCTGTAAGGCTTTTCTGGAATTGTCACTTGAAACTATGACTGCTCTGTTTATATTTAACTTAGTTCTATATTCAAGTCAGCCCTGGTTAACATGAGGTACAAACATTTACCATCAACAATTTTTGAAAAACTAATACCTATTAAGTAGATGATGGTAATTATTAACTAAATTGAAGCCTGAGTAAGGAGAAATCATGTATTAGTTTGCTTGTTTTATACTAAATTATTGTTTAAATGGTTGTCAGAAATAATATGGACACTGTGGGATCTGTCAAGGGAATTTTTATGCTGTAAATAGACACTACAATGAGAGGATATCCCTTAGAAATCCAAGGTATTTTTCTCCATATAGCTAGTATAATTTATTTAAGCAAATAATGCAATCTAGGAGATGATATGATTTGCTCACACAGCATTATGTTCTAGAACAATAATGAAGTTTTGACTGGAAAAAAAGAATTAAACTGAAATAAGATTTGGTAACTTTAGTTCTACAAATTCACTTAGGAATGATGAGGAAAACTGAGGCAATTGAAGACTAAATGGCTTGCCTAAAGTCATGTTTAGTAAGGATTTAAGGACAGATTTGAACTCAGGTTCCGGACTCCAGGTCCAGCACTCCACTACCATCTATAGTGAATGATTACTGATTGTAATGAATGATTCCAAGTTAAATTACCTTTCAGGGCAATCTTTACAAACAAAATACACTTTCATCTGCCTGAAGTGATTTTGGAAATGTAGATGGAGATATTAGATGATTTTTCAAAATTCAGCAAATGTTCTATAAGCCAGGAAGGAAGATGCTGATGCTTCTAAAATTCATCTTAAAAATTTTAATTGAGGAATCTGCTCTATCGGGCACAGAATTCTCAGAAGATAATCAACCTGGCTGGACAGGTGACCTAAACAACATGGAAAACACAAGGCGGCCTAGGGAACACTAAAAGTTGACTGTTTTGGCTGGCTTTGCATCTTCCAGTTCAGCAGACAACCATCGGTAAGTACGATGACGTCGAAGAACTTCAATGGCTTTGAGCTCTAGGGGAGTAGGCGTGATACCAAGGTCTTCTAAGCCAGGCAGGTGAGGCAATTTCTTGTCAGTGATGTGAATCTTTGAATACATAAGAAAACACAAAAGATCCATGAAAGCTAACCAATACCATCAAATTGCCCATCTTGTCCCCAGCAGGTAATCTGTTTATTTACACTCCTTCACTGTTACTATGTGTAACAGTATCAAGACTTGTTTGAATCTGCAACGTTCTTTGCTTCCTGAAATCAATGTTGCAAGGCAAGCATGGTAACAGGTTCAAAAGAGATCCTAAAATCTACCTAACACAGACAAACTTTGTAAAACAGATTGTTTCCATATCAGAAGAAGAAATGCAAACTATCATCAACCATAAGAAAAAAATATTCCAAGTCACTAGTAATAAGAAATGCCAATGAAAACACAGCTCTTAGGTTTCATCTTATATCCATCAGATTGGTAAAGGTGAAAAATAAATAAAGAATGTCAGAGATCCTGTGAGAAGACAGACATATTAATGCTCTATTCGTGTAGCTATGAATTGGTCCAACCATTCTAAAAAAATAATTTGGAATTATTCTAAGTAATGAAACTCTACATATACTTTGACTCAGGGATACCACTCTGAGGCAGGTCAAAGAGAGAGAAAAAGGTCTTATTTAAACAAAAATTTCTATAGCTTTACATTTTTATATTAGCAAAAAAGCTCAAAATATAGAAGTTGGCTATCAATTGGGGAATGGCTGAGTAAAAGTGACATATGATTATAATGGAACATTAATATACCATAGAAAATGGTAAATGAAGAATTTAGAGAAACTTGGCAAAACTTGACCTGGAGCAGTAATGAAGAACCAGGAGAATACTTTATAACTATACTAATGTAGAAAAAAATACTTAAAGACTTCAGGATTCTGATCAATGACTTCAATCATGACGCGAGAAAGTGTTAGTGAAGTGTGCCTCCCACCTCTCAGCAGAGAAATGGTTTTAAAAAACAGTTATAGAATGAGATATATCTTTTCGGATATGAGTTACATATTGAAGTATTTTGTTTGTATTTATTTATTACAAGGAAGGATTTACATTGTTGGGGGAAGAGAGATGTGGTAGAAAGTCACTGGGAAGGGACAGATTGCTTGAAGAAAACCATCAAATTTTATAAATGACAGTGGTATGTAAAATAAGAGAGAATAAAAGATTTTATAAGGCAAATAATCCCTACCCTCCCCAAAAAATTAGGAATTGAGAAGAAATAAAGGTTGTTCTATGTGCCATTCAGTCCTCTTTTTCCTGTATCTGGGTTGTACCTCTTCAATAGGATTTCTAGCTCAGCTCTCAGTCTATCAGAATTTATACAGAACTTGTTTCTCCCAAGCATTCATTCTACTGATCACTTTCTTATTCTCAGTATACTTCAATCTTTTACTGTGGTCTGGAGAAGAAAAGTGTTGCCATCCTACTTGGAAAGCAAAGGAAATGAATCAGGATCATAAAAGTACAGACTTAAATCTATAAAGGATTTTAAAAGCTATCTAGTCCAATTCCCTTATTTTATAATTATAAAAACTCAAGTCCACAGATTGCCCATTTGCTGACTTAGCCAAGGTCACAAAATTAATAAATGTCAGAAGTGGAATTTGAACTCTTGATACTTTCACTCCAATACCAACGATCGTTCTACTAGATCTGGATTTAAAGTCTATTTCAAACACTTCAAGAGTTGGGAAAACCCGAGCAAATTACTTAACATCTTTTGGACTCAGACACTTCATATGTAAAATGAAGGGGCTGGACTACTTCACTGGTCACTAAGGTCCCTTTCAAATTTAAATCTAATTTCTGCATTTGTAAGGAGTATGGGTCTGGAATGAGGGAAGTGAGGGCTCCAGTCTGACCTGGTGTGATGATTTTAACCAATAGCATTATCTTCAGTCCTAAGACAAATGCTCAAAAGCCAAAATATATTCAGGAAAGGGAGAGCAAGATGGTGAGGGGACTTGAAAATGGGTCTCTGCATCCAGAGAGAGGCTTATCAGGACCGAATAAGGATCACAACCTAGTATTTTCACCTTTTTATTGTTGTTTGCTTGTTTTATTGTTTCTCATTTTTTTCTTCTTTTTGATATGGAAATATGTTTAGAAAAATTGCACATATTTAACCTATATTGGATTATTTTGTTATCTACAGGAGGGAGCAGGGAGGAGGAAGAAGGGAGAAAGTTTTGGAATACAAGATTTTGCAAGGATGAATCTTGAAAACTATCTTTGCATGTACTTTGAAAAGTAAGCTACTTTTTAAAAAAAGGAAAAAAAAAAAAGAAAATGGGTCACAATAAAGTACAATCAAAGGAACTATTGACAATTAACCTTAAAGAAGAAAAAAATCTGGTGAGTCATATCTATCTTCAAATATCTGAAGGACTACCATGTATAAAAGGGATCTGATGCAACTCTCTATATAGTAAAATTACAAAGAAATAGATTATTGTTTTGATACAAGGAAAAATTTCTTAACGATTAAAGTTGTTCAAAAACTAAATGAGTTGTCTTGGTTAATACTATCTAACCTAATGGTACTACCCCACTGCATTAAGGATTCATGAAAAGCAGGATGATCACATAGTCAGGGACACTGTAGAGCAGAGGTTCTAAATTTAGTATCTATAAACTTTTTTTTTAATTACTTTTATAAATGTATTTCAATGTAGTTAATTTCCTTTGTAATCCTATAAGGTTTTAAGCATTTTAGAACATTATTCTAAGAAGAGGTCCAACACACAAAAAAGGTTAAGGCCCTCCCTTGTTATTGAAGAAATATTTTGAGTCTGGTTTTTAGATATTTTCCACAGCAGTAGACAGTATAGAGTAGTAATTCAGTGATAGTGATTGATGATTACTTTCCTCCCAATAGGTGAAATGCATGGCACTTACAGAACTTTACAGAATTGGCTGTAGCAAGCCAGGATTAGAATAAAGTAAAAAAGAGTATGAGTCGACAATTTTTTACAGGTTTCTGTCCAACAAAATAAGGATATATAAAATGTTTGTTGATGCACACTTACTCGCTCTATTTTGTCCCTTGTAGTCCAGGGTTCAAATGGACTCATCTCAAAGAGTTTTCCCACCAATCTGGAAACAAACACAAGGTTAAATGAATGTTCCATTTCAGTGCAAAATCATTTTAGCTAGCTAAAAGAATCACACTGAGAGGTCGTTAATGTCTGATTCACAAATGTTTAAAAAAACTTTTTTTGAATCATACAAACATAAAGCTCTCCCTATCAGGTTCAAATTCTACTTCTGAAATTAATTACCAATGCTATTTAACTTCCCTGGGAATCAGTTACTTCATCTACAAAATGAGAGGAAGCTGGATTAATTGATCCCTGAAGTTCTTTCCAGACCACTCTTCATCCCATCCAACCCAACACCAGAGCCTAATCACCTTACTAAATGCCCTGCTGCCTTATATATACCTTCTGCTCTCCAATTCTATTTCTTCCTGAGGTAGTAATAACAAAATCAATTTTGCCAATTTTTTGGAAAGGGCATATTAAGCTAAGCCTCCACTTACAATTCCTATAGCTATTTCAACCAAAAGTTCTTCACCTAAGGTCTGTGAACTTGTTTTATTAATATTTTGATAACTGTATTTCAATAATATTTCCTTTGTAAGGCTATATATTTTAGTTTGCATATTAAAAAGCATTTTGAGAAGAGGTCTATAGACTACCAAAGGGGTCCATGAGACCAAAAACAAACAAACAAAAAAGTTAGAAACCCTTGGCCTTGACTAAAGCTCCCTTTATCACTCCCTGACAAATGTTACACCCACCAAGTAGAAGCTAATTTAAAGCTAACATAATCCAGTGCCTAGTACATTGCCTGGCACATATCAGACATTTAATAAATGCTTATTTGATTAACTCTATCCCAAGTAAGCTGACTACTGATCTACTTGACCATGCCCTCATATACATTTTCCCCACAAAATATATGTCTTTAAAATAAATCAAAATAAGCATTCAAATAGAACATACAAATATAAGCCCTGGAACATTTGAATCTGTTGTGTCAAGAGTTAATAAGTACCCACATCATATTAAGTGTTATGCAAATATGAATATATACAACTTATTCCAATGGCTCCTTGGGATCTATCATCACCAAAAATTCATCCTAGTTAGGTATATGCCTCGCTCTATACTTAGGCATCTTGAATGGACCTGAAAAGGGTCTGCCCAACACAGATGACAGAGCTTAGTGTCCATACAGGTAGAATCTCACTGTTATGCTTAGAAACTAATCTCTTCTGTTTGGGTGAAATTATCAGCAAAGCCTAATAAAAATGACTAAAACAAAGTTGTAAATCTTCATATCTAAAAAGTGAATCCTTGGGCAGAGAGGCAAGATATGGCACCTAGAATTTGGGCCTCTGATTCAGGGTGATCTCCAGGTGCTACATTTTAGCAACAAGAATCTGAGAATCAAGATGTCACTGAAATTACTATCAAACATCTCTTTTATTTTCTTTGCACATAATTCAAACTTGTTTCCTGAATCTCTTCCTTTTGCAAATAATGGGCTAGGTTATGGCACATTTAAGTTTTTGTCTCATTGAGAAGGGACCAATTTTCTCTGCTTAAGGGTATATGGAATGACCTAGGTAGTCTCACCTTCAGTTTTATACCCAACATGAAAAATGAAATCATTCAGTAACTCAATTGGCTCTGTTAGTTTGCAATTTTAAAAGTTCAAATTATATGATTGGTTAAACTTGAAAATGCATGTTGTTCTCCATTTCAATACTACCTCCAACTCCTTTTTCACATAATCCTTATATACAATGCTAACTGTAACATATCAATATGGCTATAAGAGATGGCAAATATAAGCATACCTGTATTAATTTCTTTCCAGAGAAGAATTCCAAGAAATATTTTACTTACTGATACGCAAAACGTGGCATGTAGTATGGAAGATATGGTCTGTGAGCCACAGCAAAGATATACTGCGCCAAATCATATAAGAGGTAGCGATTCGGCCTACAAAAACAAAAACATTTGCTTTTGAATTGCTACTCCTATCAATTTTTTTGCGGGGAGGGGAGATCTTTAGTTAGAGAGGTTGATATCAGGATTAGTAATTCAGTAAGAATTCCAAAATTATTTGACATCATTTAAAAGGGGAGAAATGATTAGTAAAGACAAAATGGGACAAAGAGCCAAGCAAGTTTCTTCAAATTTATACATTTTACAACAGTATTTTAAAATCTCATTCTATTGTAAAATCATGCTGTGGAAGTGATCCTGAGTTCTCAAAGTTATATCAGTGGATTTAAGCTGGAAATTTCTACTGCAGATTCAGCAACTGCATACAGTATGTCTATCTGTCGTGCTATACAAAGTCTGTTCTAGGTAAGTGCAATGAAGCTCATTTCCAAGAAGGTTAACCATAAGTGTTAAGACTTTTTCAGCTTCAGAAACTCACCAAGACTGTCATCAAAGCACAGAGAATCTAAGGTAGTGGCTATGTGATTAGTGAGAAGAAGTTCAACTGTAAGTGACTGGAAACAGTACATATGGAATAAGGGGGGGAGATAGGAAGAAACAGAGACAGACAGACATACAGAGACAGAAGGAAGGAGAAAGGGGAAGAATAAAGAAATAGAAGAGAGAACTTTGTGAATGATTTGCATAGAGATTATATTTAAATCCAATGGAGTGATGAGGTAACTGAGTTTAGAGAGAGAAGAGACTCCTCCCCAGGAAAGAGTCTTGGGGAAAATTCAGTTAGATGGTATAATATGGAAGAAAAGCCAACATGAGACTGAAAAGGAACAAGCAAGGAGGAGAACCAAGAGATCGATGTCACAAAAACCCAGAGAGAGAATCGAGAAGGGGCAGAAAAGTTAAGAAAAATGAAGACACAGAAATGATTATAATGGCCATCATCAGATCTGTGTATAAACTTTTCCAGCTTGTGCTCAATATAATATCAATATCAGTTCAAATTCTATATTCTACAAGAAGTCATTCCTAGACCTCTTAGTTGCCAGTGCCTTCCCTTTTGAGATTATCCACCACGAACTATGTATCTTGTACATACCTATTCATTTACATGTTTTTCCCCTTTCATTAGAATGTAAGCCCCTTGAGGTCAGGGATTGTTTATCCCTTGCTCTGTACTGTCAGCAGTGCCTACCACATAGGCATATTATTAAATAAATGTTTGAGACTGACTTCATTCAACCTATGGACCATGACTAAGTCACCTAAATTGTCTGGGCCTAAGATCTCTAAAGTTTTTTTCAGCTTTTAAAATTCTATGATTTTCATACCCTGCTGCCTTAATAAGTTTACAGTTTTTCATAGAAAGGTAACTGAGTAAATATTTTTGTGCCTCTATATAGTCCATAACATTTCAATCTAAATGAGAAGCAAAGACTTGGAAGCTAAAGTAGCTGACTACAATTTTTTTTTAACAGCTGGCAGACATGGAGGGAAAAAATGCACACCTTTTTGCATCTAAAAAGAATGGATTACTTAACAAAAGCCAAATGTGAAGACTTTGATAGCTCTACAAGTTCAAATACTGTTTTGTTTAAAAGTTACACTACGACATCTGACCCAGGGAGAAATATGAGAGTGATCCTTGGCAAACTCTGAGGATATTTTTATTATTTATTAAGTCACACTGTACCTATCGATAGGACATCAGGCATAGGAGTTCATCCCCTAAAATAGCTATGGGGAAAATGCTGAGCTTTTGTAGGTTTCTGTGTTCTTAGCTTTAATATAAGAAAGAACTTTCCTCTGGTATGGAACTGAGAATTTGTTTATGGACCAAAAACGTGCATAACTATTAAGAACTTCCTGTTAAAGATACTGAATTAGCTGTCTGTTTCTGATAATTCCCTAGAAAACTGATAAATCCAATTTACATTGTTGGCATCTCAAGCTGAAACTAAGAGAGTGTCTGTCTCTCTTCTTTTTCTCCTTTTTACCTTCTTCTGCTCCCCCACACACACCTCTCCTTCTCTCTCTCTCAATCTCCCTTTTCCCCATTTCCTAACATACCACAACAGATCTGGCTTAAGGCTGAGAAACTGTAGTCTCCAGCTCCTTTAAAAATTAACATAATATAAAGAAATACAAATCCTAACACCAGATAATCACTTAACCTTCAGTTACCTTCAGTTTTCTATTATCTTCCCTTCTTAATGTAGAACATATTTGACTTTACAACCACCGATCGGCTAAAAATATTTTGTTGAGAATTTTGATACCTTTTGAGATGTAAGCATGTTGAACTGTAGTGAACACTGGATTTAGAGCCTGAGCACCTGCATCTGAATCTTAGTGCTGCCATTTAATGCCTATTTGACCTGGAACAAGTCCTTGATGTTTTGGGGGTCTCTGTTTTCCTATCTATAAAATGAGAGGCAGGACTCTGGAGCACTTTCTAAGTCTATGGTCCTTATCTTCTGCCACTGCGATACTCTGGGTGGTCACAAAAGCATATCCAAGAATCATGACCTATTAATAAACTAGGATGTATGAAAATGGAAATCCCTGAACTAGTCCCCTGAGCAGAGGAATGACAGAAATAAATGACCCTTGATAACAGAGACCTGAGAGACACAATTTTCAAGAGATCAGATTTTACCACACATTTTGTCCAATGATATTTAGAAAGTTTGCATTAAGAGTCACCTACCCAGTGAGGGCATAGGTCTTCCCTCGGGCATCTGGATCCTTAATTGCATTGATAATGGCTTTGGATACATCTACTACCTAGGGGAAAAAATTACTGTGTAAACAACTTGATTACAAAGATTACTGACAATCTGAAATGGTCAAAATGATGACACAATCTATTTTCAGAAAGCTCTTTGATAAGAACATTTTGCACATCTCACTTATCCTCATAATAGGTGTGGAGTTTTGAAAGATCAATGACTTGGGGTTCAGAGGACCTGGCGTAGATCTGTCACTTACTACCCTGGGTAATGACTTCACCTTCACATTTCCTAAAATGAAAAATGAAGGGACTGATTTAGATGACAGCTAAGATCCCCTTTATAGCACTAACTCTATGAATCCTGTAAAGAAGGGAAAAAACAGGTCTCATCACTTCCATGATAGTTACTTGCCAGAAGCATCAACCCAGGGGGACAAAGAAGAATGAGGAATGACATGGTGAGTCAGAAAGCTGACAGCCATCATTCTATCATATATGGGACTACAATATAGAACTAGCGCCTTTCTGCACTGTCATCCTCTCATTCTGACTGCAATTTACATTTATTTCAAACTGTAAGCTCAATATAGTCAGCATCTCATGTTTAGATGTATCTGCGATCATAATACAACTGATAACCTCTACTTCTCCAAGAGCTCTCATTCTTGGCAGTTCTTATTTATGTCCTCCTGAACATGTTCCACACAGGGATCACCAACATACTGGAAGTTTTCCTCTAGTTCTCTTAATGCTGCATAGGTTAGAACAGAGTAGGCAGTCTGTCTACTGATTGATTATCCCTCATTCCTACCTTGTGACTTCTGACCCATCGTCTTTTCCAGTCATACACCTCTCTGATGACATCCATCATGTCACTTGTCTCAACTCAATTCTTAGTTGGTAATCACCACAACCTTCTTGGGCCTAACATGCACTTCTCTATTGTTCTTGGGGGAGGACCCATCAACAGATGTGAGTAGGATCATATCTTATTTAGTTTTGCATCTCTCTTAGGGGCTAGCACAATTTTATTTTGAATGGGTCTACGATTTCAGTGAGATATAGAACTACCAGTGAGGAAACTTCCTCAACCAAAGCAGATTAGCAAGTGTTTTGTAACTTATAGTCTTAGTGACAGAAAAGCATTGAGAAGGTAAGTTTCTTGTTCAGTCATACAGCTACTATGTGTCAGGACAGAAATTATAACCAGGATTTCTGGTTCTGCAGCCAAATCTATGCATTATACCATACTTTTTCTTCTGATACCATATTACAAAAATTAGGTGTTTGTTAAATTAATTAATAAGGATTTGCTAAAGAAGGTTCCTTCCCATCTCACCAAGAATACTTACATAAACTGGTTGCTTCACTGTTTTTTTGCCCAATGAAATGAGAGGAACACCACCAAACCAACGGATATCTTGCAAAAAAGAATATAGATAATCATAAGAACATGTGAGTAGTAACACAAAGCCTACATATGTAGAATTATACATATATACATATGTACAATTATACACTACCAATAGTATTGATGCTAGAAGAACTATATGTAACTTTCCCTTTGAAGAATCCCGCCTCCCCCCCGCCCCACACACACACACACACACAAAATGTTTTTTCTAACATTTGTTTCTGCTTTTCTTCCAATTGTGGCTACATTGGTTTTATCTGTGTAAAAAAATCATATGTTTTACATCTTATAATACACTCTATTTGATAATAAATCCTTCCCTTATCCATATATAGAACAGGCAAACTATTCCAACCTCTTCTAATTTGGATATGATATCACCATTTATGTCTAAATCATATGTCCATTTTAACCTTAACTCTAACTTATTCTGAAGATCTCCTTGTGAATTAGGGAAAATATACTTTTTTCAGATGGGAAAGCTAAAGGGGCTAAAGAGCCAGGAAGAGACTTATCTCCTTATGTAAGAGACTTATCTCCTAATGTGTGTCTCTTACATATGAACCATACCCCTGGCAACTGCCTCTTTATGATCACTGGCCATAGGAAATCTGCTCTCCCATGATTCCTTAGACTTCTTCCTCGCACCCTACCCACCAGTGCTCCCCATTTTTCACTGTGCCTCAGAGCTAATACAAAGTAGAATCCAAGTGGCAAGACTGAAAAAAAGAAGAACAAGCAGGAACAAAAAATAAAGTTTGTTTTAACCCCTTCTCTTCCATTCTGCAGTTCATTCGGTAGAGGACTTATCTCCACTTAGTACCCACACATCATCTCTTTATTTCAGAAGATCATCTCAGGTCTACTTCTTATGAAGAAATGTCCAGGACAGCCTAAATTTGCATAATTTACCTCTGAAACATAAAATAAATCCTACTTCATAAAATTTTGTAATTGAACAGGCTCTTAGAAATAATTTAGTCAAAGCCCTTTCATTGCTCTAGTAATATATTCTCTAACATCATTGACAAATGTTCGTGCAGCCTCTGATTGAATACTTTCAGGTACCTCACAAAGCAGTCATATTTTTGGCTAATCCTGTTACAATTATTTTTTCTATTTAAGTGAAATCTGCTTCTCTCTTATTTTTATATATCAGTCTCAGTTCCAGACTTTGAAGCTATGCGGAGTTAATTCTAATCTCTTAATATGATATTTCAAGAAGATAATAATCATGTCCCCTATTTAAAAGTAATCTTTTTTCTTATTAAATACTTACATCTCCCTCTATTATTTCTTAGATGATATAGTTAAAAGCCTCACTTATGAATCACCATAAAAATTTTGTAATTAGAAAGACCCCTGTTTCCACATATATTGGCCATTATTTCTTTGTCCCATTCTCTTATTAATGATGTGATATGCATACTTAACAAAAATAGGAAAATGTGACAAAGAATGTTTTATATAATGTCAAACACCTCTGACGTCCTAGTTGGTTTTACTAAACTGCTTCTTCCTTTTTTTTTTTAAAACTTTGTTACAAAACAAAATAGAGGAGAGGGCCATATTTACAAATGAATGTGGTATAAAATTAAAGGCATCAGTGTTTAAAATTCATTTTTAAAAGATAGAATGCATACTTGCAAAGTGATTGAGTAATCTATCCTCTCTTCCAAAAATGTCAGAGGGCTTCATAATGATGGCTTCAGGAAATGCCTCTCTCACTGCTTTGTCCCCAACAGCCTGTCCAAAGTAAAGAATAAAAATAAATGAGCAAAGCTTCCACTCTTATTTTGCTAGTGAGCTGGTACCTGTCTTCCAAAGCCTTTAACTCCAAGTTATGTATTATTAATATATAACTGTCAAAGAAAATTTGAAAACCTTGAACTTCAATGCCTTTAGAAGGTCAAAATGCTGGCTGGCCAAGATAATAAAAGGGTTTCAGCAACAAGAAGTTTAGGACACATACTAAAAAGAGTAATAGCCAGGAGGGGGTGAGCTCATAGATCAAATACTACCTATTCCCAGAATAGTCTGGAAAAGGCCCAGACAGAGTAAAGACAAATACCATTCAATCCTAGGAAAAATCCAAATACGTTCTAACCTTTTGTACCAGCAGGTACAAGACACTATCCTGGACTTTTCTGAGAATACTACAAATCCCATTTTTGGGAGCTGCCTTGGTTTAGATCAGGAGCACTAAAATAGCCAGAATGAAGCTGGCTTTGGAAGGCAAGAGGGTTAGATGCCATGAGAAGAGACATTCTAAGCATCTCTCTTGAATATTCTAAATCATGTAACCATATTCCAAATCCAAGAATATTTTTTCCTCCACATCAGGACTTTGAATGTGGTCCAATGCCAGGGAAACACAACAATACAAAGTCCCTCAAAAAGAAAGCATTTCTTAACCCTATATAGAGGACACAAACAAGACACTGGCAAGCCCACTTGAAAGTGTGAAGAGTCCATTTGGGCAAAAAAATTAGCCACTTGAAATGTTTCAGCATTCTAAGTGCATTTTCCCTTTAATGAAGGAAAAAATCTTAAAGAAAAGGATTGCAGGAGCAGCTAGGTGGTGTAGTGACTAGAGAACCAGCCCTGAAGTCAGGAGGACTTGAGTTCAAATCTGACCTCAAACACTTAACACTTCCTACCTGTGTGACCCTGGGCAAGTCACTTAACCCCAATTGCCTCAGCAAAAAAAATAAAAATAAAATAATTTAAGTGTGGGGCATAGTTGATGGTATCTGATTACCAGAATTTCAATAGGAAGCTCTTTTTCCTTCCATCATACATTAAAGAACAAATGACATTAGCCCTGTGACCCACTTCCTGGTTCAATCTGACTGACCTTATTTCTCAGGTATCTAGAAGTACTTTTGATGTCAGCGTTGAGATGAGAAACATGAATAAATGTTTCTACTCCAGCATTCTTGGCCAGCTGAGCTATTGTCTGGGGAATGACAGCAAAGACATCTGAGAAGTCGAAGTTTCTGAAAGAAAAAAAAAGATGTTAGAAAAGAATTCAAGAACTATGATATCATGGTACAGCAAAAACAGTGCTGAACTTGGAATTACACATCTTGGGTTCAAGTCTTATTCTGGCCATTACAATGCTGTGACTCCGAGTAAGTCACTTGAGCTCCCTAAGCCTCAGTTTCTTCATATGCAAAAAGGGTAAAATTATATCTACACTATCTATCTCAGAGGGTTGTTGAGCAAATGGTACTTTATAAAACATTAAAGCAGTTGTTAACCTATGTGATTTGGACTCCTCGGAATGTTGTTCAACAAAAATAAGTTACAAGGGATTACAAAGGAGATAACTTATGATGAAACACAGTTTTAAAACAAACTCATGGATCCCAGATAAAGAACATTTGCTTTAAAACACTGAATAAGTATAAACTAAGATCATTATCTCCATAAGAATCAACTTATATATCTACCTAAGATTCTGGTTTTGACAGCAATTTTTGTAGCTTGTAACGCAAATTTTCATAGCATCCCAGATCTAGAACACATCAGGACCTCAGAGAATATCAAATATAGTTCTAACAATCATGTTAGAGATGCCTAATCTCATAGAGGAAAGAAGTAGCAGAGGGAGGATTTGAACTCAGACTCTCTTAATCCAGGACTAATGCTTTTTTCTATCACCAAGTAACTCTTTTTCCTTCTGTATTGCAGAGACAGACCTTATTTTACAGATGGAAGTGACAAAGGAGCCCTGTCCAAAGAAAGAAATCCATCTCAGGGGCTCCATACTACCACTCTTAGGGTCAGTCCCTGTTTTCCTTCTCAGGGGCTCAGCTCAGTCCTCCACAATTTCTTTTTTGACTATCTACTACAGCCCCTAATCACTAACATAGCCTGTCCTTGTCCGAGAATGGCAGCATGGTACAGTCAGAAGAGGGCCAAAGTTAAAGGACGTTGAGTTCCAATGCTGGTCCAACTATCTATTTATGGGCAGTACAACTTGGGTCAAATCAGTTACCCTTTTGGGGCTCAGCTTCCTCATCTATAAAATGAGGGGATGAAACTACAAGAATTCTAAAGCTCCTTCTGCTCTAAATCTATCAGGGAGGAGGAAGAACAGAGGAAGCCATAAAAAAGAGATACTGAAGAAAGCTCTTTGTTATCCACTTTCTTCCCTACATAACTATTGCCTTTTATCCTTAATCCTTTTATAAGATTAATGACACCATAATGATCCTGGAACAGAATGAATTGACCAATTATATCATACTGTCTTCCACCCTAACCCTAATTCCCATGTCAGAATCTATTTACATAGTAGGGATGACAAAAGTCTAGGGACCTAGCAAGAGTACTGGAAACATGCATTGAAGTAATCCTACAGGACTTTTTCATTTGTTTCTAAATATATAACTCACAAAGATACTCTAAAGTCTGAATTACCTAGCAGATTACCCAGAATTCCTGGAAGTCTAGCTTAGAGAGGATTGGGATTTATGGATATTCTAAATGGAATGGTGGGGCAAATTCCATAAATCTATTCATTGAATTCTATCGCTAACAAGTACATCTAGCTTATCCAGTATCTTTTCTCTCTAATCTGTTATTCTTAATTATCAATCTATGTACAAAACTCTCCTCTGCTTCCTCCCATTCCTATTCATCAACTGTATCCTTCCTGTCCAAGTCTACTACCCATCCTGCTCTTCACTTATTCACATACCATTAACCCTTTCCACTCTATTGTTTTTTCTTTTTCTTTTTTCTTTTACTAAAAAAAAAAAAAAAAAAAAAAAAAGGAAGAGAAAAAAGATAAACAGAAAAGGAAAAGAAAACAAAGCAGAACATTGACTTGTACCCAGCAGAATATCAGGGAGGATTCAAAATATATAATATATTAATTTAAAAATATAATAATAGAAATTATATTCGTGAGTGTCCATCTTTGCTTCCTTTTAGGTTGTTCTTTTGTTCTCTGTTGCATACTTTTTTTTTTTACTTTATTCTTTTTTCCCCCCTTTCATCCCTCCTATCTCCCCAAACAGAATATCTTAAGCACAGATATATTTAAATATACATATATATACACACATACATATATATACCTACTCCCCAACCACTCCCCCACATATATACATATACATTCACACCCACCCACATATATATATACACAGAGCAACATGCACACATATCTATATACTCAGACAACAAAACTTATCTGTTATGTATGCATTTATATTACTTTGGCTGACATATAATATAGATTTCTCTCTTGACTGAAGCCTTAAGTTTGACTTTGTCTAAGATCAATAATTATTAGCCATACTTTTTTCCCCTAATAAATTTTATTCCTGATCCTTGTTGTAGTGTTTTTGTGTATCTCTTCTCCCCATCTCTGCTAACTTTACAGATACAATTCTGCTCCTTAATTTGCTTTGCTATCATTTAACCTCCCCTCAACCACGAATACCTCCCCCTGAATCCCTCCTTGTCTTCTTCCCCAACTCCTCATGTCTCCTTCTTTCTTTACAGATTTTTGAGGGTGCTATATCCTTCATGCTATGTATACAGAACTGCCTATTTAACCCATTCCTGAAGGGAGCAGGTTGTCTGAACTGAGCCTCCTCCCATCTATAATGCCTGTGTCTATTTTTCCTCTGCATTACATTTGTATAACATAATTATTACTATTTTTACTTTTTTCTAGGTGGTTTTGCTTTTTAAGAGTCAAATCATACTTAACTCTGCCCCAATCTTTCTTTTGATCTATCCAATTGCTGATGTCAATTTTAAACATGTGGTATACATTTCCATGTTAAAAAAAACATAAAACAATTTGTCCATGTTAAATTCCTTGAAACTGATCTTTGATATTGGCTTACATATTAAATCTTCTATTGAGTTAGGATTTGGTTGAAATAAAGTCCTGAAAATCTACAAGTTCAATGAATGTCTTTTTTTTTCATTCAATATTATGGATAATTTTGCTGGATGTTGTTTTTGGCTGCAGGCCTAGTTCTTTTTAAATTTTTTTTTTAAGTTTAAAATTTGTTTATTTTTAATACACACTGCTTTATGAATCATGTTGGGAGAGAAAATTTAGAGCAAAAGGGAAAAACCATAGGAAAGGGGAAAATAAACAGAAAAAAGTGAACATAGCATGTGATGATTTACATTCAATCTTCATAATTCTTCTTCTGAATGCAGATGAAATTTTCTGTCCAATTTCCATTGGGATTATTTTGAATCACTGAACCACTGGGAAGAAGCAAGTTTTTCATAGTTGATCATCACACATTTTTACTGTTATTGTGTAATTAACAGTAAAATTCTAATTCTACTTGTTTCATTCAGCATTAGTCCATGTAAATCTTTCCAGAGCTTTCTAAAATCAGCCTGTTCATCATTTTTTATAGAATAATAATATTCCATCACCTTCATATACCACAATTTATTCAGCCATTCCCCAATTGATGGGCATCTACTCATTTTCCAATTCTTTGCTACCACAAAATGAGCCGCTACAAACATTTTTGCACATGTGGGTTCTTCCCCTCCTTTATGATTTCCTTGGGATACAGAGTGCTACTACTGCTAGGTCAAAGGGTTTGCAATTTTATAACCATTTGGGGATAGTTCCAGATTGTTCTCCAGTTTTCCCTCCCTCCAACATTTATCATTATCTTTTTCTATCATCTTAGCCAATGTGAGATGTGTGAAGTGGTACCTGAGTTGTTTTAATTTGCATTTCTTTAATTAAAATTGATTTACAGCCCCTTTTTTTATATGACCATAAATGGCTTTAATTTCTTCATCTGAAAACCGTCTGCTTATATCCTTTTAACCATTTATCATTTGGGGAATGACTTGTATTTTTATAAATTTGACACAGTTCTTTATATTATTTTAGAAATGTGATGTTTACCAGAAACGCTGGCTATAAAAAAATTTCTCCCACCTTTGTACTTCCCTTTTAATCTTGTTTCTATTGGTTTTGTTTGTGCGAAATCTTTTTAATTTAATGTAATTAAAGTTTTCTTTGGTCATAAATTCCTCCCTTCTCCAAAGATCAATAGGTAAATTATTTCTTGCTCTCCTTATTTGTTCATGGTATCATTCTTTATGCCCAAATCATGTACCCATTTTCACCTTATTTTGGTATAGAATATAAAATACAGGTCTATGCTGAGTTTCTGACATATTATTTTCCAGTTTTCCCAACAATTTTTGTCAAATATTAAATTCTTATGTCTGTAGCTTTTTTCTATTTCTACTTTCCCTTTATGTTTTATCATTCCAGGACAATTTTTCATGGATTATTTCTTGCATTATTGTATCAAGGTTCTTTTTTTTCCTGATCACAGCTTTCAGGTAATCCAATTATTCTTATATTTTCTCTTTTTAGATCTGTTCCCCAAACCTGGTTTTTCCCCCTTATGTTTCACATTTTGTCCTAATTTTTTTCATTCTTTAGAATCTGTTTTGTTATTTTTTGGTCATTTATAGTTTCACCGGCTTTCTCTTGACCATTTCTAATTTTCAAAGCATCGTATTCTTCTTTAAGAGTCTATATCTCCTTTTCTCGTTAGCTATCTGCTTTTTCATAATCTTATTTTTCCTTGGATAGCTTTTTTCTTTCTTTCTTTCTTTTTTAAGTTTTTCCTTAATGTGTCTCTGATTTTTAAAATCTTTGAATTCTACAAATTCTCTCTGGACAGTGAGCCATTTCACATTACTCTTTGGGGTAGAAGCAGTTTTTTTTTTTTTTTTTTAAATTTCAGGGTCTTTCTCTGAAGATGAACCTTGATCTTTCCTATTCCCATAGTAAGTTTCTATGACTGGGTTCTTTCTTCTTTGCCAGTTCATTTTTTTTTTTTTTTAATAAGAAATATTAGTGTAAGCACTTTTAATCATGGGATGGGGGGATGGTGCCTTTACCTTCACTTCAGCTTTCTCCTCTGATCTGGAGTTCCAAACCAAAACCTTTAGTAAGTGCTCACAACCCACTGCCTCTGTACTTCTGGGTGTGTTGGTTCCTTTTTGCCCAGGGCTGTCAGACCCTTGACTCAGCAAGCAATCCAGGTGAAAGTTTCTGTGGTTCTTGCTGAGGCTTCAATCAAACACAGCTAGGCCCAGAGCTTCCCACTGGTGTTTCTAGAAGCTAGTCAGGAGTTTGTACCAGCCTCGGGGCTTTCTTCAGATCTTCTTAGATTATACAAGGACCCAGTTCTGTCCCAAATCTAGATTTTTCAGTCTATGTTTGCCGTGAGGCACAAATTTGTTCTGTTTATGGAGGAAATCTGGAGAACTTGAAATTTATCCACTTACTCTGCCATCTTCCCAGAATCTCTCCCCTCCACCCTAATGCTAATAAACCCCACTTATGCCTTTACATCTGTTCTTCAATTGTTCCTTTTACCTCTTTGCTTTAATTAAAACCTAGTCTCTTGAACCCTTCCCCAGAAAAAGTCATTACTTTTCTCTCTCCTAACTCTCTTGCTCTTGTCAATGTCCCAGACAACTCTCCTACTTTTCTTAATGGCTTTAGCATCTTGCTCAGTTTTCTTTTCAGATTCTTCAACATTTCAATTACTTCCATACTCCAATCTAGCCACACTCTATATTTCAATATTGACTGAATAAATTAGAGCAAAGGACTTTTACTTTTCTGGGCCCTCAGTGTCCTTACCCAAAAAATGAAGCAAAAATCAAATCATGAATACTCAAAGCTAAAGTTCTAGTCTAAGACATGGAAGGGACCATTTTCTATAACCTTTTCTTTTGTTGCTATCAAAATACACTACTTAGGAGGAATAAGAGGACTAAAGAATTCTATGGCTAGACAATTTCCAAAAAAAATTCTGAAGCTTCAAATATTTAAATGTCAGAATATCATCTATGATATTTTTATTGTATATCTTATAGTTCTCAGCATTCAAAAAAAAAAAAAAAACTATTTATACTTCAGCCATTAGGCCTGTAAGAGCAAAGGAGTCTATATAAAGGAGAAGTCAAAGATCACAATCCCATCCCATTCCTTTATTTGCAATTTTGCATTTAATATATCGTTAACAACTTATCTAAATATGTGCTACACTGTATGTGCATTGTTTGAAAAAAAAGAAGTTTTTATGTGTTTTAGCCTTATAGCTACAACAACATTCTCGATATCTTTAAAAAATTTTGTATCCTTACCAATTCAGCATAGTGCCACGCATATGCCAGGTGCTCAATACATACTCTTTGAATGATGAACAGCTCTACAACTGCTGATCAGGAAATCCTAGGGAAAAAGAAGAAAAAAAAAAGTGCCCCCAAGAACTTACTTAGTCTCCCAGTCTCGTCCAACAAGATTGATGACAACATTGCTGTGCTCCAATGCCCTCTGAATGGAACTTTTATCCTTAGCATTCCACTCCTGTAAGAACATCAACAGATCAAATCAAAGAAAACTGGTCATAGTCATATTTCTGTACACCCAGAAGTACAGAGGCAGTGGGTTGTGAGCACTTACTAAAGACAGCATTATTAAAATCTGGGCAGGTATTCAACTACTTATTACTTTATTTACAAAAGAGATGGCATCTTATGAAGGCTTTGGTCTTGACTAAAAAATGACTAAATTCAGGTTAACTGAACTGATCAATTTGGTCCCTAAAGACACATGGTGAAATACATTTCCTTTCTCTTAGTAGAGGTGGAGAGCCAAATGGGCAGAATGTTGCATCCCTAAAGCCTATCAGTCTCTTTTGTAGCTGCTTTTCTTTGTAAGTAGGCAGAGTTAAATGAAGAAGAAAACATAATAAGAAATGACATGTTTAAAAAAAATTTTTTTTTAATTTTTAAAAAAAGAAAGAAAAGTTAACCTGGAACCTGACTGGCGAACTTCTGCTTTGTTTAAGGGTTGCCCTTGCCCTCTGGTCCATTTCACTCAGCCTCTGTAATAACTCATACTTGTAATATTTACTATGTTCTTACCAAAAATATAATCTGGCCCAGATCACCCATGGGTCGAAGATAGGTGAAATCATAAGGCTCACACCTATAGGGGACAATCACTTGTGATCCCATACGACCTAAAAAGGCAGAAAAGATGGACTGAAATGAAGAATAAAGCATCAAGCTACATAGCTATGAACACATACAAATTATAGGTATTTAGGGTAAAGAATAATCTAGGAAACGGCTGTTAAAAACTTCCTCAGTTCAGGTACTTTGCAGTCATGTTGAATGGAAACTAGTTCAGTACAACTTAACCTCAAGTATATTTTGTATACTTTATCACTGACCTATCCTTCCATTCTGAATATTCATTAATCCCTGGTTTCAAACATCCAAATTGAAAGTGTGATAACTTAACTAGGAGGTTTGTAGGTTAGGAAGACAGACACAAAGGTTCTACTACCATGTCCATACTAAGAACACTTTTTTAAATAAATATTTTTGGCATACCAGAGACTATATAGGAAAACATTCTACAATTTTCCTTCATTGTTCATTCTTTTATCTACCATCCCCATCCCTTACTGTTACGGAATTTGAATTCCATGAAGGAAGAGAATTCTATAAGTGCAATTTAGAAATAATACAGAACATTTCCAGAAAACAGCAAAGGCAATATGCACAGTTTTGAATTTTAAAGGTGATCTCATTAAGCAAGCTTACCAAGGTGATTGACGACATATCGACCCAAAAATCCTGTTGCTCCAAATACAGTAGCCACAATCCCACTGACTGAGGAACGCCCACCTTTCCCATGAGGTATAAGAGCATGATGAAGTTTGCGGTGGGACTGAGCAAGAAATACAGATGTGGCTATAGCAGTAATGCCAGATCCTTAAACATGATAAGAGAATAACCAAAAGTTAAACCCAGAAGTTAACATGGGAAAGAATAAGTATTCAAAGACTTTTTCCCCAAGAAGTTCCCAAGTATAACTTGCCAAGCCTTACTCAATTAGCTTGTTAATAACACTGTCAGAGAGCTTTATGAACTGCTTGCTGTATGCAGAGTACAAGCCAGGCACTCTGAAGCAACACCTAAGAGCTAGTTGATATGATTCTTCCCCTTTAAGAACATGATTTTGATGGATAGACAACTCCTATGCTCTTTCCCTATCCTGTTTGCATCTACCATGCTCTCAGCCCAACATTCTAAATTTCTTTAGCATCTGCTTTCCTTTCAAAATATCCCCTTCCATCACCCTACATCTATATGTTGATCAGTCCACTAACATTGTAACTAAATAATGTCCAATCACAACCATATCTTTCTCTACTCCATTTCTGCCCCCTATTAGCATTATTTCACCTTAAGACTTTTCTAATCTCTTTTCCAACTTCTTATTGGCAATTTTTATTCTGTCCTTTCTCAATCCTCATTCTTCTTGTTCTCTCTATCCAACCCTAATCCTTCTGTTGACTTTCAACTTTTGCATCTCCAACTGATTTTCAGTAAATATCTTAAACACAACATATGGAAAACTGAACTTTTATTATTTTCCCTCTTCCTCTTCCAAACTTCCCTATTATTGTTGCGGGAACTCCGAATCATTCTCAACTCACTTACCCTCCATATGAAATCTATTGCTAAAGCTTCTGTATTTTACTTTTGAAATCTCCCTCTCCAATATACCTTCATCTCTTCTGACAGTGCCATCTCACACTCATCTCCCCCTAGCTTTCAAACTCTTTACAACCTAGTTTGGTCCTTTCCTTCCCAATCTTATTGGGACTCCCACCACATACTCTCCAATATGGTGACACTAGCATCCTTGTTGGCTCCCTTTAAGTCTTGCTTAAATTCTATTTTCTATAGGATGACTTTCTAAATATCTTTTAATCCTCATGCCTTACTCCTGTTAACTGTTACTTATTTAACTCACATATAGTTTGTTTACACGCATAATTACATATAAATACAATATTTATATGTCATATAAACACACATTATTTTCCCTAATAGATAATGAGCTCCTTGAGGGTACACATTATCTTTTGCTTTTCTTTATATCCCAGTGTTTAGGCACAATGCCTGGCCCATAGTAGATGCTTAATAAATGTTTACTGAAAGACTGACTTTACAATACAAAGATCCTTTACTTTGGCAAAAAGAGTGTACCAAAATAAAAGTTGAACAGCAATTACCTTCTCATTAATTAGCAATGCCCTATCTACCCTAAGTGGTGGATCTTCTTTTCTCCATACAGATTTAGGTTTAAAAAATTATTTGTTCTCTTACTTTCTCTTCTTTTTTCTTGGTTAATTATTCTGCAATACACATTAAGGACCATTCTCATAAAAATTATGATGATGAGAAAAGGAGTTTGTGTTGATAGTGATTAATGTCCCTTAGATTGCCTATAGACAGTATTAATATGATCTGCGGGTTTTTTTTTTTTTTCATCTTTTGCAATTTTGTCTTTCTTCAGCTATCAAGCATTTCCTCAAACATTTCAAGATTTTGTGTTTTCTCCAGCACAGACATTCTTGCTGTGCCTCTCACACACATAATATGTTCCTGCCAGGTTCAACCAATCACAAATACATAGAGCCTGGACATTTTTACTTTGATTCAAGTTAGAATTAGCAGAATTCATGTACCTTCAAAATAAAGGAAAAGACAGTCTTGTATAATTCTGCATAATTTACTTTTTTAAATACAACTTCAGAGCATGAATGGTACAATAACAAATAAAGAGAATTACCTCCAGTTACTCTCATTAACTTTTCATGACTTTGCAATTTAGCCTTTTGACTTCACCACTCAATGAAAACTGCTCTCCAAAGTTACCAATAATCCCTAAAATGCCAAATTCTTGACCTCTTTGAAGAATTTGACACTACTGACCAAGCTCTTTTCTCTGAGATATGACACTACTCTTTATTGGTTCTCCTACCTGACTATTCCAAGTCTTGTTTGTTGGTTTTTCATTCATATCATATATCCCAACAGTACATCTACCCCAAAGCACTATCCTTGGCCCTCTTCTAATTCTGACACTCCAGTGTCCCAGTGACACAGGGCCAGTGTTATGGCCTCATATCTAGTTTACTGGTGCTGACTGGATATTTTTCTACTCATGTCATGCCGGCTTCTCAAACTCAATCACTTTCTTCCCCTAAAAACCCACTCTTCATCCAAACTACTCTATTTCTGTGGAGGGCAGCACCATCCTTTCAGTTGCCAAATTTCTATTCTCAATCATACTCTACCCCTGTTCACCTTTACCCTAACGACCCCCAGTCTCTTAACTTTTCAATCAACAAGCATTTCAATCAAAAAGCATTATTAGATGCCTAATAATCATATACTATATTAAGGAACAATAATAGCTACCATTTATATCATGGCTTACTCTGTGCCAGGCAATGTGCTAGATATTATTAGTAGATCCATTGTACAGATGAGGAAACTCATACAGAGGCTAAATGACTTGCTCAGGGCCACACAGGTAGGAAGTATTTGAGCTGGATTTGAATTCAAGGCTTCCTGACTCCAGGCTCAGGGCTCCCTTCACTAATATTCCCTCACCTAAAGCAAGAAGATGAATTTGTTTTTAGGAACTAAGAATATAAAAACAGAGGATGAAACAATTCCTACCCAAAAGAAACTCAAGTTTATTGAAATAAAAACTAAATAAAAAGGATAAAGATAAATACAGATAAAATAACTAAATATAGGGGAGAATGGCATGGGGGAAAATCAATCAATCAGTAAGTATTTATTAAGCATTTATGTGGCTCCCCAGTGTACTAGCAGCTCGGGATACAATAAAACAATTTTTATTCTTAAGGGATTATCAAGGTGCATTTAAGTATATACAGAATATGTATAAAGGTAGTATATACAAAATATGCAAATATTAACATATTAGAATATTAACAAAGTAGATAATAGAAAGTAAACAAAGTTTAGACAGTCATTAGCAGTCAAAGGAAAAGGATTCATAAAGTAAAAGGTGGTTCTACAAAATGAAGATGAGGAGGGAATACATTCCAGGAATAATACCAAAAAAAGATGGCAAATATAGAACTGTTGTATTTGAGAAATGAAGAAAGGGGAAGTAATACCTATTTATAATAAGGCAGTAAGGCAGAAAAGACATGTTAGGGAAAAACTGTGAAGGACTTTAAAAGTTAAAGAAAGGTATTTATGTTTGATTGTACAAGCAATAAGAAACCAATGGAGTTGAGTGAAGTGGGGAGTGATATGATCAGAAATCTACTCAAGAAAAATCGATTTTGGCTATAAAAGCCTATCAAACTGAGCATACTCTCTTTATATCCCAAAGAGATCATAAAAAAGGGAAAAGGACCCATATGTGCAAAAATGTTTGTAGCAGCTCTTTTTATAGTGGCAAGGAACTGGAAATTGAGTGGATGCCCCTCAGTTGAAGAACAACTGAATAAATTATGGTATGTGAACATTATGGAGTATTATTGTTCTATAAGAAACGATCAGCAGGATGATTTCAGAAAGGTCTGGAAAGATTCATACATACTAATGCTAAATGAAGTGAGCAGAACCAAGAGAACATTGTACACAGATACAACATTATGTGATAATTACATGATGGATGTGGCTCTCTCAACAATGAGGTAATTAATTCAAGACAATTCCAATAGACTTGTGATGGAAAGAGCCATCCCCATCCAGAAATTAAACTATGGAGACTGGATGTGGATCAAAGCATAGTATTTTCATCTTTTTTGTTTGCTTTTTTTTTCCTTTCTCATGTTTTTCACCTTTGGATCTGATTTTTCTTGTGCAGCATAATATGAAGATATGTTTAGAAGTATACATTTAACCTATAAAGGACTGCTAGCTGTCTTAGAAAGGAGGAAAGAAGAGGAAAGGGAGAAAAATTTGGAACATGAGATTATGCAAAGGTGAATGTTGAAAATGATCTTTGTGTGGTTTTTGGAAAAATAAAATACTATTAATTAGAAAAAAGAAAAAAATCAGTCTGATAGCAGATGGATTAAAGTAGGGAAGAATTCTGAAGGAAGATTAATTAGGGAGCCTCTGCAATAATTGGGGCAAGAGATGATGGCCTGAATCAAGATGAAAGTGCTATAAATGGAGAAAAGGGACCAGATGCAAAAGATGTTGTGAAGGTAAAAAGAGAAGAAACAGAACCAGATTTAATCCCCAGCTTTACTACTTACTACCTTACTGTTACTATACGTGACCTTGGACAAGTCACTTACTTCATGTAGAGCCTCAGTCTCCATCTATCAAGATGGAATCGAAGATATTTCTAAGGAAAGGCAGGACGAGAACAGAGAAGGGTTTGCGCTCCCCGCCCCCTCACCCTCCCCCCCCCCCCAAAAAAAAAAAAAAAGAGAGGGAGAGAGATAGTGAAGAGGAATGAGGTGATATATAACGGGAATGAGGTTGAACAAATAAAGTGGGGCAGTTTGAGAACGGCCTTGAATGCCAGACTTCGTGTACAGCTTAGGGGTAACGAATTTGGGGGCAAAAAAACGTCAAGTTAGCCACTCCGCGTCCCTCTTCCTATCCCTCTAATCCGCCCCCTCGCTCCCAGACTGTTCCAGGGACACATTCGGGTGTCCCGGGGACTAGGCGAAGGACTGGGTCGAACCAGCCTGAGGAAGGAAGGACAGCCCGAATCCAGTAAGGCCGCGGCGTCTAGGGCTCTTCCTCATGAGCAGAGGGCAAGTCGCTTATAGAAGCACCTCATCCTGGAACGCTGGCTCCAGCCGTGGGTGACACTTACGTGACATTGTCAGGACCCGGGGACTCCGGGCGACCAAGGCCGCCGCCATGATTTCCCACAATTCCACTTCCCCCGGCCTTCCCAAGGAGGTACAACTCCCGATTACGACCAAACTACCTCCTCGCGTTTCGTGTACGCCTGCGCAGAGATTGGTCCAGCGGGCTGGGGGAGGTTGATTTTTTTATTTTCAGTCTGGTAAAGGAAGAGATTTGTCTGCGGCTGCGCGAGAGTTAGTTTAGTGCTAGGCTGGTGCTAATCCGCGTTCAATCTGGTTAAGGGAGGAAAAGAAAAGGGAAATGCTCAAAATCTAGAAAAAAAGGGAGAGGAAACATGTCTCAAAGGGTCCCCAGAATGGCTAGACTAATAGATTCTTAAAGTTGTAAGGGACACTTTAGGGGTTAGTCACTAAGCATATAAGCACCTAGAATTAAGAAAGCAATGGAGAAATTATTAATAATGCAAATTAAATTTAAAAATCAGGGACTACTGTTTTTGAAGAACTAGCTCCTACAAACTAAGACCTCATTGTTAAATGTTCAGTTTGAGCATTGTGTGCACACTAGCTATGGAATGCTACAAATCAAAACTGGCTTAATTTATAGTTTTGTTCATTACCCAAATTTAAGAAAGTAATGAAGAAAATGTTAATAATTCAAATTAAACTTAAAAAGCAGGGACTACTATTCTTAAATAACCAGCTCCTACAAACTAGGGTCCCATTGTCAAATGTTCAATTTAAGTATTGTGTACACACTAGATATAGACAAATGCTACAATTCAAGACTGGCTTAACTTATGGTTTTGTTTAGCACCCAGATTTAAGAAAGCAATGAAGAAAATAATTCAAATTAAATTAGTCTTTTTTTTAATGCTCTAAATCATTGTTGATTAGAGAAAGCAAATTAAACATAACCCAGAGATAATTAAAATGATTTAAGGGTAAAATAAATGGTGTAAGGGATGTGGAAAAATGAAGACATTAACTATTGGTAGAATTGTGAACTGATCCAACTATTTTGAAGTGATTTGGAATTATGCCCATTTGACACAACAATATCACTATTAAGTTTCCCAAGGTGATATGGGGAAAGGGAAAGAAAAGAACCTGTAACATTATCAAATATTTGTAGCAGCTCTCTTTGTGGTAGCAAAAAAAACTAGAAAGTGAGGGATTGCCTTTCACTTAGAGAATGACTGAATAAATAGTGACATATTATAATAATGGAATACAACTGTAGGAAATGACAAGATTATTTGGTTTTTAAAAAATATACAGTTGAATGATATAATGTAGAATAAAATGAGCAGAAACAAGAAAATGTTAACAGTAACAGATAATTATAAACAGTAACAGTTGTAAATAGTAACTGATGGTTGTAAACAGTAACATAGTTTGTCCTTCCTCCTCGAAGAGAACCAATGAGATCAGAAGGGTGATGCCTTAACTTGCAAATGAATTGGCTTTAAATGAGCCAAGGCTGGCAAAGTAATCAGCTTCACACTCTCCTTCAGAGTCATAGGAGTCCTGAGGCAAGACTAAGGTCAAGACAATTGGAAATCAAATCCAGATCCTCAGATACAGTGGGAGACCTTGGCCTTTTTAAGTTAAGGTCTTTAAGATAAGGCTCAGTTTGATTGAAGCAACATGCATTTAGTGATTTTTTTTTAAAGAGTAACTGAATGACTTATTTTGATTTAATTTTGAATTAATAATGACTATTTTGAGTAATATGAGCATTCAAATCAACTGTGAGGGTCTTATGATGAAAAATGATATCACTTATCCACCAAGAACTGTTGTATCAATGTATGTATTATATGGTCCCACATATATAGCTATATCAAATGTTAGCCTTTTCTAAGGGAGATTTGGGAAGGAAGGAGAAAAGATTATTTGGAACTAAAAATGTAACAAAAATAATTGTGTAGGTTCTACATACATTTTTAAAACCAGTTATTAAACAATTGCCAACTCTATTCAAGGAGCTCACAGTCTAATGTTACTTAATGTTACCGATCAAAAGCTATGTTTTGCAGGTAAAAACAATCCTTGACAGTAAATTGGATATGAGGAATGAGGGATAATGAAAAATCAAGAATAACTCGGAATTTGAGTCTCTGGGAAGGTGTCCCTTGGAAGAGAGAAAATATCTATTTTAGGCATGGTGTTTTGTTTAAGATGTCTATAGATATCCACTTTGAAATATCTTAAAGGCAATTGGAGGGTAGGGCTAGAAAGGTAGATTAGGAAATTAGCAATTGAAATGATGGGAGCTGGTGAAATTACCTAGTTAAATAAAATGGAGAAAGAGAAAAGGCTGGCCCAGGAGAGAAATCTGAGGCATTCATGGTTAGTAAATGTGTCCTGAATGAGGATCCAGAAAACTAGGCTGAGAAGAAATGATCAGGTAAATAGGAGAACCAGGAGGATTCAAAATTCTAGAGAGTTCTTAAGACAGACCTTGAGAGTGTCCTTGTATTGCTTTTTCTGACCACCTTGTGAGTGTTTGCCATGTGTGAGTTGTCCATAAAAATAGTCTTTTGGGCAGCCATACATTTGGCATTCTAACAATGTCACCAGTCTAATGAAGTTGCACTCTCTGCAGTAAAGTTGGAATACTTGGCAGTTTAATTTGAGGTAGACTTCAGTGTCTGGTGTCTTATCCTGCCAGGTCATCTTCAGAATCTTCTTTACAAATAGAAACTGGAGAGGATCATAGACAGTTGGGAAACTCTGGGTGAGGTATAAGACCTTTCAGTCCAGAGGGAACCTGCTAACAATGTATGGTTTGGCTCCTCCCTAAGGGCCCTCGACCTTCCTGAGAAGTCAGGGGGTAGTGACAATCTGTGTTGTGATTGAAGTAGAGTGATACCGGGTGGCAAAGAGTGATACCAGGTAGCAAACTACATACAATAGCAAGTTGTTTATGTGGTCCTACGTGTGCAGTATATACTTGGTGCATGCCCAGTGTTTTTGTTACATAAGGGTATGAGGGTATAAAAAGGGGAAAGTCCTTAGAATAAATGACTCCATTTTCCCACCATCCTCAGGAGTCCTGCCTCATCACTTCTCCACTAAATTGGTATATATCAATCACTCCAGTGTGGGGGCTCTGGAAAGCAGGACACAACAAGAAACAATTCAGTTTCCTGGCATGGCACATGATACTGTCCAGGATTCACAGGCATACAACAATAAAGTCAACACATTGGTTCTGTAGATCTTCAGTATGGTAGTCAATCTAATACCACTCTTCTCCCACATTTTTTTTTTTTTTTTTTTGGAACCTCCCCTCTCAAACACTGAGCTAGCTCTGGCAATGCATATGTCAGCCTCATCAATGTGTCCTAAAAACTTAGAAGAAAATATAAAGGAGGGATAACAATATCAGATGCAGAAAAGAAGTCAAAAAGAATGAGGAATGAACAAAGACCACTGGATTAAGTAATTAAGAAATCACTGGAGAGAGTAAGTTTAATTTAATGAGTAGGTCACATTAGACTGCATATTCAATTAAAAAGAAAATGAGAAGAAAGTGGGGATACTTATTGTAAATGACCTCAGATAGTTGAGCCACAAAAGGCTTTCCTGAAATATATATAGATATATAAATTTTATCTATATAGATATATTTATATATGCCAGTAGTTCCAAGAGATGGATGAATCAAGTGGAGGAAATAAAGGAATGTTTGTAGGCAATAGGGAAATAAAAAGTAGATAGGAAGAGAATGAAGATTAGTGAAAGAGAAGAGATGATAAAGATATCTGCTAAAGGAGACAGGGTAGAATGGAATCACTTGTGCAGGTAGCTGGACTTGCTTTGGCAAGGAGAAGAGTTACCTTGTATGGGGTAGAGTTGAAGAGGAAGGTAGTAGAAGAAACTGAGTGATAGATGAAGTACAGAGGAGAGCAGAGAACTCTAAGTGATCCTCAATTTTTTCAGAAAAAATATGAGGCAAGATTCTTAGCAGAGAAAAATGAGGGAAAGGAAGCCATGGAAAGATTTAAGGAACAATGCAAAAATGGCTTTAATAAGTGGGATAGTGAGTTAATTAGAGAGCCATAAAAGGATTCCCTAGCATCAGCAATGGCCCAGTTAAGGTTATATAATATATAACATTATATATGTATATATAATATAATATAAATTTGTAAGGGACCTTTTCAGAAAGGTTTCATTCAGCAGCACATGAAGAAGTAGAGAAGATGGCAGGAGTAACTTAAGCCTGTATCTTGTTGGGGCAAAATCAGCAATATGCTAAGGAGTAAGGGATTCAAGAGGACAGTGAAGAATTAAACTGATTCACCAGGTGGTCAAGATGGGTAAAGGAGAAGAATGTGGATAGTACAGGTGTGATAATCTGGGAGAAAATTGAGGGTTAGGGGAATAAAAGATCAAGATTTGGATAAAAAACAAAGTTTGTTATGGAAAGACAAAAAACTAGATGGAAAGTCAGTTTATGATCAGATAAGGACATTTCAGAGTTCATGAACATGGAGGTATAAATTTGGGGGTGAGGACAAGATCAAAGGTATAACTATCCTTGGATGGGGCTGAGGTAGGATGGGGGAGTAGTTAATGGGAAATGAGTATGATGAACTTGGAGATTAGGATGCTTGACTGTGTGTCTGTGTACAGAGTAAAGAGATGATGATCAGGAGAAGCTCGGGGGCAGAGCTAAGATGGCTGAATGAAGCCAGGAAGCTTCTAAAGCTCTCTCAGTTTCCCTTGAAGAACACATTAAAGCAAGCCTCTAAATAAGAGTCTGTTGGGATGAAACCATTCTTAAAGTTCAATATAGATTGGAAGAACTTTAAGAAAGGATGAAAAAGGTGATCAGCCCAGTTTAGATAGACTCTGGGAAAGCCAGTGAGAGGGTCTTAAACACAACAAATCAGCAACTGAGATCTCCAGTCTGCTTCTCTACTGAGGCTGGACTGAGACCTCCAGTCCAGCCTCAGTAGAGGAGCAGACCAGTGGGGAAGACTCTAATCTCAGCTCTGAAGGCAAATTTTGGGAAACCAGGCTGTTTCCTAGAAATAGCATGTAAAGTTATCCCTTGCTGTGATCAAACCACCAAACACAAGGGGCTCCTTTACTCAAAGCCAAGGCTCAGAGCTGCACAGGAAGCTTAGGACAGCACCCCCTTTATCCCAGGAGCAGAGCAAATATGAATGGACAATGGAAATCAACTAAACAAGGATAAAATGCTTACATGTTTCCCTTCTGAATCCTATCATCATCAGGAATCATGTTGTTAGTCAATTTTCAGTCAAGTTTGACTCTTCATGTCCTCTTTTGAATTATCCTTGCAAAGATACTAGATTGGTTTTCCATTTCCTTTTCCAGGAAAAGAGGAATATATGGGGCACCAGAAAGTTAGGGGAATTATCCCACACGTTTAGGATGCATAAGCAATAAATCTATACAAACAAGGAAGAGAGAGTAGGAAAATAGCTGACAATGTGAATAATGACACGACCAAAAAGACTGAGGGGGAATGGAGGGTAAGAAAATCAGGAAGAAGCATTCAGGAGAAAAAGGGTAGCCAAAATTGTCACATTTAGCAGAGAAGTCAAGAAGAATGAAGACTAAGAAACAAATTTCATACTTGGCAGTTAACAGATAATTTTGGAGATAACCATTTAATTTCAGTAGTGAAGCAAGGTAAGGAGCTAGGAAATCTGAGAGCTATTGGTTGAATTGATTAAATACAGAGCTAGAAATTTAGAAGGAAAGTAAGTAAAAGGGCACAAGGAATGGCCTAAGAAAGTACTGAAGGATTGAGGGATTGAAAGTGATGATCTTATTGAACAGGAATGAGTCATAAAGAGAGATGGAGTGATGTGAAGTTGTATCAAAGGAATGTTAGAATTTAGAATACTTACACCCCATCCAGAGGGTAATCCAGAGGGTGTCTGGCTAAGATAGATTTAATGAATAGGTCATAGAATTTAAAGAGATTAAAGAATTCATAGGGTTATTGATTTGAAGCTAGAAGAAACCTGAAAGGCCTCATCTTGTAAATGAGAGAACTAAGACACAGAAATCATAAGTGATTTGGAAGTTAGGAATTTTGAAGAAGAATCAGCATGAATAATGAACAGGATTTAAAGAAGGAAGATATTTTCCAAAAAAGACAATTGTCAGTAGTATTAAGTACTTAAGCCCTCCCTGACCACCACTACATTTGGGTTGTCTTGATGACAAGGAATATCTTGCCTTTTAGATTGCATCCCCACTACTTAAATTTAATTTAGTGCCTCCAACAAAATGCTTTTTCATTTGTTCACATATTTTAGAAAGACTACTGGATTCACTGGCCATTGGATCATTGATAGCCTTTAGCATTTTCAGGAATGTGTTGGGAGCAGAAGCCAGATTGTAAGGAATTAAAGAATAATTAGTAGGAAGGAAGAGAAAAAATCAGATGGAGTTTATTAAGAGAATTAGGGGAGAACAGAGAAGAGTTAACAGTTATATGAAGCAAAAGAATCTAGTAAAGGATTTTTAGAATTAGGGAGACATGAACAGCACATTTGTGATCAAGTGTAAAAGAGCCAATGGATATTGAGCCATTGAAGATCTGTGATAAGAAAATGAATTGTTTTGGAGCTCCCCGGTTCAAGAAGAAATGAGATCAAGGCCATTGGTAGCCTTAATGAGGACCATGCTTTCCTTCACAGCATTTAGCCTATTTCACTGCTTTTAAAATCTAAATCAATCAATTTTATGTGGTAAACAAGCTTGGATACAAAGTTTGATGAAAGTGGAAGTTTAGACAAAGGGAAAAAAGAGCTGAACTGATTGACAAAATAGAGAATCAGGCTCACCTTGATGGAACTTGCAAGCAGTGACCATAGCAGCTCTGGGACATATATTACACGAAATACAAACAATACATTTATTAAAGTACTTATTTAAACAATTAGGTGGCATGTGATAAGGTCATTAGAAGTCAGGAAAATCTGAGTTCAGATCCTACCTCAGCTATATGATTCTGGGAAATCTTTCTCAACCTGAGTTTCCTCATCTGTAAAATGGAGATGATAGAATATGATACAGAACCTGTCTTACATTGTAGTCATAAGGATCAAATGAAATTAATGTATTTAATATATTGATGTAATATAAGTTACTTTGCAAATTTAAAGAGCTATAAAAATGCTTTGTTACTGTCAGGCATGTGTCTAAGCATAAGTTTTATGATGTTTTTGATTTCTAGAAGCTTCTGACCAAAGCAAATGACAAAAACAAAGATCTAAGCAAGTACCAAGTTTACCCATGAAATTCCATTAAAATTAAATAAATATATTAAGATTACAAGGTACAAAATCCAAAAGTTGGAAGTAGACTGTGGTGTAGTAGGACTGCTCCAATCTGAAAAAGAGCAATTAAAAATTTCAACTATAATATCTCTTCAAAATGCTGACAGGAAATGATAACTCAGAGAAGATTGTCTTTTTAGGAAGAAAAGCATAAACAGTTTTATCTACAAAACAAAAGATGTTGACTATACAAGAAAGCATACTTAAAAGATTCCATGATCCTCACTTAGGAAATTTAAGCAGACTTTTAAAAAAATTATCTCCTCCTTCTCCTCTGTTTTTTGACTTTTTGGATTAAAAATTATATGGATTTATTTATATTATAACCTTGTCCTGAATCTAATTTTTTAATCACAATTGTCAAATCTTTCTCCTTAATACTACTCTTGTTTTCCCCATTTTCCATCCTTAGAGAATCAAATATCTCCCAAAGAAAAATGATATGAACAGAGAGCCCAACCCTTCCAAATTCAGCAGCAGTCACCTCTTATCCTTTTTACCAGGCAGCTCCTTATAGCATCATCGTTGCCATAGAGACAGTGATATCACCAGGTTTGATTCTGATGTCACTCTCCAGACCCAACAAGGGGGTGGTGCATGGAAGGTTCAGGGAGGAAACAAGATCTAGAGCTGAACAAGAACATCACAGCATCTTTAATTGACTTTAAAAAGTGTATTCTGGAGTCATTTGTGGTCCACTGTTCCAGTGCTGCAGAGGTAGGCAGTCCTTATAGATTGATCATAGGGTCCACCTCTCAAATTTCCTGTGATTTGAAAGAAGAATTCAATAATGTTAAAAAGACCACCCAAATGACCCCACTCATAAGGAGGCCATGTAGTCTATGGTACCAGTTATCTTAGCAAGCCCTCAGAACATGTTCGGGAAGTAATGAGGGGCATTTAATTAGTATTCTCCTTTTATAGAGGAAAGAGACAGAGAATCCCAATAATGAAGTTCCAGGCATTCTGGAGGGTCTTTGATAAAAAGAGAATCCACTCTTTATTCAGATAAATGCTTTATTATTATTCCCTTTCCTATTCCTCCTAAATTGTGGCCTTTTATCTTTTAATTATTTCAGGTCCTAACATCCTTTCCATTTCTGTTATCTTTGTTTAATTCTCTTTCCTTATTCAATAATGTCATTAAATTCTATGTATGGAATCTGGTGGTCTAGGAAGACCTCACTTTAGACCAAATCTCACCCAATGTCATCATCTTTTTGCTCTGATTTTCTGTGTGGTATTTAAACAAATTATTATTACCCTCTCTAAATTTCAATTTCATCATTTGCAAAATGGGGAGAAAAATCTATCTTCCCTTTTCCTTCTCTGTTAGGGAGACTTTCCTATGAAATAATAGGACCTATAATTTGTGTGAAACCTCTTGAGGCTAGTACCAAACCTTTCCCTGTTATCAGAATACCAGTAATTAAACCAAAACTATTATTTGAACTGCTACGTTCTCCCAAAAGTTTGCTATGGATATCATCAGGCCTCTTTGGCTATCTTTCTTGATAAATGGCAGGGGGTTACTTCCTGCTTCCCATTTTGATGATAATGGTGAAGAGTTGGGCTACTTTTTGACTTTTCTTGCTCCTTGATTGAAATTCAATCTGTTTTCCAGTGTTGTAGTAACAGGAAAACTTATCCACAATAGTTTTGGGTTCCTTTTCCTCCATCCTACATATTTTCCTTCCCTCCAATTCTGTCCAACTTCCTTTCCTTACCTCCAACTGTTAGTGAGAACTGGGCTATCAGTGATTTGGCAATGCCTTCATGTCAGAGAAAAAAAGGTTTGTTCTCTTGAGCTTGGGATCTTTAAATAAATAGGTCATCCAGGCTCAAGATGATTCCTGTAAATGAGGCTCTCATACACTACATTTAACTTAGCCAGATGTGTTGCTTATGAAGAGCCAGCCTTGCTTATTTTTACAAATAGCATCCCTTGGCGCAGCTAGATGGAGCAGTGGAGAGACACTTAATACTTACTAGCTGTGTGACCCTAGGCAAGTCACTTAACCCCAATTGCCTCACCCGCCCTCCCCCCCCCAAAAAAAAAATCATATCCCTTTCTACATTTCTTGGTGTACTGGGAAATATTTTGATATCTGAAAAAAGAGAAGACTGAAGGACTTTATTCATTTAAGCCTAGAGAAAAGAGGAAAAAATAAACATTTATGGCATCTATTACTGTCAGGCACCATGCCAAGCATTTTTACAAATATTATCCCTGTTGATCTGCAGAATAACACTTTAGGATAAGTGCTGTTATTCCCATTTTACAGTTGAAGAATGAGGTACCACAGCTGGTAAATGTCTGATACAGATTTGAATTCAGGTCTTTCTAACTCTAGGCCCAGCCTGTATCCTACTTGGCTCTAGATTAGATCTTCTAGCAGAATTAGACAAATTGGCCCAATTGCCAGAAACCATAAGATTAGTTTAATTTCTATGTAGATGACGTCTAAAGATCCCTCCCAGCTCTGTAGTGACTAGGGCCATTCTTTTCTCCATTGAATTTAAAGCTTACCACCAAGATCTTTCATTCAATGCATCTCCCTACCCTGAATTCATTCATTTTTGTTCCATCCTGCTCCTAGGATGTGGCTTATTAACTTTTATCTTCAAGTTAGAGAAATATACGAACCTATCCATTTTAGCTCTAGTAAAGTCTTTGAATTTTTTTCTTTTTCTTTTCATAGTCAAGGAGCTAGAGGCTGGGATTCTAAATCTTTACTCTTATCGATAAATGCCGATAATATAAATCCCAAAGTACTTAGTAAGCATCTCTTTGAAAGAATCCTCATGCAAAGCTAATTAAAAAGACACATTTTAACCTGTTGGGACTTACATGGATGCAGAAAGATATGATCAATCTAATAAGCAAGTACTAATTAAGTATCTAGTGTATGCTGGACCCAATGCTAAGAGCTGATATAACCACAATAACAAAACACTTCTTGGTCTCTAGGTCCTTACATTCTATCAAGAGATTTACAGCATGTATATAAATACATACAAAATAAGTATAAAGATCAAGGAGACAGCTGTGAGCCTTACAGGACCATATGAAGATAGAAAGTAAATTGAGCTGAGCTTTTAGGGATTGGAAGAAGTAGGGAAAGAGGGAGAATCTAAGGGAAATGTCTATTAATGAAATAAGGAGGTATGAGCTAAGAGCACTTAGAAAGGGAGAATGTAGTATCACAGAAGCCAAGGTGGGGAGTATAGAGAGGACAATTTGTAAAAAGGCAAAAAAGACAGACCCATGGAATGTCAGGAACAGCAAGAAGACTAATTTGGCTAGATCATGGAGATTGTAAAGGATAATACTATATAAGTAAACCTGGAATATTAGGTTGGAGCCAGGCTATGAAGAACTTTGAATGACAAAGGAGTCTATCTCTGATCCAAGAGAAGTAATAGGGAGCCAATGGAGTTTATTGATAAGGGAAATAACATGGTCAAACCTGTGCTTTTAAGAATAGCTTTGACAGTGAGGTGGAGGATGGATTGAAGAAGGGAATGACTTGATCTAGTGAGAACATTAGCAGAAGGTAATAAGGGCTTCATGTAGCACAAGAGTTCTTAACCTTAGATCCATGGATAGACCTTGGATCCATGGATAGACTTCAATAAATCATTTACAGTGGGGAAAAAATTACTTTTATTTTCAGCAATTATTGTATTTGTCATTCATGTTTGACTCTTTGTGACCCCACTTGGGGTTTTCTTGGCAAAGATACTGGAGCAGCTTGCCATTTGTTTCTCTAGCTCATTTTACAGATGAGGAAACTGAGGCAAATATAATGAAGTGACTTGTTTAAGGTCACACAGCTGGTAAGTGTCTGAGGCTAGATCAGAACTCAGGAAGATGAGTCTTTCTGACTTCAGATTACTTTCAGAAACCTCTTGCTAAAATTTAGAATTTCCTTTGTGATTGTAGGCAACAAAATATTAATCTGAGAAGGGATACATAGATTTCACCAGGCTGCCAAAAAGAGGGTCCATGACACAAAAGATACAAAGGTTAAGGACTTCTGATGTAGAAGATGAAGTTTGAACTGTGCTGAAGTAAGACAGATATTTTATCAGCAAAAATGAGGAAAGAGAGCATTCCAGGAATTAAGTTGAAAGGAAATAGCTAGTGTAAAGGCAAAGCAACAAAATGTGGAAGATTGTGTATGAATAAGAGAGGAGGCAAATTTGGCCAGATTCCTGAAGAGTCAGAAGGGAATAATCCACACAATAATTCAGAGCCTGAAAAATAGGTTGGAGCTCTAGGGTGAAAAGCTCTAAGTCAAGTCAGTTCAATACACATAACTTACTATGTGTCCATCACTATTCTAAGTGCTATAGATATAAAGAAAAGCAATAGTCTCCACTCTCAGGGAATTCATAAGCTAATAGAGGAGACAAAATACAAAAAGTACTTTCAAAGGGGAAAGCATTAGGAGTTGGGAAATGGGAAGGGGGGAGTGTTTCTTGTAGAAAATAGTATTTGAGAGAGAAATATCAAAATCCAGAGAGGAGAGAATATTCAGAAAAAGAGGTGGATCAGTAATGTCAAATGCACGAGCCATATTGAGAAGAATGAGGAATAAGAAAAAAAAACTATCAGATTTAGGAATTAAGAGATCAATGATAACTTTGGAGAGAGGAGACTGGAAGCCCTAATATTGCAAAGGATTAAAAAATGAGTGAAAGAAAAAAGAAAAAGAAAAAAAAATAGAAAAAAATGAGTGAAAGAAGGGAAACAAGGAGTAGAGACAGAGTTTTTTAGGACTTTATCTGAAAAAAGGGAGAATATGTATAGGCAATAGTTTGAGAGAATAGTAAAGGTTAATGAATGGTTATTTTTTTTTAAGTATAAGAGAAACGGGTGCTTTTGAAAGCTATAGGAAAAGGATAGATACAAAGTTTGAAGATTAGAGAAAAAAATAAAGGAGTGTTTGAAGAGTCAGTCTACGGGAGTACAGAAGTGGCTAATAGGATCAAAGGCACAACAAGATTATTTAGCCTTGGCAAAAAGAAGAGCCGCCTAATTATCAGAGAATGAGGAAGTAGTTTAAGAGATGGAGAGAAGAGGGAAGTTGTCAAAAATGGCCTAATTTTCTCAATAAAGTCAGTGTGGTAATACAAATGATGGCTAAATTCACTTTCAGGTTGGATAGATACCATTGTTACATATATCTGAACCAGCTAGACAGGTACAAATTTCATCTCTCTGTTTCACATTACTACCAAGCAATTAGTAAGCACTTTGCAAGCATTAAATCACACTTATAACCACCTAATATGTATCAGGGCCTTAAGGCAGCTTCTTTCTTGGGAAGCTACATTCTAAATTTGCCTGAAGTAAGACTTTTTTCCTGTTGCATATAATTTTGTGCTTGTTGCATCCGTATCAATATCATGTAGGGATTCTGGATGTTCACCAAAAAAAACTATTCTTTAAATGATCCATATATAAAACAACTAATCATTTTGTATTTGTCTTCTCTCTACAGGTTCCTGATAATTACATGGCAGGAGGGGTGGGTAAGCTTAAGAATTGTGAAGACTACAAAACTATCCAAGATCCTTCTTTATACCTTAGGATCTGCACTCAGTAACAGTAGGTGGTTGTTGCTTTTTAAAAATTTGTTTGTTTTTTTAGTTTGTTTGTTTTTTCTTTGCAAGGTCACTGCCTTGCCCCAGGGTCACCCAGTTAGGAAGTATTCACTGCCTTGCCCAGGATCACACAGCTAGGAAGTATTAAGTATCTGAGGCTACATTTTAATTCAGATGATCCTGACTCCAGGACTGGTGCTCTATCCACTTGCACCATCTAACTGCCCCAACAATAGGTGTTTCTTTAAACTTTATCTTCCTTGTTTTTGTCCTCTTTTTTATTATTGTTGTTGATCCAACTGACCTGTTGACATGAATCAGGGAGTGCCCCATGAGAACAACTGATGGCTACTGAATTCTAGGCTGGAGTCCTGAGTGATATATCCTAACTTTGACTCTGGAACGGTAATGATCTAGAGTATGCTTACTTCCCCCAAGTTTCTACATCTCTCTAATGCTGGGAATCTACTTCCTCCTGCTAATTGATCAAGCTGAGGCATATTTTTCTGCAGCCGAGGACAAGAATGGGAATAAAAGATGGTGAGTCTGAACTTCTAGACATTAAGAAAAATGAAAGGCTACCAAGACTCTTGAATATATTAGAAGAGATTATGAAGTCTCTTTCTGAGGGTATTTTTAGAAAATAGCAAACAAGGTTTTTTCTTTCTTTTTTTCTGAGATGGGTTAGAATTAGTCTTTCTCAGGGAAGGGAATGAATCACAATACACCCACTAAGAAGATAATATGTAGTTTAAGAAAAACTATCAAGGTGTGGTAGAAGGAATACAGAAAACTCGAGTTTTAGGTCAATAACTACTTGGAGGCAGTGGTGGGGATCTTGAGTTATTTTAATTTAGTAGAAGATGACCTAGGATTGACTATTATGTGACACTATTTCCTAGTCCTTGTGGAAGCTAAGATTGGGCAGCTTTTTAAACCTTTCTTATCTATATTTAATCATTATCCCAAATGTTCTAAATATTATTCAGAAAATGTAGTCTTTCCTAACTAGAACTGGGGTTTTCAGTTTATGATATGTGTACATCAACCACCTATCATATCTAATGAAATCTTACATTATCAGTTGGATTGGTTAAAGATAGAAATGAGGAGATTTTTATTCTACAATGTAAATCTTATTACATCAAATGTTTGTGTAGTTTTAATGATATTGAAACCTAAAGCAATGATTCACTTATTTCTAGCCCTTCCTATTTAACACTAAAAATTTCCAGCACCTTATGAGAAAAAAAAAAGATGGTCCTATAGAATTTATTTTGTTGTAACAAAATATAATCGATTGAAAGAAATCAAAACACCAAAACCTGGTTACTTTAGAAAAATGCTAGGGAGGATATGTGGAAAAGGGGGAGAATGAAGGAAAAAAGGTAGGGAGAAAACAATTAGGTTCTACTTGCTCTAAGAAGCAGTTGAGAGAACCTAGGTGGCTCAGTAGATAAAGTGCCAGGCCTGAAGTCAGGAAATCTTATCTTCCTGAGTTCAAATGTGACCTTGGACACTTACTAGTCATGTGAACCTTGGCTCTATTTTCCTCAGTTTCCTTATCTGTAAAATGAGTTGAAGAAAGAAACTCCAGTTTCTTTACCAAAGGAAAACTCCAAATGGGGCCATGGAGAGTCACATATGACAACTCAAAAGCAAGTAGAAAAAAGAACTACAAAGAAGGAAAGGAAACATCAGTTTTGGACCTGGGTAATGATAGCCTGGTGTAGGAAGAAGGGAAACAAAGCACAAGCCAATGAAAGCTAAGTATTGAGATAATAGATACAGAGATACAGATTTAGATATCCTAAACTTTCAAAGCCACTGGTGTCACCTAAGTGACATTGATGATTATTAGCTGGCCATATTGGCTAAGGCTATCAGTTCTGGGTTCTTAATAAGAAATCAATGATGACTAAAGCAAGGACAGGTATAACAAAGAAGGATAGGCTAATTTGTATGATGTCCCACCTGATGCCAATGGTATCACTTAAAGAGATGAAATTTACCACTGGATAATGATACTTCATATGTGGACCCTGAACAAAGCATTTGAAAAAACTCCACTGGGAATTTTCCTCAAATGTTTCCTCCTCCAATTCTCAGGAATCATTTGTTTTACTTCTTTCTTCTCCCTCAAGTTTTAAAATCTACTTTTTTGATAATTTCATTTCATTTTTCCATCCTCCAGATGTCTGATAAGGTTGACTGGTTACAAAGCCAAAATGGAGTGTGCAAGGTAGATGTTTATACACCTGGAGAGGGTCAACACCAAGACTGGAAAATGGTAAGTAGAATAGGCCAGCCTCCTTTTGAATGCTGAATTAAGAATTCATAGGGTGGAATGCAGCTAGGTGGCAGTGGATCGAGCACCATCCCTGAAGTTAGGAGGATTTGAGTTCAAATAAGGCCTCAGTCACTTAACATGTCCTAGATATGTGACCCTGGACAAGTAACTTAACCCCAATTGCCTGGGGAGGAAAGGGAATTTATATGATGCTTCTAGAGGGCTCTTACCAGTGCTGTTTTGGGAAATGTGTAACAATCAGCTTTCCAAGGAATGCAGAACCCACTTAATCTGCCCTTTTCCTCCATCACTTTCCTAAATTTAGACAATCAACAAATCATTAAATCAAGCCCTGATCTGTAATCTGTAGATTTCCAAGGTATAAAAGTTCACACAGAAAATACAGTAATTGGATTTTTCCTACACCCTTGAACACACCTCTTATTCTTATCCTCCCACATTTTAATTTTTCTGCAAATGTTGGTTCTTAAGAAAAGATTGAATCCCCAGAAAATAAGGAGTCCAGTGAATTTAAGAGGATACCCTTCTCAGGATATATTTCTTAATCAAAATCTTGAAGAAGAATATATATAGGCAATACTATTCACAAAATTATACTAGTAGTGTTCTGTAGTAATACATTTATAGTCAAGTTTTATCCTAAAGGAGGCCTCTCCCTCAGTTCCTCTCCTTCCACCATCACCACCCCCTTTACAGATAAACGGAACTTCATCTTTGTTAAACCTCTGGTGCTCAGCAAAATCTTTGTTCTTCACTTAGATTGTGAAATATCACAGAAAAATGTGTTTATACAAATAATTCATGTGTAGTAGCCATATAATAATAACTAGCATTTATTAAAAAAAAAATTTAAGACTTGCAAAGCTCTGTACATGTGGTATTTCATTTGATCCTCACAACAGTCTTGGGAAGTAGGAAACTATTATTCCCATTTTACAGATAAGGAAACAGACTGAAGGAGGAGGGGTTAATTGACTTGCATGGGGTCTCACAAGCTACTGAGTGTCTGGAATGGAATTTTAACAGATCCCCCTGACTCCGGCATTCTTCTGTACTGATCCACTTAGCTACAATAGAACCTTAAAAAGTAATAATTTTTTAAAGTTTACAAAGCCTTTTCTCCCAAGAATACTGCAAAAGGTGGGTAATGCAAATATTCGTCCCCATTTTGAAAATGAAGAAAATAGCTTATGGACAGTTTAAGTGACTTAGCCAAGCTCACATACATAATAAGGGTTACAGCTAGGTCTTTTGAGCATGTCTATTGCACTCTTTTCACAGTACTACCACTGCCCATTCACAAAGAGCCAAAAGCCTTAATTACCAGAATCATCTGCGTTGGGGACATAAGAAAAGGAACAAAATTTGTGAAAATTAAAAAAAAAAAAACTAAGGTTCAGTTCTAATTAGTGACCCTTCCCCTTTCATATGTTGCATAAGGGCCCAGTACTTTTCTGTTACCCAAATATCCTAAGATGATAAATTGTGCCAGCAGATATTATTTGTTCTTTTTCTTGAGTAATAATATCCATGTTCTTTCAAGAATTATCATCTTTAGCTAGGAATTAAAGCAGAGGTTATTAACCTGGGAAGTATAAATTTGTTTTAGCAATATTTTTATCATTATATTTCAAGATAATTTGTTTCTCTTATAATCCTATGATTTTTGTTTCATGCATTTAAAATCATTATTCTAAAGAAAGAGTCTTAGAGTCTTACACAAGACTTGCAAAATCTTAAAGTCTGTCTTCATCAGACTGCCAAAGGGATACATTACACACACACACACACACACACACACACACACACACACACATTCTCTCTGTCTCTCTGTCTCTGTCTCTGTCTCTCTCAGTTCTTGTGTTAATGGACTTCCCAGAGAAAAATAAGTTTTCCCATCCCAGCTTGATTCTGTTTGTCTTTCTCCAGCTACCACTCATTTCCCTTTTTCCCATTCTGTTGTTGCATTCCATAGCAGGGTCTTTAATGAGCAAATACCAAATTTTCATACCTTCAGTCCTATGATATCCTAATAATGCCTTACTATAGGCTAAGATCCTTGTAAAGGCTGATTTATGATTTTAAGCTTTTATGTCCAGATTTTGTCTACCCAAGAAAAAGTATAATATACATTGTTACTGAGACACCTTTTCCCCATCTTTTTTCAACTAGTGTTTTCATGAAACCATCAAAAACTTTTAAGTGTGCCATGTTTTCATTTTGTTGTGTTCAAAGGGGATTGTGTTCAAAGGGGACTGCACCTAAGAGTTAGGGTTGTGGTGGGGAAAGGGGATTTTATAACTGAGAATCCTGTTTGATTTTACTCTTAGGGGGTGAAATTGAATGTCTTTCACATTGAGAATGTGAATGTAGGATTCAAGTATGTATCAAAAGTAGAAGCTATCTTCTTCAGGACATCTAAAAATTTCACAGAACTATCAGATCATAGATATTACCTTTACCATTATAATCAGGGCAGTTAGGTGATACAGTACCTCAGATACTCACTTATTGTGTATCCTTGGAATAAAGTCACTTAACTTCTGTTTGCTTCAGTTTATTTGATCTGTAAAATGGGATAATAATAGTACCTACTTCCTAGGAGTGTTGTGAGGACCAAATGATATAATAATTTAAAAGCACTTGGCACAGTGCCTGGTGCACAGTAAGTATTGTATCAATGTTAGCTGATAATCAAAATTTTCAAAACTCTTAATTGTATGTTGTGCTATACTGGGTTCTTTACTTAACAATTAAACATACATGACCGATGGTCCCTACCTTTTGTCAGATCATCCATTTATTCTGCCCTATATGGCCATTTAAGACAATAACACTGATGGACTCATAAATAAATTGTATATAAAAAGTAACAATAGGAAAATAATTCTGTTACAGTATTTAATCTATATGAAGCCTAAATTCCCATTTGAGCTGCTCACATTATTTTTTTTTTTCTGTTTGTTTGCATTGTTTTTCAACTCTTCTTTTTTCTAGAAAGGAAAGGTAGTTTTGGTTCTAGGTTCTGTGTCAAATCAAAAAATATTTATTTCTATACCTGCCACCTAAGGTGTCTTGAGGGTAGCAGCAAAGAATGCTGGATTTGGAGCTGAGGGACTTGTGTTCAAATCCCAGCTCTGCCATTTATTACCTGTGTGATCTTGGAGACAAATCTCATAACTCCCACCTATAAATTGAAGGAATTGGACTAGATCATTTCAAAAAGTTCCTTCTGGCTCTAATTAGAGCCTATGAATGAGCCTATGAATGCAAAGAAGTACAAGCCACATTCTCTGCTTTGGGGCTTTAGGGGACATGAAGAATTTTTAAAGCTGTATGCCTGTGTGCGTGCTTACTCCAGTATGCATGCATGTGCTATAGTGAATGTCTATCAGCATAACATAATAGTATAAAGAAGAAAGGATTTAAAAACAGGATAAATCAATTGCTAGCATTTACTTTTTCTAACTTTGTATGACCTTAGGCAAATTAATTTAATCTCCTGGAGATTTTTGTCTCCTCATCTGTAAAATAAGAATAGCCATACTTTTGTTGTATGTTCCTCCTAACCAAAATGAGATAGTCTTGTGAGACATTTGAAACAATAAGCTATTATGATAAAAAATGTTCAATACTGAGCATAATATAGGATCCTGTACATAGTAGGTACTTAAATATTTAGAGAAATTAAATAATATCTACTAATCTTGTAAATTGCCAGATTGTGTTATGTTAGTTCTTCAGTCCCAAAACTAAATGTTTTATTTAACTATTGACAACTATCTTTATCAGGGGCTGTTCAGGCTGTTCATATATCAAAATAATGCGCTTTTTTCCCCTTTCAAAATCATTTTTTTGAAAGAGCTGAGTTACTAAATAAGAGCAATTATATAAAGATAAAAGCAGTTTACTAATTCATTTTGTTAAAAAAAATTAATTTATATTTAGAGCACTATTGGAGTTTAATTAGTTTTATGTGCATTGTGTATGCATGATGATGAGATGGTAAGGCTGGGGTGACTTGGTGAAATCTTGGTAAGGATGGGTAAGTTTCTTTAACTAGACTGTTTTAATGTACTTTGGATGTGTTTCTGTTTTAGTCTGACGACTCTGCCTTTAAAGAAGTCTCAAATGATCCCGTTAGAGTTCTGAGCTGGCTCCGAAGAGACCTGGAAAAGTGTACATCAGCATTACAGGAAATGCAGCAACAACCTACTGGAGAGGTGTCTAACCAGGGCGAGCCCTCAGGAGAGAATCGCAGTGCGTTCACTGTAGACTATTTCAGTTCTGGAGGCAGGAATACCCCAGGCAAAATGCATCTTGAAATGTCTCACACTGAAAACTCTTCCAGGGGTTCCAGTGCCTGGAATAGTAGTAATGAGAGTTCAGTCGATGAAGTCTCCTTCTATGCTAATCGGCTCACCAATCTAGTCATTGCCATGGCACGGAAGGAGATCAATGAGAAAATCGATGGCTCTGAAAGTAAGTGCATCCACCAGGCGGTCTATATGGGTGAGGAACCACCATCTCCCAATCGAACCTTGAGTAAGGTAGCAACAGAACTGGTGAATGAGACCGTCTCCTTATGTTCCAAAGAAAATAGCCCAGACAAGGCTCCTGGTTCTGGAGACAGAGCCACACTCTCCTCACGGAGTCCCCCAAATCTGAAATTCAAGAGCACAATGAAATTTAAAGAAACCAAAGGAAACAAGATAGATGACAAGCCTAAAAAGTCATTCTTCTACAAGGAAGTATTTGAATCCCGCAATGCAGGTGATGGTGGAAGGAAAGTATTTGGGGGGTCAAGCCGATCCGATGACTTTACAGCCAGTGTGAGTCAAGGAATCATGACCTACGCCAACAGTGTGGTGTCTGACATGATGGTCTCCATCATGAAGACCTTGAAGATCCAGGTGAAAGACACCACCATCGCAACCATCTTGCTCAAGAAGGTGCTGATGAGACACGCTAAAGAAGTAGTCTCAGACCTGATCGACTCCTTTATGAAGAACTTGCATAATGTCACAGGTACCCTCATGACAGATACAGACTTTGTCGCAGCCGTGAAGAGAAGCCTCTTCTCTCATGGTAGCCAGAAGGCCACGGACATTATGGATGCCATGTTGGGCAAGTTGCACAGTGTGATGCTGAAGAAACCTGAGCCAGTCAAAAGAACATCAAAGGACAAGTCTGAGAGTGTCTCCTTAGTTTCTCTGAAAGGAATAAATGACAGCAGACATAGAAATATGAACTATTCAATGAAAGCCGAAGCCAAATTTAGGGAAAAAACCTTTTCTCCTTGCCCATCTAAAGAAAAGACCTGTGCCGAAACTCTGGGTGAACATATAATCAAGGAAGGGCTGAGTTTGTGGCATAAAAATCATCAGAAAGAAACAAGATCCCCAGGCCTTCAGCGTGCAACCTTTGCAGCCTCCAGCAGATCCGTCGGCAAACCGCCCTGCAAGTTTTCACCTGAGCCCCAGCCCCAAACCACCTCCCCAGGCCCACTTAACACCAATGCCCTCAGCTGCCAAGAAAAACCAGAAAACTTCCCATATAGTTCAGACTCTTGGGCCAAAGACCTGATTGTGTCTGCTCTGCTCCTGATTCAGTATCACCTTGCCCAAGGAGGAAGTATGGATGCCCAGAGCTTCCTGGAAGCTGCTGGAACAACAACCAAGATGAACCCACCACCTAAGTCCCAACAGAACTCTGAGCAGTCCAGTCTTGGGTCTTCTCGGATGGGAGGCAATCCTGAAGAGGCCGAAAAGAAGGATCTGATGAGTGTCTTTTTTAATTTCATCCGGAATTTACTTGGTGAGACTATTTTCAAAAGTGATGATAGCTTTGAAACAAAACCACCCAGTCACAACAGTAAGGAGGAAGACAGCTACCCTGATTCATCTCCACCAAGTGGTCCTCAAAAACATGGTGGAGGTGGCGGCGGCGGTGGCGGTGGCGGTGGTGGTGGCGGTGGCGGTGGCGGCGGTGGAGGCGGCGGCGGAGGCGGAGGTGGAGGCGGTGGCGGTGGCAGTGGCGGTGGCGGGGCCATTGCTGGGCTAACCAAGATGGTGGCTAATCAGCTGGATGGTAATATGAATGGGCAGATGGTAGAGCAGTTGATGGACTCAGTGATGAAGTTGTGTCTCATCATTGCCAAGTCCTGTGACACTCCCTTGGGAGATCTGGGAGATGAGAAATCTGGAGATGCCAGTAGGCCGACTTCAGCCTTCCCAGATAGCTTCTTTGAGTGCTTACCAGTCAAGGGCACTGGGACAGCTGAGGCTCTCCTACAGAATGCCTATCAAGCTATTCATAATGAATTGAGAGGGATGTCGGTACATCCCCCCGAGGGCTCCAACAGTGCCAAGGTGATTGTCAGCAATCACAACATCGCTGACACCATCCAGAACAAGCAACTCCAGGCCGTTCTCCAGTGGGTAGCCGCCTCCGAGCTCAACGTACCTATTCTGTATTTCGCTGGTGATGATGAGGGGATCCAGGAGAAGGTAAGGGAGAAGCAGGACAATGAAATTAGGGGAACTGAAAGGGAGGGTCCAAGCCCCAGAAAGGGAAGGACTAAGGAAAATAAGGGTTTCAGGTTAATACTTCTCTACCTTGGACAGATAGCATCTCCCTCCAAGGAAATCAGAGTTATCATCCAATGTCAATGTTCATTATTTCTAAGTGGCAATAATAACATTTCACATTTATATAAATGTTTTACATTTCTACAAAGTGATTTGTAAACAATTCTGTGAGCATAGTATGATAATTATTATTAGCCCCATTTTACAAATGGAAAAAAAAGTGAGACTCAGAATGGACCTATTTAAAGTCACACAGTTAGTAAGTGGGAGAACCTAGACTCAAATCCTCGGTTTTAAGGGTCTTGTTTTCAGTATTTGTACCAATATAGGGGGCTTCCCTAATTTTTTTTCTTTGAACGATTAGAAGCAAAAGAAAGGAAACAAGGGAGTTATCAGTCAGGCATTTATTTTTATTAACTGAGTGGAATATATAGAATAAAAATGAAGACTTCTATTAGATTTGATGAGGAGTCAGAGGTAATCTAGTATACCACAACTGAGATAGAAATAGCTAGTTCTACTGAAAAAAAGGGCAATTTATTTATTATTTGATAAAAGGGAATGAGAAGACCTGCTCCCCATATTCAAACTATATTGAAATGAGATCTATCACTTGAGCTTATCTCCCAATTGTTCCAATTCAGATTTCAATTTGAAACCCAGAACTCTATCCCCAACCATCTAGCTGACTTATGTGGATCAAGAACCCTTTGGCCCTCCTGCCAGCAGATGCCAGATAGATAGAGATATTTCCAGGCCTGAAGTCAATAACTTATCAAAGAGAAACTATGATACATCTGTGCTTTAGGGTGTTAACTAAAGATATAGGAACTTTTTATTTGGTTGGGAAAGAAATCTAGAGCACATCTGGGAATCTGCCTCTGTTCCTAAAGTATTCTGGAAAAAATCCTGCCACATCACTCTTTTTCATTGTAAAAATAGAAAAAATAGTGTCAAGGTTCTCTCTCCTCAAAGAAAGTTCCCAAAATGACCTCTCTCTTCAGAAGCCCCTGTCTTCCATTGGTAGCAATGATGAAACATATTGCGAGTCTGAGGTATTTATTTTCCGGCCCAGGACTTCATAATCCTTGGTTGTGCTGTTTAAATTCCTTTGGGAAAGGGTCCTTTGTTTCCTATATGGATCACAAGAAGGGGGTAGGAATTATCAGTTCAAACTGGTCTTCAAAGACTTGCCATCATATCCCAGATATACAACTGAAGAAAATTGCTTATTGTGATATTCTTTGTGCCAGGTCTTCCTCAGTATCTTTCAGTAGAGAATTTGTTACCAATGTCTATTTTTCTTCTCTTTTTCTTCCTTTCCCGGTCTTCTACTTACCATAAGTATATCTGCCAAATGTTTAAAAAAAAGAAAAGAAAAGAAAAGAAAAGAAAAGAAAAAACACAAAACCTTTATGGTGTTAAGGAGGGAAGAAAAAGAAAATAAGCTAATAGATTTCCATATGCAACTTCCCAAGTAGATATGGGTTGAAGATCATTTTTATTTTATAACAATTGGAATTTAAATTAGTGTCTTATACTAAAAGTCACCTGTTTCAAGGTGTGTGCTCTGTTACACTAACCTAGAGTAATATACCCCAATCACTTGATATATTCCTTGGTAGGTTGGTGGCAATTTCTCTTAGCAAGTTGACTCAAAATTCCCAATCTCTTATAAATGTATGATGCCTAAGGTGCAATTTCACTCATAAGAACATAGGATTTAGGACTTGATGTGATCTTAAACAACACCTTGTCCAACTTAGCTGAAGAAACTAAAGCCTAGAAAGATTAAGCAATTTTTGCTTCATATTCCACAGTAATAAACACTAGAATTGGAATTTTTATTTTTTTTCTTATATCTTTCCACTATTTCAATTTAATTTAATAAACTTTATGAAGTAACTGTTGTATTCAGGGCATTGTGAGAGACTTGCAGATGATACAGAGATTAAAAAATGATGAGTCGTCTTGTGGAATTTATAACCTAATAGGGATATAAAATTGTACAAAATTATCATAATATAATTTATAGAATGTAATATATATAGAAGTCAAAGGGAAATGAGATTAAGGAAGAAGGTGTGGAATCAGTGTTCTAGCTTAGGAGAATCAGTGAGGGCCTTTTAGAAGAGCAAAACCTGGAAAAGAACCTTGGAAAAGGATGGCCCAAATTTCAGATTATAAAATTTCAACTATTTTAAAATGATCTGATCTCATGCTTATAAAACTCCCCAAAAGGAAATGATTGGGGACCCTATCCAGTTCAAAGTTCTTTGTGCCACTATTATTAAATCGTACTATTGGCCACTCGAGGGACTTAACACTACAACTGACCAACCTTTAATTCTTCCAAGGGGAGATAGTCCTGAAGTGTATTATTATTATTTAGACAAAGATTATTCTTTGATGATCACAGCAAATGCCCTTTATACCCACTTCATGCTCAACGGTCTTCTGTGGAAGGAGGGGGAAAAGAGAAAAAATTAAAAGCTCACTCTTATTCACTCTTATTTTTGAAAGAGAAAAGCAAACAGATTGTCCAGGGAAGTAAGAGTAAACCAGATACTTCTATTTGCATAGCTTCTTCATAGCCTAACACTGCCTCTACTTTAAAATATATCTTTTTTAGTCCTTTCAGGATCTTCATTTATCCATGTCTTCCAATTTTAGCTGCTAATCCTGCTAATGATTACAATGGAGATACTCCAAAATCAGTTATATCATCTTTAGTTCATTACTAAAGTCATAGTTGCCATCTTGTTTTAAAATTTTGTTTAAAATTTTCATTCACTGGCCCCAAAATGAAGTTTTCCTAGACCAAAGACGCAATGGCTCCTGCTTTTTCCAGGTGAATGGTGAATTCTGATAATGTTCCATTACTTAGTTAGGAGGAAGCAAGTAGAGAAAACGGCCAATTCTAATAGTCTCCTAAAATGTCATCTTGATCTTCTGTTAATCCTGTATTGCAAAGGAAGGTAGTCTAGAATCTCCTAGTTATAGAACTCAAGAGTAGAAAGAAGCTCTTATAGATCATTTACCCCAAGACTTTCATTTTACAGATGAGAAGAATTATCCTCAAGGGACTTGAGATTAGAGGAAAATTAGATCCTATGGATCTGGGGTCACTTAAGTAGCTAAATGACAGAGATGGGATGAAAATCCAGGCATTATTACTCCCATTCCAGTGCTCTCTCCAGCACCACTCTTCCAGTGGTGGTTTTTGTGGTTCAGATATTAAAGTCTCTAGATTAGAGCAGTGAAGAATCTGCTACCAATCTGTGGTAGTCCCAAAATATCCCAACAAATGAATCAGATTATGTCATGCCTATTTTGTACTAAGGAAGTAGATAAATAAAATCAAGAGATTATAGCCAAAAAATTATTTTGAATTCAGAGGGCCTAAGTTTTAATCTCAGCTTTGTTATTTGTTATTCATATCATTGTGACCTTAGAACAAGTCATTTTAGTTATTCAACATTTATAAAGAATTTACTATGTACCAGGTGCCTATCTGGGTCTTATATGAAAAATATGGACTTTGGATTAAAAGATCTCCCTTTTTGATCTAAATTTTCTTGGATTACTTGCTGCCCAGGAGAGAGAGGGGAAAAAAAATTGGAACACAAAGTTTTGCAGGGGTGAATATTGAAAACTTGTCTTTGTATATATTTAGAAAAATAGAAAGCTATTTTTTAAACAAAAAGAGAAAAAAGAGAATAGGGCTAGATTGGGCATGAGTATATGAATATGGCTTAGATGGAGACTGGAAACACCATTAGCATCATTAGAATATCCCAAAAGTTTGGAATGGAAATAAAGAATTGGGGACAGAGGACTGTGGGGTGTAACTGGATTGGAAGAACAAAGGAATTTAGTTGCTTCTTGGAAGGAGCTGGGAAGGAAAATATTTTTTCCTTTCTAATAACAAAAATAATAGCTAATATAAAGAACAAAGTTCTTTATAGATGTTATTTCCTAAATTTTAACTCATAGTCCGGAGATAACAACTTTAAGATGAGTTTGGACGTTATTTCTCAATACTACTCATAAAATCATTATCCCCAGTTGATGAAGGTGTAATCCATCTCCTGAAAGGAAGAAAGGAATAGAGTTGTACTGAGACCTAACTGTAGTGGAAGGGGGAGAGAGTTTTAGTCTCTTTGATCAGAACTCCCTTCTTCTTAGAGAATAGAAGAATAGGGCAAGCTATGAAATGATCACTTTGAACTTTTCTGAATTAGACTTAAGAATTTATGAAACTTTAAGTTTTTATGTTTGTTTTGTGTGTGGATTCTGAAGTAGGAAACAGTGGAACATTTTACTTATTGCTTCTTTAGAAAATTTTACTTGCTGGTTCTTGGGAAATTTGGCTGCTATAAATCAGAACTAGGCTCTTAATACATCACTATAACATTTTCTTAACATCTTTCTGTGATAAGTAGCAACCCAAAGGAAGAACAAAGTCTTAAAAGGCACACTTGGCCTGAGCTGAGCTGCACTTGTCATTTAGGAGTTCAAATAAATCTTAAAGGATTTTCTAATAGGCTAAAACATTAAAGTGGGCATCGATTATAATATATGTGATGGCATCAGGAGTTGAGACAACTTCATATTGGCATATTGGCCTGCCTCTAATGGAATATTTTTGGGGGGTAAAGCAGAAAGAGTACTAGTGTCCAGCAGGGACTCAAGTAATTAATTCAAACATCAATTCTCTTTGAAAGACAGAGTAGTGGTAATGGAAGTGGCTTTAAAAGATCTGAGCTGGTTCTACACTCACTTAGCTGTGTGACTGCCATAGGCAAGTCCCTCCACCTCATTGACTCCATCTTTAAAAGGGAGATATAATTACTCATCCTCTGCATCTTACAGGGGTAATGTGAGGAAGGAAGCCGCTCTTAACACAACTTATAGTGTAAACTATTGTTATGTGGGATTGTAAATGTCAAATTGCGCTTGTTCTGAACTGAACCTCTGACATACCCCAGGCATGTCCTCGATATAAATGGAGCACCTGGAAATAAAAAACCCATCCCCCAGCTTTTATTAGTCAACTAATTGGTAGAGCTTAAAAAAAAACCCTACCATTAAGATTTGTCACTTATATCTCCCCTAAAAGCAGAGCAATTTATCCATTGAGGTTTGGGGGGTTAGTTTGGGTGAGCACACTATTCCAGATAAACAGCATTATTATTGTTGCCATTACTGAAATTAATTGTAATCATTGGTTCGTTCTTTCTTACAGAAAGGGTGGGGAGGGAAAGTGTGGGATCAAGTTTTGTTTTTTTTCCCCATTGGGTATCTTCCTGACCTGCCTCCAAGTAGCTCAGGTAGGCTGAATAAATATAGTAATGTTCATGTTTTAGACTTGCAATGAGTTTAGAACCATGGAAAACTTTGGAAGTTTCTGTATCCAGACCACTGTTTCTCTATACAAACTCTGCCACATTCAATAAAATGTTGTCTTTCCTGTGAATTGCTATGCCCTCCACAGTCTCAGCACCAAACCTTGGCCCAAGAGCACAAGGTAAAAAGGAAGGAGGGAAAAAGAAGGCAGTCTCTTTGAGGAGCATTTCACTTTTTGTTATTGGACCCATAGCACTAAACACTGCCACAATAATAAATGCTTGTTTGAATATAATTGAATTAAAAGGACAAGGATCCTATATCCTGTATCCAAAAAGATACAGAGGTGCCAGCTTTTTAAAGTTGGAGGCTTTAAGAAATAAGGACTTTTAGCAATTCAAGTTTTAAAGACTAGTAAACATTGATGGATATTGGGAAAGATGCATGATTGGGAAAACACTATGAGCAACACCATATTTCCCAGGAAATCATTTCAGTTCCTGTCTTTAAGAAAGATAAAATTCATTAGAGAACTCTTTTCCTATTCCCAGACAAATGATCAATGCCATTTGACTCTTTAAAGGACTTCCAGAATGGTAGATAAGTGGCACAGAGGATCGAGCACTGGCTCTGGCATCAGGAAGACTTGAGTCTAAACCCAGCCTCAGATATTTGATGCATACTGAGTGACCCTGAGCAAGTCACTTAATCCTGATTTTGCCTTGAAGGGGAAAAACCTTCCCACAAAATTTTTTCTTTTGTAAACTTAACTGCCCCCAGCAAATACAAACTCAAGTTCTAGCTTAATTCTTCCCGTTGTAAATTACCAAGAATTAAAAAAAACCCTTTAGGGATCTCTGACCATATATAAGTTCATGATCATCTGACCTTCCATTACTTTTTTGTCTGCAGCTCCTCCAGCTTTCTGCTGCTGCAGTGGATAAGGGTCGAAGTGTCGGGGAGGTCCTACAATCAGTACTCCGCTATGAGAAAGAGCGGCAGCTGGATGAGGCAGTGGGGAATGTAACTCGGCTGCAGCTACTGGACTGGCTGATGGCAAACCTGTGAGCAGTGCAGGCCCTCTGTGTCCCCTTTCCCAGCAGTGGGGCCGGAGGCTGGACAACCCCCTAATCCCACTCCGTGTACCCTCCCCATCTCCACCTATTTCCCCCACCTGCCTGCCTACCCACTGTCACAGAGCCCTGACAGTCTCCATACCACTCACGTGAAACACATGACATCTTATGCTGGTCACTGAATTTTGCAGATTTTCCTATCCAAACGAGCATGGACGTAAAATAAAAACATTACAATTAAAGGGCTCACAATGTTTGGTTTCATTGGGGACTTATGGGGTGACAAAGATAGATATCTTAAGTTTTGAAAAACAATTCTAACCAAGGTATTAAACATATTCAGGCTGGGAGGGGGAACCCCAAAAGAATCCATCTATCACACTGCCTTTAAACCATTACAAAGAGTCCAGTCCAGATAGGTTGTTTCTCTGTTCTCCCTCAAGGGAGATATCACGACCTTTTTATAACTCTTGTACAACGTTACTTTAAACCATTACAAAGAGTCCAGTCCAGATAGGTTGTTTCTCTGTTTTTTTAAATTTATGTCCCTCAAAAGGAGATACCACGACCTTTTTATAACTCTTGTACAATGTTACATTAAGACTATTCGTTCTGAATGTGAACTATTTGCATTTTTATTTTTCTTTCCGAGTTGTTTTTACCTTCTAATCCAATTCTCCCTGTGCAACAAGAGAACTGCTCGGTTCTGCATACATATATTGTATCTAGGATATACTGCAACATATTTAACATATATAGGACTGCTTGCCATCTAGGGGAGGGGGTGGAGGGAGGGAGGGGAAAAATCGGAACAGAAGCGAGTGCAAGGGATAATGTTGTAAAAAAAATTACCCTGGCATGGATTCTGTCAATATAAAGTTATTATAAAATAAAATAAAATATTTAAAAAAAAAAAGACTATTCGTTCTTGGTTGGAGTGGAGAGGAAATCTTGTCACCAGCCTTAACATAGTTGAAGACAAGAAGTTACTATATATATTTTCCCTGTGTTTTGAAAGGCATCCAATAATAGGGAACGGAGTACTAGGACTTGTTTGGAAGAAATTGGGTCCACTGTTGCAGAGGTTGAAGAAGCAGAGGAAGAACTCAATATGATCATCAGTACCAAGTCAGCATTCACATTTATACTCCATGACTACTGTGGGTTTCCCCCATAGATCTATTCTTGGACCTCCTCTTCATTGTCTCACTTAGTGATCTTACCAAATGTGGTAAGCTGGGTGACAAGTTTAGCAAAGGTAAATTCTAAAATGATTTAATTATGGATCTAAAGACATTAGTGTGCCTCATGATTTTGATTATCTCTACATTAGTCTATATATATGGCTCCAGGCATTCTCCTTGGCCACATTATAAGAATATGCTGAATATGACATATGACAAACATGAAAAATCGCATTGTTTTAGTAGAGCTATTACATTCAGCCATATCTCCCCCCCACCATTTTATTGAAAGGCAGTCAATAATAGTGGATAGAGTGCTAGGACTTGAAGACAATGGGTTCAAATCTCACCTCTGACATTAGCCAAGTGACTGTGGGCAAATCACTTAACCAGTTTTTCCAGCTGTGAAATGGGAATACCTTTAGCACATAATCCCTAAGTCCTACACAAATACCATTTTTCTTAAAAGATTCTAGAGAAAAAATGTGTAAAGATGGGAAGTATAAATATGGAACATTGTACATACTGTCAGAAATAGGAAATATATTGGTTAGTTTTGATGAACTGTTCTTAATCTTTGTTACAGGAAATGATTTTCTGGGTGAATTTAGGGTTTTTTTTTAATGAATATGATGTTAAATTATAATTTTTTTCCCAAGGGGGTATGGAGGGTATGAACATAAGCTATGTCCACTATAGGATAATAGGATAAGACCAAAAGAATCTGAGTGATTTTTAATGTTGAATATTGTCAAACTGCTTATCTAGACCCTCCAAAGTGTTCCAAACACATACTGTTCTCTCTCCCTTTTAATTATGCTTCTTATTGCTTATATATTTTTCTTTGACCTGAAGAAAATTAAGACTTGATTTCATTTACAGATATAAGCCAGCATTCCGTTTAAATGATACAGAAATGATTGGGATAGAGTCTAGGAAAATAATCCTGACACAGGTTGAAAAATACACAGTCACTGGTCTGTTTCTGGTTGTGTGCATAAACGTGTGTTTAAGTATATTTATAGAAGAGGGAAATCACACCCCCAGCAAGAGGAATCATACCAGCTGGCTGTGTGAATGGACATTTTTTTTAATGAACCTATATAAATTAAAAACAACAATCTGAAATATTGTACAATATAAGAGTTGTCTCTAATATAAATCACTGGTGGAAAGAAACAGAATCCATCCCCAGTGAAGGTCATACAATGGGTGGTAAGAAGGATGTAGAGTTCTTGGGAGATGTCTCTTTCTTATGTTCTCCCTCGAAGCCTGTACACTCCTTTGATTCCTCATTTGCCTCTGGTTTTCCTGTGGCTTCTGCTAAAGGTGGCAACCAGACCGATTCTTCTACTTTGCCTTCACCCAAAGATTGGGTGGAGACCTGCTGGTCACCACAATGTTGATCATTCCCAGTTGTTCCACTTTTGCTTGTGTCTGCTGTGATCTCTATCCCGGAGGTCTTTTCTGCTAAGAGAAAAATAAAAGACAAATGAATAAAAAATGTTGACATATGAGTATGCCTTTCCTATACTCATATACCTGGTGGTGGTGTGTTCCAGGGAAAATCATGATGGAGATGATAATAATATAATCATTCTTCAATTATTTTATTCAGCTTCTAGATCAGGGATGGAGAAACAAGCTAAGAATCAAATTTCTTCTACCTCAAAATAAATACCAAAAAGCTTAGCCATATTTATGCCCTGTGCTTTCAAAAATACAACAAAGCTTAAAGAATTCTTAGCAGTAATAGCCTAAAAGTATTTGATAAGGGTATGTTCTTTTCTCTCTATATATCTCTGTTTCTCTGTGACTGAGTTCCCTTTTATTATGTGTATATATCTTTTTTCCCCCTCTCTGTTATTCACTTTGCCTATCTTTGTCTCTTTCCACTCCTATATATCCCTTCTTCTTCTGTGTCTGTCTCTATTGGTTATATTTAAGACAGAAAATATTTTAAAATAATTTGCTGTTTTTAACTGAAAAGCTCCATGTATTTTTTGCATATGCAAAATACTTTATATTTCTTTCATTCTAAAAAAAAATAAAGCTGTACACTTATATGGCCCCCTTGGTGAATTTTAACAGGGGTTTCCTCAATGCAAAAAAAAAGGAAAAAAAAACTTTCCCCATATCTCTTCTAGACATTTATCATATTACTAAGAGATTTTGGTATCAATACAAATCTAGTCAATATTATATTCATTTGAATTTTAAAAATAAAATAAGATTAAATAGCATCTTCTATTTATTTGCATTCTAATTTTAACCTTTAGAAGTGGTAGCAACAATAACTCATTTTCATAAAGTTATAGTACTTTATAATTTATAAAGCAGTTTCTTCCTACATTGCTAGAAAGAGTTTCCTCATCCATTGGTTCCTTATACATAGATCTAGTCAGCCCTTAATGAAATCACAGGTCTAGTGTCCCTAAAACTTTTTTTTTAATTACTCTGAGAGGCAATTTTCTAAAAAACAAAACAAAACAAAAACCCAAATAATCAATAATCATGAAAAGTTATCTAAATCACTAATATTTAAATAAATGAAAATTAAAGTAATTTGGAGGTGCCACCTCATACTTATATTACCAAATGTGACAGAAAAAGAAAATGACAAATGCTGGATGGGAATATGAAAAACCAAGGACACTAATGAACTATTGGTAAAGCAATGAACTAGTCTAACCATTCTGAGAACAATTTAGAACAATCCCCAAAAGTCTGTAAAACTACATACTCTTTGACCCAGAGATACTACTACTAGATTTGTATCCCAAAGACAGCAAAGAAAAACAGAAAAGAGGGAATATTCTTGGAAGATGGTGGAATACACCAGTAAATTTCAAGCTCTCCAAATTCCCCCAAAAAACAGAACAAATTTGCACCTCAAGGTAAACATAGATTGGTGAAAAGCCAAGAAAATTTGGGGCATAACAGGGGTCCTCCTGATACAACCTAAGAAGATTGAAACAAAAATCCCAGTCAGAGATTAACTTCAGCTCCACAGAATCGCTAAATGGGGAGCCCTGGAGCTAGTTGGGTTTGTCTGGTGGCTCAGCAGGAACCACAGAAACTTTCACCTCCCAGACATTTTAAGGAGTCAGAGTCTGAGTCAGGAAAGACTGAAGCTTAGCTGATCAGGAGTGCCAGGCCCAGTTGTGCTGCAGGGATAAGGCCCTGGGCGAGAAGGAACAAGCACACTGGAAGTGCCGAAGCAGTTGGGGCAAGGATGCTGCTGTCTGCGGGACTTGCTTGAAGGGGGGGAGAGATCTCTTGGCTTGGGATTCCAGGTCAGAGAACAGAACTGAAGTAAAACTAGAGGTACCATCCCCTCATCCCATGATTAAAGGTGCTTACACTAATACTTTTTATTAAAAAATAAAAATAAGAAATGAGTCGGCAAAGAAGAAAGAATCCAACCATAGGAAACTTACTATGGGAACAGGAAAGAATGAGATTCATTTTAAGAGGAGGGCACTGAAATTTTTAAAAAACCTTTTTTCACCCCAAAGATTAACATTAAATGGCTCCCTGCCCAGAGAGAATTTCTAGAAGAATTCAAAAAAGACTTTAAAAATCAAATAAGAGACATTGAGGAAAAAATAAAAAATAAAAGCCATACAAGAAAAGATTATTTGGGGGGGGGGGGGCGGGGAGTTATCCAACTAGAAAAAGAGATAGAGAGGAAACTAACTCTTTGAAAATTAGAACTGGGCAAGAGGAAGCCAGTGAAGCTATAAGAGACCAAGAAATAACAATGCAGATTCTAAAGAATGAAAAAAATAGGACAAATGTAAAACATCTTATGAAAAGAAACAGATCTAGCGAATAGGTCAAGAAGAGAAAATATAAAAATAATTGGACTACCTGAAAACTGACCCCCCCAAAAAAACAAAACCCTGACACAATAATGCAAGAAATAATCCAAATTGTTCTGGAGAGAAAAAACATAAGGAGAAAATAGAAATAGAAAAAAATCCACCAATCACCACCTTAAAGAGATCCAATCTAGAAAAATTTGCAAGAAACAAGGAAAAAAAATTCAAATACTCTGGAGCTACAATTAGAATTGTACAGTCCTTATCAGCAGCCACAATAAAATGCTGCAGGTCTTGGAATTATGTCTATTGTCAATCAAAAGACTTAGGCCTGTGGTCAAAAATATCATATCCAGCAAAATTATCCAATAAGAATCAATATCAAAGATTAATTTCAAGGAACTTACCATGGACAAGTTGTTTGTGTTTTTTTTAACATGGGAAATGTATGTCATATGGTTAACATTGACAGCAGCAATAGGGTAGCTCAAAACAAAGATTAGAGCAGAGTTAATGTAAAAATAGTAATTATGTTTTACAAATGAGGTGCAGAGAAAGAATAGACAGAGGAATTAGAGGGGGGAAGAGGCCGCTTAGTTTTAAAAACCCACTTACATCGGGAATGGGTTAAATAGGCAACATTACATATATATCATAAAGGGTATAGCACCCTCCAAAATCTATAAAACAATAAAGGGGGAGGGGATTGCAGTCGGGGGGAGCAAAGGGTGCAGGAAGAAGAAAAGGGAGGGATCCATAGATGGGGGAGGTTAAGTTTTAGCAATGCAAGTTAAAGAGTAGAATTAAAGCAGAGAGTCAGCAGAGATAGGAAAGATACATGTTGGGGGGGGGGTAGGGTGTGTAGATGTATACATAAATATATCCTTTCTTAATCACAGCTGGCTGATGGGAAACAGGAGTGAATGAAAGGAGGAGGAAGAATAAAGTTAAAAAATTGCACAACATAGAACAAAAATACAATTTACAAGGAAGTAAAAAAAAGATGGACACATGAATATAATTTCTTCTACTAACACACACACACACACAACACACACACACACACACACTTTCTTGAATTGGTAATTCATTGTTATATATTTTGAATCCTCCCTGATATTCTGCCAGACACATGACAATGTTCTCTTTTGTTTTATTTTGTTTTGTATTACTTTTGTTTTTCTTTTTTATTTCATTATTTTAATAAATAATAAAAAATTATTTAAAAAGAGAGAGAGGGACCCTTTATATATGAAAAAATTTATAGGAGAGCAGCTCTTTTTGTGGTGGTAAAGAACTGGAAACTGAGCGTGTCCATCAATTGGGGAATGTCTAAAAAAGTTGTGATTGTGATGGAATACAATTGTGCTGTTAAAAAAATGAAAGAAATGGTTTCAGAAAAACCTGGGAAGACTTATATGAGCCGATGCATAGTGAAGTGAGCAAAACTAAAATTATTTTTAACAATGACAGCATTATGATGGAAAATGCTATCCACTTCTAGAGACAGAACTGATGAACTCTTGAAGCATATTTTCCCACTTTATTCCTTTTTTTTAAAATAGTATGGCTAAAGTGGAAATATGTTTTGTATATGTATATAAAGGATATCATATTTCATGCCTTTTCAAAGGGTAGGAGAGGGGATGGAGAAAGCATTTGGAACTAAAAATTAAAAAAAAAATTAATGACACAGTGAGGTAAATGGTAAATGATGCCAGAAAGAATCTCAGGTCCCAAGAAGTTAATTGATTTGCCAAAGCCACTGGAAGTGAGTGAGCTGAGAATATGATTCAGTTCTCACAACTGATCTCAAAATTCAACAAGGATCCAAACAGTTGAGAATGAGTAGATGTGTGTGGATTATGCAATAAAAAGAAATCGCAGAAGGGGAAAAGGTATAAAAATAGAAAACTTTGGAGCTATTAGCTGTAGGTAGATGATAGCAAGAGAATAGGAATTACCAAGAGACAAGAGAGTCAACAGTAAAAGGCTGCAATTAGTGAACTGGAGTTCAGTGAACCTATTAGCCAAAGACATTTAGTCCAGAGAATTCTATGTCCAAAGTCCTCCATGGATACCTGACTCACTGTACTAAAGAACTAGGAAGTTGTAAGACTGCACCTGTCTTTCCTGAACGGACTTGCTGCTGGGTTTTCTCCTTCTTTTCTGCAAGGTAGCAGAGGCTGGTTTTCTTTACGTTCTGAGTTTTGGACCGTCCTTTAAGATTCCTTGACTCCTGAATCCAGACATGTTTGAGAGCCTGGTCAGGAGTCATTCGAAGTGCAGGATCCCATCTAGAAGAAGCCAGCAAAGCCCCCAAAAGAATTATTTTTCAATGAATTATTTTCTCTAAAATGCTTTTTGAAAATAGCCTATATAAAAATATTTCTAATTTAAGACAAGTTAAAAATCAAAGGTATCATTATAAAATAGGGATTACTATATCTGTTAGACTATAATGACACTCTGAATGTCATTCCCATTACATGTGTCAATGTGTAGACATACATGTATATTGAAAAACATTATAGAATTATGTAAAATTCAGTTTTTACATAAATCATATTTGTGGGGACAGAAGGAAAGTGGATTCTAGACTTGGCCCAATCATATAATTAGTTTCTAGTTATAATAGACTAAATATTTGTGCAATGTTTTAAAAAAAATAGGTTACAGTTGCATGGGGTTCTTGAAAGTTTCTCTATATGTTACTTAAAAGAAATAGTAAAGAATATCTCTACCCATGAGAAGCCCATACAATCAGTCTAAAAGATTTTATCCATTAAACACCAGAGAGGATTAAATTCTTGAATCACAGATCTGTATCTTGAGAAATGCTCAATCAACTTAACTGATTTACAGTTTCACTGTACAGAAGCTGTGTACACAAAGTTCAGCTCTTTTATGAACTCTTTAAAAGTGAAAAGCTTTGAGACACTAAATGAAATTCTAAGGGAAGGGTGCACACCATGGGGAATGGGTAATATTGTCATCAGGATTACATCCAATACTTATTCAGTTGTTTTAGTCATGTCCATATCTTTATGACTCATTATGGTTTTCTTAGCAAAGATATTTGAGTGATTTGCCATTTCATTCTCCAACTTATTTTTACAGATGAGGAAAGTGAGGAAAACAGGGTAAGTGACTTGCTGAGAATAATACAACTTAGTGAGTGTCTGAGGCCACATTTGAACTCAGATGTTGTTGATGTTAAGCCCTGTGCTCTACCCACCATGCCACATCTAGCTACTGCACCTACATTCAATAGTAAGAACCTATTTTCTGAAATTTTCAATTTTATTTAATCACTTTTCTCACATCTTTATTGCACTCTATAAAAATTAGTTATATTGCATTCATTAGATGATTTCAGTCAAATGGAGTGTACTGAGTATGCTAAAAGCTATTATAGCTTAAAACGTCACTAAAATTTTGGGATACTCTGAAGTTATAAAAGTGCAATTTGACCCAAGCTAAGAAAATGGAGTCAATTCATTGAGCTGAGCTCCAAACCCAGTAATAACGTAAGATTTCTTGAGTGCTAATATCCTATACTAAGTTTTCCATACTAAAATTAGCACTGAATTGTGTATTGTAATGCATCATTTATGTGGATTTGTAAGGGAATGAATTTTCTAGATAATTGAAATTTGCCCCCTTTGTCAAAAACTTTCAATTTTCCCACCTTAATCAAGAGCATTTGGTTATATTTTCCCCATCTCCTTTAAGAGATTTTACTCAATGTTATTTAATCTTTGATTAATAGTTCAAACTCATCATTGTGAATATCAGTTATTGTGATGTGCAGAAATGTTTTCAGAGACTCCTAAGCTAAATGATCCCATACTATTATCATTTTAATCTCAGAAGGATATTTTAAAATAAAATATTAAATTTTATCATGTTATATTATTTAAGTAAATATATAATAACACAAAGGAAATTGATTCTATTGAAATATAGTTATCAACATTTTTAAAAAGCAAGTTCACAAACTCCAAGTTATGAAACTTGGCTCTTAAACCATCCTTTAATCAACTTCCATTTTGATATTTCTGATAAATTTGGTTTAGAAAATCAAGTTTAAAGGTTCATCTTTAAAATAATTAAATTTAGAATAAATATATTAAGAGTAAAGACTCAAGGGCCTCTGGTATAAATAAGTTACATGAACTTTAGTAAATAGGTATCAAAATATTTTTGTGATTGCCAATTTTTAAGTTTTCAAATCTTTGATCTTAGAGTTCTTAGATCTCTAGAGATCTTTTAGAGTTAGTCTAGTAAATTCTAATTGTTGTCTAATCCAGAAAGGTCCTTGGAATTTATCTAATCTATCCCTTCATGCTACAGATGAAAAAATGAGGCTCAGAAGTGAAGTAATTTGCTTGTAGAAGTGGTCAGATCTCCAACCAAGTGAAGTTTCATTCTAGCTTGTGAATGCAAGCTCATTTACTCTACAGCTTCCCCAAGAGGAAAATAGGAAGCAGAATTACCTTTTTATTCTATACTTAGGGAAAATAAGCTATATAGATGGGACAAACACACATTTTTTGGTTTGGTGCATAATTAAGCCAATAAGAGATGTCAGACATTTAAGTCTCAATTCAATAATTAAATAAACCTAATCAATAATTAAATAAACCATGCTGCTGGCAAGAGGGATGGCACTAAAATCCCAAGATATAATAAAAAATTAAGAGAGGCAAAGTGATAGTGTGGATAGAAAGCTGATTTTTGAGAGGAAAATCTGTCTTCACCAACTATGTGAGCAAGCAATGCTAAGATTATAATTTCCAGCTGAGTTGCTGATCTCTTTCAGCCGAGGGATTTTCTTCACTGGGAATCCAACCCAATGAAATAAAAAGTCCAGAACAAAAACAGAAATTGACCTAGACTCTGAGCCAGATGACCCGAAGTTTAAATCCCAACTCTAACATGTATTAGTTATATGATTGTAGACCAGTCACTTAATTTTAATGGATCTCATGTTCCTCTTCTGTAAAATAGGAGTAATAATTCTTTATCAACCTTCATAAGGATATGTTTAAGAAACTCACTTTGTAAAGTTCAAAGCATTCACATTCTTTAGAATGTGGTCTGCAACTACTGCAGCCTATTCCCTTTTGAGTCTGTTTTTCATATCTCAGTGAAAACAATACAATGACATTTACTATTTCATTATGCCTGGTGGACTAAGCAGATCCAGGTCATATACAACTGCAATGGCCCTTCCAGTAGCTCGGAAGCACCAAATAAATCCATATGGGATAAGGAGGAAATGAAGCAGTGAAACAAAGTTAATTTATACTTTGTTGCCTCTGCTAAGTATGCTAATATGGTCACTTGATTGAAGAAGAAACAAAATCAAGCATTTGCTTTGAACTCCACTGCCAGGGAAACTTCTCTGCTATGTATTTCCTAGCCCCCACTTTGATGACAAAATTAATGAGGAAGAACTGAGGGAAAGATGTCCTGACCAACTCACATCAAACACTTTTTCAGAAAGTCCAGAAAGCTGGTGTCATAGGTTTTCAGCACCGTGGTGAGATCCTTGGAGTCTGGATATCTTTTTTTCCCCCTGTTGTTGGTTATATTTTTAGGAAAACCTTTGGAATCTTTAGAGATACAACATTCATTTTTAGTTCCAGGTGCAAATATTCCGCACAATTAAAACATTCTCACAACTGCTCTCCCAACTGGGTAACTGATCCTCTATAGTCAGTAAGAGACTTTTTTTTTTGTTTTATAACACTATTTTATATACATATATATACACACATATATATTTATCGTTTTATTTACAAGATATATGCATGGGTAATTTTTTTCAGCATTGACAATTGCCAAACTTTTTGTTCCAATTTTTCCCCTCCTTCCCCTCACCCTCTCCCCCAGATGGCAGGTAGACCAATATATGTTAAATATATTAAAGTATATGTTAAATACAATTTATGTATACATATCCATACAGTTATTTTGCTGCACAAGAAGAATTAGACTTTGAAATAATGTATAATTAAAGCCAGTAAGAGACTTAAATCAATAGAGCTCCACTTATTAGAGCTGGTTACTCAATTTATTCTAGGAAATCCCACTTTTAACCTCCCTACTACTCATCCCTAGAACAAGTACCTGAATTTGTAGGTGAGTACACAAGTACACACACACACACACACACACACACACACACACACACACACACACACGCAGAGTTTAAAAATGGGTGGTGAAGTAGGTACTTTGTATTTTGAATAACAACTTTTTAGTGACATCCTGCAAACTTCTGATGCTCTTTTGCACCCATCCCCTACCTTCTCTAGAAGATGTTATGTATTAAAGGAATGTAGCTCAAGCTTAATACTTAATCCAAACATGATTTTGAAGATAATTTATATTATCTCTGACACAGTGGCTCCTGATTATCAATGTAGATAATTGAATTGATGATATATACAAGTTATAAATGTAAAATAATGTGATTTTAGCATGATTTAAATATATATAAAACAAAATACTTTTCACCTGGTAAATTCTTTATTAACTTTTGAGTTTAAATGAAATGTACCATATAGTTTAATGGAGAGAAAGTTTTGACAGCCCGAGTTAAAATTTTTGTTCTACTCTTTAGTAGTGGTATGATAGTCACAAAGCTACAATTAGTGATTCTGCCACAAAATATGGCAGAAGTAAGCAAAGACCTGTGGGATAAAGTGGGAAGAAATTGGGACATTAGGCCTTAAGACCAGGTCATTAATAGGAGTGACAGGATCAGGCTGAGGAGAAACTAACTTCTTGTGTGGCCAGTAAGTATTGGAGGGAAAGGGGAAGAGATGAAGTGTGATATCTAACTGTTTCCAATTTTAGTTGATTATTCTTATACCAGTTGCTAGTTGGTAAAGAAGTACACCTGCTATCCTCCAAATTTTGGTACCATGGAGCCAAGCCCCTATTGTCCTACCCTAGTTACAGTTGCTCACACTTCACATACAAATCCTCTCTAGCCATAGTTTCCTCGTTTATATCATATAGTGTTGGACTGATGGCCTCTAAAGTGTGATGGAAAGTGCATTGGATTCATATTCATAAAATGTTGGTTTGAAATCTGGCTACATACTACTATCTATGTAATCTTGGGGAAATTACCTTCCCACAAGTTTCCTCATCTACAAAATAAAGACACTGGCTTCAAAAATCTCATCCAAAATGAAAATTATGTGTGTCTATGTGTGTGTAGCCATATTATGTCATATATGTGTGTATATGTATGTGGATGCAGGAATACATATATATATACACACACACAGATACGTGATTTTCACATACTAAAATGGATCTGTTATCAATTCAGGAGTCACCACCTAATGATGCAGATCACAACTCTATCATACCCTCCTATTCTGGGCAATTCTTTGTTTTCCAAAGCTTTGCCCTTGGGGTTCTGAAGAGGGCTGGAACTCTGGAGAGGTATATGTTAACTCAGTGAAATTTATGAGATGATGGTTCCCTCATTTACATATATACTTAGTACTTAGTATGGTGATGTAATGGTTCTCTAAGTTCATACATTATCAGTATGCTGCAATGATATAATTACAATAAAGTATATAGGCAAAGAAGGACTGGAAGAGAGATATTCTATCTTTGATCAGCCTCATGGTGGCTCTCGTGCCTCCTGCACTAAGATCAAGACTGGGCCACAATAAAAAATCTAGACTCTATTCTTGACCATTCTCGTGGTGTCTATCCTGCTGAGACAAAGGTCTGTCTGAAGGACCTCCAGAAAGCTAGCCCGAACTTTATAGGGTTCCTCTTAAAATTCTAGAGGATTTCTTTATTTTCTCCCAACAAAATGAGAGTACTAATGGAATATTTTGACTACCCATTATAATTTATTCTTGACATATGACTAAGACATCTACTTTCATTCATATGAATATATAATATGTAAGTAATTAGAATATATATAGTGTGAAATGCGTATTTATGAGTGTGAATACATATATTTGGGGAGGTAAAGACTGATTTTATTGATGGATATTATTCATTATAAGGTATACCTTCAGAACTCACTCAAGCACTACTACTCAGCTCATAGTCAGGTACTGAAATTACTTTAGATAATCCTCTACCACCATCCTGAACTTCTTTATTACTGCTGATGACCCCTGGAACAATTTGACCAAAATTAGAAAGGTTTTCTTTGCCTTAACTATTACAATTAGGGATATCCAGGTAAATGTTTAACAACTGAAATCTGAAAGCAAAATTACACATGACACATCTTTAAGATTAATCCTCATTATTAACATTTTCTCCATAACTTTCTTAAATGTAGACAATTAACAAAACAATAAATTAAATCCTTATTTGTAGCATTTACCAATTTCTAAAGTCTAAATGCTTGCCCTTGAAAATTAAGCAATCAATTCTTGAGAGCCTATTATGAACTGCTTCCAGCATATTCCTGCCTATAATCTCCCCTACTCTATATCCCACTTTCTCTATATACTAACATGATCCCACCTTTTACCTATAAAGTTGAACCATCTATAAGACAAGAAATTTCTAAAATGCATTCTCAGATCACAACTAGTCCTAAAAGAACTTGGGTCACCAATGCTCCATTTCTTAACAGTATCTTGTTAGTTGGGTATATGTCCTCCTAGTAGGAGAACCCATAAAGACTAATGAGGATAGATACACTCACTAGCTTGTACAAAAGAAGATCCATTGGACTACAATTAACTTTAAGATGAGGGATGGTAGCTGGCTAATTGCCCTTTATATCTAGAAACCATAAAGAGGAGAGTTGAAGATTCCATAGCTAGTAGGTGCTCCTAGAACAAAAACAGTGCAATCCCAATATTATGATTTTCAGTTTTATATAGGTCATCTTGTTAACCCCTAATTATCATTTTTATCTAGTGAACTATCTATACATACATAGATAGATACATAAATTACTTATCTTTCATGTATAAATTGGCATTCAACATCCCTCTCTTTGTGTTACCTGGAACTTGAGAAGTAGGTGCTCAAATTTCCAGAGCTCTAATCTTTCTCCTGGGCTCCAAACCTGTATCATTAACTATTTGCTAGACATCTTCAAGTAAACATCTTATAGGCATCCCAAACTCATTCTATCTAAAACAAATCTCATTTTCTTCCTCCACAAATCTGTTCCTTCTATAAATTGCTTCATTTTTATTGAAAATCCCATCACCTTTCCTGTTATATAGGCTTATCATTTCAGCATTATGCTTGACTTTTCTCTCCTTTACTCCACATCTCCAGTCAGATGTCAAATATTGTGGTTTCTTCCTCTGCTACATATATAACATACAAGGTCATAACTATTGTTCATTCCCTCATTACCAACCCTCAGGTTTCTTGCAATAGCCTCCTAATGTAAGGTCTCTTCCCACTCTGATTCATCTATTACATATAGCATGGCCAAAATAAACTTTTTTCAAGGTAGGTCTGATCATATTTCCCTGAGTTCAAGAATGTTCCTGTAGTTTAAACCACTAAGTACCATTAGTATTTAAAGTCCTTAATAATCTGTTCCCAACCTAATATTTCAGACTTATTATTGTATATCATACTTTCATAAACCCTATATATTACATTCAAACTGTCCAACTTGTTCTTCCACAAACTTAGCACTGATTCTCCTGTATTTATGCCTTTGCAGAGAGTCATAGATTTAGAACTTTGGAAGAGAATTTAAGAGTTCACCTCTCAATTTATATTGATAAGGAACCCAGAGAATCATAGGTTCAGAGGTTGAAAGAAAATAGCTGGCATTTGAACCCACATCCTCTAATTCCAAAGCCAATATCTAACTTCTGCTCCAGGCTTATCTCTCATCACTAATGCCTGTCAGAATGCTTTACTTTACTTCAAAAATCTGTTTGAGTGCCATTTTTGTTGGCAAACCTTTCCTGACAATCCCAGCTGTTGTTCTCTATTCAAATTGTGTATATACTGATCTATTTACATACTGTATCCCCAATAAAGGGGCAGTGGGGTCAACAATACTCATATTTGTGAGTTCAAATCTGGCCTCAGACACTTACTAGCTGTATGATGCAGGGCAAGTCACTTAACCCTGTCTGCCTCAGTTTCCTCATCTGTAAAATGAGCTGAAGAATGAAATGGCAAGCCACTCCAGTATCTTTGCCAAGAAAAACCCAAATGGGGTCATGAAGAGTTGGATACGACTGAAACAAATAAACAACAAAATCCCCAGTAGAATGTAAGTTCCTCAAAGTCAGACATGTTTTCTTTTGTTTTTATTCCTGGAACTTAGCACAATGCTTCAGACATAGTAGATACCTATTAACCCCCATTTTATTGGATTGCAATTGCCAGTCTCTCTTCTATGAACATCTCTTCCCCTCATATTCTGACAAACTTTTAGCTAATCTCAGTTCCTTTTGGTTTCTTATGTTTCTTACCTGAAAGTTTTGGTTTCTGAATTTAATTTCTAAGCTGAATTTGTCTTTTTGGCATAGATTCAGAGAATGTAGCACTAGAAACTTTCTTAAATTCCAACTCCATCATTATATAGATGGGAAAATTGGGGTTCAAATTGGCTAAGAAAAGTAACTGGTAAACCTCAAAAATGTTATATTTATATATAAAGTGAATGGTTTGTCCAGGGTCCCACAGGAACTAAAGTGGGAGAAATGGAATTACTACCTTTCTCCATATCTAGTCATGTTTTCACTATAGCATACAGGCCTTTCAATTTCACATTTGAAGGAATATCTCATTGACTTTTTAATATCCTCAAATAGATAGTGCTGACCTCATTGCCATCACTAACACTGTCATCTCTCCAGGGTCATAATATTTAGAACCAGAACAGACCCTAGAAATTGTCAAATCCAAATCTCTCATTCTACAATGAAGATGGTGAAATTATTTGCCTGAAGTCACACAGCAAATAGCAAAGCATGTCAGAATTGTGTCTAGAGGTTGCAATATGGGACCCAGGCTAAAATTAGCTCTTGAGTACTTGAACTGAAGGTTAAACCATAGCTCTTGAGTACTTGAACTGAAGGTAAACCAGGCTGACCTTTCCAATTTCTTTCCAGCATGAAACTACTTGTGAATGCTTCTGGCTTTAAAAGATTTTCTATATGGGAAGATATGCTTTCAATTCTTAAGAATCTAGTCCCACGGCCTTTTATTTTTCCTAATGTGAAACTATTTTTAATTTTCCTTTAACCCTTTGGATTGTTTAGTGTTAGGGAAAAGAGAGCAAGGCAAATACTGCTCAGGTAGTTATGTAAGTATAAATTGTTGACAGAATAGATAGTAGGGGGTAACTACTGGCTGTACTTTCCTACCCATTAAAGTTCTCTGAAAATCATAGATTCAAAACACATATTCTTCATTCATACCCTTTATATCTCTAATAATGGCTAACACAATGGTATGTATGTATGTATATATACATATACATATATGTCTATGTGTGTGTATATATGTGTGTGTGTTTTTAAGTATTTGTGTGTAGTATATGTTTGGTCCAGAGCTGTGATTTCCCAAGAATCCCTCAATCAATAACATTGTTCTGCAACTTCATATTTTAATATTATATATATATATGTATATATACACACATATATATCAGTATATCATAGAAAAGAGGCATGGCTGCAGCAAATTACTTCAATATGCATTATGCAATATCTCAAGCTGTTTTTTTTTTTTTTTGTATCAGTTGCATGGATCTGGTCAAATTCAATCCTGAATATAACCTGGACTTTCTTACTTAGACTTGCCATAGCTATATCTATCTACATGGTAACCCTTCCCACTCCCCCACCCCCCCTAGCCACTAAGTGAATGGTTCTATTTTCTCTCTGAGTTGAATCATTCCAGAAAAAAAAAATTCAATCTGGTTTGATCTGTAGGGGAAAAATCTAAAGAATCAGCTAAGTGTTACTAGAATTAGAATATAAAATTGCAAGCTCAAAGGCAGAGACTATGACTTATTTATCTTTGTACTTCCCTAAAGACTCATTCATTGGATTACACATTTTCTTTGGTGCATACTTATGATTTCCTAAAATTCCTTAAGCCAATGAAGATATTCTACAATTCATAGTCTTATTGTTGCCTTATGCACCTAATAAGTTTCTTTTGAATGAACAAAAATCTTCCTGAAGGTCCTTTATGTCTTATGTCCCCAGTAGATACCCCAAAATGCAGAGAGCATAGGTACTTACCAAAGAATGTCTGCCTCCTGGAGGCGGTCTGAATTAAGTAGAGTGGTGGTAGACCCAGCACCTTCAACAGACAATACAAAGGAGTTTATTCATCCTTACTGGAGTTACCATGAATAAAGTCAAGAACACCTGAATAAACACTTACCATTTTGTTCTGAAGAAATGCTAAACCCCAGCTTGAAAAAGGTGCGTGGGGATAGAGCAGCTTAAAGGATCACTTACTTTCATGTTCTTATAACTAAATGTACTTGGGTTCCTCAACCAGACATTCTCCATTGCCAGAGATGTCAGAAGAGGCTCAATAATTCAAATAATCCCAAGGAGTAACAATTAGGCTATCTTTTATCTCAAGTTTTGGAGCTGATGGGTAGCTTTACAGTAAACTTGATTTTTTTTTGGTCCAGGTCCAATCCTCATCTCATGTCCTCAAGACTTTGAGCAGAAGTAGTGAATGTGCCAGCCCTTGATGCTGGGACAGAAGTTGATGTATATCTGCTCAGTCTGGGTCTGACTTTGTGCTGGGGATAGTAATAAACCCCACTCTCTGGTTCTCATGCCTCACCTCCATAATGCAGGCCAATTGTTCTACTTCATTCTCCCCGGCAAAAAGTGGGTAGCCAGTGTACAGCTCTGCCAGAATGCATCCCAAGCTCCACATGTCAATGGCGGTGTCATAAGGTTGGCCCAAAATCACCTCCGGGGAACGATAGAAACGACTCTGGATGTAGGTGTACACTACAGAGGGAAACACATGGGCCTACTTGTGTGACTATCCTTGATCTTCTCCCATACCCTCCTTCAAGAAATCTTTCCTAGTGTGGTTGATAATTATAAGATTAATCTTCATCTCCAAAGGCTCTGTTGGTCAATTTGTTCTATTCTAGAGAGGCCATATGAAATTCATCAAGCTGAAAAGAAGAGCGAAAGAGGATGAAGAAGAAGGAAAAAAGATGGAAGAAATGAAGGAAGGAAGAGAAAGATGACCATAGGATCTTTTAGAAACAGAAGGAATTGTAGAAAATATCCAGTCCAACCCTCTCACTTAACATATGAGTACATTTTTAGGTGAGATAGTGTAGGATAGCACAAGACAAGCAAGCAGACATGGAAAGTTTGAAATCTATACTGTAAGCTCCTTTAAATTATTTTCAACCTCCCCTCCCCCCCCCAAAAAACCCTCTCTTTTCTGATTTTTTCCAATTATAGCCAAAGGCAACATTCTTCCAGTTAACCAGGTTGACAACTTCAATGTCTTTAACGCTTCACTTTTCCTTAATCCCACATGTCCAATCAGTTTAGTTGCCAAATCTTGCTTTTATCTTCATAACATTTCTCACATCTATTCCCTGGCTCTCTAGTCATACAGATACTACTCTACTGGTGGCCTTTCACCTTTCTCTTGGACTAATGTCTCTTAATTGGTTTTCCTACCTAAGTCTTTTCCCATTCCAATCCATTTTTTAACAAGCTGATAAAGTGATTTTTCTACTCTCCCACCCAATAAATTTCAATGGCTCCCTATTGACTTATTTCAAATAATATTTCCACTTAATCTCACTCTTTTAAAATGTCTATTTCTTGCCTGAGGTGTACAATATACCCAATTATTAGTACATTACACATATTATATATACATATTGGAGCTAGATGCTCAAAATACTGATTTAGAATACTAGAGGTATTAAACTCAAAACATAAATGATCTCTTGGGTCACATGTTCACTTAAAAAATCAAAAATTAACATTATCTATATTTTAATATTTTTTTTAAATTTTGTTAAACATTTTTCAATCTGGTATCAGTGGGACTCAGAAGCTTTTTGGACTGCTTGACACCAGAGCACTGAGTTTGGAATACATAATCAAAACTGTTTGGATACCTCTGGCTAAGATCATAGACTTGGGAATTTTCTGCATGAAGCCATAGCTTGCCTCAAATAAAGATCACCAGTAGCTACACTCCAAAATACCAATATCTTTATTTCTAACACAAAGCCCATTAAAAATTCATTTGGAAAATTCACTGTTGATTTAATTCTGTCAAAAGAATATCTCAACAGCAATCTCCCTTCTATTCTTCTGAGTCTCCAACACTAATTGTTTTGTTTCCTAGACTCATTTGCCTAAAATTCAAGTAGCATGCCTATAATATTTATTCCTTATTTTTGGTTTTGTTCCAATTTAACCCATTGCATAGATCATCTTGCTATGCCCCATGAAGCCCTCTTCACATCCACCCACCATGCTTATTATCTTTAGATCAAGTTAGAGCATGCACCTCTCCAACTTCTATTCATTGTTATCAGTTCTTCATACTGGAGTCCATAGATCATAAAAGGTCTAAATACTGTCCTTTTAAATACTTGAAAACTGTTATTATATCCCCTTTAAAGTCTTCTCTTATCCTAACTATGCCCAATTCCTTTAGTTGAATATATGACATGTTCTTGAAACTCACCATGCTGTTCTCTCTTAATCATTCTCCAGATTATCAATGCCCTTCCTAAAATGAGGTAATTAAGTGCTATAATGCCATGAATTTGTCTATAACAAGTTAATCACCTTCCTAATCTATCATCCATGAGAGGGCAGAATAGCCTAGAGAGATACAGAATGGATAGTGGATAGAGGGCTGGAGTTGGTGTAAGAAAAACTCAGATTCAAATACCACATCAGATATTTAGTAGCTGTAGGACTATGGTTAAGTTGATATAATTTTTTCTCAGCATCATTTGTAAAATGGAGATAGTAATAACTGAAGTATTTACCTCACAGTTGGGAGGATTGAAATGAAATTCTGTATAGAAAAACACTTAATAAATCTTAATGTTAATCATTAGTAGTTATATGTACCATGACTTTTAAGAAGTACTCTAAGATTGGATTAGTTTTTTGGGTGTCATATTATATTGCTGTGATACTATTAATATGAATTGCACTAAAACTGCCAGAAATTTTTAGATGAATTTCTGTCTAGTCATATATCCCTTATCTTGTAGGGATTCATTTTTTGAACCCAAGGATAAGATTTTGTATGTATTTAGATTAAAGTTCACTTTATTAGCTTCTTGGTGCTCAAGACTATTTTAGATCCTAATTACTATTTAACATTCCTCTCAGCTTTGTATTACCTAGAAGTTGATAAATGTTATATGTGCTTTATTCAAGCCATTGATTTTTTAAAAATGTTATAACAGTACAACATTGAGTACAGATCCCTTGGATACTCCATCTGAGACCTCCTTCCAAGTCAAAAGCTAATATTTACTCTAAGTGACTCTTCTATAGGTCTAGCAATTCAATCATATCTAAACTCATCTAATTGTACTATCATCTAGTCATACCTCTCCATCTTTCACATAGGAATAGCAAAAGAATGTAAAATGTTTTGCCAAAATCTAGGTAAACTATACCTTACAGAAGTCCTTTGATCTACCAGGCTAGTAGTCCTGTCAAAAAAGGAAATACGATTAGTCTGGTATGACCTATTGAAGCCGTTCTGGCTCTTTATGATCAGTGCTTCCTTTTCCCCCCATAGAGATATATTTTATTGATGGCATTTGTTTTTATATCAGCATTATTTCCCATATGTACAGATTGAAACTTTCTCCTTGGTGACAAAGAAAAAATCTGATAAAGAAACCTTTTCTAATAATGTTATTAGACCACATTCCTTCACAGTGATTTCACAGGTCTGTCAGGATCAGATAGTAGGCTTCTTTATCTATTCTCTAAAATTTTCATTTGTTTTTTCCATTGCTCAGAGTTTGAGTCGTCTTTTCATTTACATCATTATATTTATGGTGTTAGAAGGTATTAGAAGGCAGAGAAGAGGGAGAAAACAGTCAATGAGAGCCAAGTCTTTGGAGCATACACAATAGTCTGAATGGTAATCCACATGGAAGCTTGGGTAAACCCACTTCTGAAAATCTGTGGTCCTTTCCTGATTCAGAGCATATACAAGTATTCAATCACTATCTCTTGTTGGCTTCCTACCAGTTTTCAGTATGGTGTTGAAAAAGCTTTTGGATTAACTTTGAGTTGAAACTGAGTGTACAAATGACCTGAATACATAAACTCTCTTTTCTTTGGTGCTTTTCAGTGAGAAGGAAGAAGAAATGCTATGAGCCTTTGGATGGGGAAGATAGGTAGAAGTAGTAGAACTTTCATGGTAAGTTCTGTCATAGCTGTATTTTCCCATGCATTCTGCCATATGGCCAAAAACACATAATGCCATCAATTTGTCTCTTTTGTATTTTATTCTTTCCCAATCTTAGGTGAATGAATATCAGAAATGGAATAGGCAAGGTTATAGTCCTGTAAGTTTTAAAAGGCTGATAGATCCACCAGAAGTCTAGCAAAACTGGAGTCTAACCCAAAGTATACTGGTAGTCACAGCAACCAAGCTTGTTGAGGAGAGCCCTAAGGAGAAAGCTGCTTACGCTAGCACAGAAGTGAATTGAACCATCAACTAAGACACCATTCATGTTCCTCAGGTAAAGCAGCAAACTTTCCATCAATTACATAACAACCAGAAATGAACTTAGTGGGTAGAATGTTTGGTAGTCATTACTTTGATTCTGCTTTCTTCAGAGACTAAATCAGTATGTAGAAAGAAGAGTGTTCCCTGGTTGGAAGGTTTTTTATTTCTGTCTTTGCTATATCTTCTTGGTAAATATCACTTAGTAAAAAGCTAGTCAAAATGTTAATTGGTTAATTGACAATGGTGTATATTGAAGAAATATTGTTTGAATGATATTTAGAGAAACACAAATGATTGAAAGATTAAGATGAACAATATTAGGATGAAATTTCCCCATCTATCTTGGTTTGCCCTAGAATCATGAGAAGAAAAGTAGAAACCAAGATGGGACTAGAAATTATGAGATCATTGGGTATTTTGGAGGAAACAGTTTCAGTTGATTGAAGAGGTCACGAGTCAGACTGCAAAAGATTGAATAATGAATGAGTGAGAAGAAAGGAGTTAGAGATAGCAAGTATAGAGAGTTTTTTCAAGGAATTTAAGAAAGGGAGGAAAGATAGAGTTCTACCTACTGGGTCCCCATTTTACTCTTAAGCTATTCTGGTGGTACTCTTCATCCTGTAGTCTGAGAAAAGGGCAGATCATTCAAAAATGGGAAAGAGCTTTATCCTGCCAAGTGTTTCCATTTCACTTGGCCATACTCTAGCATAGTGGGCAGGATTTCAGAGGTCCTTCAGTAAATCTGCTAAGAAGGCTGCTGATCAGGGCTTGTTCCACCATCTCTCTGAATAAGATGCTAAGTACCTGAATTACTTTGTATAATTTTGCTATAATTAATCTTGCAATAACAATTCTGTGACATGCATAGACTTTCCTGTGGACCCCCAAGCTCATCATTGGCTATATGGCCAAGATGAGGAATAATATAAAATTTTATTGTCATTGATGCTTGTGGAATCAATGAGAGTTTTTTTTTTTCCTAGCAATAAATCCATATCTCTAAACCACAACCTGAAGAGAAAAAGATTGTGGAGTTCTCAGTTTCATTTTGCTCCCTCTCTTTCTTCTCTACATTTCTCTTCTCCAGGTTCAGTAATTCTCCTATTTGTTCATTTTTTCTCATATATGGCCTCCTTCCTTTCCCCTAAAACCTTATATTATTTTTCCTGCTCCTTTTTCAATCTTTCTCCAAACATTCTGTTATCTCCCAGGAAGGCATTGTACTCTCAAAGGTCTTGAAGTTTTGACTAGGGCTGTTAGAATACAAAGAAATACTAGAGTCAGTGGCTTACACAGATATGTATTAAGCCACAAGTCAAGAAAAGAAATATTTCATTGAGAAAAAGAAAATGAAGGAATCTCAATAGGGAAACTGATAAAGAATCTCACCTCTTTGATCTTCATAGCAGCTTGAGCCAAAGTCAATAACTTTAACTGAAACATGGCCCCTTTGGTATAGAACAATGTTCTCCTAAAGAGGAAATAAAAGACATACTCACAATATTGCAGTAATATTCTCCTCATTAAGAATACCTTCTGTCTTATTTTCCACATAGCTGAGTCCTATCCATCTTTCAGAATAGCTCTCAAATTCATCTTTTTCAACAGGCCTTCCATGATTACTATAGACCATAATGAGCTTTGCATTCTTTGAACACATATTGCCTTCACTGACCAGACCATTTATTCAGTCCTTAGTACCACCAGTACTTAGTGTCACCAGTTAGGTGACAGATTGGAAGGACTACAAGGTCTAAAGTTAGGAAGACTCATTTTCCTGAATTCAAATCCATGACACTACGGTGTGACCCTGGACAAGTCCCTTAACCTCAATTTCCTCACCTGTAAAATGAGCTGAAGAAGGAAATGGTAAACAACTCCAGTATCTTTGCCAAGAAAATCTCACAAATAATTGGACACAACTGAAATTACTGAACAATAAACTAAGTACTAACATTGTTACTTAACTGTGTTTTATGTGTGTGCCTTGTCTGCATAACTAGATTGTAAATTTCTAGTTTTTACTTCTGAATGTACATTAACACCCCATAAAAATATGTAAGAATTCATTAACCTAGAATTCATGGTGCTGGAGTCATAAGACTATTAGAATTCTACCTTGGCCATCTATGTTGCTTTGGACAATTCTTTATTCCTCTTACTGCAAAATAAAAGAGATTGCTAAATAATCTTTCTAGATCTCTCAGAATTTTCAAATTCCAAATTTTTTCCCACCTTGCTATTTTATAAAAATGACAGTAGAGGGCAACAAAAGGCAATAATTTGGGGGGGGGGGGAACTATTAGCCTTTTTTATAGTAGATTATAGGTACACCTAACAGGTTTGGGAATAGCAAATTCTGTAATCTAATCTACTGAATTAGGGAAAGTTAAAGTGATCATGGTCAAGGAGGCAGGACCCTTGGAGTCTCCTCCTAGTGAATGTGAAAGGATTATTGATAAGATATAGTTAGGCAAATTGGTAATTCCTTGAAGTCATCTTTTCTCTTTTCTCTAACTCAAATCAGTTGCCAAATCCTACTGAATCTATCTCCATGTTTCTGCCACCCATTTCTATCCACTCATGTTGTGAAAATACTAGTTCAAGTCCTTACCACATCTCATATAATATCTCTGCCTCCAGTCTTCTACTTTTCAATACATTCTCCACACAGCTGTCAAAATCATCTTTCTAAGACACATGTTTCCATGTCACTTCTCTGCTCAAGATTTATCAGTATCTCTACCTACTGCCTCTTTGTCTGACTTAATAACTAGTATTCATGTAGGATTTTAGTTTTGATACAACATTTGATTTGATACAAATCCTAGAAATTATACATTTCTATCATCATTTTACAGACAAGGATCATTTTATGGACAAGAAAATTGAGATGTTAAATACCTTGCCTAGAGGTCACACAAATAATAAAGATATAAGGATGCAGTTAAACCCGGATCTTCCTTTCTAAAACTTGATTGGTCTCCAACCTATCCAAAATATCATCCTAACATTGGTTCACATTAATCATCCCCATGCACTCTACAATCCATATAAGCCTGGATTATTTGTCATTTCTTGTCCTTGCCATCTCCTGACTAAATGCACAGTTCCATACCTGGAATACTTAACCTTCCTCATCTCTTCCTTTCAAAACCTTTATTTTGTCATCATTAGTCACTATCCTTTTACAGCATTCAATTTTGGTTATTTTGTTGTTTTTCTTTCTATATTATTTGTGCTCTCTCCCCTCCTAAAATTAACTTGTATTTTGTTTTATCATTTTATTTAACTGTATAAATATACATATATGCATGTGTGTATCTACATTTGAATGCAAGCTACTTGAGAACAGGGTCTTTTGAATTTTTGTCTTGCTATCACCAAAATCTAGAACAATACCATTCAAATAATTGTTGCTTTATAGTGTCTATTAGATAGAAAAGAATTATGTTTCTGATGGTAATATCAATTAATTAATAATAAGAGTTCATATTTTATAATGTTCCAAGATTTACAAAGTACTTTCCTTAAAGAATCATTTTTTATTTTAAATTTTATATGTCTATTCTAGTGTGGTCAGATCTCCAGGTAGTTTTTTTTTTTTTTTAATGACTTGCTCCTATCCCATAGACAAAATAAAAACAGTAGAGTCCCAATTCCTCTTTCTCTGAAACCATACTATACATATAAAGATGCACAGTAATTTCCTAAAATTTTTGTTCTTTCCAAAATGTCCTAAGTTGATCTCTGCTACTATCTGTCATATTACCTGTGATGTGTCTGTTTCTTTGTGAGCCCATTTGGAGTTGGAAAAGATATGGTTTGCCATTACCTCCTTTAGTTGATTTTACAAATGAAGAAACTAAAGTAAATAGGGATAAGTGACTTGCCCAGGGTCACACAGCTAGTAAGTCTCTGAGGCTGATTTGAACTCAAGGAGATGAGTTTTCCTGATTCCAGAACAGATGTTGTATCCACCCAGATGCCCATCATATTACCTATTAGACACTTTAAAATATTAGCTGAGACTAATTACTGAGAAAATGACTAGTGAAATATTCTAGAAGACAAATTGTAGTCATGCAAGAAATGGTGCTAAACATTTCATGCCTTCTGGCTCAGAGATCCAACTAATAGATTTATATCCAGAGGAGATTAGTGATAGCAAGATAAAACCCATGGGAGCAAAGTTTCAAAATAGTATTATTTATAATAACAAATTCATGTCCAGTGATTTGGAATAGCTGAAGGAATTGTATATCAATGTAGTGGAATATTATTCAACCATAAGGAATGATGATTTCAAGGAAACTTGGAAAAACATATTCAGTGAAAAGAACAAAGCTAAATATGTATGTGTTTAAGTATGTGTGTGTGTGTGTGTGTGTGTATAATATATATTATATGCAACAATGTATTTTAAGTCAACACTGATAAAAAGCAACAATAGAACAAAGACAATGGGAAATGTAGATCATAATTATTAAAGTGTAACCATTCTTTCTGTAAAAAGTAAGCTAGAAAATGGGTAGTTTTATTATGCAATAACAAAAAATATTAAGAAAATATTAAAAGAAAAGAAAAAGATGGTTCGGTTCCAGTCTTGATTGTGACCATAGTTAAAAAGTCAGATGTCTATTCAATTTTAGGGAAAATGGTCAGGAAAAGTAAGAAAAGGCATTGTAAAAGAGGTACTCACTGGTTTGAGATCACAGTGAATGATTTTCTCTACATACAGCATTTGCAAACATTTTAGAACTGAGAGTGTAAAGCGTCGAATCACAGATAAGCTGAATCCCTGAAAGCTATTATTCTTCAACAACTCATATAAATTGATCCTGGGGAAAAGAGGGAGAAAGATCAGTTTAAATGAGAAAACATATATTGGATTTTTAAAAATTTATTAATATCATTTGTTTTCCCTCACCTTAATTTTTACTTATATCCTCAAAGACTTATTCTTTTTAAATTTTTTTTTTAATGTAGCAGAGTGATCTTTGAAAGCCTAGGATCTAATCAAAAGGAGGAGGGGGGCAAACAAAGAGGTGATAAAGCAACTATGAAAGAGACACTTATGACAGCTGATTTCTTCACATGGTACAAATTAATTCCTTGAATGATCAGAAAGAAAGACCGAGTCTCAGAATGACCTTTAAAAGTCAGTTCATTAAATCCAGCAGAAACAGTCAAGGAGGAATTCAGCTCTTGATAAGAAAAGCAGAAGCCTAAAGATAGAGAAAGGGATAATGTAGGAAACTCCACAAAGCTGAGAGGGTAGAAAAGACTCCAGAAGAACTGCCAAACAGCCCTTTGTGTAGTGGCTAGAAACTGGAAATTGAATGGATGCTCACCAATTAGAGAATGGCTGAATAAATTATGGTATATGAATGTTATGGAATATTATTGTTCTGTAAGAAACAACCAGCAGGATGATTTCAGAGAGGCTTGGAGAGACATGAACTGATCCTAAGTGAAATGAGGAGAACCAAGAGATCATTATATACTTCAACAACAATACTATATGATGATCAATTCTGATGGATATGGAGCTCTTCAACAATGAGATGATTCAAACTAGTTCCAATTGTTCAATAATGAAGAGAATCAGCTACACTGAGAGAGAGAACTATGGGAAATGAGTGTGGACTACAACATAGTATTTCCACTCTTTCTGTTACAGTCGTTTGCTTGCATTTTTGTTTTCCTTCTCGGGTTAGTGTTACTTTCTTTCTAAATCCGATTTTTCTTGTGCAGCAAGATAACTATAAATATATATACATGTATTGTATTTAACACATACTTTAACATATTTAACATGTATTGGACTACCTGTCATCTGGGGGAGAGAGCTATTTTAAAAAAAAGAACTGCCACAAAGAAAGGGACATGGTTTCTTGGGCAGGCCATAGGTCAGAACTAAAGCTACATTGCTGAGTTTTTTTTTTTTTTCCAATAAAGAACGCAAGAGGGTAATCCTGTTTCTCTTTCTCCCTCTAGAATGCCTTTATAATAACTTAAAGATTTTTTTCTCTATACATGGGAGTTGGGAGAGTCAAGGAAAGGATAAAGTTTATCTCTCTTTGATTTATATTCACTTGCTCACTAAAAACAGTAGTAACCACTTGCACTCAGATTTTACTTATTGGGTAAATTGGAGAAAGCAACTGAAGTAGGAAACATCATCAGAGAAGTGATAGAGACTGATTTAACACTAAGGGCTTTAGTCAGAGGTGCCATCTCTAGCTGGAGGCTGAAGAAGAAAAAGAGAATAAAATAAATATAACTATATAAGTATAAGGAGATATATTTCAAAAAATTAAAAGAACATGAAATATATGGAACATATTATTTATCAAACTTATGGATAGGTGGACAATTTATGAAAAAACAAAAGATAGAGAGCAAAATTGGGTTAAAATGGATGATTTTGATTGTATTAAATTAAAAAAAAGGTTTTGTACAAATATAGCCAAAATCAGAAGGAAAAAAGAAAACTGAGCAAAAAATTGAATAGACAGTTTATCAGATAGAGGTCTCATATCTAAAATATATAAAGAACCTTATTAAATCTATCAGAATATAAGTCATTCACCACTTGATAAATAGTCAAATGATATGAATAGGCAGTTTTCTGATGAATAAGTCAAAATAATTTGTAGTCATATGAAAAATGCTCTAAATCATTATTTATTAGAAAAATGAAAATTAAGACAACTTGAGATATCATTTTATACTTATCAAATTGGCTAAAATGATAGCAGGGAAAAACAAAACCATGTTGGAGGGTATGTGGAAAAACTGGGACACTAATTCATTATTGGTGGACATATAGTTCAAGACATATATGTACCATATATGTGATATAGCATATAGCTGGGGGACAACAGAGAGACACTAAAGAAGATCGGCCAGGACTAAAAAAAAAGGTCATGGCAGTACTTCTAAAAGTATAAGAAGTATGGAAGAATGAGTAAAACAAAAAAGATAAAGAGCTATTAACAATGCCAAGGAAAGAAGGAAGGAAGGAAGGAAGAGAAAAGAAAAGGAAAAAGGAAAAAAGACAATGGAAAAAAGAAAAGAAAGACAAAAAGAAAAGGAAAATTTCACAAGCAAAGTCTCAAAAAAAGACATAGTTTACTCACAAGATCAATTAGAATTTCCTAGAAGTGAGGCAAGAGGTTTTTTTAAAATTAGAAGTAGTTTAAAGAATAATATTTTCAATTAAATGACAGTGCTAGATAAAAAACCTGAAAAAGAAATTATCACTATGGAGAAGAGTCTTAAAAAAGAAAACTAAAAGCTTAACACTTTAAAAAATCAAGAAACAGACTCCCTGAAAATTGAAATGAACCGTATAGAAATTAATGACTCCATGAGACAACAAGAAATATATTTAAAGCAAATTAAAAGTTTTTTAAAATAGAAGGAAAGTTAAGGTAGCTGTATATCAAAAAATAATTTATACTGAAAAGGGGTCAAAGAAAAATAATTTAATATAATCCAAAGTGTCCAGAAGGACTTAAGCTCTAACTTCAATTCTTCTATGGCTTAAGATCATTTTCAACCAAGAAAGAAGGAAACAGAAAAAAAAAAAAAAGATTACCCCAAAAGTTCAAAAGTGATGCAGAGATGATTCCGGAAGTAGAAGTAGTCCTTCATGTGTACCACATTGTATGAGTTATCTTTGTCCTTTCTTCGGAGAACTTCCAGGATCTTCAGCTCCACAAGGGCTTGATTGTGAAATCTGAGGTATAAGGAGAGGGGAAAATGGGGAAAATGTGACTTCTGAGTCATGTCAGAAAATCAGGCTTACCAAAATCTGTCTAATTGTTCTTCCCTTCCCACCAATGACAACTCTTAGCCTTTGGGATGTCAGATAGCAATGAATCTTCAAAGTCTTTCAGGAGAATGCTTGGACCTGCCCTCAGCACTCTATCTGCAGCTCCTTATGCATCTCAGACATTCGGCCTAGATAATCTGTTCATTTTCTTCCCAAACACATCTTTGACTTTATTCCTAGAATGAATTTTTCTTGCCAGCCTGCCAGCTTCTCTCTCTCCCTACTTTCAAACAATTCTTGAAATCCTGTTTCCTTCATGTTGTCTTCTCAGTTTGAATGGAAGAGGGTCATAGCATTTCTTTGCCCCTTACCCCACCTTAGAATGTGAGTTCTATCACTACAGGAAAAAACACTGGACTGAGTATCAGGTACAGTGAGTTCTAACCCTGGCTCTATGGTGATCTTGTAAAAATTGGACAAGTTATTGCCCATTCTGGGCCTTGATTTCCTTATCTGTAAAAAAGAAAAATGAGAGGTTAGACTAGGTGATTCTAAAATCCCTCAGCTCTTAACACACCATAATTCTCATTTCTCCAGTTTCTACTCTCATTATAATAACTTCCTTATGAAAAAAAAATCTAGCGGAGCTAGTTCAGTGGAACTTTTTCCAATTCATATCCATCTTGATATTTCTAGTACATTTGACATTTTTTGACACTTTTTTCTAGAAAAACTTCATGCTGTTTTGGCTTAAATAACATTCCAGTCTCATTATCTTTTCCTAATTGCCTATTTATTTCTTTTTGTGTCTCCCTAACTGGATACTCATCTCTTCCTTTATACTTAAATAAGTATTATCGATCCTAGAGACATACATTCCATCTCTCTCTCTGTCTCTTTCTCCATAGATATACACACACACACACATATATATCATATCTATATTTTATGTATATATCTTTAATACTCCAAATACAAATTTTCAACTGCATTTTAGATATCATTACCTTATGGCATCTAATATTCATTTTATCTAAAACTAAGCTCCTCATATTATCCCTCTAAATGTAACCCTGTATCTACTAACATGATTGCTACTTTTCTGGCTCCTTAACTAGGAGAACCTCAGAGTTCTTTACCTGCCATATCCAATGAATTTTATGAATTTTATCTAGTCAAGTCAATCCTACATCTAAAATTTCCTTCATCTCTATTTCTTAGTTCACACTTCCCCTGCTATCACCCTGAATTCACACTTTTATCATCTCTTGCCTAAAATGTTTTAAATAGGTATCTAATTCATTACCCTGTCTATAGTCTCTCCTCTTTCTAATCCATCCTTTACATTGATAACCAAAAACATTTTCTAATATGCTATTTTGAGCAATGATTCTTTCTTAAGATGCCATTCTAAGCTTGATTATCAAAAACCTCCCTACTTTCTACTGATTCTGGCATTCAAAATCTTTCATAATCTGGATCCAAGTATTATTTCTAGCCTTTTTATATTTTCCTCCTTTTCATGGACTACATTATTTCTAGCAAAATATGCTGCCATGTTCCTTCTGGTACAATGGAAAGAACTCTTGATTTAGAGTCATTAGACCTAGGTTCAAATTCTGGCTTTACCATTTGCTGCCTATGTAATGTTGTGCAAATTATTGGGCCTTGTTTTCTTTTCTTTAAAATAAGGATGAACCAGATGATCTTCAACTTTCCTTCTGTCTCTATATAATCCTGTGATTCTTATGGCTTTGCTCATCTACCCCTAAAACATTCTATCATCCACCTGATTTCTAATCTCCATTCTTTGAAGTTTTTTCCTTCAAAGAATATGTCAGGTTCCTTTTCGTGAATCCTTCCCTTATTCTTTGGGTAAAAGTGATCTTTCCTGCCTCTGGTTTTCTATAGCAGTTACCTGGACTTCTTGATATATATATATCCCTTGTTTCAAAACAATAGTTTTTCATCTATTTTCCACTAATTAGATCATAATTTTTTTAAATATAGGTATTGAGTTATATACCTATAGTACCTTAAGAAGGCACTTAATAAATTGTTATTAGAAATCATATGAGAAGTATATGAGTAAATATTTGTATTTATATTTGTTATTTATAAGTCTAAGGATAAAAGCATAATTCAATTTAATGAACATTTATTAAGTGCCTACCACAATATTAAATATTGCGAGGTTGGGGGGATAAGACAAATTATTTGTGTATTGGTGAACATTCTGAATCTACTGTTTTTATATCTCATACATAGTCTATATTCTAATATAAATTATTAAAAGAAAAGGTCTTTATCTACATAGTTCTTTTTGTTGAATTTCTATCACAGTGGGAAAACAGAATGGGGGAAAGGAAAAGAAAAAAATAGAATGGAAATATAGGAATGAGGGGAAGAGGCAGAAGGAGGAAAACAAGACAGAAAGAGAACTAGATAATGCCCCCACAGAAACAATGGGAATTTTAAAAAAGAGAGAATTATGAGGAGCGGGAGAGCTAGGTGGTACAGTGGATAGAGCACCCATCCTGAAGTCCTGTAGGATCTGAGTTCAAATTTGCCTTCAGACATTTAACACTTTCTAGCAGTGTGACCCTGGGGCAAGTCACTTAACTCCAAATACCTCAGAAAAAAAAAAGAATTGTGAGGAGAGTAGGGAAGTGGTAAAAGGCTAGAAAGGGGGAAGGAGAAAGAAATAAGTGAACCTAAAGGAAAGGGTCCAGAAAAGAGTAATAAAATAATAATAAATAATAAAATGTTTAATAACAATAAAAATAATAAAAGGATAATAACGAGTAATAATAAAACAAAGGAAAAGGTCAAGAAGAGAGTAATAAAATAATGATATGTATAATAATAAAAGGATAAAAGGATAATAAAGAATAATAATAATATAACCTTCATAATAAAGAGTAATAAAAATGCCTTCCAGGTCATATTACTGACACATTGGAGGACAAGGTATTTTCTCTAGTACCCAATACCCACTAACCTTCAAAAATGCTCCCCAGAAAGAATATGCCAAAGATAGAGTAACTATAGCTATTTTCCAATGGACAAAAAAGCAAAAAGTTCAACAAAATTAATAGCCTTATGAATTAACAATGGAAAATGCTCATTCTCCATTATTTTAGTTCCTCTCTTTGTCCTCCTCAACCAACCTCCATACCTCAATAGGGCATAAAAACTGACCCACAATTTTATGCTTCAAAATTTACTCAAGAGATTTCCCTCCATCTGCAGTCTCTGCCAGGAATTCCATGCCTACTTTTCCCCCAGGGTCTTGTTATAACAAACAGAATTCAACTCTGCTCAATCACCAAGCAAGTACAAAAGGTTGGAGGGAAGAAGGAGAAATAAGAGAAGAGGAGTATGCTTTTTTCATCTCCAATGTTTCCTAGGGTTAGGAAATCCAAAGATAATATCCACTCTACTTTCCATTAAATCTGAAAAGCAATAAACATTAAATTAGCATAGACAGTGATAAATAGAAAAGGCAAAAAAAGAAGAGAAGCAAAAAAGCAATAATGGCAAAAAAAAAAAAAAACAAAAACAGAATAAATGATCTCCATGCAAGCAAAACACACTGTTTTCAAAGAGAAGATATGTAGAGACAACTCCAAGATCACAGACCTAGAAAAATATGACAAATCAAAAAATTTGAACATCATGATATAATAAATAAGAAAATTGCCTAAAACTTCTGAATGCAGAAAATTAAGCAACAAATATGAGAATCCAGAGTTTGCCTCCAGAAAAAAATAGTCCTTTATAGTTCTAATTCCAAGATATACAGTGGCTAGAGTTAAAAATTTTAATTACACACACAAAAAATGCAAATAACCAGGAAAAAGAACTTCAAGTAAAAGTGGAAGAAAATTAGAATAACACAAAACTATTCTTCACCCACTAAAATCTAAAGAAGAGAATGGAATATTATATTCCCCTAAACAAAGAAATTCAAGGTAAAACCTAAAATGACATACTCTACTAACTTGAACCTAATTATCAATTTTAAAAAGGGAATATTCAATGAAGGAAAAATATTTTGAGCCTTCCTTTGAGAGGAAGGAAGAAGAGAGCCTAGAAGACAGTGGGTAAAAGAAAAAGAAAAGAAAATTATCAGGATAGGTGACCAAAATAAGGTCATGTCTCTGTGGTTAGAATGTTCTAGAGGGCAGTACCTCTTTTTGTTCCTGATGATTTTCAGTGCCACCAACTCATTCTTTTTGTGATCCAAACACTTGGCCACCTGTCCAAAGGATCCTTTGCCAATCATCTCCAGGACCTCATAGCGATAGGCAATGTGATCATGTAGGACCTGTTGAAGCCATACCATGGTTAGGTAAAGGATGATCAAGGGTGGTAGCTTTCCACAGAGAAAGTCTTGCTCTGAAGCTATCCAGTGGAACTGGTAACTAAAACACTAGTGTCTGCTATGAGCGTTATCCTATTATTCCTCTCCAGGACCAGAGAGGTACCAAAAGAGAACATCCTGGTTCTCACATTAATGAGCAAAGCTAAGCAAGCCTTGTTACCTCAACCACACTATTGTCAAATAAGTGGAACTACTTCACAAAGGACACGAGGCGATAACAGGCTTCTAAACAGTTTCCCAGTATTTAGGCTACTACTACTATCTCTCATCTTTGTAAAAGCCTAAAAGGTATGAATTCTCTTGGAGGCTACAAGGTAAATGTTCTATCCAACCATGGAATTATCAAGTTCTGAGTATGCATAGGCCAGAAACAATCCAACAGTTTTAATATAGGAAGAAAGGAGGGAAGTATTTATGCTCTAGCTCTGGTTCTGCCACTAACAGCAGCTTACATGAGTCATTTTATTTCTCTGAGTATGATTTTCTTAATCAGCAAAATGAATAGAGAGATTGGAGGATATTCCTTCTAGAACTAGAATCTTATGCTACAGGGTTGTCAAGAGGACCAGGTAGTTAACTGTAAAAAAGAATGGAGAAGCAATGAGGAAGTAGGGGTTGAAATAATAAGCTACTGGCATGGTAAAAGTTCTGACTCTTTTCTAATGCTTCTCCACAAGTTAGAGATGTTTATATTCTGCCTCTTCTTTACCTCAAGAATCTCTCTCCTCATCTCTGCTTTGACTAGGTTTAATCTGAAAATGGAATTGAACAAAGAGACATGGACTACTATCACACATCAAGTTAGAGGGATCTTCCAAGATACAGAAACAAAAATTTCATTTGGTATTAACTCCTAAACTAGCCGATTTTTATTTGGTCAAAATCACTATGGAGGAGTATGGAGTATAAAATTCTCATGTCTATATTCAGCAAGGTAAGGAAGTCATTTAACATAGCTTCCCTGGGATTGTTTCTTCTGTAAATATGAAGATTAGAAGACTCCTAAGGCTTTTTCCAGCTCTAATGTTCTATGATTCTGTGATCCCTTCTCCTATGAATGTGATTGTGTTTAAAAGGTGTGTGGAATATCTATATATGAGTTATGGATCTTTGTACACTTAAGGAAATATGTCTAGGAGTATACATATAATATATGTATGGGTCTTTTGTGGTGGCAAGGAATTTAAAATTGAGTGGATATTCATCAATTGGGGAATGGTTGAATAATTTATGGTGTATGAATGTAATGGAATACTATTCTTGTATAAGAAATGATGAGCAGACTGATTACAGAAAAGTCTGGAAAGACTTACATGAACTGATGCTGAGTGAAGTGAGCAGAACTAGGAGAACATTGTACACAGTAACAGCAAGATAGTATGATGGTGTAAATTATTATAGACTTAGCTCTTCTCAGCAATACAATGATCCAAGACAATTCCAATAGACTTGAGATGGAAAATGACATCCGCATCCAGAAAAAGAACTATGGAGATTGAACAAGATTCGAAGCATACTATTTTCACGTTTTTGTTGTTTTTTTCTTTCTCATGGGTTTTTCCTTTTGTTCTGATTTTTCTTTCACAACAAGATTAATATGGAAATATGTTTAAAATGATTGTACATGTATAACATATCAGATTTCTTGCTATTTTGGGGAGGAGTTAAGGAAGGGAGGGAAAAATTTGGAACTCAGAATCTTACAAAAATGAATACTGAAAAATATTGTAACATATTTTGAAAACAGTGATATTAGCATTAAAAATAATATTATATGCATGCAGGCTTGAATGAATGAAGGGACTTCTAAATATTTATATTACATTGTGTTGGAAGATGTGTAGTGTGGAGATGAATGTGTATACAAGGAATATATTTGGTGTGTTTGAATACATATTATACATATCTTGACAAGGGATATGCACAGAGAAATACATGGATGAGTATTTTAGGAGGGAGTTGCTATCTCCCCCAAAAGTAAAAGAGTCAGTTATCAAAGAAAACATCAGCATGAAACCCCTAATCCACAATGAGACACTGATCAAAATCCTGACGGTTTTTGGAAATAAGGTCATATTCTCAGTGAAGAAGGCATAACTAGCATTAATCTAGTTACTTAAGCAAGAAAGTGTAGGTCTGAATGAAATAGGAATGATAAAGTCTAAAGCAGTGATTTTTAATCTGGAGACCATAATTCATTTTATATCTATATGTACATGCATATGTGGGTGTATATATTTATATATGTGTATTCAAATAAATTTAAAATAAAATAAATAATATCATTTACAGAATTTAGTATATAACATATACTATGATATATATGTTTACATATTATATAATACAATAGACATGTATATTTTAAAAATATATAAATATAAAATATACATATTTTATTTTTATGCACTTAAAACATTTTTGAGAAAGTATAGATTTCACCCAAAATATCAAAGGGACACATAACGCATCCAAAATTATAAGAACTCCTGGCCTAGAGAGAAGGTTCTTTGCATTAGATGTTTAGAATTCTGAGCAAAGCTAGGATCTGGGTTGTATATATATATATAGCTATATACTGAAGCTATAACATTTCATATTCATATATTTCATTTCTTGCCTTTCTAATGTACTTATTCATCTATATTTAGTTCATTAATGTTCTGATCATAGAAGTAATTTTAGAGCTTCAAATGACATACTAAGTCTTAGTATCTCTGACAGATTACCTTAAATTGGAAAGGCTTATATTCTAGTATGAACCTATTGACAAGCTGGATGTTATCCTCTGAAGACCAGATTGCCTAAATTCCTAGAGCTTTGTCATCAAGTTGTCTCAAAGATGATAAATTTTACAGCCACAGCAATTCTTAAAGACCAGTTACCAAGCTGTGGAGGGGACCAGGTGCAAACTAGCTAAACCATCAAAAAAGATAAATTCTTGAATTACTGTAACCTATGTCTTATCCTCTTACTAGACTCAAAACTCTAAAAGAGCGGGCACTATATCTTTGCTAAATCTTTTATCTCCCTCAGTACGTACCTAGAACAATAGTCTACATACCACATACCACAGATCGATATTTATTCAACTGAGATGATTTTTTCTTTTTATTTATTTATTTTTATTAAAGCTTTTTATTTACAAAGCATATGCATGGGTAATTTTTCAACACTGATCCTTGCAAAACCTTGTGTTCCGAATTTTCCCCTTTTTCCCCTCCCACCCCCTTCCCCTAGATGGCAGGTAATCCAATATATGTTAAATATGTTAATATATATGTTAAATTCAATATATGTATACATATTTATACAGTTGCTACACAAGAAAAATCTGATCAAGAAGGAAAAAAAATGAAAAAGAAAACAAAATGCAAGCAAACAACAATAGAAAGAGTAAAAATGATATGTTGTGGTCCACACTCAGTTTCCATAGTCTTCTCTCTGGGTGTATATGGTTTTATCCATCACAAAGTCATTGGAAATGATCTGAATCATCTCGTTGTTGGAAAGAGCCACATCCATCAGAAAGGAGCATCATATAATCTCATTGTTGCCGTATACAATATTCTCCTGGTTCTGTTCATTTCATTTAGCATCAGTTCATGTAAGTCTCTCCAGGCTTCTCTAACATCATCCTGCTGGTTGTTTCTTACAGAACAATAATATTCCATAACATTCATATACCATAACTTATTCAGCCATTCTCCAATTGATGGACATCCATGCAATTTCTAGTTTCTTGCCACTACAAAGAGGGCTGCCACAAACATTCTTGCACATACAGGTCCCTTACTCTTCTTTAAGATCTCTTTGGCATATAAGCCCAGTAGTAATACTGCTGGATAAAGGGTATGTACAGTTTGACAACTTTTTGACCTTAGTTCCAAATTACTCTCCAGAATGGCTAGATCCATTCACAGTTCCACCAACAATGTATCAGTGTCCCAGTTTTCCCACATCCCCTCTAGCATTCATCATTATCTTTTCTTGTCATCTTAGCCAATCTCAGAGGTGTGTAGTGGTATAAGAATGATTTTTTTAAAATGGAGTTACTATGACTATCTGCATTTTTGTTTTTCTTCCCGGATTATTTATACCTTCTGAATCCAATTCTCCCTACGCAACAAGAGAACTGTTCGGTTCTGCAAACATATATTGTATCTAGGATATACTGCAACATATCCAACATATAAAGGACTGCTTGCCATCTAGGGGAGGGGGTGGAGGGAGGGAGGGGGAAAAAAATCGGAACAGAAACGAGTGTCAATATAATGTAATTATTAAATAAAAAATTAAAAAAAAATAAAAATAAAAAAGTAAATGGAGTTACTATGTTTCACAAGAAATCATCCCACATTCCTGGAGGAATTTCAATACTGTTACCTCAAATACTCAGTTAAGAAATAAAATGCATTTAGCATAATAATTTACATATTCACCTTTATATAGGAGCCATGTTCATCATCAAAGCTTGTCTTGTTATGTTTTTCAGGAAGCACATCTAACTTCTGGGCCTCAAGCCCTAGGAACCACAGTTCTGTATAGCCCAGAACTTCATTTCGCTCATACACAGACAGTTGGTTCTTGTAATATTTTAGGGCTTCTGTATGAGAAATAAAAGCAAGAATCATCTTTGTAGTTGGCTCCAAACAATGTTCCCATCAAATTGACTATCAACTAAATTCCAATTAAAGAAGAGTAAATTCTTAATGTGCTCCCAATAGTTCACAAAATCTCCAAAGCAAATGCTGCTTTTGAAAATTTTTAGTCTCGTTATTTTCTCATATTCAATTCAATATCATCTCATATTCAGTTTAAGAACTTTGTTCATATGAATCACAACCTTTTATCATTTCAGTTATACTTATGTGGTAACAATCTCCTTGCTGGTTTTTTAAAATTCTATTAAACTCTTTCCATTTCATCATATATGCCATCACTAGATGAATCATGAAGAACCCAGGACTACATAATGTCATGGAACTACATAGTCAGAAGATCACTGACTAGCTGGGTCACTTAATAATTGATATAATAGTAAGTGAGGCAGCATACCTTAATGGAAAGAGTATTGAATTTGGAGTCAGAGAACCTGGTTTCAAAAATCTGCCATTTAATAATAAAACAATTAATAAGAATAACAGCTATCTCTACATAATACTTTAAGGTTTTCAAAATTCACATCTGAACTTACACTTCTGGGAGATAGGCACTGTTACTATTCCAATTTTTATAAAAAGAGGAAACTGAGGCAGGCAGAGATTAAGAGTCACAGTAAGTGACTTGGGCTGGGTTTAAATTTAGTTCTTTTTTTACTAAAAGTTTAATATTTTATTTGCTATGCCACTTAACTGAATCACATGCCACTGACATATTAACACTGAGAAAAATCACTAAACTTTCTGAGTCTCATTCCTCATCTAAAATACACAGGAATTGGACTAAAAAACAAAACAAAACTCTTTTAGCTCTAAAATCTAGAGTCTTCAAGACTTTGATATTCAAGTTTCCTAACTATACCAAACTTTCCACTAAACTATAGCTGCCTCATAGCAATTCAATGCTGACCTATGAATATAAGAATTAGAACTAGAAGGGGTGTCTCCATATTCATTTAGTTCAAGGATTCTTAACTTGGGGTCTATGGGCCTCTAAAAGGTACAAGAATAGATTTAATGGGGAACATGAATTTGCTTAAAAAGAAAAAATATATTTTTTCACTAACCTCTAATGAAATTTAGCATCTCCCACAATTATTTTAAAATTTCAATCTGAGAAAGACTGCCAAAAAACCCCACATCAGTGACACAAAAATGGTTAAGAGACTCCAGTCCAGTCCAGTGCCTTTATATTACAGATAAGGAAACAGTTGGAATTCAGGAAATGGGAAGTTACTTTTCCAAAACTATGCAAGGCAGAGCCAGGATTCAAACTAGTTCATCTGACCCCAAATATTCTCTTTTCATCATTTTGTGTGTCATCCATCATTCAAGGTTTGCAAAGCACCTTGGCTCATAATGATTTTGGGAAGTAGATAGTTCCAGCCGTTAGATTTCTCTTGACAGTGACAATAAGTACTTGAGGACAGGTACAATATCTGACAGCACCCGTGTAGTGCCATAGTGCAGAGAGTGCTTGGCCTGGCATCAAAAAAAGTCATCTTCCGAGTTCCACTATGGCTTCAGACACTTAGTAGTTGATTCAAGGCAAGTCACTTAATCCTATTTGCCTCAGTTTCCTCCAACTAAAATGAGTTGGAGAAAGAAATGGCAGACCATTCTAGCATATTTACCAAGAAAAACCCAAATGGGTCACAGAGTCAGATGCAACTGAAATGACTAAATAACAATGTTTGATACCATCCCCAAATCCCCTAGCATCTAGAATAGTGATGAGTTACGATAGGTTCACTCAAATAATTGACTGATTATAGGTACTCAGAAACTACTTTTGGATTAACAAATTAGTTTATTAAAAAATCTGTAAAGTTTGAGACCAATTTTGTGGGAAACTTCTAAAAATGGCCTGAACTGAAAAAGAACAGACCACACGAGAGCCACAGGACTGCATCAAATGTTTTTAGAGGAAGGAAGACATCTATTTTTTTCTCTTTGTATCTTTTATCTGTAAGATCTGTTTATCAAAGGATACTGGCCTCTTTGATTTTTGTCAAGTACCATCTATTTTCCATACTTTCACATTGTCTTCCCTCATAAGTCCCAAAAAACCCTTAATGAAGTATTTGTCTTTGGTCTAAAAGAGATGGACAAATGATCATTCTTTTTAATTAAATAACCGGTTGGCCTTGTTAATAAAATGATTAAATTGCCCCCCCCAAAAAAAATTCAGTAACTCTATTATTGTTGGGTTTTTCTCCCTTGAAATCTGTAGTTCAATGGAAGATCATCTTAAAACTCTACTAAAAAGAGTGTGAGCCAGGATGATTTGTGTAACTTTGGAAGGTACTATCTTACATTCCCTACCTGGAGTAGAAAGCTGGAACCTAGTGAAAATGCAGCAAAATGGAAGAAGTAACTATCCAGTTTTATTAGACTCAGGTCTTGGAAATATAATTTCATTTATTTACAGGAATTGAGAGCCATTCATGTTCACATGCAATTTTGTTTTGTTTTGTTTTTAATTTTGGAAAGAACTTGTGATTTCATCAGTATAAGGAACTGCTAGCTAGAAGGGAAAAATTCCATCAATGCAGATCAGAAAATGCTCAGCAAGTCAGTCTTAGAGAATTACCAGAGTAGTTAAATGTTAAATAAACATTTATTGACTTGTCTGGGATCATATGGGGTATGTCCGAGTATTGTCTGAGGCAGTATATGTCAAAGATAGGATTTGAAGTCAGGTCTTCTTGAATCATTCATATCAAGAATAGCTTGAATTTATACAATTCCTTATGGCAATAAAAAGTGGTTTTTTTCTTTATCTTTTTGATTCTTACAGTCATCAGCTAAGATGAGTGATAGAAATTGGATTTGTGATTTTATTAGTATCAAGAATTCATGGAAGAGGAAATTCTCTTCACCAATGCAGATCAGAACATGTTCATCAATATATAATATTATAAACATTATCTGGGAGTTAATAATGAGTATAATAATAATTAGCATTTATATGATGCTTAAAAGCATCTAAAGTCATATATATATATATATATATATATATATATATAATTTCATTTGATACCACATAACCCAGTGTGGTAGGTGCTATTATTGTTCCCATTTTACAAATGGGGAAAGTGAGATCTAAAGAACATAAGTAAATGTTTGAGGGAGGATTTGAACCCAGATCATCCTAACCACAAATCCAATAATCTAGCCACTGTGACACCTAACAAGAGGGTCATATAGCTAGTATATATAGCAATCTATGTCTAGCATAGTATAGAAGAACCTGAATCCAGGTCCTTCCTCTACCATGTAATAATATCTTACATTTACACAGTGTGTTGTGATAATAAAGAGTTCCATGTTCTTTATCTCATTGATCCTTAAAACCACCCCTATAAGACCAGGAGCAAAGAATGTACTTGTGATTTCATAGTATAAGAAATTCATGGAAACAAGACTGCCTTCAACCATTCCCAGCTGGGAAGCCAAACCAGGCATTTTGTCCAGCAACCTCAGTTCAAATTCTCAGTCCCTAAGCACAAATGATATAGATAGCAATAGCTAGTATTTACAGGTGGCATTTTACATTTTCCTCACAAATCTGTAAATCAGAGAGTAAAATTGTTATTATTCCCGTTTTATAGAGAGCACATTGAAAATTAGAAAAGGTAAGAAAATTGTCCGTGATAATACAATTGATAAGTAGAGGAACCAGGACTCAAACACAGGTTATATCACTACAAATCTAATGATTTTCCCCCCATTGTAACATATATGTTTTCCAAGGATATCTAAAGAAAAGAGAAATCCCCTATTGGAAAAAGAGAAGGCCCCACAAAACACTGGAGCTATGGGGGCAATATCCAGGCCCACAAGAGATAAACTTGCACATTGATAGGAATGGAAGAGTCAAGTTTTAATTATGGCCTGACATGGAAAGAATTGACCTGTTCTATCAAGTCACACTCAGGGTTTAGCCACTGATGGATTCCTTGTTGACCATCCTAAAACTTCACCCTTCTTTTCCTTTACACACCACACACACACACACACACACAACTTGCTGAGAGGCTATACCTGATGCTGTCAGAGGTATCTTGTGGGGTGTCAGGTTATCCTCTGATTTGAAGGTTTGACTTTGGCTGCTGCGGCTGGATGAAGCCTTGATCTCAGAGGATGGATGGCGTTGCTTATCCTGACAGAGAGAAAGATTTGCTTTCAGGACCACCCAATCTAGAAAGACTTTTCCCCTTGTCCTTGACAAGAATATACCTAATCAATCAACTTGCAGGTCACCTAGAATTTTTTCTTTTCTCTTTTCTGGTTTTGGATTAATTTTACCATTCACTGCCTTTTAAAAATGATTGATATAGGAGGAAAATACAATTAACTTTTATTTATATTATTGTGGGTAATTTAGAATAAATTTTTAATTTATTGTATTATTTATATTTATTGTATATTATTTATATTATTGTATATAATTTAGAATAAACTTTAACCCCAGGGGAATTTAACTTGTCAACAACTAGAATAGATCAATTCTCCTCTTCCCCCTCAGAGGAAAGCCAACTAAATATTATATGAAAGACAATCTTAAGGAGTGTGAAGAAAACACCAAATCAAAAGTCAGAAAATCTATTTGAATTTCTACCTACTACTTAATTATCTATGAGACTTTAGGCAAATCATTTATGTTCTTCAGACTTCAGTTTCCTCATCTAGGAAAAACCTTTAAGGTTGAGCTAGATGATTTCTAAATTTCTAAGGATAGTTTCCTTCCTGCTCCAAATTCTATAATAATCAAAGTATCATTGAGGAAAATAAGCTACCAAATAATGTATCTATTGATAGCTCCAGGACATATACTATTCAAAGAATTTTGTGTATCTGACTATTAAAAACTATCAGTAGCCCCCAATAATGGGTTTACTTTTTTTTTCTAGTTTTCCAAAGCACAGAAAAAGTTTAAAGCAAAGGCTTAAGATTTAATGATATTATACACTGGGGGTAAGAGGGAGGGCACAATAAAAACATCCCTTCATAAATCTAGAGCACTTTCCCATTAATACCCACATTATCAGTGGGATGAATAGGTACTGCATAGAAAAAAACAAAAACGCAAATATAGCCAGAGAATGCTCCTGGAAGGTATTTAATGACTTCAAACAACTAGTAATTTCTGGTGATGTTATTGAGTGACTAAGTCTTCTCCCTCTGTTGTTGGACACATTGCTCCATTGGTCCCTCTACTGACTGCAGTTTGATAAATAAAGCAATAGAAGCAAACAAACAAACAAAAAAACTACACTGGTCCTTTGTAGGAGGGCTCTGTTTCCCATAACCAGCTTCTGGACCTAATTCTTTAGAGACGCTGTTCAACTCTAGGAAAAGCCCACAAGTCATTACTGCCATACCCAGCTAATAAAAGTCAGGCAAGATTCTTTCTAGCCTAAGAAGAAATCTGTTCCTTTGGGCCCTTATCTGTGTGGAGACCTTATTACCAGTTTAAAGGAAATTAAGAGATAGATATTCCCTGAAAGAAAGATATAGTAAAGAAGAAAAATCACTTTTCTCCACACACCTATTCAATTTTCTTGTTTTTGCTATTCAGTAGCAAGTCTCACCAATATCCCAATAAATCACATAACTTTAGAGCTAGAAAGGACCTTAGAGATCTTAGTTTTATAGATGAGGGAATGGAGCCCCAAGATGCCAGTGAGAGGAAAAGAATTATATGACTAACCCTCAGATGTACTTAATGCTTTTCTTTTCAAGATCAAACCAGTTTTCAAAGATAGTCTCTCTTGCTATCATGTCATTCCCATGAGGTTTCAATTATATATCACTATAATTTGTATTCTAAGGAAATATAAGCACACATAGGATCATAGGATACTGAGGCCCAGAAAAACTAAGTGACTTCTCAACCAGATCCCACTCTTGGTAACCAAGGATTTTTCCATCCAACACCTGCTTGAGATCTTCATCAATCTGAGACATTGACAGTACCTTTGCCAAACTTTTGCTGTTGATGAGTGGGAGGTTACTGTCCTGAGAAGAGATCTTTGCCACAGCTGTCACATTCTTCCTCCCACGATTATCCAAATGAGGGAGTAAGGTAATACTGGTGTTTGTTTTCTGCAAAAAGAGATATCCTTTTAAACCTTAACCAAGAAGTCATTTGCAGCACTCTATCCATCCCAAAGCTATGACTGATCCCTAAACCTACTTGTAAAACTCTGCAGAGGAAGGTTATTCCATAGCTTCCCTCAATGATTACCTTGTAGTGTTTCATAACCCCCAAAGGAAGAAATCCTTTCTACTACTTAAAGTAAATCCCTCTGCTTGTAACAGAAGCTTCCATTTCCTCTATTTCTCTTAGTTTAGATTTATGCAATTGAATCAATTTATACATGAGTTAAATTAAAACTACTTAAGTCTAAAATCAGTTTCCATTGTAAGGATGATCAATTGTGAAAGAATTTCCTATTCTGATCAAGACAAAAATCCAAAGGATTCCGTATAAAAAATGCTATCTACTTTCAGAGAGAAAACTGATAAAGCTCTGAGTACAGACTGAAGCATACTTTTTAAACTTTCTCTATTCTTCTTGTTTGTGTATGTTTTCTTTTGCAACATGGCTCCTATGGAAATATGTTTTGCATATTTACATGTATAAAGAATACATTGCTTGACTTCTCAGGTTAGGGGAGAAGACAGGAAAGAGAGGAATTTGGAACTCACAATTTTTAAAAATGAGTGTTAAAATTGTGTATTTGGAATTGGAAAATGTTTGATGAAATAAAAACATATTAAAATCTTTAGGAAATCTTGTGGGAAGAGGACAAAAAAGAAGTAGTAACAGCTAAAGTAGCAAGACAATTTCCAGGGTGTTGTGTCCAGGTATTTGAAAAAGGCACCCTCATCCTACTCTGTGCTGGAGAAAGAAGGAAACAAGTACACAGAATTCTCTACCTTACGCAAATATCGGTTCAGCCTCTGGTTCTTGTGCTTGGAACTTGGTTGTTGGTTTTGAATTTTATTATCCATTTGGGATGACTGAAAGACAGAATTAAGAATGCTTAGTGTTGCTTCATCCTTGATTCCCTGATAAAAACCTCTGATGGCTCACTGAGTATGTGATTTCAACTCCTTTTCTGCTATTCAATTCTGAAAATATTCAAACTTCCACAATTTAGCTCAAATCTTTCTAATTTTGGCCTAGCCTGCCTTGAAAAATCATTGCGGCACAGTAGAGAGAGCACTTATGTAATTCATATTCATACTCTGACTGCTACTTATTACCTGTATGACAAATCATTTAATCTCTTTAATACTCAGTTTCTACTTATAAAATGAAGGCATTGAAATAGATGACCTGTAAGGTGTCTTCTGGATCCAAAGCTATAACAATGACTTGCTCCAAAACAGTATAATCGTGTTGCAAGGAATCTTGGCTTCCTTATGATTTGTCACTTGTAAAATTTGACTAGTTACTATCTTACCTTTTTTCATTTCTTCTTCCTTGAAAATCTCTCCCCTTCCCTAATCCCACACACATTCTATTCTACTCATTATAAATCTTCCCATCTGGTAGGGCAGTTTTTGGCAAAGAGGATAAAGTACCAACTCTGGAGTCCTGAATCCAAATCTAGCCTCAGACATGTACTAGCTATGTGATCTTGGGTAAGTCACTTCTTTTATAATTACCTCAAAAAAAATCCTGTCCATCCTATAAAGCCCAGCTTTAATCCTATATGTCTATGAACACTTTCCCAAGTTATCCTAAGAATATTCTTTCCATACTCTGAATTCCTAGTTAACACAAATAGTTAAATTCAATCTGTAAGACTTTTTTTGGCACTTATATCTTCCCATCCATATAGTAAGTTTCTTGATGGAGAAATCACATTTTATACTATTTTATATATCCCTGACTTTCCATTGAAGGATCAGGTCACTTTGCATCACCCCATCCAATTTTGTCTTAGGCCTCTAGTATTAAAAAGTTTTAGTTCACTAGGATACAATTACTATTGCCAATGACCCATAATCAATAAATTAATCATTCAAATGTACCAAAGAGTTTCCTTGAAGCTCATTTATTTTGAATATTTTGAAAATGATTATAGTCATCTTCACAGTAGCACCCAGAAGTAGTAGGGATTAGAGTTTGATCTTTCTTATTCAAAATGGGGGGTGGTGTGGAAAACCTCATTCCTTAGAATAAATCCTAAATGTATGGTTCTGGGGTCTTTCAGCTGCTCCCGATCACCATATGGAGGAATTACCCTATAAATTATCCTAAATACCAATGTTCAAATTGAGAATCAAATGTAAAGTTAACACTTAGGAAGTCATCGACACCCATCTTATTTAGACTGAAGATGAGAAGAAAAAGGTATGTGTGAGATAATTCTAATGCAATCTCAAGGATGTTGCTCCCCATCTTGGACCACTGCCCACTTATATCCCCCAGAGACAGCAGCTTCACCTGGTGAGTATAGCTTGGAGAGGCACTTCTTGGATATGAAATCATATCTCCACTTTGGGGACTTTTAGAAGAAAACGAAACTCTTCCAACTGCTGTACACATTTGCATAGTCTTTGAGGACTTTTCATGAAACACAACAGGTTTGATAGATAATTAGATTTAGTGAGATCACAGAAGTGTCCCTGAAATCTTTGAGAAATAATCATGTGTGTCTTAAAGCTCCTCACACAAGATCAGCTATAAAAAAAAGAGTTGGTCAGTGATTGTGCTAGGCACTACATAATATAACCCATATCTCCTGATTGTCCAAACCTTTTTTTATGTAGTTAAGGAGGAGATATTTTTTCATTGCATTATGCAATGAGCTATGCCACAGCCTTCCTTCCACTGACCAAGCCAGTGAATGCCAAAGTAAATTTATGCCCTATATTTGGATCTATGCTTTGAGCAGAAGCCTAGACCAAGGAGTCAAAACTTTAATGCTTCTAGTAAAAAACAGTTGCAAAAACTCCCCAGAACAAGATGCCATGATGCATTCTTCCAAATAAATCATAAAATTAATAAATCTCTTGGGCTGGAAAAATCCTTAGAGATGATCTAGACGACCCCAATTTCTCAAACTATGGTTCATAACCCCATATAAAGTCTCATGTGTCACATGGGTCACAAAATTATGATTTATTATCAATAAATGTTTGATTTGTATGCCCATTTTATGTATCTGGGGGGTCACATAAAAATTCTCAGGCAAAAAAAAATGGAGTGGAGAAAGTTTAAGAAGCCCTGAATTCTAGTCTAAGCTCCTCCATTTCACAGAGAAGACTAAGACCCAGAGAGATGAAGACCATTGTCCAACATCATACAAACTGCAAAGAGTCAATCTGAAATTTGATTCCAAGTGCTTTCATATTAAATACAATCCTCTTTCAACAAAATCATTGAAACTTGATATTTTCATGTGAACTTCTTCCTTCAGTAGGATCAGTATTTTTCATTAAAGGTTCTGAGTCTTCCCTTCACTGGCCTTTTATCTCTTCCAAGGAAGAGAAAGAACACATTCCCTTGCTTTTCAGTATCCTCTCCCTGGTTTCCTTTGCATTTGCTCCAAATCCAGGGCTGAAAAACTCAATATTACAAAGTTATCATAATTTCCAGAAGGTCAAATTCTTCTTCTTCTGGCTTTTAAAGCACACAGTGCAAAAAGAGAGAGACTGTAAGAGTTATAAACATGTTGACACCAGACATAAGTAACATACCTGTTTTGTAATTGTTCTTGAATGCACACCAGACAAAATTACTCCAGGAAACTTTTGCTGTTGTTACGTATACATAGAGCAAAGTAAAAGGCAAAGTTAAAGACACTAGCTCAACTATGTTTACTTCTCTTTTTTGCTTTTTTTTTTTCTCTCTCGTGGATTTTCCCTTTTGTTCTGATTTTTCTCTTCTAACATGATTCATAAGAAATATGTATTTAAAAAGTTAATATACATGTATAACCAGAAAAAATAAAACAATTAATTTTAAAAAGGACACTAAGTCAAGAATTCCAAAAACACAGGCTCACAGGGAAGAGTGGGGAAGTTTGGAAGCTCTGAAAAATCTCAAATCAAGAAATCAAGCTCTCAGTTCTGACCTCTCTCTATGTCAACTTTAATGGTGAGTTTTACCACTTCAAAATCAAAAAGCATAATGAAGCAAGACCCACTATGGCAAATATCCTTTCCATTTCTTTCCCTCATGTACTCATTACATCTTACAGGTTTATGACCAAGTGATCACTATTTAGTCCAGGTATTCCCCTTTCTTCCTTTACTCCATTCCCACTCTAGCTTTTGGTTGAAAATAGATACTTCTTACCCTTATAGAAGTTAAGGTGTGTTTTTTTCTTGATTTCAGAATGGGAAATGATGTTGAACTTCTTTTTCCTAACTTTTTGGCATTCATTTTTGTCCTATAGAAAATCAGGAAGGGTCAAGAGAGAAAAATGAATTAAAAACACCCTCAATGAAAAAATAAATTCTAGACTAATTGGTACCCTAAAATTTGGAGCCAATGCAAAGGAAACCAAGAAGAGGGGGCTGAAAAAAAAGGGAATGTGTTCTTTCTTTTCCTTCTGTTCCCTTTACGTGGAAAGATAAAAGGCCTGTGGAGGGAAGGCTCTAAGAATCTTTAATGCAAGATACTGACCCTAATGAGGGAAGAGAAGAAGGGAGAGGTGCCAAGGAAGCATCTAGAACTTCGGGGATTTCAGGCCCCAAAGATTCCATGTTCTTTTGTTCATTTAAAAATCAGCAGCTCTTGGAACCCTACTTCTCACAAGGACCTCTGGCTTCAGGAAGGGGATATTTGGGCAGATGAAATGCCTGTAGATACAGAAAAAGGAGGCACCAAGCTAGACCTAGGTTCCAACTACTGTGTATTTTTCATTGCTTTTTTTTCTTTTCCCATAGATACCAGACTCCAAGGAAGTTGGTGGGGGACACCTTTTTTAAGTTTAGAAATTTTAAACAGTTAAGTTGCTTTATGGAGCTTTAAATGTCATTGATTTGGTATTGAAAGATACCAAAGGTTCAGATCTCTGCTATGTCACCTCCTAGATATATGGTGTAAGCAAGTCATTTAAACTCCATGATACTCACAATAATCCACCACCTCTCCTAGCAAGTAGTAAAGGCCTCCAGATCAGGTGGTAAAAGATTTGATGGAATGGGATGGGACAGGAAATGAATTATTGCAAATGTAAATGGGCTTGGTTTCAGTTCTAATGATTTTTCCAACCCTTTAACATCCTTGTTCTTCCTTTATCTATGAGCCTTTGCAATAAGAACCTCCCCTTTGGCAGGACAAGAATGGCAGACAAAAAAAAGCTACTTCCTGAATGAGTCAAAGGCTTATTTATTTTCCATCATATACATGGCACGGGAGATTGGGGTTCAGCATGTTATTCATCTTTGAAAGAGGATATCATGTAGAATATATGTTCTAGGTTGAAAAGTCATACATAAAACAATTTCCATCTCAAATTGCATGTTATATTTACATACCTCCCTTGTGTTAAAGGGACGCTTTGATGATAAAGTTTGGAGATACTTGAAAAGATTCCTCTCTCCTCCCCTATGACCTAAGGGAGTAGATGAGGGCCATTTTGTAACACTAAATTTTAGATGGCAAAGAAGAATCTCCTAAACCTTGATGGGAAGTGTGCAATTATTATGGAGGGAAACAGAAAAATAATGATGTCTTGAGAGATATTGTACACTAATACTGAACATTTTTCATTTATTAATGACACTCAAAAGACAGGGTTTGAGCTTATTAGAAAATGGCAATGAAGCATACGAGGAAAAAAAAGTAACTTTTGTATTTTCCACTCCCTGAGATGGATCCAGTATGTAAATGATATAGGGGCTGCTGATATTTAAGGCGGTCCTCCATGGCCTTAGTGACAGTTCTATATGAATCTGATTCAATCACAAAGACTTGGTGACTTGATCTTAAGTTCAGATCAAGTAAGGCAGATGTTAGCGGAAATGTGGCTAGCCTGGAACCATATTTGGTATGCCTCTGGCTAGGAGATGTGTGTGGAGATTGGGTCAGGGAGACAACTGGCATGTTTGGAAGCCATTCTCACAGTTGGAGACTTGCTATAAATGCTTGAGCATATATCCAGGTGACTAGACTCTCTTCACTCAGTGATTGATGGGGGGTAAAGAATCCCATGGAACAATCTAGTGAGGAAGATTACAATGAACTATGGGATGTGGGTTGGTGCTCTCAGCAGCAGCTGTATCAGGTAGGGACAGTGTGTATTATACTGCTAGGAAGGAAGTGATACTCACGTTGTTTTTCATCCACGACTCCCTATGGAACTGAGTTTAGCTTGGTCTCATTAAGGGTAAAAATCCCTGAGATGCAGGAGCCCTGGGGGAGATAAAATAATAATACTTAAATTGATCTGTGATCTCATCAACTCTGGAATAACCTCCAAGGATTCAGAATTATAATGCAGAATTATAACTGATTTTTATATTGCTTTTTCCTCTTTCCATAACATCCTGATAAAATAAATACTACAGCTACTATGGTTCCCATTTACAGATGAGAAAACTGAGTCTTGAAAAGACTAACTAACTTGCCCATGATCACACAATGTCAGAGGTGCAATTCAAATACAGATCTCTTCTGATTCCAAACAGGCTTTTCTCACCACCATTGCTTGTCCAGTAGAACAGATATAACAACTGCCTTCAGCTAGCTGCAAAATCAGGAGGTAGTACTATTTCCCAGCTGTGAAGTAGTATAAAATGCGAGACTTAATGATTCAAATAACTTTCTGACGATCCTCAGGAAAGCACAGATCTGTTAGAGGGTAAAGTGTTGGGGAATACAGAATAGATGTGAATTTACTACAGAAAAATAACCTATTATGCTGAAATTTGAAAACCCACCTCCTACCCATTTCCTTCAGGATGAGGAAACTTGAACTCTTGGGGAAAGATGCATTTAATTACAGGATGCAAATGTGGCAAGAATAGAGATACCCTTAGAGAGAAAGATGGCTACTTCCTGACAAAGTACCTAGGACAGTCCAGCATCCACATGGTGGACTGACAGAGCTGGGGCTCCAGACAGACTATTCTGTCTGGGACCTCAAGTAAATCAGGATTTGAGGAATAGAGAGCCATTTCCTTTTTGATTGATATTGGATCATAAACCAATATGCTTAAAATCTGTTCAAAAGGCAGTAAAGGAAATAGAGGTAATTGAATAGATTGGTACCAAAAAGAAATTAAATATAAGTAATCTGGTGGGGTCAAAGTACAGACTTATCAGAAGCATCCTGGAAATCAAATACTGGCAATGCAGTTCCATTACTGTTTAAATGGAACACAAATATTAAATATTGGACTTGATTAACAATATGTTGTAGGTTGAGGTTTCCCTTGACTTTATGGATAAAGCTGAAATTTGCTGACACATTAAGGGCCATAATCTCAAGAAAATCCCTGAATGATGTAAACCACAAGTGGCATAAGTAATAGATTAACTGAGTGTGGAATTGATAAAAGAGACAATGACAACCCCAGTTCCAAACAGATCATTGACAAAATAAGGAATTGATTTATGAACTGATTTACCAAGGATATATAGTTGCAATTCTAGTTTAAAAAAAAATCTAAATAGGAGGTTTCTGATCATTGTATGGGTTATTTTATATAAGGGTTGTCAACAATGCAGAACTTTTGAGTGTCTTCCTACCTGATTCAGAAAATCATTCAGGTCTAAACATCTTTAATGCTTTTTGGAGTATTCTGCTGACTTGAGATTAAACTACGGAAAGGTGAATAATGTATTTAACCCATGACTACCTTTGGAGCTTTCATAACTCACCAACATTTTTTGCCATCAAACTCTAGACAGTTTTAAAGCTTTGTATTGATTTCATAATACATAGCATGCATGCATTGATGAACTTTTCACTCAGTTATCTACCAGGGAAGGATAGATTATAGCTGGCCATACTCAACAGTCCGGTTCATTCAAGATTGAAGGTAAATGGTGACAATATCCATCTATGCCTAAAATCTGGTACTTTTTTTGAAAAGTAGTCATATTCTGAGGTAATTAGAAAGGGATTAAATGAAACTACTGAATTGAAAGCTCCTACCCACCTTGATATAAGAGGTCCAGTCCTATTTTCTGAGGCTGACAGACTTCCACTGAAAATCTATTGCTTCTGCTAATACACTTGAGCAAAACTACCAAGGCCCTCTTCAAAGGACTCCTTTTCGGGACAGAGGAAGCAAATTTCTTTGACTAAGCTAAAGAAAAGGCTGTCTGGAGCCCCAGCTCTGTCAGAAGAATGCTAATTACTATTTATGCTACTTAGCAAGTTCTGATTATAGATGCATGGCAGTTGAGAAGACTAGGTTCCAGTTGAGCTCTTTAGCATTTGGATTATGGGTTCTTCATGGAAGTGAAAATTTGGAGATTATCAGATCAGTTAGATATCACACACAAAAAAATTATTTTTACTGGTATCATTAGGTAAGAAGATCATTCAAATCATCATAACATTTGAACTATATGATACAGCCCAGAGAAAATTAAAAGCTTCAGGAATCACCTTTTCATGAATTTGTCAGTTGTCAATGATGTATGTTGTTTTGAAGACTTCAAATCACTGGACAATAGGTGCTTGAGTCATTAATAAAAGGGACAATTTACTTCCCCTTTTTACCATACTTAATTCTATGATTAGACAATGGTGATATTCAAGATTATCAAAGTCCTCTCCTGCAGAACTTTAATTATGAATTCTCACTTATTCTTGTGATGGCTTGGTAACTAAGGGAATGGAAGATCCCTGAATTGTGAGGCCTGGGGTTTAGACCAGTTACATGAGACCTGAAGTTCTACATAGGAGTTCAAGTTAGTCAATTTGTTTTACACTATACCAATACTAATCTCTACCAGTCAACAATAATGGTCTCAAAATGAGAACACGTAAACTACTGGGAACTAACTAGTGTCTGCATTAATGAGATATGTAGTTGGGTATAGAAAATGATAGCCATCACATTGGTCCTTTCCTTATACTGGAAATCATTCATATAAAGTGGTCCAAAATGCAACCTGGATAAAAGATGATAAAGATTAAAGTCTATCACACAACAGATGCCAGATATTGAATATGATGGACTCCTTGTCCAAACCAAGAAGGGTATAACATGTTGGTTCCTCTAAAATTATCAATGAGGTCATTATAGCAATTACTCTTGAACAATGGACTTTTGACATGGGCTATAAGAAATAAGATAAAAGCAAAAAGACTCAGGACTCCCAATAAACCAAGCGTTGATTCTCGAGAGAGAAAACTGCTATAGTCCTATAGTTGGACTGTATAAAAATGATTACACAGGTCAATCATGCATGGGTATCCCAAGGAGGAGATGTTCCACCTAATCATGAACTTTGTATTCATGTTTATAGTTCATGTTTCATAGTATGAAAGAAGAAGTGAAGGAATGTGAGGTGAGATGTTGTATTGGTTCTGAAATCACCCTAAGCTATTAAAATAGCAGGGGCTAATACTAATAAGACAAGGGTGAATAATAACTCATGCCAATGGGAAGGGATCCAAATTGATCAACTGTATTTATACTTTTTCTAAATGGATTTCTTGAGCAGAGCTGTTATTAACACTGGGTGAACCAAGATATGTCCCCAGGATCCTGATGTGGGGAGGAAAGGAGTAGAAATGTACTCTCTCTCTAGAGGATATGCTTTATTCCTTGGAGTAATTTTACTTCTTTCTCTGGTAACCACCATTCGGTTTAGAATTACAGAGATTGAAAACCAAAAGGATCTTTGGAAGTTAACTAGTTATCTATCCTCATTTTATAAATGAGGAAAATGAGAAATGACTTTCTAAGGTCTCAGGGGCAAAGCTGGGATTTGAATCCAGCTTTTGTGACTGCAAATCCAGCATTCATTAAATTAGACTATTCTACCCCAATGTCACTGTTCCCTATTTCACCATAAAAGGGCAGGATACTGCAGTCAGGATCCTGTTACTGAAATTTCTGTGCAGCACAACTATCACCCATCAACATCCTTTTGGGTGTCCAGTGGACATTCTTAGGATCTTATCATCCTTTCCCAAGTCACAAATCCCTCTGTACTTGAGAGCTAAATTATTCAATCTCCCGGAAAAATTAGATGCCCTTCACTTTTCCTGCACTTCCAAATCTGTTAATTTGTTTTTGCTCCAGGTGAAATTTTTTTTAGTATTACTCTACTCCTGGTGGTTAGGAGAACTTGTACATAGTGCCTAAGAGTTCTTTTACTGTAAGAGTACCCCTTTACCCCCATTCTCCTAGCATTCCCCAGGAAAGAATTACCTCAAATCAAAATATTCTGCAGGTCTTTACCCTCTAAAAAGATTGCTCATGAGCCCCCACTAATGCAGTTTTTAAATGGTTAACAAGAAAACACAGTTAGTTCAAAGCAAAGACATTTAATAAAAAAAGAATAAAGAAAAGTAGCAATACTTTTTAAATTTTTGAATGTTAGTCTATTATAAGCCATATAATAATTATTTTGTCTAATTATTACAAAAAAAAATTCTGGATTTTGGGTTCTCCCAGTTTTCAAACCCTAATTCTCTTCTATCCTTCTATCCCAAAAGTGGATAGAAAAATAGGCAGAGAAGCAGACTAAGTCCAAGGGCCAAGGTCCTTATATCTACTAACCATATAGATAGTAGATGCAACTTTGAGAAATGGATGAAGTTGATTCTAATAGCCAAGAATTCAAAGACTACTTTTCAGGATCTCATTGAATTGTTTTGTTACTAGAAGTAAAACAGAGGGGAAGGGAAGGGAGTAATTATATAGCCAAACACTATGTTAAGCACTTTACAAATGCCTTCTATAGTTTGATCTTCATAGTAACTTTGCAAAACTGGCTAAATGATTTTTGCCTGGGATCACACATATAGCATCATGTCAACAGTTTAGACTATAAACACATATAGCATTCATATCAACAGTTTAGACTATAAGCATGTTTGTAAAATCTTATGGGAAAAAATAAAAATATTTTTGAGCTATCAAATGATGGAAAGCAATGGAAATAAAAACTCATTTAAAGAAAATTCTGAGCAGTTCCCATTAAGATATAAGAAAGGATACAGAGAAGCCCAGCTCTCCTACATATAGAAGCAAAGATAGGCAACAGAAGATATACAAGAATGTGGCACAGTTTTATGAAAAACAGAGGGAAGAATCCTAAAGCTCAGGTTGAGCCTTAAGCAAGGGAGGGAACCTAAGGACAACCAAAGGGGTTTTGGTTTTGGTTTTGGTTTTGGTTTTGGTTTTGTTGTTTTCCAAATCTGTTTTGGGGAAAAAAGGAGCACCTTTGTTTGAGTTGGATGAGACAGTGACAACTGACAGCATAGATAAGACAGAGCTGTTCAAGTCTTATTTTGTTTCTGTTTTCTCTGCAAAGCAGAATAATGTTTACACTGAAAAGGACTAATAGGAACTGATATGCAAGATAAATAAGGAGATTTAATGAAACATCTATTTGCCCTTAAGGAATTTAAATCACCTGACCCAATTGAAATATACTCTCAGATCCTGAAAAGACTAGTAGATGTAATTGCTGAGCCACTATTTTTATCTGAAAGATCATGAAACACAGGAGAGGTATATCAAAAAATTGAAGAACATTTAAAACATTAAAACCAGTAAGCATCATATGTAATGGGGATAAACTGGAACCATTCCCAATAAGATCAGGAGTGAAACAAGGTTGCCCTCCATCACCATTACTATTCAATATTGTATTAGAAATGCTAGCTTTGGCAATAAGAGCTGAGAAAGAAATTAAAGGAATTAGAGTAGGTAATGAGGAAACCAAATTATCACTCTTTGCAGATGATATGATGGTATACTTAGAGAACCCCAGAGATTCTACTAAAAAGCTATTAGAAATAATCCATACCTTTAACAAAGTTGCAGGATACAAAATAAAGCCACATAAGTCATCAACATTTTTATATATCACTAGATAAAGTCAAAATACTTGAAGAGACAATGGTTGGGGAAGACATCCAAACTAGAAATAAATACAATATTTCATGAAATCTAAGGAAAGTAAAAAAAAAAAAGAACTCACCAGTGAATTTCTATAAGGAAGCACAAAATTAGAATTCCCAGGAATATCTTAGACAAAATCTAAAACTTTCCAGTCAGAGGGGGGGAAAAATGTAAGCATCCAGAAAGAAAGAATTCAAGTATAAAGGAGTCAAGTATAAAGATTTAACAGTGACACCTATAAAACATAGAAAAGTTAAGTGATAAAATTTTCTAAGGGATAAACATAAACAATTAAGAATAACTTACCTTATGAGACTGATTATCTTAAGGGGAGGGAAAAGTTACCTTTTAAAAATATGGTCTCAAGTATTCATGATGAAAAGGCCATATCTGAATAAAAATTCTGAAATGCAAACACAGGAATCAAAAGAAAACTAGAAAGATAAATACATATGAGCAATTGAAAGGGCCTGAATGAAAATGAAGTATTTACAGTCTAATAGGGAAAAAAGAGGAAAGAGTCTTTTAAAAATCCTAAAATCTTTAGAAGGAAGACAGAAATGTCTGAGGGTGTTCTTTTGTTTTCTTTTTCTGATGGTCTTGAGAGGAAGGAAAAAGGAAGGGGAGAGGGAATGAATATACTAGGGAAGAGATAAGAAAGAAGGTGATATAACTTATGTTTTACAATTGGGGTAAATGACAAAGATATAAAAACTTGAAAGAAGTAGGAGGAGCAGGTACCATATAACCTTCACTCCAAATGAGATAAACAAGGGCTGATCACACACAAAGGAAATAGTCATAAGCAAAACAAACTCCAATGTATAAGAAAGGAAGGATAGAATTTTTTAAAAAGAAAAGAAAGAATAAAAATTAGAAATCAGTCAAGGGGAAAAGAAGAATTGATAAAATGTTGAAATAAGTTATTTTGCTAATAGATCTTGAGTGTCAGGCAGATTCTATATATTTTACCTTTTTATTTATACAGAGAACATTTTGAGGTGAGAATAGGAGTAAAAAGAGGAAGAAGTTCAAGAAGATTGGTTAGAGGAAAACACAAAATTAACAGTTATAATTGCAAATGTGGGTGGCATAAACTCATCAATAAAATGGATAACATTAGCAGAATGTATTAGAAAAATAGAATCCAGTGCACTGTTTACAAGAAACACAACTGATTTATAAAGATTCATATAGGGTTAAAATGAACTGAAGAAAAATTTATTGTGCTTCAGTTTCAAAAAAAGAGTGAAATCATGATTTCAAAGAAGGCTACAAATTAATAAAGGCATAATAAAGAGATAAGCAAAGAAATTATATTATGCTTAAAGGTACCATAGATAATAAACCAATATCAATAATTAATTATATTCACCAGACAATATACTATTCAATTAAGAAAAAATTTTAAATTAAAAGGAAAAATTAATTTCTAGAGAGAGAAAGTAAAACTCTAGTTCTGGAACTTTAGTATACACTTTCAGATTTAAACAAATCTAACTAAAAGATTAAAAAGAAAGAAGTTAAGCACCCAATTAAAACGATAAAAATTAGAAATGATACTGGAAATTGCTGAATGGCAATTGAAAGGAATATATCCATCTTAACAAATATCTTTGTAAAAATACTCTTATCTAAAATATATAAGGGACTCAATCAGATCTATAAGATTAATAGCCACCCCAATAGATAAACAATCAAAATACTTAAAGAGATAATGTTCGGGGAAGATATCCAAACTACTATCTATGTGAAAAAATGCTCCTATTTCCTAATGGAAAGTAAAGTACAGATTAAAGCAATTCTGCATTTCCAACTCATAGGCATCAGACAAGCAAAGATGACAAGAGAAAAATATCAGATCTTGGAGGGTCTGTGGGAAACCAGTGATGCCCTGTTGGTGGAGCCGTGAATTGATACAGCCAATCTGGGAAAGCAATGGAGAACTCTCCCCCAAATTTACTCAATTTCACATAATCTTTGACCAAGTTATACCTACTAGTAAGGCTATACACCAAAGAGATGAAAGAAAAAGTGAAAAGACAAGAATATTGATAGCAGTTCTTTCCTTTAGTAGCAAAAGGAACCCACTATTTGAGAATGACATGAGAAGAACAATTTATATGAAGACATTATAAAAAATTTTTTTTGATAAAAGCAATTATAAACCTAGTGGAAGTTCATAGAACTATAGTGGAATATATCACCCACCTCTTGCTAGAGATATATTGGATTTAAAACAGAATAACATATATAAAAATAAACTTTTTTAAATCTTGTGGGGCCTACAATCATGATTAACCATGGAAAACTGGGTTGTGTTAAAAACCTTGAAATATTTCATAAAGTAAAAATAAAATATAGAAAAAACTTCATCTATAGAAAAAAGGGGGATAAATAGCAATAGATAACAGTGAATAGCTCAAATAAGGCAACAGCAGCAGTACTTTAAGGAAAAGTTAATTGAGTTACAAGGAGAAAAAAAATAGTTTCAGACTTAAATATAAACACCTCAGTCCTAGATAAATCTAACAAACAAGCCGGGTGAAAAATGATAAACACATGTATAGATGTTTTCAAAAGTTAGAAATAATAGTTCTCTTATAGTTATTTAATGGGAATAGGAAGGAGTTTACACATTTCAGGTGTGTATAGTACTTTACAAAATTAATCAGGCATTAGAGAATAAAAACCTCAAAAAGAAATGAAAAGAAATAGAAATATTAAATAGGTTTTGCTGTTCACAACACAATTATTATAACTAAAATGGAACATTCAAAGAAAGAGTTAAATTCAGTGGAGACAATTTTTTAATTCTACTCAAGGATTTGGGCTGATACCGAGATCCTTCAGAGAGCTAGTTTGGACACAATATTAGATGAATACTTCTAAAATGTTCAGATTAAAAGGAGAAAAGAGAATTTAAGTAACCTTATTTCAAAAAATATTTAAATTGAATAAGCTATAAGGAGCTTCCAAAGACAAAAGTCCCAGGATAATGTGAATTTACAGAATAATTCAATCAAACAGTCAAAGGATGATTAATTCCAGTATTACATAAACTGTTTGAAAAAAATAAAAAAATTAAAAATGACAAAAACAATCAATTAGGAATTAAAAAGCTGATCGGTGGAATAGATTAGGAACATAAGAATCAAAAACAAACTTAGTAGCATGGTTTTCAATATACCCTAAGTCAAATACTATCAGCAAAGATCCATTTACTATTTTAAAAAAAATTTTCTAGAAGACTGGAATGAACTCTAGCAAATAAAGTTAGATCAGCATCTCACACTATATTTCACAAAATACATTCAAAAGTATACATTACCTAGAAATAAAAGATGACATCATAAACAAATTAGAAATATAGAGAGCTATAGGTAGGGGAAGTATAACCTAATAAGGACCTAACAAGTATAACCAGAAAGGATCAGAATAGATGAAGTGAACAATTTTGATCTCACAAAATTCAAAAGCTATTGCATAAATTCAGTGCTGCTAAAATCAGAAAGTAAAAGGTCAATTGAGAAAATATTTTGCAGAAAGTTTCTCTGATAAATGTCTAATGACCAATATATAAAGAAATTGATTCATATAAGAGTCCTTCTTCCAAGAGATAAGTGATAAATTGGTCAAACAGACATTTCTTCTAATAAAGAAAAACCTGCCATTACAAAGAAAATGACTACAACATTGTAAAGAAAAGAAACAATAGAACAAAAAACAATTCTAAGAACCCAATAGGCAATTTCATCAAAAATGACAATCTTTCTTTCTCTTTTTTCTGCCTTTTTCCCCTTTTTCTATTTTGTTTGTTTTTCTATTCTGAAGTAAATTTTTTAAAAGTTAAAAGAAATACAGAGAAAGATAGTTGACAGAAAATCACAAGCAGTATTGCCTCATCAAGGAGTGAAATTTAGACAAAGTCAATTTGAAGAAAGCTATATGAGAGGCTCTACCAAGAAAAGTCATTCTGAGAGCACAAGGATAAAACTGAAAGGAGGGCAACAAATACATGAAAGATAGAAAAGATCTATAAAGATTTGCACATGAAATTCTTTCTTTTTTAATCTTTGAACACAACAGAGACAGAATATTTGGACTATAATATTCCAATCTCAGCTATACTTCTTGTTGAATTGAAAATAGAGTTGAAGAAAAAGAATGGAAAAATTTTTGAGACTATACACTTTTGGAGGAGACTCATGATGAGCGCAACAATAATTTTTATCAGTTTTCACAATATATGATGGAAGGGAAAGATACTAAGGGCTTGAAAAACTCTCAAACTTCAATATCTCTCCCCTGACATCAGAAAAAAAGGGAGAGAGAAAGAAAACAAGAAAACATCAATATCTACTGACCTATGAATACTTTTTCATTTACATACAATTTTCATGAAGATAATTTATACAAAAGCATCCTTAATGAGGATATTAGAAGACATAAGGTAAGTTTTTATGAGTGTTATTACACAATAGCCATAACATTCCCAACATTTTTGTTATTGTGTATGGCTCTTCGTCACTTCATGGACCATGGAGTTCTCTTGGCAAAGATACTGGAGTGGTTTGCCATTTTCTTCCCCCATGGTTTAAGACAAATAGAAGACAAATAGAAGTTAAATGACATGGTGAGGGTCACACAATTAATAAGTGCCATATCTGAAGTCAGGTCTTCTGATTGTAGATCACCTAGCTTACTCATAGAGTTAATTAAATGATTTAGAGACTACAAGATCCTACTTTGTCTATTATTTGTTTTCTGGGGAAAAATCACATTTCATTCAGCAAAATTTTTAAAAAATCACCTTAAAGTCTCTCCCCCTTCAATAAATTGCCCCCCCATACATATATCAAAATTATGGAAAATTTCCTAAAATTTAAGAGAGATAATTTTATTCAATGACTCTAGCAAGAAAAAAAGAGTGAGAAAAATTAGTAGGGACCAAAAAAGATGTCTGCCATCATCATAGAGGAGAGATTTGGCACAAAACTCAAATTTAACAGATATTACCTAGCAAGGTCAATAAGGCTTCTAAAGGAAGATGAAATTGTGCTAACTATATTAAGTGCCACTTAATTTTCAAGTAGAACACCTCAGGACCTCCAAAATGATTTCCAAAAACATAGAAAATAGTTTGACTTAGTCCTTTAACCCAAGAAAAAGTAAGTGAAAGAGAATGCCTATTGTCCAAATTATGGCATATAATTGTATAGACAACCTACAGTGCTCATGCAAGACTGTGTGTGTGTGTGTGTGTGTGTGTGTGTGTGTGTGTATCTTGGACAGACAGTGCAAAGGAAAATAATTTGAAGCTAGAATGGAACAGGTATTGGATTGACTTTGGGAAATTACAAAATTTCAAAATTCTTTTAATGATCCCCATGTTTCATTTTTTTCTAACACTGAAGTTCTTTTAGTAATGCTGCATAGCTGGTAACAAGTCATGGAACATTTTTATCCTCAACTGAAACTGACAATCAAAGGAACTATAGTCAAATTAATAAAGAAACAAATGGTGAGTGTAAGCAAACAAATCCAGTATTATTGTTCATAAATCTAATATTATCATAGCACTTTAGGATTGAGAAACACTTTTTATATTTCATTTGATCCTTTAAAATAGATACTAAAACATCCCTATTTTACAGAAGAGGAGAATCAAGGCTCAAAAAAATAAGATCAAGATTACATAGCTAGTATCTGTAGTACTCTTCAAACCCCCAAGCGTCCCTGACTCCAAGTCCAAAATTGTGCCATGCTGTCTCAATCAGGAATACACATTATGCACAAAGAATTATGCACAGAAGTGGTGTCAAGGATGCATTCAAGATGAGTTGTACTTAGTGACATTAAGGAATAATCAATATATAGTTGAGATGCTCCATTGGAGTTATCAGTTATCCATAGATAATAAAACAATTTGAGAAAGACCCTCCAGCATGTTGGAAGTAAACTTTGTGGTGAAGTAAATGGAGTTATCCATAGATAATAAAACAATTTGAGAAAGACCATGTTGGAAGTAAACTTTGTGGTGAAGTTTTTGGAGGATATAGTAGACAATCATACAATTATATAATCATGCATAAGTATAAGTAAATCACTCCAACCATGAGTGAGTTGATGCCAGCATGATGTAAAGATCACATCCATGAGGGCACAGATCTATGTAAAGTATTAAGATGCTCAAGTCTAAGAGTATCCTGCCACCCTCCAGTATTATGTTCATTTTGACAATAAATTTTAGGAATTTGATGTATAAGATGAAGAACATTAACAAAAGAGCAGCAAGGATGGTGGAAAGATTCCAAGATTTTGCCATATAAGATGGAATCCAGAGAAGACTCAGAGGGAAACATGATAGCTATCTTCAAGTATTTGAAAACCTATCATTTGAAAGAGGTGTTAGCTTTATCCCACTTGTTCCCAAAGGCAGAAGGAGGATCAGTAGATTTAAAAAGTTCCAGAGAAGTCAATATAGCTTTTAATAAGGAAATTTAGTAAGGAAAATTTGATTTTTTAAATTTTTGCTAGAATGCATTTTAATATAGTAATGATCAATATACCAAGAACTTAATTATTAAACTGTTGATTTAGCACTTAAGCCATTGTATATAAGTACACTTTTTAATGTTAAATATGTGCAATCCTTTTAAATATATAGGAAAATTTCTTAATTATTAAAAATATCCAAAAATGGAATAATCTCCCTTTAGAAGTAATGGTAACACTGTATAACACTAAAGAAATAAATAGGTGTAAGGAATAGAGACTGTGTGTTTTGTGTGTGTGTGTGTGTGTGTGTGTGTGTAACTGGGAATTTCTAGATTAGAAAACTCCTTTAATCAGTTCAGCTTGGCATATTCTTCAGAAATGATAAAGCAGACTTCTTCTAAGCCCAGTAATTGTAGATCTCTTAAGAGCCTTCTTCCTTGGCTTGACTTTGAGGCAGTAGATGACATTTCAGGGAGAAGAAAAGACAAAGTCTGTCTCTCCCTCTACTCAGTTCTGGAACAGATAGCAAGGCAAGTTCCAAGATGTCTTCCCAGACTTGACCAAAGAGCTGCTTTTGTTCAGTTGTGACCAACTTTTCATCCCCCTATAGACCATGCTTGTCCCTGGGGTTTTCTTGGCAAAGATACTGGAGTAGGTTGCTGTTTCTTTCTCCCATGAATTAAAAGAAATAGTGGTTAAATGACATGCCGAGGGTCACACAACTAGCAAGTGTCTGAGATTAGATTTGAATTCAGGTCTTCCTGACTTTAGACCTGACCTTCTATCTATCAAGCCACCTGACTACCTCACAGAATTGATTAAACAATTTGGAGACTATAAGATCCTATTCTGTCTATTATTTGTTTTGCTAGGGAAAAAAATCCCACATATCATTCAGCAAAATAAAAAACACCACCTTAAAGTCTATCTCTCTTTCAACAAATTGCCCCCCCCCCCAATATGTATTATTCAGTTGTGTCTGACTCTTCACAACCTTACTTGGGGTTTTCTTAGCAATGTTAATGGAATAGTTTGTCATTTCGTTTTCTAGCTTATTTTACAGGTGAGGAAACTGAAGCAGAGTTAAGTGATTTGCCCAGTCACATGGCTAGTTAAGTGTCTAAGGCCAGAACTGAATTCAATTCTACTGTACTTTTTTCTAGTTTAAGAGGAAAGACTAAGTCTATGATTTTAAGATGAGTCTCTCCAATGAAATATCTTGCCTCCATTTTCTGAAAATAAAATAAAATCCTTATTTCTGCCATCTAGAAACATAACTAGGCAGTATACATTTATCTCATGGTCTCCAAACATTTCTTAGAATTAGAATCTATTATTTTTAAAGTTCTCATGTCAGTCACATGCAAATTAGATGCTAGGAAACAAAATAATTCATCTACAACCTGAGCATGTATCTTTTCTTTGAGTGACTGGTTTTCTCAGTATTTCTCTTTAAATGTCCATGATTCTTCCCCTTTCCCATAGCAAAATTATCTATATCTGAAAAGGTACCTCTTTATATGAACATAAAGGGATTAAATAGATAACCTATAAAGTTCTTTCTAGAACTAAATCTATGGTCCTGTCACTTCTGAAGTTTCTTCCGGCTCTGAGCTATTGTGATTCTGAGATTCTGATAGGTTCCCAATTCAGCATAAATATAAAAAATATTCTAAGCCTCTTTTACTTGTCAGAGAACAGACTTTTTGGGGCAAGTTTGGGATCAAGTTAGGATATACTAGGAAATACAATCTTGGGTCACATACACTGTGAAAATTTTAGAGAAGAATTAGATAGTAGATTGAGTGTAGACTAAATGGATACTAATATTCTGTGCCTTGAATTACTGGAAAAGAAGATAGTAATTAATAAGAATTAAAAAGAATAGATATAGCCTATAATGTGCAAATCTAAATTTAAATCTGGCTTTAAATACTTACCAGCTGTGTGAAACTAGGAAAGTCATTCAACCCTATTTGCCTTGGTTCCCTCATCTATAAAATAAGCTAGAAAAAGAAATGGCAAATCATTCCAATATCTTTGCTAAGAAAATCCCAAATTGGGTCATGAAGAACTGAAGACAACCGAAACAACTGAATAAGATAACATACAAACAATTTAGATCAAAGCTTCTTAAACCATGGGTCATGATTTCATGTGGGGTCACATAACCAAATGTAGGGGTTGTGGGAAAATTTGGCAACAGCAAAAGGTTTGTGAATCCAATGACCAAAAATTAATTCAAAATCAAATGTATAATGAATCTGAGATGTTTTTGACAGAGTTTGCCCATAAAGCATCGCGCAAATCACTTCAGGCTTGGTTCTGAACATATAACTTGCACTTTGCATTAGGTATACATGAACATGACAAACACCTTGATTCAAATTCAAAACAAGGTTGCATAAAAATTTCTTGGGCAAAAAGGAGTCATGAGTGATAAAAGTTGAAGAAGTCCCGTAAGGGTTTCCAACATATGGCAACAGGTAAGAAATGAATTCTCAATATATCATGATGCCCATCATAGCAAGTATTGGCCCAATTAGTGGGAAGTATCCTGAAGGAGGTAGCCTGTACATTAATCTGCAGGGAATGGGAATTGCCAACCCACAAATAACTTGGTTCAATTCTAGCCAGTTTAGCTAAAAGGCTTGGAATGTTAGCTGGGACAATGCATATTAAGAAAGAGGTCCTGTTTTGAAGATTATTACCTTTTCTCACAAGGGAATTTATTTGGGTCATAATATATCCCCTAATGTCTGATGTGCTAAGATAAGTTCATTGAGATTTTATCATTTTACTATAATTTTTAGGTTTATCACCTCAATAACTTGGAATTATATCAGAATTTAGACCATCTGTCACAGAGAAGTCCTTTGGGTCCTCTTTGGAACTGTCTGAGTACCATGGGAACTTTGTCTGCCTCCAGACAAAAAAAAAAGTTGGATAGTTGTACACTATTGCAGATGCTATCTTTTATGTAAAATAACCTGTCATCCTGAATGACTTTTAGTATTTGTTGATTTTGGGACTTGAGACATTCTATTCCAATACAACTGTAACTAATAACAATAACTATCCTTATAGCCCTTGAAAGTTTTCAAAGTTTTAAATCTATATATTTTTTTCATGTGAATCTTACAACAACTCTGGAAAATTTATTATCTGCATCTCACAAATGAGGATTGAGTGTAAATGATTTGCAGAGTTAGGAAGTGTATGAGGCAGGATTTGATTTCAGGTCTTTTTAATTTTAATTCCAACACTCTAGCCAACATACCTATCACATATCCACTACATCAATGTAATCTGTCTCATGACCATCCTTTGACATCATAGTGAAGACAAAAGGGAATTTATAGAAAAGGATGTAGTGGTTTTTATAACCTCATTTTGGAGGGCCAAGTAAATTGGGCTAGGATCCTCTGGAAATTTCTAAATACAATTATGGGAAAGGTAATTCCTTCCTTCTTCAGACACTAGTTATAAATCAGTCACTTTTTAAAAAAAATGATAGGAGATATACCTATTTACTAGAGAGACAAAGGAGAAGTTACTACAGCTTGTCTACAATATCTGGGTATTGTAGGCATATATATTGCACAGATCATATGTTCCAGAGGTTTTTAATATATACATATGGAGTCTCAATTATCAGTTCACTTTCTCTACTTTTAGACTTTAACTTCTCTTTTGGATTTTGTGATTTTAGGGTATTGCTTCTGTTCCTCCTTACTGTACAGGTCTAATATCAGTGTATCAGAAGATGGAGATAAACTAGAGAACAGTAGGATGAAGAGATGTTGCAATCTATTCTAGTTAGATACCATAGTAAGAATACAGACCAAGAAAGACGTTTTATATGTACTCTGCATTTTTCATGTCGATTACAATAAAAGATAGAATAGTATCACAGTGGTTAAGGGGGAGGTTAATCTGGTTAAGGTTTGGCTAGTATGAGGAAAGCCCCACAAAGGAATTTCCAATTACCTTTCCAATATCCCATTGATAATGCATTAGTATAGTAAGCATGTTATCTTAAAAATACACAGGGAATGGATAAATGGGGACCTTTTATTCTTAAAGCTGAAACACAAGCTATAGTAGACACCTCACCACAGGGAAATATAGTCACAAGAATGTCTATAAGAGTGCAATCAGAATCAAGGATATGACTAGAGGTAAACAGAAATGCATCAGAGCAATGATAAATGTAGGTACAGCAGGATGGTGTCCAATATAATTTCCATCCCAACCTCACTGACTTAAGCTTAGACTGGGCATGTGGGGAAAGACAACAACAGAAGTGGTATATCCAGCATGAATGCATGAGTGATATTAATAGAATAGTGAAGGAAGAACAAAGGAGAAAAGAAGAGAATGGAAAATTGCTTAATTAAACAAATAAGGTTCTTTCTTCCAGAGGAAATATTGGACTTGAGCTATGATTATACAGTCAATTCATTCTCTGAAGCTTTTGATTGTAGTTATTTATGCTTAATTAAATGCTTAGACAAACCCCAGGTTCCTTTACATTATTCTTAAAATTAGAAAGCCATAGATAAAGGTTGGATTAAAGACCAGTTGAAATATGAATACTTGGCACTACCTATTCCCAAAGGGTTGTTGTGAATCAAATGAAATAATAGAGTACTTTAAAAAATTGTTAGATTAATATAAACATCATCTGTCCAGTTTTTCCATTGATAAAATGTCACTAACAGTGCTATCTTTGCTTAGCTCACAGAGAGAACAAAACTAGGAGAGAAAATAATAATTTGAAAAATCTTTGAATAGCTTGATTCTTTTATTGGTATACACACACACACACACACACACACAGAGAGAGAGAGAGTAAGTAAAATGAATAAGCAGATACTGAAAAAAAAATCTGGTATAGTAGAAAAAGTCCTCAATGGGGAGCTAAGAAATATGAATTCTAGTTTAAGTATGGCTACTAGACAGCTTTATGACCTGAACATTCTATGATTCTGATTCTATGAAAAGATTATCAAGCTTCAAAGGTATTATTGGGTCCTACTCTATCTTAACCATCCATATTCTGAATAATTCAGCCAACTTGAAATTAATATAAACAAGGTCTTTTTTCTCCCAGAGGAAAATTTTTCCTCTTATCTATTCCCTTGTGGTATTATTTTTCATAATAATTTTTAATTTTGTACACATAGTTAATTTCAAGAAATTTTTATTAAATGTTTACTATATTCAAGGAACCCTGCTGGAGCTGTGAAAATGAACAAGACAGAGATCTTTCCTTTAATGACCCAATAATAGAAGGGAGTGGGGACAAGACATGTATACAAATTATTATGAAACAAGACAATTCTTCTAAGTACAAAGGAAAAGTTGTGGGAAGTAGATCCTGAGAAATAAGGAAGAAGGACTGATAGCTTTCAACTGAAAGAATCAGAAAGGTCTTCACTGGGGTCTGAGATGAAGGAAGGTGGCTGGAAAAGGGAAAGTACATTCTAGGCAAGAGGGAGATATGTACAAAAGATCTCTGCAGAAGAGGACATATCAAAAAGGGGAGGAAAGTGAGCATTTAGTTCAGTTTAACTTCATGGTGTCCTGTGAAATACAAAGCAAAAAGAAAGTTTAATTAAGCCACTTAGACCAAAGTTCTACAAAGAAAGTTGCTGTGAAAACTGGAAATTGAAAGCACTGATTTGAAGTCAGAAGATTTGGTTCCAGTTCTGGCTCCAACACTTGAAAGCTGAATGAACTCAGGTAAGTTACCTAAACTCTGAACCTAAGTTATCTAGTATGTTAAATGGTAGTAATAATAATAATAATAATAATAATAATAATATTTATTTCACAGAGTTGTTGTAAGTTAAGTACTTTATAAATTTTCAGTGCTTAGCACACTGCCTGGTACATACTAGGAGCTTAATAAATGTTTATAGACTGGCTAAATTGGAAAGTGCTATAGAAATGTGAGTTATTGATATTAATTTTATTCTCAAACTGATTATTTTAGGCCATGCCTGCCTCTGAACTTTTATTGGCTAAAAAAATAATTCTGATACTTAGTTAAATATTATATTATTATTTAAATATATTACATATTATAACAAATTATATCAATATATTGAATATATTATTTATATTATGCATGGAAATTATATTGTATTATACATTAAAGTCCTGTTCTTATGCCTAAACATTGTATAAAAGATGACACCCACCCAAATTCTCAAAAGCTATGCCAGGGAAGAATAAGCTTTCAGGTCCTACACCAAATTCAAAGGGCTTTGAATTCAAACATAGACAACATGTCTGGCATCTAAGGTCCACCATCTCATTTAAGTTTCAAAATGCTCATCAGTGTTGGAAATCCAGGGTGATTTTTCCGACCATAGCAATTCTAAAAGACTGTCTACCAAGCTTTAATAAAAGTATCCACACTCTGTCTTCTAAATATTGAAGTATGCATGATATATATACAATGCAATTTCAATTTCCAAATAGTAAATTTGTTTTTAGATTTACCTGTTGTGATTTCAGTATTTCTACTGCATTCATCAGAGGCTTTACTCCCTGGGGGGCTGTCTTTGAAGCAGAAATTGAGGCACTGTAGGACTTGTAGAGACTCCCATTGCATGTCTGTGAACAGGAAACAATGTTTTTAAGTTGCACTCACTTCTGCCAAAGATGTGATATGTGGAGGAGCCACATATCATCCCCCAAATCAAGGACTCATTTATAGAATTGGAAGGGACATTGGAGATTTCTCAGGCCAACCTCCACACTTAATTTCCTCAATATTTCTTAACAGGTGGTCCTCCAAACTCTGATTAGATATTTCCTTCCAGTGATAGGAAACTCACATTTCTGATGATGGAGAACTTATCACTTTTTCTTTTTTCTTTTTTTTCTTTTTTTTTTTTTTTGCAAGGCAGCCCATTCCATTGTTGAACAATTCCCTGATTATATTGAGCCAACATCTGCCTCCCTGATTTCATCCTAGTTTTATCCTCTAGAAGAACATAACATTTGCATCTTTTTCAATATGACAGTTAATCAGTCAATAGTCAGTCCATAAGCACTTATTAAGTGTTTATTATGTGTCAGACCTTGTGAGCTAAGTTCTGAGGATTTAAAAAAAAAAAAGGCAAAAACATAGTCCTAGGCCTCCAGAGTTCACATTCTCATGGGGAAGACAGCATACTGGAAAAACAAATCGACATAGAAGATATATACCACTTAACTAGAAAGAAATTTCAGAGGGAAAGCACTAGCAATTAAGAACAGTAGATAGCTTCCTATTTGCTACCTGATTCCTTCTCCTTCACTGTTTTGTTTTTTACTTTGTTTCATGTCTTAGTTTAATGCTTTTTGTATCGAATCGATGTGTTTCTTGTATGATCTTTCCATAAAGAATAGATTGGCTCAAAGCTGATGTCAGAAATGGTATAAGTGGTTACACCAAATAGCTACTCTGAATCTAGAGGGTAACAAAATATGCTATATCCTTCCTGTGGTTAAAAACCACACACACACTAAAACATCTTACCATAATCTCATCAGGTATACAAGGTCCATCTAAAATCATATATCACAAGCATTCATTAATTGATATATAATATAGGGACAGGAAATGATCTGAATTTACAAGAGTACCCACATAAAAGTTTACATTCAGAGAGGCAGCTAGGTAGCAACATGTATAGAGGATCTGAGTTCAAATGCGCCCTCAAGACATTTAAAACGTACTAACTGTGTGACCCAGGGCAAGTCCCTTAACCCCAATTGCCTCCCCTCCCCTCCCCCCAAAAAGTTTGCATTCAGTAGACCAAGTCATATAAATAAAATGCAAATATATGATGTAGCATGTGGAATTAAATGCAAAATACATATTCTTGTTCAAAGAAAGGCAGTTAGAAGCAGATAGGAGTCTCAATGGATAGAATACTGAAGCTAGAGTCAGAAAGACCTGAGTTCAAATTTGACTTCACATACTAATTAGTTGTATGATCCTGACCAACATCATCAATGTGAAGAATATCTAAAATCAAAGTCCTTAACAACAGTCCTACTTCTTTATATCAATTTCCCAATAACTGAATAGCCACAACTGGCACAATAATGACTCCAGTACACGTTGTACACTGACAGTTGGACAATATTACTTCAGTGGTACTTGGCACATTGAAAATATTTACTAAATGCTTGCTGATTAACTGGCAGCCTTTAACATATCTGTATTTCACTTATATTGTACAGGATACAATGTCACTTCATCAATAAACAAGTGACATTCTGATACAAAATGGCACAGTTTTTGCTTGAATCATTTTGCCTTGCCTATGATATAGTTTTCATTGGAAAACTTGCTCTCCCAATTATAATCTAAAGGGGAAAAAGGGTGGGGAATGTAACCTACCAGGAACTATTAATATAAAAACACAGTGACACCAAAAAAATCTTGAAATATCAATGCCTACATCAAACCCTATTAAAAAAAAATCTTCACTGCATCTTTTCAATGCCAGATAAAGCAGATAGCTTTAACCTGACCCAGCATTCCCCCAAAAGACAATCACTCCATGAAGATTTCAGATGAGTTTCCAACAAATTTAGTATCTTGCTGTGTGTTCAAGTTCACTGTGATTATTTTAGGTAATGATGCATCTTGTGGCATAACCTACAATCAAGTCCAGTTTCTATTGCCAGAGTATATAAAAGATATAATTAAATACAAAAGCACTTAATGAAGACATGAAACAAAGTAGATAAGGAAGAGGAATATGACATAGTGGATAAAGAGCTAGACTTGAATTGGGAAAACCTAAGGTTAAAACATACTGTGGACAAATCATCTAACATTTTCTCAGTCAGTTTTCTCATTTGTAAAATGGGATAATAACACTAAACTCACAAAATGAGTGATGTCATCATTAAAAGCAATGACAAAATGAGATAATATTGGATTGTCTCGAAAGTCTTTAGTGTAGTTTTAAGCTTTATTAATAGGTTAAATTGCTTAAAACTTTGCAAAATGAACATTATATAAGTTTTGCATATCTTAAAGTGTTATAAAAATGTTCATTATGATTATTAACAGGGAAGAAAGATTCAAGTAAAATAATTCTTGGCACCAATTCGCAAATAAGTGCAATTTATTATACTTCCAAGGATATTATAGTTAAATCCCACTGCTATTGATTCCCCTAGCATATTAGGAGGACACAAGGGAACTCACAAGGCGTAGGAGTCTTCAAAACTCACAGATTTAAGGTTAAATACCTAATTGGTACTGAAATGTTTCTTGGAAGGTATTTTCAAAGAATCTCTTAAACAGGCTTGATAATGGCTAAAACTCTTTAGCTCTGGAGTCATTTGAGTCTAGACATGATGGCTAAATTTAAGTATACCATGACATATTCCTCTCCAAGTATAGTGTCTTCCATCTCCCCCTACAACTCAGACTCTATTGTTTGCCTCTCCTTGTCTGCTGCCTTGCCCCATTTCTAAACATCTCACCTTATAGATCAATTCCCCACCACAATCTTGAGGTAATGTTCACATGCTTTAGTGATCCCAAGTGTAAGGGGATCCCAAAGTTACATCTACTAAACACATATATAATGCATGTATCATGCATGATTAATTACATGTCTCTATACCATAATGGTCTCTGTAGATTTTAGTTTGGCTAAATATTTGTATTTTCCTACCTTCAAGGTTGAAAAAGTCCTCTTTGTGTGAGTTAATATGACATAATATTGCAAGTGATTACATTTTGTTTATAGATTTGCCCAGTTTAGGCTAACAGAACAAATCTCACAGATTAACTACAGATTGAAGAAAAAATCTAATCCCAAGAATGTTGCAAATATTGTACATATCACAGTGGAAGGAGAACAATTAAATGAGTTTCTTCATTCCACTCATGACCATTATGGTCTTATTTTAGAGAATGTAGATGATCACCAGTCTAAGAGTTAGAAGACCCCGGTTCAAGTTCTGACTTTCTACTATGTATGTCAATCTGAGTAAGTCTGAACCTCTCAAAGTCTGTTCATCTGTAAAATGGAATAAATGACACTGTCTTACCTATCTAGAATTATAGAATCCTAAAGCTTCTTCTGGATGGATGAAACTTCTCTACGGTCTCTTTTTGAGGATTGTCCTGTGATAAGAAGCTCACTACCCCAGGAGGCAATTCATTTTATTTTTGCGCAATTGTAATTTTTATGAAGTTTCTTAAATTGGGGGAGGGCAAGGGCGGTGAAATCTATACACCCCTCTCAATCACTTGCACTCTTTCTCTTATATCGGCCTTCAAGAGTCAAGCAAAATAAATGCAACCCTTTCAGTGATAGCAGCCTTTCAAACATTTAGAAGCCAGCTGTCTTGCCCATCTCCTATCCCCACTGCCACAGCCATCTCACCAAGCCTTCTTTGTTTGCTTTCCAGCTACATTATGAGGTTCAAGAGAAGGCATTTCACAATCTGTAAAGCACCGGATAGATGTGACTGGTTGCTTAGTTTCTGTTTAAGGATAGAAATGTGGGTACATGAGCTAGACTGTTTAAAAGAGCCCACTGTGGTCAAAAATGACTGTGATCTTTCCCTATTAGCCTTGCTGGGGAGGTGATGAGAAAATGGAAAAAAAATTAAAGTGAACAGGAGTGCGAGTGAGGGCGTGGCTGCGAGTCCACCTTCGGAGCTGTCAGGGAGTCCCCTAAATTCCAAATCCCAGTTCTGGATATAATTGGCAGAAAAAATTAGACTGCAGATCCTTGGATTTGGGGAAAGGAAGTGGAATGGAACTCCTCAAATCCTATTTGCCTTCCCCTCTCTTCCACCCTCGGCCCAACCATTCCCCGCCTCCTACCTTCTCTTCATCTATATAACCATCCCTCCCCCCTTCCCCGAGCCCCGGGTCCCTCTTCCTAGCCTTAGGGGCGGGCCAGGGTGATGGGAGGTTCTGAGGTGCGTCATAACGCGACCCCTTCCCCGCTCCTCCTTACTTTGGTCCGGTGGGGGCAGATGTTGGAGTAGCCTCACCAAACCGGAGCAGACTGATCTGGTTGCTGCAAGAGACTAAATTGGGTAATTTCCCAAGGGGGGGTTAGAAGGACCCGCCCTCCCCCTCCACCCTCCCAGTCGCTATAGAAACTGTTTCCACCCTTCCCAAGCAAAGCTTTTGTGACTCTGGAGCTGAGGATAGGACTTTGCTCCCAGCAATTAAATGACCATCTTGTTCGTCTCTCACCCCTCTAAGGGTAGGAAATTATATGACAAGATAATTTTTTATAATTTAAATGGAAACATGAAGGTCAGGGTATGTATATATGGTGAAAATTATTTTTAAATGATATGTTTCATTCTTTGAATAAACATCACCGAACATTTAGCTGCAGTGTCTGACATGATGTAGGTGCTGGAGAAATATTTGTTGATTAAAATTGTTTCCTTAAATTAGAATCAATTCTGTTGTTTTTCACTCATGTCTGGCTCTTCGTGGTCTCATTTGGGGTTTTCTTGGCAAAAATACGGAAGTTGTTTATCATTTTCTTTTCCAGATCATTTTACAAATGGGAAACTGAGGCAAAGGGGTTAAGTGACTTGCCCAGAATCGTAGAGCTAATAAGCATCCGAAGTTGAATTCGAACTCATAATCTTTTTTACTTTAGGCTCAGCATTCTATCCATTGTGCCACTTAGCTGCCTTTCAGGGGATGATAAATTTTGGCACAGTCTACCAAGAAGGAAAAGCTTTAAGTATGCATTGGATAATGAATGGACTTTGTGTAGCTATCATTTGAGCCATCTTTAAGTTTGGAGGAGTTCAGCATCATAAGGCTGCTTATTTATCTATTAGACCACAGCAATTCATGAAAACTATTCAAGAAAGGAAACTACACATTTTATAATGTACTAAATGGCTACTGCTAAGTTATAAGAAACCTTTTTAAAAAATATCTTTTTATTTTTCAAAATACATGCAAAAATAGTTTTCAATATTCACCCCCTGCAAAACCTTGTACTCCAAATTTTTCACCTTCCTCCTTTCTCCTCCCCTAGACAGCAAGCAATCCAACATAGGTTAAACATGTGCAATTAAGAAACCTTTTGAAAACCTATTAATATAAATATAGGAAGGACAACTAACTACTTGACAGAGTTAATAGGTCCATGTTATGATTCAGAATTATTTTATCTATCATCAGTCTGCACCATGTTAGCCAGTAAATTCAAGAGCCAGTTATTTATGTTGCCAACAGTTGTCATTGAAATAGCCCAGGCAATAAAATTCAAGACGGCCATAGTAATTCATAATTTAGAAATAATTTATTTGTAACTGGCCTAGATGGTCTTCATGGCCAGGAGGACCTCCAGTAGGATTCTGGCATGGTTCCGTGCCCAACTGAAGTAGGTTCAGCCTTATAAGCATTCTTGTTCACCCTTACTAGCACATTTTGACATTAAACAGTGACTCCACTTTACAGGAGAAAGATACAATGGCAGATGTTTTAACATAGATAGGGATCAGGGTTAGGTGACCACCCTCATGAACAGATATCCTAGGGAGCATTGTTGATCTGGCACTTTGAAGTCTAAAAGAAGTTCCCTAATCTAACTGAGCAGACCCATCTCTGCCAGCCCCAGGCCCAAAGACTGGGGGAGGGGAGGAGAGGCCAGTCCTTTGTCCATTTCAGTCATTTGCTGACATGCTGAAATGACCCCAAGTTTCTCTCTGATGTTTTTATATCCTTCTACATTTCCCATTGTATTCGTGCTCTTTCACCTCCCAGGGAGCAATCCCTTATAATAGACAATAAAAAGTGGAAGGGTTAAAAAAAAAAAAAAAAAGACTTCTGCAAAACTAGGCAACATATCAAAAAAAACTTCCAGCATTCTCTTCAATGTTTCATTTTTATGCAAAGGAGAGGAGGAAGTAGTGTTTTCTTCTATCCTATCTTTGGGACTAAAATGAGTCATAATTTTGCAGCATTCTGTTTTGTTTCATTTTTATTCCAGTGGTCCAGTGGAAAGTATATTGGATCTAGAGTCAGAAAGACCTGGGTTCAAATGTGACTTAAGATCTTATTAGCTCTGTGATCTTGGCTTAATCTCTTTATGCTTCGATTTCTTTAGCTGTAAAATTAGAATAAATCCCTACCTCCCAGGATCAAATGATGAGAGGTATCTGGCACATAGTAGGAATTTAGTGTTGTAAGTTTTCTCCCCCTTTCATTTATATTGTTGTGTATATTGCTTTTCTGATTTTGCTTTACTTTATTTTGCATTAATTCAATAAGTCTTTGCATACTTTTGTTTTTATCACGTTCATCGTTCCATTACATTCACATAACAATTTGGTCATTCTTTAGTTGATGGATATCTACTTTCAGTTCTTTGTGACAAGTGTTGCTATAAATATTTGGTACATATGGGGCCAAAACCCTATTTTTAAATACCAATATTCTTCCACTGGTGATATGTTGGTTTTGACTCAATACTACAATAACTGAAGTTGAGCATTTATCATCCTAAGAGCAACCTCCAGGCAATATACTGCAAAAAAGAAATTACATCATTCTTAATTTGACTTCCAATCCCTCAAATAACTTAACTTCTTCCTAAATTCCTCATTGCTATTGAAAGTATCAGCTTTTCAGTCACTCAGATTTGCAAACTTAATCATCCTCATCCTTGACTCTTTGTTCATCTTATATTCTCAGTCTACTACAAATCTCCATAGGGATTTTTTGTGTGTGATCTGTGGCAGAGCACTTCCAACTTTGTATTGCTTGATCAGCCACAGTCAGACACACTATAATTTGAGACTAACTTAGGGATGTCATTTTGGTCCTCTTAAAGAATGAAGGAAAACAACCAACCTTTACACCAATGAGATCATAGATACATTAGAATATGTCAACATATTACGTTATGGTAGATGTTCTATAATTAGTAAAAAATATCATATTTATAAAATTATTCTTTCTTTCCCATTCCCTCCAGCTATTAGAGCCTTTCCTCAATGTCTGATCACTCTCCCAGTCTCCATTGCTGCATCTTCATCCATCCAGGGAACATCCACTTTGTGTTCTTCAAGGTTCTTCTCTCCTCTACTATCTTGCTTGATGATCTCATTAGCCCTCATAGATTCAATTAACTATGAAGATTGCCAGACCTGTATATCAAAGCTGTATGTATTGTTTCTGTCCCACATGACATCTCAAACTGGATATCCTGTAGGTACCTCAAACATTTCTTTTCTTTTTTTTTTTTTAATTAACTTTTTATTGACAGAACCCATGTCAGGGTAATTTTTTGCAATATTATCCCTTGTACTCACTTCTGTTCCGATTTTTCCCCTCCCTCCCTCCATCCCTCCCCTAGATGGCAAGCAGTCCTATACATGTTAAATATGTCATGGTATATCCTAGATACAATATATGTGTACAAAACCAAACAGTTCTCTTGTTGCACAGGAAGAATTAGATTCAGAAGATATAAATAACCCGGGAAGAAAAACAAAAATGTCCATCCTTGATCAATTGAAACTGTTAAATCTCTTTGTCAAAGAAATCCACTTCCATCAGAATACATCCTCATACAGTATCGTTGTTGAAGTATATAATGATCTCCTGGTTCTGCTCATTTCACTTAGCATCAGTTCATGTAAGTCTCTCTGAACCTCTCTGTATTCATTCTGCTGGTCATTCCTTACAGAACAATAATATTCCATAACATTCATATACCACAATTTATTCAGCCTTTCTTCAATTGATGGGCATCCATTCATTTTCCAGTTTCTAGCCACACAAACAGGGCTTCCACAAACATTTTGGCACATACAGGTCCCTTTCCCTTCTTTAGTATTTCTTTGGGATATAAGCCCAGAAGTAACACTGCTGGATCAAAGGGTATGCACAGTTTGATAACTTTTGGGGCATAATACCAGATTGCTCTCCAGAATGGTTGGATTCGTTCACAACTCCACCAACAATGCATCAGTGTCCCAGTTTTCCCACTTCCCCTCCAACATTAATCAGTATTTTTTCCTATCATCTTAGGTGTATAATACTATCTCAGAGTTGTCTTAATTTGCATTTCTCTGATCAATAGTGATTTGGAACACTCTTCCATACAGGTGGAAATAGTTTCAATTTCATCATCTGAAAACTATCTGTTAATATCCTTTGACCATTTATCAATTGGTCAAAGAATGGCTTGATTTCTTATAAATTAAGAGTCAATTCTCTATATATTTTGGAAATGAGACCTTTATTAGAACCTTTAACTGTGAAGATGTTTTCCCAATTTGTTGCTTCTCTTCTAATCTTGTTTGCATTAGTTTTGTTTGTACAAAGGCTTTTTAATTTGATGTAATCAAAATTTTCTATTCTGTGATAAATAATGATCTCTAGTTCATCTTTGGTCACAAATTTCTTTCTCCTCCACAAGTCTGAGAGATAAACTATCCTATGTTCCTCTAATTTATTTATAAATCTCATTCTTTATGCCTAAATCATGGACCCATTTTGATCTTATCTTGGTATATGGTGTTAAGTGTGGGTCCATGCCTAATTTCTGCCATATTAATTTCCAGTTATCCCAGCAGTTTTTGTCAAATAATGAATTCTTATCCCAAAAGTTAGGCTCTTTGGGTTTGTCAAACACTAGATTGCTATAGTTGACTATTTTGTCTTGTGAACCTAACCTATTCCACTGATCAACTAATCTATTTCTTAGCCAATACCAAATGGTTTTGGTGACTGCTGCTTTATAATATAGTTTTAGATCAGATACAGCTTACCTCAAACATTTCTAAAACAGAACTGATCTTTCCTTTCTTTCAACTTTATCACTGACACTACTAATCTCCTAATCATCCAGAATTACAATTTCAGATGTCATTTGCTTACCCACACTCATTCCATATAATCTATAATCTTTTTACTTAATAGCATCTCATATTTTCTTTCCAGAAAGTTTTCCCATTCCCACTATTGATGCAGTCTTTTGTTTTTCTACCCTTGCCATTCTCCCCAATCCAATCCTCCTACATAAGTGCTAGCGTGACATAGAGGGCTGACCAGATCATCCCTATTCCTCACCTCCACCCTACCTCCAGTTCAGTAAACTTTAGTGGCTCCTTATTACCTCCATACCTAGTATGTTCTCCTTTCACATTTCTGCCTCTTGGTTTCTTTCAAGATTCCATCCAGATCCCACCTTCTACAAGAAGCATTTCCTTGTATTCCTCACCAATGCCCACATACACTTACTAGGGCTTTTCCTAAGATAATCTTTCATTTGCACTGTATACATTCTATATACTATTATCTATATATTGTCTCTATTAGACTATAAGCTCCTTGGGGATAGGAACCATGTTTTTTCCCCTTCTTTGTATAAGCCCACAGTGCTAAGCAGCTAGCACTTAATGAGTTCTTACTGATTATGTATCTTGTAATTTACCTATTTACAAATCACCTTCCCTATTAAAATATCAGTTCCTTGAGCTATTTTTGTATTTTTAATATCCTGAGGCTTAAGTGTATGGGACAGAATGAACCCTTTAAAAATGTTTGTTGAATGAAGACTAGAATTCATCACAATAAGTAAAATATTAAAATGACTGGCAGATATTGGTATCAAGAGAAGCATTTCATGGAAAAGATAACCCCACAAAATCACTATTTTCATATTTATTCATCTTTTCTCTAGAAGGAAGGGGCTTGACAATATTGAAACTTCATAAATTGTTATGAAAATTTATTTATACATTATACACAATTGCAATTTGAGCTATAAGTCACAATTCAACAACTACTTAAAAACATGAAAGTTACACATTTTATTACAAAAAATATTTTGCTTATAAAAATATGAAATCTCCTTACAATAAAACAGATGATGTAGCTTAATTAGCTTGCGTGAAATGTGTTACATGAAGAAAGGAAAGTATAATTATAATTTTCACTTTCCCAATAAACTCTACAAAAATATGTTGACATAAATTATGCTAAGTCATAATTGTCTATAAGTATACAACTGTTACAACATTACATCATACATTTAGTACTTCCAAAACTCATATCACTTTACTTATTATTATAAATTAAATATGTTTTCTTTAGAAGGAAATGATTAGAAAACAGCTCTTTGCAAACTTCTCTTCGGAATCACAAAGAGATTGGCAACATCAAGTTTTGAGAATTTAAGAATTTTTGCATGAAATTGAAAAGAACTGTATTTAGATTATCATTATCCTTTTCAAATAAGAACAATCTTTCAAAACTAGAATTCGTCTATTAAAGATCTATCTCTTTCCCACCATTTTCAGCTACTACTGGCAGTTGGGTGGAGAGGTTTAACTCTTGCAAGTCTGGACAGGCCAAGTCTGAGGCTATGACTGGGAGACTTGACAGAAACTCCTCCAAGTCGGTTGTTGCTACTGCTGCTGCTGCTTCCTGATGAGGCTAAAAGAATGTGCCACATATTGCAGGAATTATCTAAGACATCTTTTCAAATGTTTAATTACAGGGCAAAAAATAGCAAAAAATCATTAAGTTTCCTAATTTATATCCATAGCTATTCAAAGTATGAATGGGATCATTTTAAAATAAAGTACAAAAGAATAAGAGAGACCACAAATTACATGAACATACATGGACTTCAAAAGGAAAATCCACCAAATCAGCTTTATCTTCAGTCTTCAAATCCTATAGTGACATCAACATTTTCTAGATCCAGTGAAAGGTAAAATAATGGCCAATTTAAAATTCTCAGTTTTGGGATGTCTGGTGGACCAGAATCCATTTTTTACTTTATTGGATTATAGCTAATTTATTCTGTTGAACTTTTAAAGCTCTCTGCAATCTGGCTCCTACCAGACTCCTTTCACTACAGATCATTCCCCCTACCTGAACTTAAGTGGAGTTGTGCTGTCCTTCCTATGACTCCACATAAAAGACGCTTCATTTTCTGTTTCTGTGTCAGTGGCTGTCACCTGGACCTACACTGTCCTCCCTTCTCATCTGTACCTCAGAGAAACCTTTACTTCTTTTTAAAATTCAACTTAAACACTTTCTTCTATATGAAGCCAATCCTGATTCCCTTAACGCTAATGCCTTCATCCCTAAATGCCCTTGTATTTATTTTGTATTTATTCTATACATAGTCATAGACTGCATATATATATATATTGCTGCTCAAAAAGAATCTGGCTGTCTTTGAGGGTAGAGATCATTTGATTGTTAACCTATGTTAACCATTCCTTCACAGCATCTAGCATAAGGGTTAGCACACAGGAGGTAATAAGTAAATGCTGATTAATTAAAAATAGTGAGTGAATCCTCCTTTTCCTGTTTTTTTCCCCCAATAGGCTTACAATTCTTCCATAGAAATTAAAAGATTTTAGAACTAGAAGAGACTGACCAACGAGGAAAAAAAAACCCCAAAATCTAGCAAATCTAACAAATATATCAACAGTATGATGGTATATGTAATTTTTCGCATTATAGTGTCCCCTCCAACCCCATGAAGAAAAAGCTGACCCCCCCAAAAAGCTAAGCATCTAAAACCATTCAGGCACATAAATAACATAGCTAGTAATAAACTCTAGGACTTTTTGCTCCAGGTACAGTTGAAGTTAGACAAACTAAATATCCCTTAAGTTTCACAGTCAAATTCTGAAGATAAGCTGTTAACTAAATAGATATATGCAGTTACTAATTTCTCTAAGCACTATAGTATTATATATATATATATAAATAAATAAAAATTCCTCACCTGGTGGGACCCATCTGGGCCTCTTAGATTCAATTAAAGGACTTAAAGTTTGCAATGGCTTCCTAGCAAGCTCTGAAGATAGAAAAGCTTCTTTTGATGCTGGTTTTAATTCAACAGGTACTGGATGAGAAATCACTGAAGCTACTTATTTAAAAAAAAAAAAAAAAAGGGGAGGGGGGGGGGGACAAAAATAAGCCAAATTAATTTTTATACTTTAAAGATCACACAATTATTTTTCAAACAATTCATAATAAATTGCAATAATTACAATGTCTTAGAGGCACAGTTTAAGCAACAACTCCTTCATGAAGTCTTAATTCCCCAAGTATTTAAAAAATAAGTTGGTAACGTTAAATTAGTTTCAATGATGAGAATGGAAAGAAGTAATTTCGAATTGAATGCCTTTTACATAAAAGATTACATATTTTCAGGAGAAGAAAAGCAGTTATCACATGGTGGTATAATTGAATTTTAATGAATCAAACTGTAGTCACTTTTGTAAAAGTATTTTTAACCAAAAACATACATTTCCAAAATAATTAGAATGGGGATAATTTTAAAAGAAGAGAATCAACAGCAATCAAAATAAACTTTTTTGGCAAAGCTCAATGCTTCAAATCAAGCTTACCCAAATTATGAGAGGTCTTAGAAGCTTTCTTCTCTTTCTTTTCCACTGGGGTTTTGATCTTAGTACTTCTCTTTTTATTTTCTTTGGCTTTATTTTTCTTTGTAGTAAAATCTTCATCTTCCCCTTCACTTTCACTGAAATTAGAATCACTTTCACCTGAATCAAAGGAAAAAATAATTAGGTACAGAGACAGGAAAATCTAAAAAGAAAAAACTGAATAAAGATAAACAACTTTGAAAGTCTTATCAAATGCAATCAAAGAAATGACCAGCTATGATTCCAGAGAACTAATGATAAAAACATGATACCAATCTGAGAAAGAAGTCTGTAGCTACACTCTGAGACATTTTTGGGACATGAGCAAATTGGGAATTTATTTTATTCAATTATACATATTTGTTACAAAGTTTTTTTTTTTTTTTTCCTTTTTGATTGGGAGGGATGGTGGGAGAAAGAAAATGGATTTTTATTAATCTTTTAAAAATAAAAACTTTTTAAATGAATTAGACTTTTTCACTTTGGGTTTAAATGAATTTTCTATTTTTTTTTAAATTATGAAGAGTTTTAACAAGACATTCATCAACTTCAATCTCATCTTGGAAGAAATGAACAGATTTGTGAATTTTAATCACTTGAAAGAATTCAGGTGGTGGATGTATTTCCTTGTGTCTGAGAGATATTAAGCATAAAGACATCACATACCAAGAAAATAGGAACACCATTAATTCTGCCCTAATTCACCTGTTACATGGAAGAAAATTACAGCATTGTATCATTCAAACAATCAGCTATCTCCTCAGACCTAGTTCAAGTATTGTTATCAAAACACAGAAACTCTTTTACTATCACATGTATGGCATAGAACAACAGAGAACTTGAATAGAGAAGTCTCTCTAGAAATTCAATTGAATTCTATACTGTGGCCATAGTGACAAAATCTTCTGTTTTGTTTAGGTAAATCTGACAATCCTCAAACCCCAAGCCTAAGCAGAACAAAAGATTTTTTCTAAATAGCTGAAGCTATGCTGGCTAGTCAAAGGTTGTCTAAAAAGTACATGAAGTACTTTATGTGCTAAACTATGTTTCAGGATTTTTTTAATTATGAACAGATGACTAGGCAATATGGATGAACAGAGTTCACTTTTGTACAATCTGTAGTAATAATCATAGACATAATGGTTATTATACTATGTAGTAATTAGGCAAATGTGGTTAGTGGTTTGCATCCATGATTACAGTCAGTATTGCTTGGACAAAACCAAACTGTTTGGGAGAAACCAAAAGTTTGGGGAAGGAAAGACATTGCTCTAAGTCTTCAGTGAAATTCGGGGGAGTGGGGCAGGGGGAGGAAGGGAGGGGAGGGAAGTGAAATCTATGACTAAACTAAGAATCTGAATAAGTCTACTTTATTCAAAAGAAACAGGATAGGAAATCTTTATCCCCAGAGATTAGCAACTGTTTGGCAATTTAGACTCTTAGAGAGTTGTTTGGTTTTTTAAGAAATTAAGTGACTGGGGAAGCCAGATAACACAGTGGATAGAATACTGGCCCTGAAGTCAGGAGGACTTGAATTCAAATTTGGCCTCAGACATTTAATATTTCCTAGCTGTGTGACTCTGGGCAAGTCACTTAACTCCAATTACCTCAGCAAAACAAACAAATAAAGTGACTTATGTGTCTGAAGTATGTCTTGAACATGGATTGTAATGACCAAGAGTCCAGCTTTTTATCCAGTGTATTTTGGACATTTCAAACTGGATGCAATCTTAAATTCAATGCATCTAAATCTGAAATCATTATCTTCCCCTGTATACCCTTTCTTCCAAAATTCCTTCTTTGTATTGAAGGTGTCACCATCATTTCACTCTCTCAGATTCATACCCTAGGCATTATTAATATCAAACTCCCTAAGGTACCTTCAGTTGCCAAACCCATCCATTTCTACCTCAACAACATCTCTTCCCATTCTAGCCTTGCTTTTCATTCACGTAGATGTCACCTTGGTTCAGGTCCTCACTACATCTGTTGATTACTATAGTGTAACTAGGCTTTCCTGTCTCAAATTTCTCAACACTCTAATGTATTTACTGAATAATCATTTTCCTTAAAAGAGGTGACTATATAATTTCCCTACTCAATGAACTCCAGTAGCTTCCCATCTTGTCTAGGATTAAAAAATTCTTGTTTAGTTTTTAAATCCCTATACAATTTGGCCCCAACTGATGTTTCCAGCCTCACTGGGCATCATTTGCCCTTCTCCCTATGACCCATCCAAACTAGCCTTCTCGCTATATCCTAACTCATGAAAATCCATCTCTCTTGCCTTTGTCCTCACTATTCCCCATTCCTGAAATGCGTTCCTTAGCTAAATCAAGTCTGTACTAGACAGTGTATGGAGTTCCTGTTCTCAAGGAGCTCAGTCTAATGTGGGTGACAACACACAATTATGTACAAACAACAGTTAAAAGATTTGGAGTCTCAGAGTCCAGATGATGTTCCTTTCCTCATTCCTCCTCCTCAAGTATGGCACAAAATCTTATTTTACAAAACACTTAGGTTTTTAATAAGATAAAACCAAATGCATTAATAAGCAAGAAAAAGAGAAAATGTTTTTGTTCTGTGATCCCTTAAAAGTCTGCCTGAAGTTCCACCACGTTTTGCCCTCTTTTCTTTTTCATATTTGTAAATAATATGCATAAATTGCTGGTCTTATCAGTGAAGTATTTTTACGAATCACTGTAATATACACAGTAACTGTCAGAGTAAGCTTTAAAAGAAGATATTACTTACTTGTAAAGTCTGGCTCAGAGTCAGTAACATTATCATCTTCACTATTTTCACTAAGTAACTTCCTTTGTTGTATCATAGCTTTGGATGCAGCTTTTCTTGGTTTTTGACTAGCATGAGAATCATCTTCTTCAGTAATCTTATTTAAATCTAAGAATAACAAAAATTAGTGGAAACAAGTTTGTGTGGAAACAACTCGGTAAATATTTGCATTTTCAGCAATGCCCAAAATAAACTGATTACTTTTCATTATTTCCTATGAACAAATTAGTTGCAGTTGATGAAAAGCCCTATTGACCAAAAAAAAAAAAAAAAGATCTATTCCAAACTTACTGAAGCAAACACCATCTATACTGCAATTAGAGAGGTGAGGAGAAATATTCACTTTTTCAGATTCAGCAGTATCACATTTTTCAACATCTAGAAAGAAAGAACAAGAAGAAACTTTCATGTTCATACCATAAAACACAAAATTTAGGGATACAGGGAGGCTAACACTCAAATTTTGAAAGATCAAGATTAAATTTTTAAAAAGGAAATTAAACTAATTATAAAAAATCTATGCTTCTAGGATACTCCTATTTAATAAGGTTTGACTTTAAATTTTACTAATTATTCCCACAATACATTTTACTCTTAAACAGATCAGCTAAGAAAATTCTTTATTCATCCTAATCTCCTATCAAGAAGTAATTAAGTTATTTCTTAACTGTGAGTATAGTAAATAGAATGGCATTCCTTATTATGTTTCTACCTTGATTACTGACAATTAAAGATTTACTAAAAAACAAAGTTACCCAATTTTAATTATATTTACTTATATGAAAAATACCTGAATCAGCACAAAAATTCCAAATGAGCAGAACTTAAACTCCAACAAATAAATAAAAGATTAATCATTTAAAGTAGTAAAGATTATAATCAATCCAGACTATTTACCACTTGTACCACTTGCTGCAACATTGCCAGAAAATAAAGATATAATTTAATATATGAATTCTGAATTCATAAACCACTTGAGTCTACCAAAGACAGAATAGTATATTGCAAAAAATACTAGACTTGAGTCAGGAGATCCTTGGCTTCACATCCTCCTGCTTATACTTACTAGTTGTTACCTTGGACCAGTCACTTCACCTCTGAGCCTCAGTTTCCTCATCTGCAAAATGGGGATAACAATTCGTGTAGAACCTATCTCCTAAAGCTTTTGTGATTCTCATATTAAAAAATATGTAAAATGTTTTGTAAACTTTAAATTGCTATATAAAGATATACATAATAAATTATTGAATATGCCACCCAAATAAACTCATCAGTATCCTTAAAAACACATATTTAACAAATCTAGACTTGGCAGAATAAGGTGTAAGGAATGTAAGTGCCCAGGAAAGAAAAATATAGGAAAAAGATTGTTCATGTTCACTTAATTTGAGGTAGAAAAATTCTCAGTATTATATTAGAAAGTAATCTGAAGTAGGTGAAATGGTGCTGTGCATATAGCATTGGACTTCAATTTCAATAAGATCTGAATTCGTATTTTGATTCACACACACATTATTTGTGTGAACCTGGGTAAGTCACTTAACCTCTCTCAGCGTAGTTTCCTCCTCTGTAAAATGGGAGTTTTAACAGCATCTACTTAATAGATTTGTTATGAGGATCATATTGATATAGCCGATGAATTGTGCTTTGTAAACTTTAAGCCATTATACAAATATTAGTTATCATTATCATTTCAAGAACTAGGTGATTAGGATTCTCTTCTGGAACAAAATAAGAAGGAATAAGCAATAAAGGTTATTTGGCTTTCTGAAAGCAGCAAAAGCCAGAAGACCACTCTGCAAAATACTATTCCACAAGCCAATATAATCTTAAATGTTCAATCTGTAACATCAGATTAACCATCATGGTTCTTATCTAACTAAGAAAGCAACAAGGAATTGATTTTAAACATATGGCAAATTTAAAAGACCCATGATTTCAATCATGGCCTGCCACCAATACATTCAACCTATTTATGACTTAGTAGAAAAGCCCCGAAGAGTTACATTAAGCAGAGAGGTTAATTTGCCCAGAATCATACATTTCAACAAGAAATATTTCTGATACCCAGCCCATTATTCTATTCTCTACCAGGGGTCCTCAAACTACGGCCAGCGGGCCAGATGCAGCAGCTGAGGACGTTTATCCCCCTCACCCAGGGCTATGAAGTTTCTTTATTTAAAGGCCCACAAAACAAAGTTTTTGTTTTCACTATAGTCCAGCCTTCCAACAGTCTGAGGGACAGTGAACTGGCCCCCTATTTAAAAAGTTTGAGGACCCCTGCGTCTACAATATGCTGCCTCTTCACCATATATGCATAAAATAATCTTTACCTTGAGATTTCTGCATATCAGTAGTGGCTATAGAAGGTTCCTTCACTGATAATGCTAATGCAACTTCTAAATCTCTCTTATAGAGCTTGTCATCCAAGGCCATCCTAAAATATAGACATGCAAATAAAACAATAATTATACTTGTTAGTCATTTCAATTAAAAAGCACAGCTATGAGCTTTTCTTGAAATGGTTTTCATGATTGTTACTTTTATAATTTTTGGAAAAACTAGTTTTTAGCTAATTGTATTTTGATAGTACAATGTTAAAAATATAACTATCTTATATCAAATATCTAATAACATTCTGCTAAGATACGTGTGTGTGTGTGTGTGTGTGTGTGTGTGTGTGTGTGTAGCCAACTAATATAAATGACTATAGCTTAGGTGATTGAACAAAGAGTTCTCAAAAGAAAAATCACAAATAATTAAAAACTATAAGAAAAACCACTTCAAGTCGCTAAGAATAAGAGAAATGACAATCAGAAAAACCCTAAGAATTTATCTCATATTTTAGCCTATTTGGCAGATAACAAAAAGAGGGAATAGCAAGAAAACTTAAATATAGGCACATTAACATACTGTTAGTGATGTTGTAAACTGGAAAATAATGCTAGAAAAAAATATTAAAATAATATCCATAGGGAGGATTTGGGGAAGATGATGAAATGGATCAGTAAATTTCCCCCACAAACAGAATAAATTCAGGCCTCAGGATAAGCATAGATTGTAAAACATAAAGAAGACTTGGGACAGATCAGGAGTCCTCCAGGGACAACCCAAGAAGATCCAAAGTAAAAACCCCAGGCCAGGGATTTACACAAGTGACAGTATAAACATCTCTAAATTAGCTCCTCAGAAACACTAAGTGGAACCCCCGGGGCTAGCTAGGTTTGGCTGGAGCTTCAGCAGGAACCATAGGAACTTTCACCTCCAAGACTGTGTGGAGAGTTGGGGTCTGATTCTGGAAAGATTGAGGGACTTCACCAATCTGGAATGCCAGACCTAGCTGTACTGCAGAGACATGGCCCTGGGCAAAAAAAAAAAAAAAAAAAAAAAAAAAAAAAAAAAAAAAAAGGAGCCAGCATACCAGAAGTACAGAGGCAATGGGGTAGAGACTCTACTGGTTTCCATCACTCACAGGTGGGTGGAACTCTTGGTTTGGAGTTGTAGGTCAAAGGAAAGAGCTAAAGTGAAGATAGAAGCACCATTTCCTCTCTTCCCCTCCCCCCCCTTAAGAGTTTCTTACACTAATGCTTTTCATTAAAAAATAAAAATAAAATGAACCAACAAAAAAGAAAGAACCTAACCATAGAAACTTACTATGGGAATAGAGCAGACTCGGGTTCATCTTAGAGGAGGACATGGAAGTTATTAAAAAAAAAAAAAAGCTGCTTCTTAATGGCTCCGTGTCTAGAGAAAATTTATAAAAGAACTCATAAAAAAATTTTAAAAACAAATGAGACACTGAGGAAAAACTAAAAAAAATTTAAAAACAATAGAAACAAGAAGATTATGAAAATAAGTTATCTAATTAGAAAAGGAGACAGAGTTTAAAGGATGAAAATGACTTTTTGAAAATTAGAACTGAGCAAGGGGAAGCCAGTAAAGGTATAAGACACCAAGAAAAAATCAGAGTATAGAGAATGAAAAAATAGAATGTGAAACATTTTATAAGAAAAACAACAGATCTGGAGAACAGATCAAGAAGAGAAAACATAAAAATAACTGGACTACTGAAAGCTGTGACCAAAAAAAGAGCCTTGACACAACAATGCAAAAAATAATCCAAGAAAAATGACCTGGAGTGACAGAACATGAGGGGAAAGTTGAAACAAACAAAAAACCCACTGATTACCAAAAGAGATCCTTTGAGAAAAACACATAGGAATATTATTGCCAAATTTCAAAACCTCCAGATCAAAGAAAAAAATTTGCAAATTAAAATTGTACTTAACAGCCAAAATAAAAGACTATAGGTTTTGGAATCATATATACTGGCAATCAAAAGAACTAGGCTTGCAGTCAAAAACATATCCAGCAAAATTATCAATAATATTGAATAAAAAAAATGGATATTCAATAGATTTGTAGATTTTCAGGACTTATTTTTAATTAAACCCAATTTAATAGAAAATTTAATATACAAAAGCCAATATCAAAGATTAATTTTAAGCAACTTAATATGGATAAATTGCTTGTTTTTTACATGGAAATGTATACCATATGTTTAAGATTGATACTAGTAATTGAATAGCTGAAAAGAAAAACCGGGGCAGAGTTCAGTATGATCTGACTCTAAAAAACAAAAATATCTAGGAAAAGATAAAAATACTAATAATTTTATACAAATGAGGTTCAGAGGAAGAACAGTCACAAAAGTATTTGAGGGAGGAGGGCTCATAATACTGAAAACTTACTCATACTGGGAATGGACTAAATAGGCAACACTATATATACCCATGAAGGGTATAGCACCCTCCAAAATCTATAAAGAAATAAATGAGGAGGAGAGGAGGGAAAACAGGTTAAGGTGAAGATATAGAAGAATTTGTAGAGTAATGGGAGTGGGACAAGTTGTGTAAATTAATGGGAAAGGGATAAAGGAGAGAAAGGATAGCATAGGGTAAGATAGAGGGTACAAAAAGAATATTTAGATTAACTGGAGTAGAATCAGGTGTCTAGATTAATGGAAATGAAACAAAAAAAGGGAAAAAAGGATGGGGGGAAAAGATAAGGGAGGGATCCAGGATGGAGAGAGATTAAGTAAAATAACGCAAGTTAAGGAGCAGAATTAAGGTAGAAGAGTTAGAAGAAATAGGAAATAAGAGATATACACAAACACTACAACAAGGATTAAGAGTAGAATTTACTAGGGAAAAAAAGGGCTAGTAATTCAAATTCAAAATTAAAGATTTAATTAAGAGAGAAATCTACATTATATATCAGCCACATTCTTACTGTTTTAGATGCATATTTACATGTAAATGCATATATATATATATATATATATATATATATATATGTCTGAGCACATTGAATATATATACATGTAGGTCTATATGTTGTGTGTATATAAATACACGTATGTATGTGTGGGTCTGTATGTGTGAGAGTGAGTGTGTGTGTGTGGTATGTCTGTGCTTAATTACAGTCTATTTAGGTAAGGTGGGAAGGATGAAAGGGGGAAAAAGAATAAAAAATATTTGGCAGAGAACAAAACAATAACCTAAAAGGAAGTAAAGAAAAGATGGACATTCATGGATATATTTTCTTCTATATTATATATGCTTTCCTGAAATGGAAAATTATTGTTATATATTTTGAATTCTCCCTGAAGTTTCTCCCATGAAGAAGATGAAAATGTTCTGTTTTTCTTTTTTTCTATTCTGTTTTTTTCTGATTTTGTATTCAATTCAATAAATTAAAAAAAAAAAAGTCCTTATCTGTGACCCAGAGAATCCATAGCTGACTACAAAGTCAGTAATAAAAAAAAAGTCCCATTTGTATCAAAATCTTTATAATAGTAGAGAACTAGAAACAAATTAATCCATTTTGATTGGAGAATGACAAACTGTGGTGTAGGAATATAATAAAACTGCAAAAAAAATGAGTATGATGAATACAGATGAATACCATATAAACTGGTAAAGTCAGAGGAGCATATATTCATAAAGCTAGAGTGAGAAGAGATCTCAGAAGCCATCTAGTCAAAACCTCTCATTTTTAAAACTGAGGAAAATGAGACGCAAGTATACCTCAAAAAGGAAAGAGTATCTAGACAAAGCAATTCCCAGAGTCAAGAAGAGGACTGAGAAAAAGCCAGGTCTGGCAATTAAGAAAGCACTAGTAACTTTGGAAAAAGGATGACGTGGTAGGAAGCCAGATTTCAGAGGGTTGGCGAGAGGAGAGGAAGGAAGAGGAAGTGCCAAGTACGAGAATCCTTTATAAGAAGTTCAGCTGAATAAGGGAAAAAGGGAATGCAGCAACAGGGGAAGATGGGTTGATTGCTTGTCCTTTGTGCTTGAAGAAGACCAAAATGACATCACTATACTGAAATCAAGGTACAGTGTATCCAATTATGGGTGATCCAACCAATGCTAAGCTCAGAAGATTCTACCAGAAGTTGGACACAAAGAATATATATAAACATTTGGAGAAGAGATGTTTCAAACTCTGCACATCTCATGTTTATTTTGAGCTACTGAAGAATTGCTTTGCTCATAAAGCACAGCCTTATCTTTGAAGCAGGCATCTCATGCTGGGTGATCCTATGTCACTGTCTCCCATGTCTCACAGTTGATTAAAGGTCTTCAGAGAGACCTTGAAAATGGCCTTGCATTTCTTTTTTCTGACTTTGTGTGAGTACTTGTCTTGTATGAATTCTCCATAAAACAGTCTTTTAAGCAAACACACATTTGTGGCATCTGATCAATGTGGCCAGTCCATTGGAGTTGTGCTCCCTGAAGTAGTTTGAATATTGGTAGTTCAGCTTAAGACAAGACCTCAGAACTGATGAAGTGAAGTGAGCTGAGCAAAGCATAATATTTTCACCTTTTTTGGGTAGTTGTTTATTTGCTTTGTGTTGTTTTTCTTGTGGCTTTTCCCCTGATTCTTCTTGTGCAGCACGATGGATATGGAAATACATTTAGAAGAACTGCACATATTTAACCTCTATCATATGGCTTGCTGTCTTGGGGAAGGAGGAAGAGGAGATAAAGGGAGAAAAAAAATTGTAACACAAGGTTTTACAGAAGTAAATGTTGAAAACTATCTTTGCATATATTTGGGAAAATAAAATACTATTATAAAAGAAAAAAAATGTAAGGTTCTGATATTTTATTTTGCCAGGTAACGTCCACAATCATCCTTATACAATTCAAATGGAAATTATTCAGTTTCATGGTATGTCATCTATGTACATCTCGGGAAAATATTCATTTATCCGCAAGCATTCAAGATTTCCCCATTTGCTGTAACTGATAGTTCCACATATGGATGGTATGATACTAGGTAATGAAGAACCTGTTTTCTTGATGCTGTCAGGTCAAAATTAGCACAACTGACAGAATTGTTCCACATTCTGTGGCATCTTAGTTATAAAGGCTCCATTGAGTGTGCATTCATCTGTAAACAAATAGTCATGCACCAACACTACCTCTACTTTGTTCTTGGCTTACAAGCCTTTTCAAGTCAAATGTCAATGTGGTTACTCATCTTGATGCCATTTTTATCCTTGAAAACATCCAACATCACTGAAAATATGCTAAAAGAGCCATGGGAGCAAGAACACAGCCTTGTTTCACTTCATCATGACAGCCTCCATTATTCAGAACCTATACAAGCATGCCACCATTGAACAGGTGTATAATATTGCAGGCAAATTTTGCCATGATCTTCCACAAGTTCCCATAACAAACAGAACCAAAGGGCTTATTTATGAGATAGATGAATGTTGTGTACAGACCTCTATTCTGCTCCCGGCATTTCTCCTGAAGTTGTTGGGCAACAAATATCATATTAACTGTTCCTCAGTCTTTTCTTGGCTCTTGGGTAGATGACCATTGTTCAGGTTGAAGGATCAGTTTATTAAGGACTTGGTCAAGAATCTTGCCAGCATGGAAGAAACATGTTTCCTTTGCCTTTATACAGAAAGATAATGGAGGCATCTTTGAAATCTTGGGGAAAAGCCTCTTCTTGCCATATAATCTGGAAGATTCCAGTTAGCTTTTATATGAGCAGTGAACTCTCTGCCTTGAAAATCTTAACTAGAATAGAATCAGCAGCAGATACTTTATCTTATAAGAGAATGGTATTCAAAACCTCTTCTTCACTTGGCAGCTTGGCTAGAAAGAGATCAATTTCAACCTGAGGCAAATGGCCAATGGCTTCAGCATTGGTTGATTCTGTTGAGAATGCTTTGGAAGTGCTTAATCCACTTCTCCAGAATCAAGTCCTTATCACTTATTATGGCTCCATTAGCATAGATAGATAGAAGGCTTATGAATAGCCTTCAGGACCTCATAAAACTGCTTTGGATTGTTACAACCTAATCAAAATTGAATTTCATCTGCCTTTTTACTGATCCAAGAATCCTGGATATGTCTAAGCCTCACTGACACTTTACTTCTGATGAAGTTAAAACACTACTTTCTCAGAGCCAGACAAAGTAATCTGCTGGTAACTCTGTGAAGTTCTTGTTTCTTCATCTAGCACCTTCTAAATTTCCTCATAATTTTAAACAAATCAATCTTGATGTTTGTGAATATTCTGGCCCAGATGAATAAATATGGTGCTGTACACCAGATTTTGAAAGGTGCCCAATTCTTTTCCACTCCGTTTATTCCAACTGTGTGTTGCCTTTGCTTTTCCCTCCAAATTAGCAATAAGCATTTATACTCAAATCTGTTGACATTAAGCCTTCTGGTTGTTAGCTTGCCTTGGGGCCACCGCCTTTGCTGAATGCAAATGTTCCTTGGACAGGACAAATCTATGATCAGTTCAGTACTCTATACCAAACATCATTTTCATCACTCTCACATTCTATTTTCCTTACAATGACATTGGCTGTTAAATGTCAAACTTTATTTCAAGAATACATTCATGAAATTCTATTACATTTAGGTAAACAGAAGAGAGTGTTAATGATGAGATCATGAGACATAGATGTCTTCAGTAAGTGACCACTAATGTTTCTGACTGCATTCCTCTCAAAGACCCCCTGATATGTCTGATAGGCTATGCCTTCTCTGGCTTTAAATAGTCACCCAGAGTAAATGTTGAAAATTACCCAAACATATATTTTGAAAATAAAAAGCTTTAATTAAACAAAAATTAGTCACCCAGAATTACAAACTTGTCCTCTTTTAGCATACTGACGATGAGGTTTTCCAGGTCTTCATAAAATTTTTCTTTGACCTTATCAGGATTTCAAGGTGGGAGCATACACACTGATGGTGATGTGATACTTTCCTGCAAGAGGTAATTGCATTGTCATAAGCCTGTTGTTTACTATCTGGGGGAGTTATACAAGCTTGCTGACGAAACTAGATTTGATTGTAAAACCTATACCAGTTTCACGGTGCTCCCCATCACTGCAGCGACATTGAAACAACATGTATCCAGCTCTGATTTTAGTAAACTGGTCTTTATTTGCCAGTTTTGTTACAATCAAGACTGCTATTTTTATGTGATATTTGTTGTTATCTCATTACAGGAGTTGCTCGTCTTTCAAGGGTACTGGATTTGTTGCTGTCCATAACTGTGTGCATGTTCCACGTACAAATGATGAGTGAAATCATCTTCAAAAAACTTTTTGTACAATTTCTGGTTTTGATCACAGGGTGGGATCTCCTGCCTGCTATTAAGCAGATCAGAGGTGGGTAGATTAATTTTTAATAGCTTTTTATTTTTCCAAATACATGCAAAGATAGTTTTTATCATTCACCTTTGCAAAACCTTGTGTTCCAATTTTTTCTCCTTTTTGTTCCCCTTCTTCCTCCCTTAGAAGGCAAACAATTCAATCTAGGTTAAACATATGCAATTCTTTTCAACAAATTTCCATATTCATCATGCTGTGCAAGCAAAATCAGATCAAAAGAGGAAAAAAAAATAAGAAAAAAACCAAGCAAACAACAACAAAAAGGGGAAAATACCATGCTTTGATCAACAATCAGCCTCCATAGTTCTTTCTTTGGACGCAAACGATACTTTATATCACAAGTCTATTGGAACTGCCTTAAATCACCTCATTGTCGAAAAAAGTTAAGTACAATGAAGAGATTTTTAAGGCACTGTTTCCAGCCTCTTCCTTATGCCAGGAGGTGAGCAGTACAATCCCTTAAAAAGACTGCTCAGTTATCCAGGGGGCTGCTTCAGGCCATGGTCTGGGCCACCTGTGTGCAGAATTGTGGCTACAGCTCCCAATGTATTCATGTCTGCTCTTCATTATTTGCCCATCATCGCAGGATTTCAAGGAGGTAAAAATGATAAAGTGGTATGAGTAATGTCTTTTACCTTGCACATAAAGTGGATTTGAGTGTGGCAGAGTTGTGTGGCATTATCAGCCTTACTCTTTTCCAAAGCTAGTAAGAGCCCAGTGGCAAGATAAAAATCAAGACAACTAGTGATGGCTTGGGAAGAAACAAGATGATTTTGACATGTTTCAATGTCTAACCAAGCTCTAACACTCTACAATAACTTTCATGGTTATTGGAGCAAATTCTTCACATCTGCCTATTTTGCTGATAGAAGCCTTCCTAACTACTTGATAGATTTGAGGCCCCGGTTATCCTTGTGCTGGTTTAATCCATCTGTCAAAACAGTCTATCTGAGAGAGACTGCTGGGTATGCTACAGCTTTTTGGAGCCATAGCTAAGAGCATGGTGGCAATTGGACCCAAAAGATGTGAAGCATCTCTGAAAAGGGTGTAGCAGTCCTTATACGAGAAGTACTAGTCTCCTGAACACCGATATACCCCACAGGAGAAGGTAGAAGCAAACGAAGCCTTTTTTTTAAGAAAGAAGGAGATCTGGGCACGTTTGTAGGAAAGAAGGAAAACGTCAGTAGAAAAGGAAAGGATTAAGAATAAAGAGATATGATGGTGGAGATGATTTATTGGAAGAAAAGTGGATGAGATGGGATTGACAGCTGATCCTTACAAGCAGAAGGGCTACCAAAAAACCAGACTGAACAGAAGAAAGCAACAGTAGGGGAATGACATAGAAAAGCTACAAGATAAGAAAAGGAAAATGGAGAGACAAAGAGGAAAGAATATATCAGAAAATTAATGTGAAAAAAGTATCAATTTTTTTTTAATAACAGGCACAACGAGACAGAAGTGAAAACAGGCAACACAAAGAATGAACTATATTATACAACATGCAAAATCATTATTATTCCTGTCTAGCCCATTTATTTTTGGCTCTGAGTTGTGACTTCATAAATGTAAGAAGTTGTATAAATTTCTTCTACCAATGCAGTTTGAAAGTTTCTGTGCAAGTCTTAAGAGATTTGCCCAAGATTCAGTGACTTACACAAGATTAGAATTTTTGCCAATAGGAATATTCCCAATCTTCCTGGCTTTGAAGTCAGCTCTAATATATTCTGCCTCTCATTTGACCCAATAAATATTTAGTCTTAGTTGTAAGTTTTCTCACTTTAAAATAGAAATATACCTAAAACACAAACCTAGTCCCTAAAACATCATAGAGTTATCAGTGAGAAAGTTTCCTAAGATTTTACTTTTCTACTGGAAACACAAAATAAATAGAAAATTGCAACACAGCTAAAAGTGAAAAGTTAAGTGTCCCAAGAACACACAAGCTAAACCAGAACCAAATTATTCCTGTCTCAGAGACTGGCTCTTTCTACCATGCTGCCTTTTACTTTAATGCAATCAAAATTATCTTTTATAACTGGTATGCCTTGTTTGTTAAAAAAAAAACAAAAAACAAAAAAAAACTCTCCCAATTATCACTGTGACTTCCATTTTCATTTTCGTTTTTTTTTAACAGATCTTCAGAAGTTGTAGCTGTACCCTGAGAAGCATTTGCCAAGCTGAATCTCTACAGGGATTGTTTTCCTAGGATAAGGACTAAGCACACTGAGTTGGAAGAAATGTTGACCTAGGGCTCTTGGATTCAGTCATAGACTATCTCCATCACAGGCTGAGGAGGGCTGGTAATCATGATTTGATTTTTTGCCTCCTGGTTCCCTTTTGGGGTACCCTCCTGCTTCTGCAAGGCCGGCTTTCTTGCTCTGTAAGTGGCAGTTGGCTGGCAACTGGTGGGGACCCATGTAGTTATTTCCATAGATAACAGTTACATAGATAATAAATAACAGGATGGTCTATAGGTACTACCACTTAACTCATCTACCTATTGGTGGCAGTTGCTCAGCAGTTGTTGCTTGTGATGATAATGAAAGTAGCCCCCTCTCCACAATGATTTCTGCCCCCATGATAGCTATACATAGCCTAAACCCAGGAGCACAAACTACAATGATATTGACTCCTCCCCATTTCATAAGAACTACTTGGAAAATTTTGAAAAGTTTGTCAAAAATTAGGTTTAATCCAAGAAAATATAACTCATAATATCACAATAAGACCCAAATAGATATATAACATATATGTAAAAGGTTACATTATAAAAAACAAATCAAGACATAAATGGAAGGGAGAGACTTCTTAGGTAAACAGGGGATGGAAGTGATCATAACAGATATTTTTTTAAAAGACAGTTTTAAATACATAAAACTAAAAAACATCATAGTATAGTAGAGCCTTGACTTTGGAGTCAAGAAGATTTTGATTCAAGTCCTGCCTCTGATACTTACCGGCTCTGTGACCTTGGGTAAGCTACTTAACCTATCAGTGTCTGAGGCAAGCCTGTAAGCCTATAAATTCATAGTGCTGATCAGCACTTGCAAAGGGAGTTGTTTCATAAGGCTTTTCTTACATAATTGAAGTCAAAGTTCTGGTTGAAATACACAAAAGACAGAGGAAGGGGAGTCCTATTTGGCCTTTCTATTTTTGGTGATGCTTCTGGCAATGGAGGTCTCACTCCACAGGAGACTACATTTGTCCCTAGAAGATTAAAAAGTAAACATTCTAGCAACTAGAGAACAGATATGAAGATGCTCTTCGTCTTTAAGAATAGTGGCCTGGAGATAATTGCAGTAAACTGTTGTTGGATTTTCATGATTTGTTTCAATTTGGGAAGGATACCGTACTTTAGGCCCACAAGCTAATAGACAAAAGTCTACCAACTTCCCACTGCAAGGATATTACTCCAAACTAATCCCATATATTGCAAGAGAAGATAGAGAAATAAGGGATGGATATTACAAGGAGATAGATTTGCATTGGTTCAATGATAAACCAAAGAAAAGTTATTAACAAAAAGGTGGCAGTTGGAAGGGAAACCTATAGTAAGAGTGTCGTAAGGGATCTGAGGTTGGCCCTATTTAAAAAATATAATTAGGATAATGGGATTATTCTAATCATTGGGTGTGCTTAGCAAATATGCATTTGATATGAAGCTTGAAAGTACAGCTAACATGATGAATAACGGCATGGAACTAAATCATCTCAATTTGCTGTAATGTAGCAAGGTGAAAAAAATGTAAAATACTACAATTGTCTTTCAACAATTTTCAAGAATACAAGGGAACCATGACTAAAAAAGTTCCTGTGAAAAGCCGCTGAAAGTTTGACTGGAAGGCAAACTCAGTGAGTCATACAGTAGTGCCAAGAGCTTACATCTTTATTGAGAGACAAAGTGTCCAGGAAGTAACAGCTCTACTACAGCTTGCCCTGATCAGGTCACATCAGGAGCACCACATGAAGTCTTGTGTATATTTTAGAAAACAAGAACATCTCCAGGAAAGAGGAATGAAACGAATGTTATATGACAGTTGTCTGAAAATAGTGGGGAAGTTAGCCAGGAAACTAAAAAGAAGACTTACTAGAGAAAAACCTTAAAATATTTGAAGGTTTGTTTATAAAAGAAATAAAATTTGATTTTTTGTTTTTGTTTTTGACTTCAGACTGTGGAATTAGGAGATGTTAATGGGTAGAAATTACATAGAGACATATTTAGACTTGATCTAAGGAAACAATCAAGCTATCCATCATCAATTAGCTGCCATGGAATGAGGATAGGGATTTGAGGTAGAAAGTGGGGTAGTTACTAAGTTTCCCCTCAATGGGCAGTTTCAAACAGAAGCTGAATAACTAAATACTGGAATGCTATTAAAAAAAAAAAAAAAAAAAAGATTGTTTATAGAGTCCAGCCTTCTCATTTAACAGATGACAGTGACACTAGAAAGTTTCTATATCTTGCCCACAGTCATACAGCCAGTCAAGGGTTTAAGGCAGGATTGGAACAGAGATGTTCCAGACTCTGTGTCAAGCACTTTCTTCACTACCCCTGAGCTTCAGCTTACTGCATGCTGCTTAATCTATTTCATTCATGTTGCATCTCTTACCTTTTACTAGGTGTTTTCACTTGGAGTGGAGACTCTTCTTTATGATTGCTTCTTGATTTTGGTTTCTCTTGTTTTTCTCGTTTTGTTTCCTTTGGTATTTTTGATTTTTTGTTTGAAGTTGCTGTCCAAGGAGCAAAATCATCATCATCTTAAAGTACGTAGGGTTTTTTAGGAGGAAGGAAAGAAAAAATAAAACTCATCAAATTTTCCTGATTGAATAATAAAGGTATTCTTTTAGCAGTTTAAATCTGTTGAAGTACATATTTTTAGAATTATTATTCAAACAATTTCATCGTGTTGCAGTTGTGCCAGTTCATAGCAACTTTTTCATGATTCTAATACCTATATAATTCTGCAATGCCAATTATACTAGTATTTAAGAGCCCAAGGAAAAAACAATGCATTTAAGTAACCTTTTGAAGATCCACTGGGACAATTTATAAAGGTCTGTGTCAAAAAGGTTCATCACATTGAAAGTTAACCATCAACCATCAAAGAACGTTTATTTCAACTTCCTAACTTCAACAAGAGATTCTTAGAGTATCTTCCTATGGCTAGAGAATAATTTGTGTGAAAAATATCTGAGGGTTTCTAATATGTGAAAAAATAACAAATAAATTATATAGAGAAAAACAGGGTAGTACTCTTAGCTTCTCATAAGATGATGAAGAAATAAAATAGAGGATCTATCTGTTTAGTAGCTTTTTATTTTTTCCAAATACATGCAAAGATAGTTTTCAACATTCAACTTTGCAAAACCTTGTGCTCCAAATTTTTCCCTCCCATAGACAGCAAGCAATCCAATACAGGTTAAACATGTGCAATTCTTCTAAACATATTTCCAAATTAATCATGCTGCACAAGAAAAATCAGATCAAAAAGTGAAAGGGGAAAAAAAAAACCAAGCAAATAACAACAAAAAGGTGAAAATACTATTCTTTGACCCATATTCAGTCTCCATAGTTCTCTTTCTGGATGAACATGGCTCTTTCCATCACAGATCAATTGGAATTGCTTGAATTACTTCATTGTTGAAAAGAGCCAACAAGTCCATCACATAACCTTGTTGTTGCTGTGTACATTGTTCTCTTGGTTTTACTCACTTCACTAAGTTTACAGAAATCTCTCCAGGCTTTTCTGAAATCAGCCTGCTTGTCATTTCTTAAGGAACAATAATATTTCATTATATTCATATACAGTAACTTATTCAACCATTCATCAACTGCTGCATCCACTCAATTTTCAGTTCCTTGGCACTACAAAAAGGGCTACTACATTTTTGTACATGTGGATCCTTTTCCCTTTTTTATGATCTTTTTGGGATAGAGACCCAGTAGAGACACTGCTGGATCAAAGGGTATGCACAGTTTGATGGTTCCTTAGAGATAGTTACAAATTGCTTTCCAAAATGGTTTCCAGCTTCTGGGATGAGAACTCACTATTCGACAAAAATTGCTGAGAAAACTAGAAAATAGTATGGCAGAAACTAGTCATTGATCAACATCTAACACCCTGTACTGAGATAAGGTTATGATTTAGATATAAAGATTTAGATATTTTCAATTCTCAACTCCCATAACAATGCATCAGTGTTCCAGTTTTCCCACATCCCCTCCAACATTTATCATCTTTTCCTGTCATTTCAGTCAAATAAGAAGTGTGAAGTGGTACTTTGGAGTTGTCTTAATTTGCATTTCTCTATCAATGATTTAGAGTATTTTTTCCTATGACTAGAAATGGTTTTTATTTCATTGTGTGAAAACTGTCTGTTCATATCCTTTGACCATTTATCAATTGGGGAATAGCTTGTATTATAAATTTGATTCAGTTCTCTATATATTTTAGAAATGAAGCCTTTATCAGAAACACAGGATATAAAAACGTTTCCTTAGCTTTCTGCTTCCCTTCTAATCTTGGCTGCATTGGTTTTGTTTGTACAAAATCTTTTAAATTTAAGAAACATTATCCATTTTGTATTTCATAATGTTCTCTAGTCTTTTGGCCATAAATTCATTCCTTCTCCACAGATCTGAGAGAGAAGACTATCCCTTGTTCTCCTACTTCGCTTATAATATCACTCTTTATATCTAAATCATAACCTTATCTCAGTACAGGGTGTTAGATGTTGATCAATGACTAGTTTCTGCCATACTATTTTCTAGTTTTCTCAGCAATTTTTGTCGAATAGTGAGTTCTCATCCCAGAAGCTGGAATCTTTGCATTTATCAAACTATTGTGTCTTATGAACCTAACCTATTACACTGATTCACTATTCTTTCTCAGCCAGTGCCATATGGTTCTGATGATCACAGCTTTATAATATAATTTTAGGTGTGGTACAGTTACCTTTCTTTGAATTTTTTCCCATTAATTTAGAAGACCTATCTTAAGATTTAACAGAAGCTCAGATTTTCAGGATTGAAAAGGACCCTTGGGTCACACTACAAAGTCTATCTGAACAAGAATTCTCTTCACTATATATGTAAGACATTATCACTCAGCCTTTGCTTGAAGACTTTTTAGAGCAGGAAAACCTACTACTTTCAAAGTCAGTCCATTTGTCTTCTGGATAGCTCTGTTAGGAAATTGTTTATAACCTAACAGACTTGAAAATTTATAAGTAAAAGGCATTAGAAATCACTTAGTGTAATGCCCTTGTTTTACAGAGTGCTACATAGCATCCTCAGAATCCACAACCAGGCCCTCTTCCATATGCCTATTCTTCAGATTTGAAGGCAGAGATCCTAGTTTCCCTGCAGCTATTTGTCTGGTTAAACATTCCAGGGTCCTTAAACTGAAATTTGTTATTTATTATTACTTGAAGTAATTCACTCTCATGAGACATAGAATTGTATAATGTATAATACGGATCTCATAATCAGAAAGGTCTAGGTTCAAATTTCACCTCTTAAACTTACTGGCTATGTAATTGAGGCAAAGCACTTAACTTTTCTGGTCCTCAATTTCCTCATCTGTAAAATAGAAATACTATTGATATCTATCTTGCAGGATTGTTACTGAGACTCATATGAGATCATGCACGTAGAGCACTTTGCAAACTTTATGAATTTGGGTAAATGTCAGTAATTTGCAATGGTTGCCTTGCCCTTCTCTGTGCACTTTTCAGCTTATCTACTTTATATGTCATGGGTGCTTATAACTAAACATAAGAAATCAGATGTGATCTGACCAGGACAAAGGAAAAATGATTATGCCCTTCCTAGTCTGTACAATGTGCCTCTCTGCAAACAAAAATTGCACTTCCTTTTTTGACTGTTATATCTCACTGTTGAATCATATTGATTTGGACTCAATCTCCTTATCTGACCTCTCTCCCAAACTCCAGGCCAAGAAAGCCAATTGTGGTTGTAAGATTTCTCAACCTGAGCCACCTCCTTAAGTGAAAGGGGGCAGTCCATCATAGTGAGTCAAGAGTTTTTATAAAGAAGGGAAAATAAGAAAAAAAAAAAAAAAAAGGAGAACTGGACAGAGCAGAAAAATAAGATGACTTCAGAGGAGATTATGCATGTTTGGACAATCTCAGAAAAGTCCTGGTGATTGGATTAAGGTATGCATCTTCAATTCTCTTGCCTTAACACAGAAACAGGTTCCTAATTTATTCTACCATTCATCAGTTGTGGGATAACTGATTTCTACTGAAGAACTCCTATATAACTTATAATGTTAGCACATAACTACATAATGCTATATATTTTTTCAAGTGTTTAATATGTATTAGTCTTCTTAAAATAGACAAAAAAGTTCTTTGTGATCCCGGATCATATATCTTATTTTTCTCTGATCCAATCCATTATCCAGGCCCTTAACATATCCTTAATCCTTAGATTATACACATACTTATTCAAAGCCAAGTTATCAGTTTTGCATCTGGCTGAATGATTACTCAGAACTATAAAATACTTTATATCTTTAGAGTAAAATATTTTGGCTTAGGTAAAATATCTTACCCTACCTAAACTGAACCAAAGGAGCTACTTACCATGTGGCTTTGTTCATGTCACAACTTAACCAATTTAACAAATGCATAACTGCTAACAATTATCCTACTTGAAGGTTATAATATGGTATAGCAGAAAAAGCAATAATGTTAAGTCAGAAAACATGGATTTATGTCCCAGTCTTGCCACTTAATTAGACTATAAGCAAATCCCTAATCTATTTTTAAAAAAAAAAAGTATAAAAACACTTGTATCATGTAGTTCTCAAAAATTCTGTAATGAAATATTTTGAAAACTATGTAAAAGTGAGTTATTCTCATTCCAGATTTACCTAATGATAGCACAAAGAAGTAGATATATAGAAAATGTACATTCTGCAAATACTGAGGGGAAAATGTGGTAACTTGCAACTCTAAATAAGAAAATAGGAAGCTGCACTTACCATCATAATCTGAGTCCAAAGACTGTGAGTAATTGACTGGTTTCTTATTCCTATTATCAAAACAAATATTTTTCAGTTACGTAAATTTCATGTTTCTACCTCCAGAAAAGTTTAATTGCATTTTCTTTTCAATTGAAACACAATGATGTCATCTAATCAATAAGCATTTATTAAGCACTTAACTAATATTTCATGCCCTGGACAAGTCCTTTGAAAAATTCCTAATTTCAAATAAAAATAGTATTTGGGGTGGAGGGTTTTAGCTGGAAAAGTAATTTCTTAATTACATAAATACCAAACTCTCAAGGATTGACTGCATGTCAGTGATTAAAAATTTAATAGTGAAAGGCAATTTTCCTTTCTGTAGGTCAAATTGATTTTTAATTAAATGGATTCATTCTTGCTGTCATTTCCAAGGAATCTACAAATGCTAGTCAAATGTGTTCAAATTTGAAGATAAATATGCAATCTTTTTTTTAACAGACCTTGTGCATTACACTAGATTAACTTTAAGAAAATCCAATATGACTTCAAACTTTAAAAAATAAATTTAAATGTATTTATTCACATTAGAAGACTCGTTGCTTTTGATAAAGGTTTTTTAAAGTCTCCCTTCTATATGCAGTTGTTCTTATGACTTATAAGTCATAAGTATCTTCTACTTTTTCTTCTAACCCAAGAGGTTATTCAGAATCCTGAAGGCAATGGGAAAGGCAGCTCCTCACCCAAGTTAGACTCCCAACCTGATTAGAGACTGACAGAGACAAATTTAAAATATAAAGGACAGTTAGAATGCCCTGAGTAGGCATAAAGCATCAATCTCAGAAATTTAGTGCATAAAATGTGCAGAATTAATGAATTTTCAGTTTTACACCTAAAAACAGCAGGTAATCCAAAGAGTAATTTATAATTGAATTAGGAAAATCAATAAATTGGGATCTATTATATTCATTTTATCACTAGATTTTATACTTATTTTGTCCTTAAATATAATATTAAATTTAATATAATTGTAACTTAGTTTCACTTCTTAAAACTAAAGAGGGAGGGCCTCCTACACAAGGGAGGGAAATAAAACTTGGGATAAAAAATTCAATACAATTCCACACACATACTTATAAACAAGAGTACATTATTTTGCATAGTTACAGTTGTTGTTAGGATGTTTACAGGTTTCTGCTGTGTGTTTTTATTCCTAAACTAAGTATCTTAACTTCCCCATTAGACAGCAAACTATTTAGGCCAAAGAATCTTCTCTCTTTTCCCTTTCTATCTCTCCACAATAAAATGACAACAGACCAGTAATAAATAGTGTATCTTAAAAAAACAAAAAACAAGACTCTTCCTTTTTCCCTCTCTCCTCTAAGGAAGTAGAAAAGATTACTTAATAGTAACATTTTGCCATCTATAAACAGCTTCTTCTTGATATTTCTCTGCTCTTAAACCTGGGTTAAAAAGAAGTAAACAAGAGTAAAGTAAGTTCCCCACACACTTAGCATAGTATATTGAATATATTAGATTACATATAATTAAATATATTAGAAAAAAATCTAATATATTCAACTACACATTGAATAGAAAAAATGAACTACTAATATAATAGAAGGTTCTATTAGAAAAATACTATTAGAAGAGGCTATATTAGGTATTATTTCTTCCCTGTAGGGAACTCCTGATATACCAACTCTAACAAAAGTGATTATTAATTTTTAAGTATTATAGATTTTCCTGGAGCACTGAAAAGTTATGACAATTTTAAAGTTAAACTGCTAGCATGTGCCAGTAGTATTTGAATCCAGTTTTTCCTGACTACAAGGTTCCTATGTAACAAAGTAGGTGCTTAATGTTTATTTTTGATGTTGTATATCTGTGAGTTAGGAGAAAAGAAAAAATGGGGATGGGACAAAAGACAAATAAGGAATAATTAAAAACGAACAATTCGATCAGTCAACAAGCTATGTGTCAAGCACTCAATTAGGCCCTAGAAATAAAAGGAAAGGGAAACAACTTCAAAAAGTTTACCTAACAGAAGAAATCAGGTTGAAAATAACTATGTATATGCAAGATACCCTACAAATGGAAAGTAATCTCAAAAGAATAGCAGTAGCAACTAGAGAAGTAAAAAGAGAATGGCAAAGATCTCTGGTGGATTGAGCTCAAATCTTGAAGGGAAGGAGGGAGAGCATTCTAGAAGACCTGAAGGACCACTACTGTAATGAGTGACGTTAGGAGAAAGAATATGATACAGGGGACCAGCAAATGAGTTAGTATAGCTGGGCTTAAACTACATAAAAAAAGTAATGTCACAAGACTAGAAAGGTAGAAATGGGCCAAGTTATAAAAAGCTTTAAATAAGAAATAGAAAAGTTTAGATTTCATTTTGGAAGAAACAGGGAACTAGTAGAATTCACTGGGTAAGGGAAAAAGACATGATCCAATCTACATTTAATTAAAGTCACTTTGGCAGTGGAGTGTGGAAGAAGTAGAAAGACACTCAAAGCAGGGCACAAAGAGTTGTTCAGGCAAAGCAACAGATTTTGGAGTCAGAGATCTAGGGTATTTACACTTTTTCACTGTGTGAGCAGACAAAACACTTTACAGCTCAGGCTTTTGGGGCCTCCTCAGTAAAATCAGGATTGCTTTAGAAGATATTATGTGGAAAACCTGAAAACACTTTAGTTATAATCTGCAAAGTGGTCTGGCCATTATGAAAGTAATCCAGAATATGCTCCAAAATTTGCTAAACTGTGTATACCTTGTGACCCAGGAATGCCACTCCTAGACATTTTGAACTAGAGTTCAAAAAAAGAAGAAAAAGACCCATACGGACAAAAATTTTTGTAGAGCTCTTTTTGTAGTGACAAAGAACTGGAAATGTGAAGAAGGGGTCAAGGGGAAAGGAGGAGAGTCCCTATCAATTAAAAAATGGCTGAATAAATTTTGGGGTATGTATATATGTATAATACCTATTATATTTATTTCTTACAACATAAGTGTTCCATATGTATATGTATAATATTTATTAAATATAATTACTTCTTACAGCATAATAATGTTCCATTGAAAATGGAAAGTTTAATATTTTCCATGTTTAACATATATTAGATTACTTGCCATCTACAGGAGGGGGTGCGGGATAGAGAGGGAGAAAGAAACTAGGAACACAGGTCTTGCAAGAATGAATGTTGAAAACTTTCTATGCATTTATTTTGAAAATGAAAAGCTCTTAAAAAAAAGAAATGTATATTTTCTATTGAATATGTATGTATATATGGATTTCATTATCTCTTAAGAACTTTAGAATTGATTGTATGACAAGGGGAGGCACTGACACAGGACTGCGCACAGTATGGCATGTCTTCATCAGAGAGGATGTTGGGCTCTATGAACAAAACAGAACTGAATTTGCCCAAAGGAAACTCAAAATACTCAAAATTAGAGATGCCACCCCAAATGTTTATATGGACTATTTGTGTCCAACCTGCAGAGCATTCTAACCTTGTATTAGTTTGATGAGCCACAGTAGGAGACACCTTAATTCAACTCTTTAAACATAATGATGTCATTTTGGACCTCTTTGAAAATATACTTGTGTTCCAATGAAAATATGTGTTCCATTGAAATTTCATATGTGTGTGTGTGTCAATGTAACACACTATGTTCCATTGACATACACATATATAAAATTTCAATGAAACACATATTCAATGGAATGTTCTTATGATGTAAGTAATAATGAAAGGGGCAACCTCTGAGAAAACTGGGAAGACTTGTATGAACTGATGCAGAGTGAAGGTCAAGTTGTACAATGTTGGAATCTTTACAAACTGCTAACTTATTAGAGTTGATGTTTTGGGCCAGAACCTGAAACAAGGTACTAAGTAGAACTAATTAATTAGTACAAGGCTTGTGTTTACACCTTTACTCATTGGAATTCACAAGTATGGGAGATTCACAAAGTAAACTTTGGAACTTTGTGAATTCACACCTCCCTTGAAGCTCTTTGGGCCAGAGAGCACTATGGGAGAAAACCCATAATCCCATTCTCTCAGTCATATATAAGCCCAGGGAAGAGAGATTCATTCCAATATTTTCCACTTGGCTGGCTGGTGGCGGAAGAGGGTTCCGCTGGATTGAAGAGGAGCACTTTGGGAGATTGAGAGCCAGAAGCCCTCTCTCGGAGGCAAGAAAGACTCAACTTGGAGCTAGATTGGAGGCTGAAGAAAGCAGAGGCAGAAGCAAAGGACGAAACCTCTCCCAGAGAGAACTATTATATTTAAAAGAAGAAAATCACCACAGTACAACATCACCCCATTGTATGGACAAACTCTTTGAAAGATTCTGAAACTAATCCATTCAATTAGGGGGGCTAAAGTTGAAACAGGCTCCCCAGCTCCTCACAAAGAAGTGTCAGACTTAAGATGCAGAACGAGACGTATCTGCGTGGACATACACAAACGTACACACACACATGCATGCTTAGGTGGGGACAACGCAGCAATATTTTGCTTGACCATGCTATTTGATTTCCTTTTTATCCCCCAATAGGTTGGAGGTGACACATATTTTCACTAAAAATAGAAAAATAATTGTAACAAATATGCTTTCAAGCTAACATTTGTAAAGTACTTGACAAGTTTTAAAACGCTACACAAGGATTATTATTATCATTATTATATAATCCTCTAGGTGATGTAACGGGAGCCTTTCTCCTCTCCATCTCTAGTCTTCTCCCTGAATCTGGTTTCAGAGAGAATACCATTCGTAACCTCTTGCCCTTTGCCCTTTGCCCTCTCCCTCTTTTTTAAACTCGTCCGGTCCCCACCTCCTCCTCGCCCCCAATCAGTTAGGCGCTCACCGCACGGGCCTCGGCATGATCGCAGGCTACTCGAGGTCGGTCAGGGAACTGAGGACCTCAGAGCCTCCAGAAGCCGGAGCCAGCTCGGCGCGAGCAACGGTTCCCGCCGAAGATCAAGCGCGCGGGAGCCCCGCCTACTCCGGAACTCGAAACCAGGATCTTGAGCCCCACTTCCGCCGCGACTCCAGGCGCGCTCAATCTTCTATTTTTAATCAACACATTCGCCATTTATTTATTCCGGTTCTCCCCTTTTCTCTCTTCCTCTCTCCCTCCCACCCCCACCCCCCATCTCCGTGCAGGCTTAGAAGAAAAAGAAAGCAAATAAGGAATATATTTCCACATCTCAAATGGGAATACAACGGAAAGTTTAAAAAACGAGGAGGTTGAAAAAAGAAAAAAGTGAATCTGCGGCGGTGATTAGCAGAAGCCGTTTCGCTCTGCCTGTCAGCTGATCCGTTCTGAGAGATGAGCTGAAGGAACTTACCCATTCTCGGCTCAGGTAGTGTAGAAAGCAGGTGAGGCGCGGGGCGTGTGAAGGACCTTGTGAATTGCCTTGTGAAGGGAATCTCACAGTCCTGGGCAGTTTGTCGTCCCCTCCTCAGGAGGACCCTCCTTTCTGGCCCCTTCTTTCTGCACCAACCGCGCTGCCTCACTCCCCACCCTTCCTCTTCTCTCCCTCCTCCCTCCCTTCTTAGCCCTCAAGGGTCCTGTCCCCCAGCCCTTAGTAAAGCTCCCCACCTCCAACAAATCTGAATGTAACCTTCCCTTCACTAATCGAGGAAGTTAAATCAACCTTTGAACAAAAACTCTAGAAACCACACGAATTTGCTAAATACGGATCCCCAAACTGACTTTTTTTAATTGATTAAAAATGTATTGAAAAGGGTCAGTGGAACTAAAGAACCAGTTGAACCCCGAGCAGAAGGGTTTGTAATTTGTAAGATTATGTGAACCGGAATTTAAAAAAAAAAAAGAACTCTACAAATGAGTCTTAGTCTGGAGTTAGAACTTTAGAACTTAGTTTGGATTTAGAACTGACAAGGACATTAAAGATCATCCAGTATAAATCCTTCATGTACTCCTTCAGAGTAAACTGAGGCCCAGAGAGGAAATGTCACAAATAGATTCATATCCATGTCCTCAAAATCCAGGTTCAATGCTCTTTGCACTAAACTATGTTGTCTGAACAAATATTGTACTTTGCAAATCCTACTGATGTAAATTGTGTCCCCAGAGGGTGATGATTCTGCCCCTGACCAATTCCAATGGAATGAGACCAGTTAACTTAAAGGTGTTGTCTGGGAAAAGTGTGCTTTTCCCAGGGGAGAGCTTGAGACCCCAAATCACCCTTCTCTCACAGATTAAAGGGGACACAGTTTCAGGGTCTCCTCAAAGGTTAAAAGGGACACAATTTACATCATTTTCTGAATCAGTCCTTGATTGTGTGTGCTTATAGAATCATATTAATCATATATGTACTTCAGAAGACATTCACACTAATCTCATTTTTCAGGTTGAGAAATTTAAGACCCGAGGAATAATTTGCCTAAAGTCATACTCAAGATTCTAGTCAGCCACTAGGAATGAAAGGATCTGTGTTCAAATCCTGTATCTGGGGTTTACAGCTTATGTAATCTTGGGCAAGTCACTTAACTCTCTGATGAAGACACGCCATTGACCGTTGTGTTTTTTGGGCTTGCTTAATTACATATCCTAAAAAGAATGGAGTTTTGTTAGAAATAGTCACAAGTTTTAAAATTGAGTTTCCTCAATTGTAAAACAAGTTGGTTGTCATAGGTGAAAACCTCCAGGAGCCCTTTCAGTTCCAAAGTTATGGTTGCATGAGCCCACTTCCTCTGATACCAGGGTTCTTTGTTTTTATTCTCTTTTCTGTGATAGGATCTTTCATAATTATTTTTAATAGGTTTTGTTGGCTTCCCCCAAAATAGAAGCTTCTTAAGAGCAGAGGCTCTTTCTTACTTCCTTGTTTATCCCTTTAATTTGACAGATGTTCATTGATGATTATATTTAAATAATAGAAATTAGAGTAGAAACTGTTTGAATAAGAAAAGTGGGTACCTATCCTCAAGGAACATACAGTAGGTGCATAAAGCAAAAATAATGCTTCTAAAATATAAGGAGTGTGGGGAATAATGTAAATTCCAAGAGAAATATAGTCTCTAAAAAGGGAAACTTTCCTAGAGAAGGTGACATCTGAATAGTTTTTAAATAGATGAAGAGAAATAGGTAATACAATTCACACATTGAAGTAAGATATAAATGATGCTAATGGAAGGTGCATGTTCAGAAAACAATGTAAGACTAGGCATTCAAAATTTAACCATTTGTTCCCCATTTGAATTGGCTGTCCTCAGAAAACATTGCAAACACATATATCATTCATTACAGCTTGGAATTATTGTGTACTTTTTTGGTTCTTTTCTCCATATGTTTAAGTATTTGTCATAAATTCATCTAGTTTTTTTTTTTTTTTTTTTAGTAGAGAGTAAAATTCCTTTTGTCCTAAGGACAAAAACTTATCTCACCAGAGTCCCAAGAACTGATTAGCACTCAGTTGACTATTCTACTTTCTCTATATGCTGGAGAAAGAAAGAATAGTCTAACAGTTGGCAAGCAAACAGAATGCAGGGGATAGTGAAAATAAAATAGACCTTTAGAGTTAGGAGAATCCTGGATTGGGATCCTTTTGTTTCTTTGCTACTGTGGATTTGAGTTTTTCTGTTCTGCTGATTATTTTTGCTACACAGACAATAAACTCTGCTTTCATAATTCTTATTTCTTTTTTAAATCATTCAGGAACACCCTGTTGAGTCCATTTCTATAATTTTCCTTTTCACAGATGAGTATATCAAGAAAAAGCAAAAAAGCTTAATATTAATGCATATGTGTTACTTGGAGAAGTTGAAGAAATGGGGAAAAAAAGTTGTCACAGGATCATAACTTTAGAGATAGAAGGGACCTATGATGTCATCTAGTCCCCCTCTCTCATTTTATACCTGGGGTTTTGAAATTACTCCCCCAGAGTGATTAACTTTGCCTACAGTCAGACAAGTAGCAAGTGACAAAAGTCAACCCCTCTTCTTCTAATTTTACATTCAGCACTCTACCATGCATTTAATAAGTCAATGGCAGGAGAAAGAACTTTAATTGAAGTAGTACTCTCTGAAGACCAGCTCTCCATGATAAAATATTCATGAATGACGTGTTACTTTTAATATAGAACGATCTAGATGACAGCTCCTCTGGAACCAGATAAGATGAAAGCAAATCAAGACAAATTCTGTGGCCGAGAAAGAGAATTTGTGTATAAATTCAATGTAGGAAACCAGTGCTTTGAGCTTACAGTGCCTCTGAAATTTCCTGTTAAAGAGAATCCAAATAATTTGCATGGACGTCTGATGCTTCTCCACAATTTACCATGTTTCATAGAAAGTGGTGAGTACTGATTTTGATGATTGACTGTTGTGTTTTTTGGGCTTGCTTAATTACATATCCTAAAAAGAATGGAGTTTTGTTAGAAATAGTCACAAGTTTTAAAAAGGTGATTAAAAAAGTAAAGCTGCTAACACTTTTCCTTCTGTGCACATAGTAGTATTATAAGTATAAACAGGGCTTTCTGATCCCCATCAATTGTTTTCACAAACTTTTTGTGGGATATCATACAATAATTTTGTATTATGGTCTTAGTATAATAGACCTAGAGCTGGATACAACCATAGAATCTATCTTATCAAACAGTACCTGAATAAAACTACAGAAGGGCCAGAAAACTTTGTCCTTCAATTGGGTTGCATGCCAGTAGAGCAGAGTCAAGAAGCTTTTTAGCTGAATAAATGGAACAATATAATAGAAGCTTATTTATAGTCCTTCAGAATTTGCACACTAAGAAATTTATTCACCCTTAATTTTAAAATTTCCTGACTTGTTAAAGGCAACTAACTTCATTGATTCTTCAAAAAATGACATCATGAAAGCTAACATTTCAAAGGCCCTTATGCCTAATAATATCATTGTAATAAATAGAAGTTACATTTTTGTAGCCAGTTTTCTGGCCCTTTTGTAGTTTAATTAAGGTACTGTTTGACAAGATAACTTCTAAGGTTGTATCCAGTCTAGGTCTTTGATACTAAAACCATAATACAAAATTATTGTATGATATCCCACAAAAAGGTCAGCCACAATGTGGACTGATGCAATCTTTTATATACCTTTCCCCATAACTTTCTCCTTCTCCCTCTCCAGGAACATGGGATTTTCTCTTTTAGCAGGTATAATATAGAGTGGGAAGGGCAAGGGTATCTGGACTGGTGCTTCTCTGAATTTAGTTTGGAGCATGAGTCTATAAGATGCTGCAGAACATTTTACTGTTTGAATTGTCCTTTAAAAGATCCAATTATTAGTACTTGAGAAAGTCTGGGAAAATAGAGATCTAGTTTCTGTATATCATTAATTTTCTAGTATGACTTAGCCTTACTTACCTAAGGCAGCACCAGATAATGGATAAAAGACCAGTCATGGAGTTAGAAAGGCGTGAGTTCCTGGCTTGCATCTTATGGAGACTGAGGCTATGAAGAAGTCATAGTACCCCAGTACCCCAGATAAGTTTCTAAAGTTGTCAGGTAACAGCTGACAATCTGCATGAGTAGAGAGAGTTTCCAAAACTGGAATTCTTCATCATCAAAATCATAACTAACATTTATATAGCACTTTATATAATGTCAGACACTGCTATATATTTTGCAATTATTATCTCATTTGATTCTTACAACAATCCTGGCAGGTAGATGCTATTATTATCTCCATTTTATAGATGAAGAAACCAATAATCAGATTAGGTGATTTGCCCAGGGTCACACAGATAGTAACTATCTGAGGCTAGTTTTGAATTCAGGTCTTTATGATTCTATGTCTGGTGCTCTAATCACTTCACCATCTAGTTGCTGATGAAATGAGAGGTCTAAACCTGGCCCTTACCTTCCCCAACAAATAAGCAAGCAAAACTAAGGGAATGGTATAGAAACCCTAAACATGATGAAGACTTAATTAAAGAGCATATATAATCTGTTATTAGACTTAGGATATTAGAATTGTTTTTAGATTAAACTACAAGTCATATTGATATAACATTTCAAAGTTGTTTTGAAGTTTGTTTATTATAATATTCATTCTAATTCTGAGTGTAACTAAAATTTCTGAAGTCATGTAGGAGATAAAATATTTCCAGTCACATTTCTAGGGGAAAGTAATGAAATTTTCCCATTCCTATACAATCCTTAGGAAACTTCTTTTTGGGGATTTATGTCAACATAGCCAACAACAAGAGTTGGTATTACCATTCATTAACCGTTATCAAATATCAGAGTATGCTGCAATCTAAAAAGAATAGGTAGACTTTTCTCTTTTCATTAAAATACAGAGATTAGCCTGACATAATAAAATAAAAAATTTGTTATATTTAAATTTGTTACAATTCTTAATCTTAACAATTTACAATTATAATTGGTTTTTCTTGTAATCCTTTATTTTTATTTTTTTTTATTATTTTAAAACATTATTCTGAGAAGGGAGATACAAACAATTGAAGAAGACAATCCCTGCTTTGAGCTCACAGTCTGTTAGGGAAAGCAGACAATAATATGCAAACAAGATGTATGCAAGGTAAATTGCAGATAATAAAGGAAAGACACTAACCTTACAAGGATTGGAAAGAGCTTCTTATAGAAAGAGAAATTTCGGCTCAAATTTGGAGGAAACCAGGAAATTTAGAGGCAGAGTTCAGGAGGGTGAGAATTCCAGACATAGGAGATAGCCAGTGAAAATGCCCAGAGTCAAAAGATGAGGTATCACATTTGAATAAGAGCAGGGAGTCTGGTATCAACTGGATTGAAGAGTACATGGGAGTGAGTAAAGTTTGAGAAGATGAAAAAGCTAGGAAGAAGTTAGGTTAAAAAGGGATTTGCATACCAAACAAGGGATTTTATGTGTGATCTAAAGATGATAGTGAGCTGCTGCTGGAGTTTATTCGAGTATTAATATGGTCAGTACTTTAGGGAGATCACTTTGACAGAGGAGTAGAGGATGGGGTAGAATGGGAAAAGACTGGTGGCAGGGAGACTGACCAGCATCCTATTGCAGTGGCAGTTCTATACAAGTGATGAAGGCCTGCATCAGGTGATCACAGTGTCAGAGGAGAGAAGGGAGCATATTCAAAAATGATTGTCAAACCAACAGGATTTGGCAACAGACTTTATGAGGATGGGAAGTTGGGGTGATAGAAAATAATGAGTTTAGGGTGACAATTTACCTTGGATAACTGAGGATTGGAAATTAGTTGCCGATAATAGGGAAGTGAAGAAGAAGGGATGGGTTAGGTGAGAAAAAAGAATTTAGCCTATATAGGTAGATTTGGCAATTGTCAGATGGAGATGATAAATTGAATCCATGAGAATTGAGAAGGTAATAAAAAAAAAATTATAGAAAAGACCTCAGGAGAGTGTAATGTCCAGTCTAACTTTCTGGAGGTCCTCTGGACGGGCCTTGGTTTCAGCAGATAGTCACCATGAGGATGGACAGGAATAGAGTCTAAAGTCTTTATTGTCTCTGTCACAGTCTGAGTCTGACATAGTCTCCTCCAGCAGTCTGACTCTGTCATAATTTGATTCTGTCTGCCTCTGTCCCCAGTTCTCTTAGCCCTTAAATACCCTATTACAATTACGTCAATTGTAGAACTATTACATCACCATGCTAAATACTAAGTATATGTAAACTAGATAACCATTATATCATCAATTCTACCGAGTTAACACCTTGTCAGTATCCTTGTTTCAAGTATACTTCTCCAGAGTTCCAAGAGAGGGCTGGGAGACTGACACTGTCAAAGATATTCATGACCCTAAAAAAAATTAAGAACTGAGAGTTAAAATAACTCCTTAAATTGACTCTTTTAGTTGTTTAGTAGTATGCTGTATTAAGATATATAAAATTAAAATTTTAAATTTGGAAGAACAGCCCCTAAAATGTTAATAACTTTTTCTCTATCCTTAGGTGTACAGGTTTTCTTCCTGCCCCTTCCCCCAATACCCCAGTTACCTGAGGTCCAGGGCTGGTTCATGTTTGTCTTTTTTCCCTCATTACCTGATGTTTGTTGACTAATTAATTGATCTTTTGGAGTTTAATTGATGTCGATTTGTGTTATTCCTGCTCCAGACTTAAAGAAATCTCTGAGCCAGTTTATAGAAGAAGAATCTCTAAGAGATTATGATAGAGAAGCTGAGGCTGCACTAGAAGCTTTAAAATCTGGTGAAGTTGATCTACATCAGCTGACAAGTGCTTGGGCAAAAACGTATGCTGAGGTGAGAACATGTGTCAAGTTGTAATTCCCTTCTCTCCTGTTTTCCTTACAATTTTCACTGATCTTGTGAATAAATAATAACATTTAATGGGGTGTTAAGAGTTTACAAAGCACTGATATTTGCTTTAGGGAGCAAATAGTACAAGTATAATGCCCATTTTACAGATAAGGAAACTGAGACTCAGAAATGTTAAATGAGTTGTCCACAATAAAACAGTTAGTGAATACCAGAGCTAGGATTTGAATTCAAGGTTTCTGACAGAAGAGTTCATAGATTATTTAGTAGGCACTCTGAATACATTTAGACTATGGTGTAAGTTAAATTCTCTTTATTTTTTAAGAGTCTAACTACTGCATAAAGTACAGTTAACTTATTTTTGTAATAAAAATGGACAAGGTAGGCATTCTCAGTGTTGAACAATTAAGGTAATGAAATTTATTGATATAGCTCCCCTGCTTAATAAAAGTGATATTTGGAGGGGAAAAAAATGTGACTGTGGTAGAGTTACTAATAATAGAGAAATAAAGAATCATAGTAAAACAGTTGTCTCATTAACCAGAGTAGTTTCATTCACTCTTAATAAAACTGGGATTTTAGCACATTCATGGTTAATAATTTTTTAAAAATTGATGTAGCATCTTTGCTAACATTTATCCATTGTTATTATATATGTATAAATCATTAATAAAAGAGGAACTGGTGTGTAACACACTAAAGATTGTTTCAGTGAGGGAATTCAATTAACTTGACAAGGCTTTTCTGGGTCTGATTTCTCCTAATTCTGTTTTAATCCCGAGTAAAGTTTTATTCCACAGTCATCTATTTGTGTAGCATACCCTCTTGCCACTTATTGTTGTTGATGTTGTGGGCCTAGTTCATAGAATCAGAGGTTAGCAATCCAGTCTATCCATGAGCACAGTGCTGTGCTAGAAAGCTGCCTCATGCCAGTGCCATCTGGAGAGACTGTTCAGTTTTCATTGTGAGCACTGTAACTTCAGAAAGGAACATCCACAAACCAATGCTTGAGCTGTTTTGTTAGTTGTCTAGACTTAGAAAGCAAAGAGAAAAAAAGTTAATAATGCAGATTAAACTTTCAGGTGTATCATGTACATTCTTCCCCCAATGTGGATAAATCAACATTTATCGGCACTTCTTACTTGGCCAATAGTTGATTTACAGTCATTGTTTGCTGATGTGCATCCAGATTCTGCTTGAGTTCTAACATCAAGGGCCACTTTGGCACTAAGTAATGAAGGAACCTGAAATCAAAAATATGTTCTTGTAGCTTCTACTTAGCTCTACTTTCTAAGGCTAAGAAGAGCATGATATGGTTTCTAATAACTTATTATCTTAGTAGCCCATCTCTAGAGTACTTAATTATATTCATGTTTTCTTAAAATATGAACACAGTTTTTCAGATGTAGTCTGATTAGGGTTGTTTTTGAGGAAATACATATCAAGGACATATACAAACAGAAAGGGAATTGGATTGATTATATATCAAGAATGAAAGGATAAAATATCCAAAGAGCACGTTTGTATCACAATGTACTTACAAGAAAATTTGTGGGAAAACTTGGACAAGAACCATTAGATATAGGGGAAAGAAGTTTTTTTATATAATTGAAGCATTATATTTTAAAAGGAAACATTCCCTTTTTTCTCCTGTGTCTGTTTTATCTTCTAGACCACATTAGAGCATGCAAGACCTGAAGAGCCAAGCTGGGATGAAGATTTTGCAGATGTCTACCATGACCTGATCCATTCTCCTGCCTCTGAAACACTATTAAATTTGGAGCACAATTACTTTGTTAGTATTTCAGAACTTATTGGGGAAAGAGATGTGGAGCTGAAAAAGTTACGAGAAAGGTATTTCAGCTTTTCTTATGCTTAATTGTCATATTTCAGTATAATTAGATACACTTGTCTAGGGAGGAATTTTTCCTAACTCAAGAAAATTGAAGGAGTAAATAAGAAATATCTTCCTTCTTATGTGTACAAATAATTTCCTGGTTCATTTCAGTCTAATTGTTGAAATTAATGTTATAGATCCATGTAGCTTTATGAAGTTTTTCTTAAATATGCCATTAATGATTGCATTTTAAACTTCATTTGTAATCAAGTCTATGCTCTAAATTTATAATAGTCTTTAAGACTATATATGTTAGTAAAAAAAAAAAAAAACATTAGAAGAAGCTTTGAATTTGTGCCACTCTATTGCTTCATCTAAAAGGGAAAAGATTATTATATTGCCCATGTACCTACATGGCAAGAAAACTTCCAAGATTATTTGCTCTTATCCATTGCTTTTCCTGCCCTTTTTCAGGAACATGGTCATATTAACTAAACTATGGGAAATGTTTTTTGTTTAAATTGTTTCCTAATCTGCCCTTGCATTCAGAAATAAATTAATTAGATTACCATAAGCATTCCCATTTTTCAGGTCTTGAGAAGCAGTGGGTTAAAAGTGGATAGAGAGCCAGCCTTGGAATCAGGAAAGCCTAGGTCATATACTACGTGAACTTAGGAGCAAAGCTTTTAATTCTCAATGCTATTGGCATTCTTAAGTCAATAAATTATAGATAAGTTCTCATGGCTCAGTAGAGGAAATTTTCAGCCTTGTAGCTCCTTATAAGAGTAATAAAATCAGGATCTTTACCATCTTCCACAAGGAGATAAAATCAATCACAAGAAAGGCCCCCTTTCAGAGTCCTAGAGATCTCTTCACCAAAAGGATCCCAACTAGGTCCTAGTTCAACCTACTTGGGGCAAAGTTAATTCACATTATTCTGCTCCACAGCCTTAATTCAACCATACCAGTTTGTCGTGTGAGAATTAACTCAAACTATACCAATTCCACTAATGTTCTGGCCTGCAACAGTACTCTCCCTGACCAAAAATGACCTTTGATGGCCAGTCACAAAAATCAGCTTCCCTTCAAAATAATGCCCATTCCTTCATGCTCACCCCTCAATCTTACAGCAGAGAAAAGGGGGCTTCATCAAGACAGCAACAAGGAGGAGCCAACATGGGCCGGCTCCAACAGCCCACAGTGCTACTGCTCTTTCTGCTTTGCTGATGGTGCTATCCTAGTTGCTGCTTGCAGACAGAATGTCAGCATTTATTAAGTTCACACTGTGTGTCAGTCATTGTGTTAAGCAATTAGAATACAAAAAAAGGCAAAAACACAGTCCCTGCCCTCAAGGAGTTTGTATCCAAATAGAGAAGGAAACATGCAGACAACTATAAACTACATATAACTAGTGGGGAGGTAATTGTTAGAGGAAAGTATTGGAGAAACAGGGATAAGGGGACATAATTCTTCTCTAACGTAATAGAAGAGAAGAGATCTGAAGGTAAATCTTTGAGATGACCTGAAAGAAAATCCAGTAAAAAAGACTGAGAAAGATTAGTCAGAAAGGAAAGCCAGGGGAGCAGTGTCATGAAAACCTGGAAAGGAGAGAATGAATGTTCAGCAGAAGTATAAAGTCCTGAGTTCCAATTAGGAAACAGTTCAACTCAGGAAAGCTCCATGAAGGAAAGGTTAATGGAGATGGGTCCCCATAGAGAGGAATGAGTCACTGATGTCCACATAATTAATATCTATGAGAACAGAACTTGAGGCCTGTTCTTCCCAACTTTAAGGCTGACTGTTCACTATATCTGTGTCTTTCACTTTAAATATTTTTTTAAAAATATAATAATGTTTTAAATCTCACTATCATTTTGATTTCTCCTTTCTTCACGTTTATCTCAAGGACTGCACAAAACGAGGGGTAATCACTCTGACCTGTTTAATGCTTAAAATGAAAATAAGTCCTGATGGTTAGCCAGACACACAATCTTCAACACTTCCTAGTACTACCCAAATTAAATTAAAATGTAATTGGGAAATATTTAACCAAATAAATAAAGCTACAATAAAATATAGTCAATATGGAGCCTGCAGTGATCTTTATATAGAGTTTAATGGTCCCCCATTCTATTTGAATTTGACACTACTACTCTAGAGTATAACTTCAAATATATTACCTACCAGACCACTATGTACTGTCAGCAGTACTTCTGGCCACATTTAAATAATGGAAGAAAAGTTTGGGGAATCTTAATAAATTCTATTTATTAAAGTTTTTTTCAATAACTTTTCAATAATTCTCTTTAAATTATCAAAACTGTAACAACGTTCATCATCCACCAGGGGGAACATGTATCATATATAGTTGTGTGTATGCATGTGATTTTACATCCAGATGTGTCTGTCAGTATTCATACCTCTAACAAATGAAACCTTTTTCAAATTTTTTTTTTTTTTTTTTTTGGCCTCTGAATTCATGTGAGCATAGGGAACTCCAGGTGAGGAAACTGTATCTGACAGTGCACAAAACAACTGTTCTGCATTTTGATGTCTACAGTGTAAAAAGGGGCTAGGCTTGTTTTGGAAGAAAAGTGGAATAGCAGTGCTGGAGCTAAAGTCAGGAGCTCTGATATTGAATCCTGCATCAGACAGATTACTCATTGTGGGGCCTGCCCCAATTTATTAAGGCTATCTTAGCCTCAGTTTCCTCATTTATAAAATGAAGATCCAACTACCTTTATCTTGTCTTGAGAATTAAATGAGATAATATTTGTTTTGCATATGTTTTAGCATCATATAAATGCTACTACTGTTGTAGTAAGTAGCATGTCTCCAAGGGCTTGTAAAACTAAGGGAAATAGGGAGAAGATAAAAAAAATTAAATTTCATTTCAGTGTAAGGAAATATCCTTAATAATTATAACTGTCCAGATGTAGCTATCACAGGAAATAGTAAATTGTTATGGAAAGTCTTCAAGCAGACTGCACTGGGTGGTCAGGTATATTGAGAGAAAATTTCTCTTCAGGTCCAGGTTGCAATGGAGACCCTTAAAGTCTGTAAGAGAGTTAAGTAGACATTAATTGGTACTGAAAGTATTTAGAAAGTACAGTAGGATGTATGTGGGTGTGTATATGGGTGTGTATGTGTATGTATGTTTGTGTGAAATAGCATGTCATAGTGAATTGAGGGCTAGCCTTGAAATCAGGAGGACCTTTGTTCAATTTCTACTTCCCATGCATATCAGCTGCCCCACTCTTATTATGTCACATAGTCTCTGCCTTAGTTTCCTCATCTGTAAAATCATGATAATAATAATAGTACCTATCTCCAGGGTTTTCATGAGGATAAAATGAAATAATTTTGTAAAGCACTTTGCAAATTTAAAAATTCTTTGTAAGTATTAACTATTATTGTTATTCTGTTTTCTCTGTCCTTGACTTTTCCATTTTATATGTATTTTTAAAAAATCTTAAGTTCGTTGTGAATTCTCTCCACAATGGATTTGTTTTTCCTGTGTCTTCAGAATTTCATTCTTGAGCATCTACCTTTCCTACAATTTTTCCTTTGAATCCTTTGAAAACTACTTTCTCTAAATTTGTAGTACATGTAAGACTATGCTCAGAGGTTGTGTCTCATTTGAATCCAAGTTCTCTGGCTTACACATTCCTTTGTATCTGATTGATGGTCAAAAAATTCACATTATCTTAAAATAATAAATGTATTTTGAACAAAGATTGCAGGTATGTGCTTCAAGAAATCTGTAGATGTCAAAAGTATTGTGCTTTTGTTAATAAGAATTCTCTAATGCAGTTTTAATCAAAAATCTATTAGATTTGAGTAGTTTCTCTCATATGTTAATTTCAGATACAAATCTCCCTTATAAGCAAAGTTTCTGATAATTTACAGAATTACAGGGTCAGGGGGCAGCTAGATGGAACAGTGGATAGAGCACCAGCCCTGAAGTCAGGAGTACCTGAGTTCAAATTTGGACTTAGACACTTAATAATTCCTGGCTGTGTGACCCTGGGCAAGTCATTTAACCCTAATTGTCTCAGGAAAAAAAAAAAAAAAAAACTACAAGGCTAGTTTTATGCCTTTCCCTGAAAATCTCAAAATGCTTTTTTCTAATAAAATAATTCTTCATCCCTGGGAGGTAAGAGAGTAACAAGTAACCTCATTTTGCTGATAAAGAGATAAGAATAATTGAAATGTCAGTTTGTTGATAGTGGTAAGAAATTGGAACTAAGCCCTTTTATTTCTACACTAGGACTCAGACTAGGTTTGCTACCTCAACTGATTTGTGTGTTCCTCCCTGTTTTCAGGCAAGGTGCAGAAATGGATAAAGTAATGCAAGAACTGGGTAAGTCCCTAACAGATCAGGACGTAAATTCATTGGCAGCTCAGCATTTTGAATCCCAACAGGTAAATAAAAAGGAAGGTTTTTCATTCATGTAATTATATTTTATGTTTCTTTTTAAAATAAAATTAATTATTTTGGATACTGTTTTAGGTCTTAGAGAATAAATGGACCAGTGAGCTAAAACAGTCAACTGCTATCCAAAAACAGGAATATCAGGAATGGGTAATAAAGCTTCACCAAGACCTAAAAAATCCAAACAACAAATCCATCAGGTATTAATTATCTGAAATATTGAGCATTTTTTAATTGTGTTTACTATACTGAGTTTTTAGGGTCTTTTAGAGAAAATATCTTTTTGATTATAGAAATCCCTGAATTAAATGTGGAATTTCAAGGTAATTGAGATTTTTTTTCTTTTTTGTTTGATTTGTGTGATGTGGGATTTGGGGGCTTTGGGGAGTTTTTTTGTTGTTATTGTTGTTTGTTTCTTGGAAAAAAGCTTCAGAAACATTTTAAATCCAAAAACTTTAATACCAGTTGTCTTCCATAGATCATTTTTTCTTTTAAGTTGACTTGTCCCTAAGTTAGTTTAATTATAATACAAATAATATCCTGTGTTACTTCTTGGCCTCAATCTTTTTTTTCTCTTAAGCGATCTTCATTTTTCTTTTTTTTTTAAGCTGCCAAAGCTATTTTCACTTTTTTTTTTTTAAGTTTTCAAGGTACATTGAATTAGATGTTTACTTAAAATGCTATAGAGTAGTGTCTTATTTCTGTGTCCAGACATATATTGTACACATTTAGAAATAATTATGTGCTTCTCGTTCATATAGCCACTTTGTATACAGGTCACTTCTCATTTGAATCTTAAAAGCCTTTGTCTGGTTAAGATTTTTTTCATCTAAAATTGGCCCCTTACCCATGTTTTCATATTTCCATGCAGAACAAAGTCAGGTCATTTGTCACTGATTAGAAGTGAAATGACATCCTTGAGAGTTGCTATTTTGGGATGTAAATCTCATCTCCTATTTAAAGAGCAGTGAGCACCAGGGAGGCAGGGCCTGTCTATCTTACAGGAGAGGCATTGCACACCTATTGTGATATATAGGTTGATATGAAAGATCCTATCACAAAATAGTTTTCCTTTTTAGGTACTATTTCACCCAAAATTTAATTTCTAATATTTTTAAGATGAACTGATTGAATGAATATCATTCATTTGAGTTTAGCATTGTACTTTATGAAGTTCCTATTTTAAAATATTAGTCTCTAAAGGTGTTAAACCTCATTATAAATGTTTATCATTTTGCTATTTTCTGACTGAAGCTCCATATTTGCGACATGTTTTGGTGCTTGAGGGGAAATTGATTGTAAAGGGATACAAGAGTCACTTTCTGTTTTTGCCTAGTGCTGATCCCAACCCAGGAGACAAATTGGTCAAATATACTTTATATTCTATCTATATGTGTTCTGAATAATGGTGATGACTCACTGAGTCTGGTAATGACTCACATTGGAATTGCATATTTCTGAAGCAATAATGAACGCAGTATCTGCATTTAGGCAAGAAATAATTTGACAGATGCACTTAAGGTTGTTACTTCCAATTTAGGAGTTTTTTTCAGATTAAAAACAAACAAATAAAAAGGAGATGGAAGAGGCAATACAATTTATACATCTGATATCAACAATTTTGAAATATATTCATTTTCTAATATTCATTGTTTTAGGGCATAGAGAGTTAACTATATTTATAATAATCATCAGCACCCTTATTATTTCAGCTTAATTTAGAATATTTTTGAGCATTTTCATGCTCATGGCATCTTTTCCTTGTTTTCTAACATTATTAGAAAACATACAGTTGTTGTACCTAAATATTATGTAATTCTGAATAATGACAAAAAATAGAAAGTAAAAATTGGTATTTGAATTGATGAGGCTATTAATACTGTAGTACATCATTTCATCTTAAAGTATATTATGATATAGATATCATATTGTTTTCTTTCTCAAAGGATCTAGGAGTGGCAAGCTACTTCACAAAGTATGAGTCCATATTTTGCCACTTCTCACTCTTATGAGAACTTTACAAAGATCAGGTTGTTGTAAGGGAAGTCTTGTCCAGGATCAGAGAAGTGTTGGCCTCTCTGTATTCTGCTGTAGCCATACCACATGGGAAGCTCTCTTTTCATTTTGGATTTCATTTAGGATTCCCACAAACTCAGTGAAAATCAAATTAATTCTATAAAACTGAGTTTTTGTTAAAATAGTATTATATAAAAAGCAACTCTTTCTAATTAGTAAATAAGTCATTTCATGGTTGTTATTCTCCCTAAACTAATTTGAGAAAAATTAGTGTACTTCCCTTACTGTCAGAGTATAGCAGGTATAGGAATAAAACCCACAGAATCTCAGAATTAGAAACTTAGAGGTGATCTAGACCATCTTGTTCCTGAAAAAGAATCCCTAGCAGTGATCATCCTTCCTTTCAAGAAGAAAGAATCCAGCATGTCCCAAAATATCCCATCTATAGTTAGCATTTTTTTCTTTACATCAAGCTTAAATTTTATCTTTCTGCAGTTTTTCCTCATTGCTCCTGATTTTGCTCTCAGACCAAACTAAACAAGTCTAATTCCTCTTTCATCTGGCTTCATGGTTACTTGTAGATAGATAGCATCTTTTCTTTCTTCTCTTCTCCAGTCTAAATATTCCTCAGTTCCTTTAACTGATCCTCATAAAACTTAATCTGAGATCCCTGCATTATTATCATTGCCTTCCTCTATATACTCTTCAGCATCTTAATGACCTACCCAAAATGAAAATGGTGTTTCCCAAGTATCATGGCTAGAGCAGGGCACAGAGAGACCAGTGTTTATCTGATCCTAGACACAATTTACCTTAATACAACCCAATCCTTGTAAAGCAGTCACATAAGAGTGAGAAGTGACAAGTATGGATTCACACTATGTGAAGTAGCTAACACAGTTAAGGAAATGGAGTTTGAGAATAGTGAAGTGACACAACTGAAGTCACATAGCTAGAGAATATTAAAGGTAGCACTGGAAAACAGGTTTTCAGTCTGCACACCCAGTGCTCAGTGCATTGCTGCATGTTTTTACATTGCTGTTTTTTAAAAATCTACATAGAGACTTCAATCTATATCTAGGTAGTAATGCTAACATATGATTTTGTGAAGTAAGTAGCAATAGATTATCATGTCTTAAACTCAGAGATGGGAAATACTGGTATAAAAATTATTTTTTTAAAGTAGTATTAAAGCTTCATAAAAGCTCATGTTAGATTCTGGCAGATGGGAAATCTGGTTTTTACTTTGATTCTCAATTTCTTTACTCTCTTTACCATCTGCCACACTTATGTTTTTCTCCCCTACACCCAGACAATTTTGTTTCATTTCCACCAAGAGGGTAGTTGTACTGATTTATTTCACTACTCTGTTACTCAGATATTCAGATGGATCTGTGATCTCATTGATTTGGGATTTCCTTCCATTAGTTGTGTTTGCAACCTTTCTGTCTCTATGAGATCTATCCAATGTGTTTCTCTCTTTCTCCTGACATTGAAGGAATACTAATGCAACATCTTGGATTATCATTATCATCCCATCTTCCTTCCATATGATTTTTTTAGTTTCTTTTCCTATCATCCTACTCCTTGATATGACATCTTTTATTCCTTTTCTTCAGTATTTCTTACTAGTGCCTGTGATTTTGCCCTCTTGAGTGATGCTCGTTTTTAGTTTTTTGGAGGCAATTATGGTTCTATATCTCGCTGCCATAGAACAACATTGGCAGAAATATTAGTATTAAAATGTGAACTTTTGCTTCCATGGGAAATTCAGGTTAGTAATGAGGTTTGTAATTTCCCAGAAGCAATTCAGTTTGATTTCCTCTTCCTTACTACTTTCCCTGTTAGTCATTTGTTCTGTCTTTTCCAGGAAAAAGTTTTTCTTCTTAAAGAAAACAAAAGGAAAATAATAATTGAGCATTAAAAAGTATTTTTGCCTTCTGTCTGTAGTTAATTATCATTTTCCCATCTACTCCAATTAAAGGCCCTATCCCTTCTTTTGTTTTCCTCTAGCTTCTTTTACTGCCTTCACCTCCTTCTGAGCTTCAGCATTCTTGACACTGTTTTTACAGGATTGTACCATGCTCTTATGGCCATATATTATCTGTCCTAGCTTCTATCTTTTTTGCATTTCGTTAGAAATTTTGATTGGTTGTTAAGTTTCCTATGCATTTGCATCAGGGATGTCCTCATAATTCTTTTTGTTTGTGATTTCCTCATTGAAATTAGTGGAATTGAATATTTTCATAAACTGTAATTATTTTTATAGTGGATTTTTCAGATATTTATCATTAGTGCTGCAGTAAGTGATAACCAGATAGCTTGTGGATGCTGTTTCTTCTTGCTTCTGAACATCTGTTAAAGCTCACCCTGCCAACTCTTTTCTTTGCTTCTCCATAGAGAACTATTAGCCATTTTGCTAAGCAGCATCTTCTCCTTTTGGTTTCATTTATAGTAAGAATATCAAGATTTACCTGATTGAATTTTTCTAGTAATATGCCTATGTATTTGGTTATTGGATAAATATCTCACATATTGAAATTTTAATTTTATAGTCAAATTTAAATTTATTGATGGTCTGAAAATTGCTTTTTAGAACCCTTTTCCTACTTTCACACCACTGTGAAATCATAGCCTGCATAGGTCAGAGAGCTATTTTAATTTTTTTTTGTTTGCCAAGGCCAACGTATAAGTAAGTGGCCAATTTAAAGATGATATGCTTCTTGCTTATTAATCAGGTTGGTCCTCATAAAGTAAATTCTTGTGTGTGGCCAGGGTTGTTCTCAAAGGTTATCCATCATGATAGACCCTTCTAGAGTTTTCATTGCCCCAGAAAACAAGGTCTTTGAGAATCAAGGGATAGCTCCACACTGTGGGGAGGCATCAGAAAAGCACTTGCTTATTTTGATCAGACAGAATACCTGGCAGGCATGTTCTCATTATATGTAACATCTTTTCTTGTAAGTTTCCTATTTTACATTTTTGGATGGGGATAATGTGGAAATCTTATTTTTCTTGTCTATGCAGATTTGTTACAAGAGTTTTGTCTCCTTTTTTTCTATAAGTTGGAGGCAAAGATTTGAGAGAGAAAAAAGAAAGTGTTTATTAATTGAAAAGAATAAAATTTAAAAAAGAAAAAAGTACATTTTTATAATTTTAAATGTATCATATTTTAAATATATTGAATGAACTCACTAAGAAGCCATGAGTTTTTGCAAGCTATTAGATAATTGTAGTCCTGCACATTTTTAATGAGAATTGCATGGTGTTCATAATAAACCTTAGTAGTCATATTTCATAGTAAGATTCAATTCATAATTCATAGTAAGACTAGTATTGGTTCATTTAAGATATTTGCATATAAAAATATTGAATGTTAAAAATTGTAATTTTTGGATAACTGTAGTCCTGTTTTGTTTGGGCAGATAATATGACTATAAGAGTATGGTATATGTAGTCCTGTGAAAATAGTGTCAAGAATGTGAAAGCTGGGGAAGTTAGGTGGCACAGTGAATAAATCACCAGCCCTGAAGTCAGGAGGACCTGAGTTCAAATCTGGTCTCAGACACTTAACACTTCCTAGCTGTGTGACCCTGGGCAAGTCACTTATCCCCAATTGCCTTGGCCAAAAAAAAAAAAAATACTAAAGCCCAGAAAGAGGTGAAGCTAGTGAAGGAGGCCAAAGGAAGCTTAAGGATTAAGTTGGGGGTCAATTAAATGTTCCTTTCTAGTTGTTCAGTTTTTTCTCATTTCATTTTCAAAAATGCTTTTGTTTAGAATTTACCAATAACATTTTAAAAAACAAATTTCAGTGAAGAAATTAAAGTCCAGCCCAGTCAATTCAGAGAATCTGTAGAAGCAAATGGAAGAATTTATGAAGATCAAAGGAAGTTAGAAGAAAGTTTTACCATTCACTTAGGTAAGTGAATAACTTAATGTAATTATAATTACAATAACTGATTTTTTTGTGTTTTTATAAGAGAAAGAATGCTGGCATGTTTACCCAGAGTATTTTTTTCACTTCCTTTTTTAATACACATTGTCATCATTATAACTTATTATTAGTTATCTAGCATGTAGCATTATTAAACATAAAATTAGCCATTAAAATTAAGATTTATAATACAGACCAAAACTCTTTCATTAGTTTTAACACAAGCTTTATTCTGGGTTTCTCTTATACCACATTATACCACTCCTTATATCACATATTGTGTTCCATATTTGCAGTTACCCTATATATTTTTATCAATGGGTTTGTAGCATCTTTTTCTGTTCTTTGTATGTGGATAAGTTCATGTTTGCTTGTATTTGTCAAGTTCAGGATAAAATTAATCTAAAGTAGGGCTATTTTTTATACCTAGGAGCCCAACTGAAGACCATGCATAATTTGAGATTGCTGAGAGCAGACATGTTAGACTTCTGTAAACACAAACGAAATCATCGGAGTGGTGTAAAACTCCATCGGCTGCAGACAGCACTCTCACTCTACTCAGCGTCTCTCTGTGGTCTGGTTTTATTGGTTGATAATCGCATCAATTCATACAGTGGTATTAAAAGAGGTAAATTAATCCTATTTCATGTAGTTTCATTCTGTTTATTAAATTCCTTTTTATATACCTTTTTTTCAAAAATCTTTTTTTTCATATAACATATCTTAATATACAAAACATTATACCAGGAACTAAAGCATAGTTATTTTGCACAGATTTCATGCTTCTTTATTAATAACTTCCTTTTGATTCTATTTTCTTTTTTCCCTGTCAAAGTTCTGTTATACTTTGATTATATTGCTTGATAATATGTTTGGTTAATAATGAAATTATAATATAATTAACTATAAAAATAGGTACCTTAAGATAATATGGCATATATAAACCTGATCAAAAGAAAGGGTTTGAGATTTGGAATCAGAGAGCATTGATTAGAATCCCAGCCACTTATGTTTTCTAACTATAGGCAAAACAGTTAATCTCTTTGTATCACAGTTTCATCAACTGTAAAATTAGGGTATTAGAAGGAATGATTTCTAAGGTGCTTACCAGCTTTAAATCATCTATGAGGCTATGTAGCAATACCAGGACTAGAAGAGTATAAATGAAACAAATACTAATAGAGAGCTATACTTGAGTAACTATAGTAACCAGTCTTGGTCCTGGAGAATAAACAATGAAACATTCATTCCTTCACTAAGCAGAGAGTGAGGAAATATGTGGCAGTAGATTACATCCATTGCCATACATGATCAGGTCATTTATATATATGTGTGTGTGTGTGTGTGTGTGTGTGTGTGTGTGTGTGTGTGTGTGTGTATATGTGTGTATGTGTGTGTGTGTGTGTGTGTGTGTGTGTGTGTGTGTATTTTTTTTTTAAATGAGGGAAGTTTCATTTCCTTGCTGGAAGAAGGGAAGAAGGTCAAATGATTGAAATGTGAAAACAAAAAGCATCAATAAATATGATTTTAAATAAAGTAATAGGTTTTATCATTTAAGTGATTTACCAAGTATCTGGGAGTAGGATTCAAACTCGTTTATTTTTCTTCTTGTTTCGTTTCAGTTATGTTCAACTCTTTGGGACCTCATTTGGGGTTTTCTTGGCAAAGATTTTGAAATAGATTGCCATTTCCTTCTTCAGCTCATTTGACAGATGAGGAAACTGAGGCAAACAAGATGAAGTGACTTCAGGGTCATGCAGCTGGTAAATGTCAGAGACTAAATTTGAATTCAGGAAGCTAAATCTTCCTGATCCCAGATCCCAGCATTATATCTACTATACTATCTAGCTGCCCAGAACTTACATGTTCTTGATTTCAACTCCAGAAAACTATGTACTACCCTAGAGTAGCAGTTCATTTTTAGTGAGTTAAACTAAACATATCTAAGAGGGTAACTTTGTTAAAGAGCTGTGAAACCTACTAGAATTTATATCCCATTATTAAAAACCTTAATGTACTCTCTCCTACTTTTTTAACTATTTGTAATCATTTAAAGGGTATCAAATTTTTGAATATTTAGAATCATATACAGCTTTTTTCTTTTGATTTTCTTTAACCTTAAATATCTGCTCCTTGAATGTTCATTCCATATATATTATATGTGTATATGTTAGTTCTCTCCTTAGAATATAAAGTCTTTGAGGACAGGAAGCTTCACATTTGCCTTTGAATTTCTAGTGCTTAGTACAGTGCCTAACAAAATTGTAGGCACTTAATGAGTGCTTGTTGATTGACTTGAGGCCCAGGTAGTTTAATCACTGTCCAAGATAAAGCTTAGACAAAGGGTTGGCCATCATATAATGACTTTTTCAGCTACATCATATTAAATCATCTGCATAGGTAGAAGGAACCATCCCTATGGATAAAATCATAGGATTTGTTTTTTGTTTGTTTTTTTTTAACAATTTTTTAAAATTATAAGCTTAAATTCTCCATAAAACATTTTCAGAAATGCAATAGAATACAAAAAGGGAATTGTATATGAAGCCATGATTCTCTTATTTCATACCAACTGCTTTTTAAAAAGTATATAATGCAGTTCTTATGTTACTTTAAAAACTGCCTTGCTTGTCTGTGCTTCTTAACTTCCTTCTCTTTTTTTCTATGCATTTAAAAAATATATATTTCAAGCTTTTTTGAGTAACTCCCCTTTCCCTCCCACCCCCAGTTTAAACCCTTTTAACAAATTAAGTATATTCAATTGAAATGAATCCTTACAGTGGCCATGCCTTGAAATGTTTGTCTCTTTATGAACCTTGAGTCTACCACTTCTCTGGCAGGAGGAGTATGTAGTATCCTCCCCCATAGATCTTCCAGAGACATGATTGATCATTGCATTGATCTGAGTTCTTAAGTCTTTCAGAAGTATGTTTCCTTATAATCTTCTTATCCTATGTAAATTGTTTTCCTGGTTTTGACATCACTTTCTGTCAGTTCATACTATCCAGGATTCTCTAAAATTATCTATTTCATCATTTTTTACAAATAATTATAATAATTCATTAAATTCAATCTTTCCCCCAAATGATAGGAAGTTCCAGTTCTTTTCTTTTTCCCCCTCCATTCCTATTTCTAGACAAGGAAGTTTATTTTGCTTGTAGTCATCAAAATCCATCATTTTCTTCTTTTTAGAAATTGAAAACAAATTAATTCCTATTCTAACAGAGTCAGCCTACCTTTTTCTTTTTTTGTAAATAAGTTTTTACTGATGTTTTCCGATGCTTATATCAGCATGTTCCCTGCGCTTTCTAAACTCCCAGAAAGCTATCCCATATAACAAATAAAAAGTTATTTTTTTAAAGGAGGGGAAAGTTACCACAGTTCATCAGTATATTGAAAGAGTTCAAAAACATGTGAATGTGTAGCACTTATGGATCTCCCTCTTCCATAAAGTATTAGGTTGGGGATATATTCTCATATCTTTATTTGAGTCCCCCTTCCATCATCTTTTTGAAATATTTCCCTCCTGGTATTATCTTTCCTCTTAACTACACCCCTCTCCTTGCTTGTTACCCACTAAATTTGTTACATTTCTGTTTCATTCTGTTTATGTATGTGTTCCACTCCCCATTGTCTTTTTCAAATAAGAGTGAAGTTCATCTGCCACCTATCCTCTCTATCCTTCCTCCAAGTTTATATGCTCCTTTTCCCAAGCATCTCAATTGTAAATAATAAGTTATATTCCTTTTTCCCTCCTTTCTATGCCATTGTATTCCTTTTCCTTTTCCTTCTTTCTTGTCTCTTAAAACTCCAGCAATAGAACTAATCCATACCCAGTGTTCTATTTTTTTTAATTTGATTCTCTCAGAAGCTTTTAAAGACATTAAGGTTTTGAAGGGACACTTGTATCTTCTCCTGTTAGAATCTCAGCACTATATCATCATAATGACCCTTCAGATTGCTCAAATTTATCTTTCTAGGTTTCTTTTGAATCTTATGTTTGCATTTCACAGTTCTTGCTTGGTTCTGGTCTTTTGAATAGAAATGCTCAAAAGTCCCCTATTACACTTGAGACAACTGGTAGCACAGTGAGCAGAACAGTTGATCCAGAATCAGAAAGATTTAAGTCCAAATTTAGCCTACCTGTATGGCCCTGGGCAAGTAACTTAAACTGTTTGCCTCAATTTCTTCAACTGTAAAATGGGAATAATAATAGCACTTACTTTACAAGAATTGTTAAAATCAAATGAGATGATATTTCCTTATTTTTTTAAAAAAGCTATTTGCCCAGTACCTTGTGTGTATTAGTACTCTCCATTAAAGGTCCCTTTTTTCCTTAGGATTGAACTTCATTTTACCTAAGTTATTCTTAATTGTAAGCTTATATCTTTTGCTTTGTGCAATATTGTATTTCAAGGTCTCCTCTAACTTAATAGTACAAATTTCCAGGTCTTGCATATGTGTGAACTGGTTTTGTTTTGTTTTGTTTGTACTCCTTGAAAAGTAGAAGAGACCAAAGAGGAATGAATAAATTTATAAAGTTCTGGTGCTAGCTTTGCTGTTGGTCCCCTTTCCTCCTCCTTATTGGAAGTCCTATTGGACTTCTTGTTGGCTTTTGACGTTCTATAGTAGAAAAAGTTACTATCATTTCTCATTAGATTTCCTGATCATTATTTGGACTAATGTTATCTCAAGTTTTTATTGGAATAAATATGTGAGAATTGTACTATCTCCATTAAGGCAGCCCTCTTGGCCAGAAGTCAAAATCTTAGACTTTTGAAGTACTTAATTTCATATATTAATTGAAGATGAAAGTATGAGAGATGGATTATAAATCTTTTATTTGTGTGTGTGTGTGTGTGTGTGTGTGTGTGTGTGTGTGTGTGTTGCCATGGATACTAGAATGGTCTATAAGTAAAAGCCCAAGATTCAACAACTTGAATTTTAAATTTATGTGTAAGTTTTTGTGTCTCTTAGATTTTGCCACAGTTTGTCAAGAATGCACTGACTTTCATTTCCCTCGGATTGAAGAGCAATTGGAAATTGTCCAACAGGTAGTACTTTATGCTCGAACTCAACGGAGGAGTAAATTGAAAGAACCAAATGGTCAGTAAAACAAAAAACTTTTTTTTTTTTTTAAGGTTCACCAAAAAAATTTAAATTTCATTTATTCTCATTGATCATTAGTAACATTACTAACTATATAGTAACATTATCTAACTATATCTTACTTGGTAAATTCTAATTCAGAAATTTTCTTAATATTTCTTTCAAAATATGCTTTATTCTTAATCCACTTCAATAGTAGTACTTAGGTCACCATGCTTTGAATGATGATTAATAATGATGAGACACCTTAAATTTTCTGACATATGTATGCTAATTTTTTTCTTTTGGTCCCAAGTTTTTAAAAATTTGTTTTATAACTAGTATAGAATTGAACAAAATGGACATTAAACAAAGGTTGTTGCTTCATTGATTCAGTTTCTTTAATTATAAAATATGTATAATTTTGCGTAAGATTTTGCTTATTTGTATTATGTGTGCTATTTCAGATCCACAAGTAGAATAAAAGCTCTAATTTTAGAAAAAAAATCATTTTGTCCCGTTCACACTTTTAAAAAGCATTAAAGTAACATTATTTCAGCTCCTTTCCCTCCTCTATTTAATGTTTAATAAAATCCTGTGACACAAAGCTGTAAGTTCTTGGTCATGCTGATTATGCATTATTTCCTTGAGATTCTATGCCCTATTTAATTTTTTTGTTGTTATTTTACTCTCTACACTCAAGACAAGTGTCTTTGCAATTTATTTTCTAAACACTTTATAAATAATATTGGGGGAAAGAGGACCAAGAAATAAATGCTCTTCATTGTATAAATGAATGAATTTTTCCTTCTTTCTCCTTAGGCACTATGATCACAAAATATTGGTAAAAACATAAATCTAAAAAATTACCCTGGCATGGATTCTGTCAATATAAAGTAATTATTAAATAAAAATTAAAAAAAGAAAAAACATAAGTCTACTCTGATCAAATTTCAGAGCCCTTTACTCTGTTCTTGTTTGGATAAAAAAAAAAAAAAAGCCCTTAATTTTAAAAATCTTTAAGAATTAATATAGTTTGTTTTCCATCCATCATGCAGAGTCTGTTTATACTGCTATCATCCACAACAATAAATATAGTAAAATAAAACAGTATCAAAGAGTTATTATAACTGATAGGCAGTACCTGTAATTTTACTCAATTTGCTTTTTTATTTGTTAAAAGAAAAAGAAAATGAGTGTTTTCTAAGTTAATATAAGTTTTGTCCAGTGTTTTTAAACTATTTTGTTGCCATTTAAAGTTATATTGACTTATATAGGTAAAATAATTGTATATATTGTTCTTTTCATTCTGTTTTGTTTATTTGAAATTACTTCTTTCAAGTCTCCTAATTTTTTTTAACATCTTCATAAATTAATGCCAAGGTAGACACAAACCCCCTGTTTTGGCCACAAAATGTAAGTGTAAATGTTGCTTTTACACACTTTTGATACATGAATGTCACATGTCTCATGTACACTTGCCTTTCTTTTTACATATTATGCACTATTATAGTATTATATGCTTTAGGCATAGGATTGCAGTAATTACTCTAGTCTGTATGTAATTTCAGTAATTTATTACTGTTTATAAAATTACTTACTTGGTAGATAAGCAGAATGCTTGGCAAATTATAAAATTAACCCACTGAATCTGCTTCCAAGCGTAAAAGATTCTTTTTTATGGTTATAGTTTTTTTTTAAAGAATCACAAGTAAAAATAAATTTTTCTACTTTTTTACTTTATGGATGAACTTCCTTTGCATTTCTAATATGAGTCAGAGCAGTGATATTCATGTTCACCTAGTTAATATAGCTAATTTCTCTCACTCTATATCCTTCATCTGTAAAATGAGTCAGTTGGGCTAAATGAGCTCCAAATCCTATGAAAACGCTATAATTTAAGTGACTTGCCACAAATGACAAGTAGAGAAATCAGGGTTGAAATCCAAGTTTTCTGATTTGTTTGCTGAATTCCTACCATAGTACATATCAAATGGCATCTCTTCTAGGAAGCTCCCTTTTATTCTTCTAGTTAACAATCTAGTCTGACCTAGATCTTCACATATAATTGAGTATTTATTACAATTGAATTTTTTCTCATTTACCAAGAGCCTAAAAGGTAAACTAATTAAGCAGTCTTGGGGCTTGCTGTGGGCATTCTGTGAAACATGTTTCAGGACAGAGCTGACCACATGAAGAAAATGGAAGAGAATTTATCTACCACAAATCTGACTAACATTCCCTAATACAGGCTTCCCTCTTCTCCACACATCCTCTTGTTTTACTTATACACATTCTAGAAATGATAAGGACATGAATACTGGGGCCTCTACAGGTGTGGAAGAGTTTGAGAGAATTTTGACTATGTTGACAAGACTGTATATGTGCCGCAAATGACAGGAAGTTTGCAAACCACAGGCAGTGCATGTACATCATGATGTTATTTTGTTCTTGTTCAAGCAACTACTTTTGTGGTTTGAGTGAGTCAGTAAAACAAGTAGGGTTATAAAAGTCCACTTTCCTAAAGGAACCCCACATGTTGTTACAGAAGAGTCTTTTAAAAATACTCTCATGGATAGATTTGACATAGATAGACCAATGTTTTCAGAATAGCACTTTGGAAGCTGTGTTTCAGATGGTCTGGTGGTTGTGTTTTCAAAAGAAATAAAGAAATTAGGAAGAGGGCTGAGTTTGGGAGAGACGAATTCTTTTGAGACATTTAAATTTTAGATTCCTATAGGATATGCAGTAGGAAATAACTGGTAGACAATTATTAATACAAAATTTTCAGGAGAAAAAGTAGGACTGGACAGATACATCTGGAAGTTATCTGCAGAGAAATGATTGTTTTATTTATTGATCTCACTGAGAAAAAAGGTGTTGAGAGAAAAGACATCCCAAGAGAGATCCATAGAATATATAAAGAACACAGGGTATAGATAATGATTTAGCAAAGGAAACTGAGGAGGAATAAGCAGTAGAAGAACTAGGAGAGATCATTTCCATGAAAATACAAAGAAGAAACATTATCTCAAAGAAGGAATACTCAACAATATCATATGCTTCAGAGGTTAAATTTGAGAACTGAGAAGGAGTCATTGGATTTGGTAATTAAGAGATCATCTGTAGTTTAAAGAGAATGATGAGGTTAGATCCTACATTACAAGATGTTGCAAAATGAGTAAAAGGAGAGATAAGAATAGACAACAAGCAGATGATTTTTTTCGTAGGCATTTGGTTATGAATGAGAAGATAAAGAGGACAGTAACTTAATAGAATCATAGGTTCAAATGAAGGATTTTTTCTTTTAAGAATGGGGAGACCTAAACATCTTTACAGGTAACCCCAAAGGAGCCAGTAGAGAGAAAGAGAGATAAGTAATCAGTTTTATTTTTACTTTGCAAATGCAAATTTTCAAATATATGAATGGCAAAATATATGATAGACAAAATCATAGGATCATGGATCTAGTGCTAGAAGGGCTCTCAGAGGTATCTGATCCAACTTCCTGATTTTATGAAAAACAAGGACAATCCATCTCCTTCTCTCAACCTAAATGTCCTAATTCCTTTCAAAAACTATCATAGATTAAACAAAACCAAATTAAAAAAAAAGAAAAGAATTGCATGTAACTATACCATTACTGGTGAAAGAAATAAAGACTATCTATATTACTTTTAAAAAGGCCATAAGGAGAGGTGAAGGAAAATTGCTTCTCCTCTACTAACTGGGGTGCCGGGCAAGTCTCTTAACTTCTGGAGGTTTGTCTAGGGACAGATACACTTTGGGAAAGTAAAGGAAGTTTCCTACTCAAGAGTTCCTTACTCCAGGGAAATCGCAGATCAGGTACCAAAAAAGTTCCCATATCCAATGTATATGTTTTGTTTTTCTTCATAAATAGATTTGAGAATCATTTTTATAAAGATAACATTTGAACCTTGAACAAGATCTCTGAGAGTGTACAAAGAAGAGAAGAAAATTACGAACAGTGTTGGGGATATCTATGCTTAGTGAAAGTTGCATTGGGCTCAAATAATGAAGGAAGAAAAATAAAGGAATAGGGAGAAGAAACAGGAGAGTAAAGTCCCCAGAAACCAATGGAGGAGAAAGTGTGTGAGAAGATAAGTTGGTCGGGAGAGATCAGGAGAGAAGGAGATTGAGATGCAGGAGTTAAGTGTATTTTGTTGGCATTTGAGAGGGCAGAATGACAGGATTAAAAGATGGGCACAGGAGATTGGGAAGTGATGGAACAATTAAGAAGCTGCATTTTACAAGGGAATAGGATGATAGATTTAAAGCTGGCAAGGACCTTAGGACTTCTTAAGTTTACCCTCTTTCATTTACAAAGGAGACTAAGGCCCCGAGGGGTTTCAGAACTAGAATTCAAAACCAGACCTTCTGATACCTGGTCAGCTTCCACTACATCACACACTTCCTGTGATCTTGAGCAAGTTTTGCCACTTCTGGAGTTTGTTTCTTCTTCTGAAATAGATAACTGGTCTACACAGATCTTATGTTATATAACTTTAACACATATTCACACATACATATGATGTCTTAGACTATTAAAAAAAAAGACTGTATAAATATGAGATATTGATTGTAGTAGTGAGGATATTTTCCCATTCTATGTACAGATTCAGGAAACCGGAATGGAGGAAATGATGATAAGACTAAGAATATTGAACGAAACTATTCAAATATTTTACCTGGTGAGTACTATTATTACATTCAATTGCATTGAAATAATAGATTTGAAATATAGCTTTTTTATACTATAATTTAGGACTGTCTATCAGTCAAAATATTTTGGTTTAAATAACAATTTCACAGAAAAATATGCTGCCTCAGTTATTTTCTTGATTCCAAAGGAGAAAGTTGTCATTTAGTTATATAGGTATTATCATTTTCAACTTAAGATTTCCTTTTTATTCATTGTTTTTTTAGTTTCTCAGAAAGATGAGCCAAGCAATATTTACTCTTTCTGATACAGACAGGAGAATTGAACTTCTAGAACATGAGTCATCTGATTTAGAATCTGTTTTATTTTCATTTCCCAACAGATTATCTTACTTCCCCTTCTTTCATTTCCTGTAGTGTTCTTGGATGTTTATTCATCCTTTTACCAACTGGAAATTTAGAGTCTCCTATTTCTCATCCTGGCTTAACTCACTTGATCTCAGCAAGAGTGTGCTACAATTTTCTTATTTATAAAATTTTACCAGCAAGGCCTTATTAAGCATTTTGTGATTGGAAAAATTTTTATTGAATTGTGAACTTGATAATATTCAAATATCACAAAGCCAATACAGTAGTAATAGAATTTTAGAAAAAGAAACTAGGGACCATCCAATCCAAAATAGAACAGGCAAAATGCTTAAATTCTTTACTATAGACTATTCTATCCTTTGTACCCTCAGTGATTTAGAGGTCAGAGACAAGAAATTAGAGAAAAAGAAAAGAGGTGGGGGCAGGAAAACAAGATGCCTGGGTGGGGAGGGTAGTGGGGAGAGACAATTTCTAAAAGCTAATAGATTTTAATAAGTTAGGACCTTTTAGTAATAAATTTTATAAGCTAGTAAAAATTTAATGTGAATTACTAGATTTAAAAATCTGATCTAGTTTGACCCTTTCCCCACTCCCTTATTTATTAACAAATGAAGAAACTAAAGCCTAGATTCTCTATGATACTGCTGGAGTTTATAATAGGACCAGTCTCCTGAAGGCTTGTCCATTCTTTTCCTGGTTAATTAGTTTCATTACAGTCACCTCTTAAAAGTAGATTTTTCTGCATGTCAATCATATTACATTTTAATGTGCTCTTCTTGACAGTCCAGCTGGTTAACTTGTGGTTGTCAGGCTTCAAATTTCCTTCCACCTTCAGATCTGGTACCTTGGTGGATAATGTTAGAAGCAGCATTACATCATCTCATGCTGTTTCCTCCACCTTGTGGAACAGGAAGCTATCTTTCACTCCATCTAAAAATACCTTCATTGAGACAAGGTTCATCATATTCCTTTCCATCAGCTCCATAATTAAAATCTTCCATATTTTGTGGCTTTCTTAAATTGTGCTAGTCTTGTTATCTGTTCCGGAGGCACTGACGTCTGAGATTTTTTTGTTTTTAACTTTACTCTTTTGTTGTATCAGTTTCCTTCCTTGAACTCCTTGCTCTTTTTGGGCAAAACTTGTTAAGTGGCTGGTTATTGCTTTTGAACCAGGATATTATTGTAGGTCCATATTATGGAAAATAATATTATAAACTATTAAATAATATCTTAGCTCATAGTAAATCAGTCCCAAGGGAACTGTACTTTCATATTACAAGATTCATATTTGAAAAGAATTTATTTATGAAAACTATCAATAGCTTATATTTCTATGTGTTCCTCTATATTACTTAAATGGTACTTTGCATTGGTAGGAACCCAATGAATGTTTAATTTAATATTGACAGGTAAGTTGTTCCTATTTTATTGAAAAGGAAAATGAGACTAATAGAAAAGTTCCTTATATCATCCATGTCAGAAGCAGTACTGGAACAAGCATTAACTACAATTGATTCTGGAATCTTTTAAGTCATTTTGCCTTTCAGGTGGACTTTGATTGTTGTTTGACCTGCAGATATGTTAGCAAAGAATATAAGAGTTCTTTGAATGCATCAATGAAGGTAGAATGAAGTCTGTTGAGAAACTACATTATTTCAGTCATTCCACTAGAGCTGTAGTGGACCATCTGTGTCATGAGTAACATCGTCAGAGTGATGATGAATGTTTACAGCATGTTTTTCTTGGAACATTCCTTGATTAGGTAACACAACAAATTTATATATTTTGCAGATCAGTAAACCTGGACAGAGAGAGGTTAAATGATTTGCCATGGACCATACAAGTATAAGTATTAGGCCTATGATTTGTACTTAATCCTTCTGATTTGAAAAGAAGTGTTATTTAACTCTGCTACCCCAATGTCGAAATGAACTGAATGAGCCCAAATTATAAATGTCATATTAGAATTCTTCACCATGCTATCCTCTTTGTTGATATCTTCTCTTTTCCCTTCACCTTATTTTCTTCTGTTCCTTTTTTATTTTCTTCATAGCTTCTTTTTTTCTTTTTATTTCACCTTTGTCTCAGGTCAACAGTGATACCTTTGAATATCCATTGAGGATATTTAGGGCTAAAGATTGTTGTATATCTCTTAGTGTGTTAGAAATGTAGATTTGTTAAACAGAACCCTAGGGACCTGGAAAAAAATTAGTGCACATTTGGAAAATGAACATTTTATTCCTTTTTCACTAATTAAATCAGATACAGTGATGAGTCCATGTAAAGTATAAATTGATTATTATTCTCACGCATCTGCCCCTCTTGCCAACTTTTTCTTCACCCACCTAGACAGTGTGAGCCATGGAAGTGATGCAGGAATTAGGGAGAAGTTCTGGTTTTTTGTTTTTCAATTAACAAAAATTTTTTTCTCTCCTGCCCTCCCCCAAAAAAAGAAAATCAAAAAACCTTTTAATAAATATGCATAGTTAAGTGAAAAAAATTCATATTCAAAAGTATTTTATCTGTTTCTACATTTTGAATCCATTCATCATCATTATTAGCAAATATTTAGCATACTTCATCATCAGTCTTGTAGAATTATGATTGATCACTGAGTTGATCAGAGTTCTTAAGTTTTCTGTATTTGTTTATTATGTTGTATGATGAAGAATACAGTGTTTTCCTGGTTCTGTTCACTATATGATATTTCATACAAGTCTTCCCAGGTTTCTCTAAAACTGTCCTTTTTGTTGTTACTTATAATAGAAAAATATTCCAGGATATTCTTATGCCGAAATTTGTTCAACCATTCCACACTTGATAGACAATCCTTGAGTTTCCAGTTCTTTGCCACTATAAACATATTTTTACTTTTGATCTTTTTCTTCTTTTCTTTTATCTCTGAAGAATAAATCCAATTAGTGATGTCGCCAAGAGTTCATAGCATTTTGACTTCCCATAGAAACCTACACCACACATGATTTAATAACATTGATTCAACTATAACATTCATAACTTACTGGTTATATCTATTAGTCCATTACATTGGATGTAATTGAGAGTGATGTGTTCATTTGAAAAATACAGTGATGTCTCTTGTTTGCAGGAGAATTTTATATTACCCGTCATTCCAATCTCTCTGAAATCCATGTGGCTTTCCATCTCTGTGTGGATGATAATGTGAGATCTGGTAACATCACAGCTCGTGATCCTGCCATAATGGGCCTCCGAAATATTTTAAAAGTTTGCTGCACTCATGACATCACAACAATTAGCATTCCTCTCTTGCTGGTACATGATATGTCAGAGGTAAGCTGGTAACATATAACAAACTGCATTATTGACAGTGTTGGACTGTGACATAGAAAAATTCAAAATTTGAATAATTTACAATCATTTATATTTAACTTTGAAATAGATTAGATGATTTCTTTTTTTCCCCCTTTTTCTTTGTTTTTAGTAGTAGCAGACTTACTTTCTGAATTATTTCACTTCTTATTTAAATTAGCTTATATTATCTCAGCACACACACAAATTGGTGGTGGAGATCTGTAACTCTAGCCTGGCAAGTAACTTAAGCTTAATGCCTCAGTCCAGTCTCTAAGACTATAAATATTGGGGCAGCTGCTAATGGGCATTGTTGACAATAGGAGTTTCTATACTAACATGATCCCCCGTACTGATGAAATCATGGATCTTAAACCAAAAGCACACTGTATACAGAATTACTATTGCGGGTCCTGTCTTCTCCAGGATGACAGCTTGGTCCATTACCTATCCTGGATCTATCATGGATTCCAACATTCTTTGTTCTATTCAGTTTCCTGAAGATTCTAGATTTAGAGACCAGTTTTCTAACTACTTCATGCTATCTCTTCCCCTTAATTTTAGGTGGAAGTGAGGGAGAGAGGGAAAGAAAAAAGGGAAAGACAGAAGTCCTACATCTAATAGGTTGGAAATTGGGAGAAGAAAATGTGTTTATTAATAAATAGGAAAATTTTGTGTCAATGCTACATTTTACAATAGTGTGAAAAGAGAGAGCAACCTTTTAAAAAATTTTATAAAGCTTGACCTGTTTAAGAATAGGTATTATGTAGTTTTTACATGGGACATAATTTGAAACAGATTGTAGCTGCATTAAGGATAGTGCACTGTTAGTGACTGGACTTAAGAGTCAGAAAGACCCCAGTTTAAATCCAGCCTTGGGCATTTACGAGAGCTATGACTGAACAGTTATTTAACTTTTTAGTCTCAATTTCCTGTCTATAAACTAAAACTAATAGGGCCCTACTTCCCAAATTTACTGTGTGGTTCAGATGAGATTATTTATTTAGTTCTACATAAGCATTATTATTATAGTAAAGGATTATTAGTACTGTTCAATATATGTTTTTAAGTGACTTGTACCACCTAATTCTTTGAGCTTTTAACCAGATTCCATTAATTTTCCTTTTCGTCACTTTTGTACCTAGGCCACACAAAGCAAAGGTATCAGTTTAGATCAGGTTACAGATTTGTTTTTCATAGTTCTCTTCTCCCTTCCCCCCATTTTTCCCCACAGTAATTCCTTTATGAACTCTCACTTCCAGCAATGAAATCCTCAATTACTCAATTCTCAATGAACTTGTTGCCATTTTTGAGTTACAGCCACTCATCCATCTGTAAGAGTATTTGGAGAATAAAGTAACAAAGAAAGTTTATGATGAATGATGGTCACAAGGAAACTTACAAACATTTCTGCAGCTGTGGTCCTGGTTAACCCAGTTTATAAAAATGGTTATATGTAGGTGGAAAACAACCTCAAAAACAATGTTTCCAAAAGTCACTCAGTTCAGATTAACTTCCAGACATCTGATACTGTTAGCATTCCCTCTCCCACAATGGGTTACAAAAGTTGCATGTTTTAAATTAGGACAGCCAGCTGCAGAACATTAAACTGGTTTCCAAAGCATTCAATTTAATTCACATAAGTATATTGAGCCTTGATTCTCCAGTTGTATTTAAGCCTCCCATCCAGGTCATGAAGTTTATCCTGCAAACCTAAAAAATCAGTCAAATGGCTATAAAGGTAATTGTAGTTAGCTTCCTATGGAAAGCTCCTAAATTGCTTTACAGTTTGCCATAATACTGATACACAGAGATGACAAATACCCAAATCCAGATTTTCTCCTTCATGTCATAATAATTTTTGTCTTACCAGGAGTAGCAATTTCACATTTTTCCACATTAAAAATAAGGGTGAATATTGAATATAGATCCATTATTGCTGTGAATCCAGACTTGGGTCTGGGCCTAAATTCCGTCCTATATAACATAAGCAGCTGTGAATTGCCATGTTCTGTGTGTTCGGGTAAAATATTGGATGAAATTGAATATATCAAAAATAAAAAAACAGTACAAAGAAAAAAAAAGAAAAGGAAAGAAAATACATATTTATTTAATCAAATCAAACATTTGTCCCCAAGAAGAAAAATGAGCTATCAATTTTGGCTCTTTAATCGAAACATAAGCGAGTGCAAGGGATAATGTTGTAAAAAATTACCCTGGCATGGATTCTGTCAATATAAAGTTATTATTAAATAAAATTAAATTAAAAAAAATTTTTGGCTCTTTGATCTGAGAATTCTGTTACATATAATCATTGATATCAGCTTTAAATTTTTAGGAAATAGGAGATGGAACCAGGAGTCAAGACTGCTGAGATGCTATTATCATACTCTATTCTTCCTTTATGGTTTATTGTTAAATGATTGAGTAATTTTATCACTCCAGTGTCCACTCAGGCAACAAACATTTATTAAGTACCTGTTTAATAAAGAAATGTAGTGAAGTGCTAGAAATGTAGCCTATAGCACTTGGAAACAGATTGAAAGCTGACACTTAGATTGTGGGTCTGGGTGATTAGGAAATTTATGGTACCCTCAACACTAAGAAAGAAGTTAGGAAGAGGGAGGAAAGATAAACAGTTCACTTTTAGACATAGTAAATTATCTATTTCAAGTTGTCCAATAGATAACTTGGAAATGCTGCTCTAGAGGTCAGGAGAGAAATTCAAGGCTAAACAAACAGATCTGAAAACCATCTGTGAAGGAAGAGAATCTTTGTGACCAGCCCCCCACAATATGGTAGTGAGATTGAATGGAAACAGTGTTTCAATAAATTAGCAAGAATGCTTGAGGAATACAAGATGGCAACAGAAATTCTCCAGATCATCCATATTCTGAGTGATCAGCTAAAAGAATCATTGGAAGGTCCACTTTATGCAGTATGCCATCAAACACTAAAATCACTTGTAAATTGAAACTTTTTTTCCCATGAAGATCCAACATTACTTTAATTAGAAGAGCCAGTCTAGGTGACAGAAAGGAGTCTAAATCATGCCATTGAGCATTTGTCCTGTATAATTAAGATCACCGGTAAGGTTTAAACCCAAAGTCAGCATGCTTGAAGGCTGCAGATTGTGCACCAGGCACCCATGGCATGCTGACAATGCTTCATCCTCCAGGCTCTTTCCAAGGAGACATTTCCCCAGTCCATCTTGTGTTTTTTCTTTCCCAAGTACATTTGTAGGACAAACATGTTTAAAAAGAAATTCAAGTCCAGAGCACATAAGGAAATCAAATAATGAAAGATATAGCCATCATAGAGTAGAAAGGACCCCTGGAGATAAAGTTAGAAGATTGGGTTCAAATTCTGTCTTTCTTGCTCTGTGGCTTTGGCCATGACATTACCCCCTCTGGACTTGGATTCCATCTCAAAAATGAAAAAGTCAGACTAGATGGCTCCCAAACTCCCTTCCCTTTGGCACTATTCTAAATGAAGTCTGATCTGGAAAGTTCCAGGAGACTTGAAATAGGCAAACATCCCAATTTTCCAAAAGGAAAAGAATGTGGATTCCACAGACTGACTCAATCAATGAGTCTGACATTTCCCCTTGGTAACAGTTCTAAAAGAGAATTAAGAGCTTAAAAATTGAGCACTTAAAAAGAAATCAGTGAGCAGCAGGAATCACCATGTCACTTTAAACTAACCTCATTCACTTTTTTAATGGAGTTATCAGATCAGGCCACCAGACTTTTCTGGCCTCCAGGAGGAGTAGCTTATGGCAGCAGTGATAGCTTGATGGGCTCTTGCATCTCCCTCAAGGCGGTCTTTTCCTCTCCCAGAAAGTCCAAGAAAGATCTTCGCCTCGTGAAACAAAAGGATCGTGGCTCTCATCCCCATCCCAAAAGGAGGGCCACACTCAAAGCAAACCTATCCTTCCTTAGCCTCAGCTCTGTCAAAGCAATTGATTGTCAATCAATACTCAGAAAGCCTTGGAAAAGATCCACAGCTCCCATGCAGTCAGAGTACAATGAATAATGTGTCCTTCAATGAACTTTTCTTGCCTCTTAGGGAAAAAACATCAAGGCAGGAAAGAGCTGGCAAACTTGGCTCATGGATTGGTTAGGTTGACCAGTTGTCTTTCTCCTTTTTATTTCTTGTTTCAGGAAATGAGTCAGTAGAGGAGTGAGGGGACATATATTTAGAAATGAAAGTGATAGACAGATATTTCAAAAAAATTAACTTAATTTTAGAGAAATATATCAAAATGGTTTTTTAAAATGAGAATTAAGTTCTAGGAGTTTTTGTGTACTGTAGACTTTATATAAGTCAATAGTATGCTATGGCATCAAAAAAAGTTATTATAATCTTAATCTGTTTAATTATAGGTACAATAAGAAAAGCTTTATATAAAATTAAAATGTTTATAGGCATATTTTTTGTGGTAGCAAACATCTGAAAACAAAGTAGCTGCTCATCAATTGAAGAATGGCTAAACAAATTGTAGTGCATAAACTTAATGAAATATTAATGTCATAAGATACAATACCTCTCCTAGATCACTATCTTGTCATGGCAGAGGGGCTAGCATAGGTCAGTGAAGATTACCCCAAACAGACAAGTCATAGTAAAGATTTGTGACAAATGATGATCCACTGGAAAAAGAAATTGCAAACCACTCCAGTATGTTTGCCCAAAAAAACCTCATGGATTAGGATGTTATGGGCCACAGGGCCACCAAGAGTCAGGACACAAGTCACATAACAACAACAATAAAGAACTTGGAGAAACACATGAAGATTTATATTACCTGATGAATGGATAAGGAAGAGGAACAGGAAAACATTATACTAAACAATGTAAGTGGAAAGGGGGGAAACCAGGAACTGAATATTGTATAATTGTAATAACCTAGTTAATCCAAGGGAAGGGAAATATAATTCCCACCCACTTTTAATTGTTTTGATGGTATTATATTGTTTATACTTTAAAGACGGTTGCTATTATTTTTGCTAAACTATTATTTTGTCCTCTTCTTTAAATTTTTTGATTACATGTCATCAATAAAAAGATTTTAAATGCTTTTAGGGAGAGATGCAGTGTTCTGAGCTATAGAATCTGTTTTGATCAAACTTCATTTGGAGACTCACATTCAATTCTGAACACTACCTTCAGCAAAAACATTGGTAAGCTAGAGAGCTCCCATAAAAATAACAAGAATAATGGAAAACTTTGAGGTCAAGTCAGAGACTTCTTGAAGTAACTGGGGGTGCTTAGCCTGAAGAAGAGAAGACTTAGGGAACATAAGTGTCTTCAAATATTGAAGGATTGTCATCTAAAAGGGGATTAAACTTTTTTTCTTCTGGGCTCAGAGGATAGAAGAGCAATGTGTGAAATTTGCAAAGAAAGCATATTTAATCTTGACATTAGGGAAAAAACCTTAGGGGGGCTACATCTAGAGGTAGTATATTCTCTTTCATTACTGGTTTTCAGAGGCCAAATAATCACTATTTGGTAAATTATAGTTGAACTAGAGGGGCTCTAAGGTTCCTTTCAATTCTGTTATGATATGATTCTATGATGTTTAACAAATATAATCGTACATTTTCATAAAGGGAATTCTTTAAGGCTGGTTCTTTTTTTTTCCTGCTGGTTTGTGTGTGTGTGTATGTATGTATATATATATATATATAGATATATAGATATATATATCTATATATATATATATATAGATATAGATATTATATCAAATCAAATACTTTCTTATAATCAACAAACACATCAGGATCTGGTATTCTCTATATCTTTCAATCCATTGTATGACTAAAGATATGGTAGTTGGTAAAAAGAATTATAAAGTCTGTCCTATTCTCTTTTTTAATTTTCATCAAAAAGTCTTCAGAGTCTTCATTGTGTCATCTTTTTCATGAAACTTTTCTAGAGATGAGAAATTAATATGGGTTGCTAGTTAATAATTACCTTTCAGTTACCTTTTTAGAGTAATTATATCTATTTTTTCCCCTGCCCTTGAATATTCATCTTCCCCTCTTCAAAATTGATTCTCTCAATACTATCAAATCCAGTATGGATGGATTTCTTCTGTGTATCCTCGATCAGATCCAGCTACTCTTCCTGTCTTGATAGCTTTTAGAGGCAATTCTATTTCTTCAAATAGCAGTAAAGTTTAGTCTAAATGTAGTATCATTGATGATTAAAATAATTTGTTATAGAAATATTAATAGGTCTGTTTGTTGTCCTTCCAATTTCAGCTATATATACTTTTGGAATGGCCAGAGTTATTTGTGTCTCACATGAAACTTTCTGCCGACTCATTTTTCCTCTACCACTCTCAGCTGTTTTATTAATCAATCTAGCCTACAATCTTAAACCATCCTCCTTTCTAAGATTTTGCAAATGTGTTTATATCTTTTCTTGGCATCTTGACCACAAGTCTTTGCTTGGCAAGGAGGTCAAGTGTTCACTGGCCCTTGTGGTTTCTGGACACTTTTTGCTTCCTCATTATGGCAACTCTTTAACACTGGTAAAGCTTCAACACAGTAACTCCTTTAAAAGCTCCACAGTTGTTTCTTTGTGTATTATTCCCTCAGACAATACAGATTAGCCCTGGAACCCTATATATGCTATTGTAATTTCACATCTCTAACTAATGTAGCTTATTTAGAGGTACTATATATAGTATGTCCCCAAAATTTTAGTGTAGTTTTAGACTAATAAAGTTTTTAAGCTTAAAACTGCATTAAAATTTTGAGTTCCTACATTATGTATAGGTGGAAAAGTTTATGGAAAATTTATAATGCTTCTTAAAGTGTGCGTGCTATAGAGGTATTTGTTAGAGGTTAAATTAAAGTAGCTATTAACTTGAAATTAATGGGGTACATTGGTACCCTCAAATTGTAAAAGTATAAGATGAAAACCATGAGAAAGTTAGGTAAAACCTGGAAATATTTTAAACCCTCTATAAAAAGGCTAAAAGGTCTAGGATCCTTTTAGGTAGAAGAAATATCCATATTAATAAAGCCATGGATCTTTAAAAGCATCAAAGTAACTGTCAATTTGAGAATTAAATGAAATGCAGTTTTCACCATATCTGAGAAGAGGGGGGAAATACTGAAGGATAGAGGGAAAATCATTAAAGGAATTACCCAAAAAAGGCCCTTGAATGTATTCAATGAGATTCTTTTTATCACTAAGTAGACCTAAAAGAAGGGGCTAGAGAAAGGATTTACCTGAAATAATTCTTGCCTTTTAAGAAATTCTAAACAGTTGAATCTTAATTATCCATAGCAATGTTATAAATTAGTAGAATAGATAATCCTCTTGTATCTGGGGGCATCTGGGAAGAATGAGAGCTGCTGCTTTCTAATGGAGCTGGATCACTGATGTTCCAAAACCCAGGGACAAGAAATATCTTCTTAGGAACGTGCGATGGTGTGATGTAGGCTTGCCTAAAGGCGACTGGAGTTGGAGGTAGCAGGAGAAAAGTCCCTCCTTAACCCCATGCTGAGATTTGGGAAAGCAAAGGCTTCTGAAGCCTACACAGAGTAGTTCTAAGTCTAGATAGATTGAGAAAAAGTTTTAGTGACATAAGGAGAAGTTAAGTGTCCTGTAGTGATAAAGAATAAGACTAAAGCAAAAGAGGCTTTGGAAACGAAATTATTAACCTTTTCACCGGTATTCTCCTTGTCTTCTCTAACTGTATGTATCCTAGTAGTACTTTTAAGTACTTAAGTCCCTTAAGTATCGCTAAGGTATTGATGAATACCAGGTGAAGAAGTGAGGAAACCTTGGTCATGCTTCCCTGTAGAAGATCTGATCTGTTAGTACCCCAAAAAAGTAGGGAGACCCAGTGATAGAGTGGAACCTGAAAGGGTGAACTGAGACCTATATGGACAAGGCCTCTTGCATGCTACCTTACCTTATACCACCACAACAGAAATAGGATATGGTAGAGGATGAAGAAAAACATTCTGGGATTAATTGGCCACAATTGTCAACAAAGGACATGATATACCCAGGGTTAATCAAGTGTTGATTTCATTTTTAATAGATCATGGTGAAAATTGAACATACTGTCAAATATATTGGGGTTTTTATTCTCTCCTCTGTTGATCTGTTTTAAGGAAAAATTCAATGGTAAGGTAGCAAGGAGAAGGTTATGCTTGAAAATGAACATAATGTAAAAAATTAAACACAGCAGTAGAAAAATTTCTACAGTAGAAGAAAACTAATGATGAAACTTTTCTATTTTTTATTTTGTTTTGTTTTCAGGAAATGACCATACCGTGGTGCTTAAGGAGAGCAGAACTTGTGTTTAAATGTGTAAAAGGTTAGTGTTTCTTAAAGAAAATTCACATGGCTAACTATTTGTCTTTATAAATTGTTGGCAAATAGGCCAGCCCAAAAAGAGTATTGAATGTTGAAAACTTCAACCCCAGTCTGGTACTTGTGCCCTAGCTTGCAAATATTTTAGGAAGGTCCTCCCTCTCCCTTTGCCAGCTGTAATGTATAATACCTTCTTTAGTTCTTCTGATACATTCCTTACCCCTCTCCCCCCATTCTTGTCTACTTCTGCTTCTCATTCTTATGAATATTGATCAGGATAAAATCATCTTAATTTTATATTTACCTGGCAAGGTAGATGATGTTATTTTCTTTTTAGAGAGGAGGGATTGTCTCTCATAGAGGCATGGATTACTAATAAATAGTGGGGCTAGGACTAGACTCAGTTCTTTTCACTACTTGTCTGAAACTCTTTCTACAGCATCATGTAACTCCTCTCTTAAACATTAACATCAGCCCAGCCACAGATCATTAAATTAGTTCTCAAGAAATCTTTAATAACATCTTAGAGCAAAGCATTTCCCAAATGAAGATAATACTTTGATATTTGAAATATGTTATTGATAATGATAATTGCTGCTCTGAGGGATCTAAGGGTATATAATATCTCTGAGATGAAGAAGAATTGAATAAATTTTGGAGCCAAATTAAGAAAACTAAACCTGTTTTCATTCTGAGAAATTTCAACACATAGTAAATATTTTTGATACATACACTAGTTAATGTTTTAATATGTACACAAATATTGAAATTTTCACCTGTAAGTCCTACTCAAAGTTCCACAGAACCCAGTTTTGGGAACAGTGTTTTCAAGCTTTAGCAGAGTTGGGGGAAAATAAAGGAGAAGAGTCTATTGTCAGATGGGTACTTAACTATTGCCACATCACAAATGATACAAGGTCCTAGGGGGACTAGGAAAAGCTTGTCTCTGTCTGAGACTTGGGAACTCTATCAGGCAAATGGCTCCAGAAAACTGAGGGAAAATAATGCCTCACAAAGAGAGTTTGAAATATTTACCTCTGCCCCCACAGTACGTAAGCAGTAGATTTGAAAGATCAGTATTCTTAGTTTAGCAAAACTTTCACTGGTTTTATTTCAGGTTTCATGATGGAAATGGCATCTTGGGATGGAGGGATTTCTAGGACTGTACAGTTCCTGGTACCACAGGTATGTTAATTGAGTCAGACTGACCCTACTCCAAGTCCCTTGCTCTGGCAAAGCACACTCTAGATATAATTTAGGCATACTCTTAGTAGCTTTTATTCCTGTAGTAGAAGGTTGAATGCAGAAAAATGATTTAAGAGAACCCAGAATCAGTCTCACGCTTAAACATAATTTTTTCTTTCAAAAAAAATTCTTAATTTTTATTGATATAATTTGTCTTTATATCTTCATTTCCAAGTATCTCCCTCCCTTCTCTCTTCTCAGCTAGTCATCCTTTATAATAAAGATTTTAAAAAATAGAAAGGGAAGAGAAGCAGTTCAACAAAATTTACTAACATACCATCTAATCTTATATTATCCTGTAATATTCCATTCTCAGTTTCCCATCTGAAAAGAAGGGGGAAAGGAGGTGCATTTTTTTTTTTACCTTTTTTTGGACAGGCTTGCTTATTATTATTGATAGTGTTCATTTTCCATTTTTTTTTCATTGACATTATGTGTATTGTTTTCCTGGTTGTGCTTATTATTTTACTCTGTATCACTTTAATTAAGTCTTTCTGTTTTGTATGGTTTTCCATTCTAATTTTCTCTCTAGACTTTGGCACATATTTAATACCAATACTACTTATTAAATAGCTCTTTAGCAATTACCTTGCATTATCATATTTATTGACAGTAAATATCACAACATTTATTTTCAAAGAATTAAATATGTCAGCATGTTTTTAAGCCATCATTGAAAGATAAGTTTCAAATTATTCAATGGTTAATTCTTAAAGGTATGATCTTATAACATGTGAAGATTTTTTCCTTACCTTTTACAGAGTATTTCTGAAGAAATGTTCTACCAGTTGAGTAACATGCTCCCGCAAATCTTCAGAGTGTCATCCACACTCACTTTGACATCTAAGCACTAAACTTTTCTTGGCCAACAAATTATGAAAATGGATGATTAAATGTTTTGTCATTGAAGAATGTTGGAATTATCTCAAAGTGTATTTACTTAGGTAATGAGAGTCATATGTGATAATGTAAGATGTATTTAAGTTTGTCAGATGGTTATTTGCTACATGAAATGGTGTTTAGTCTTTAATTCATAACATAATATTTAAAAAGCATCTCCTATGACAAGTCCCTTAAGCACCTTAATGAGACCAGTTATTAAATGTGGAATATTTGTGTACTCCACATTTTGCTTTTATCACTTGAAAAGTCTTGTTACACATGAACCCTTTATATAGAAAGTTAGCTGCATTTTTTTTTAAAGGAGGGTTGTGGGGAGACCTAACATTTCATGACCTTGGAAAGATATTAATTAAATCTTAAAATAATGAAAAATTTAAATGTCAATCATGTGCAAGACTTAACTGAAAATAAAATGTTCTTTATGCAATACTTATCAAGTAAAAATGTAAATAAACTGAAATATAAGCAGCAAAGAGAGTCTATGTGAAAATTCTTAGTGGAAATGATAATTGCTATTTCATTGTATCAACAAACATTTATTTGTAATCACCCAAAGTGTGTAGAACTGCTAAGTGATCCAAATGAAAAATAAGTCAGACAGTCCCTTCTCTCAAGGAAGTTACATCTCTTGGGGGAGATACTGTGTATATATATATACTGTATGTGTGTACACACACACACACCTGTATATCCAAAAAACATATCAAATAGGTGCAAGGTAACCTTAAAAGGAAAAGGATTAGGAGTTGAGGTGACTAGGAAAGGCCTTTTTCAGGCCTGCAGCATATGAGCTAAATTTTGAATGAAGCCTAAGCATAGAAGCAAGCAGGGAGAGCATTCTGGGTATGGAGCATGTCCACTACAAACTCATATATAAGGGATGAAGCATCATGTTTGAACAACAGCAAGTAAGTTATTATAACTAGACTGTAGGGAAGAAATGTGTGCTGGAAGTAGAAAAATAGAAGGGGATCAAATTGAGAATAATTGAGAATGCCAGACTGAGGAGTTTCTATGTGATCTTTTAGATGAGAGGGAGCCCCTGGAATTATGGGAATTTTGTTGGGAAAGTGGTGACATGGTTAGCCCAAGACTGGAGAAACGCACCTTTGTGACTCTGTGGAGGGTGGACTGGAATAGGAAAAGACTTGAAGCAAGAGGACCAATTTTAAAAAAAAATTTCATTTAAACATGTAGTAAAATGAATATTTTCATATTCAAAATAGATCTTAGAAAAAAAAAGATTATATGTAAAATTTTAAATCTTATGTACAGCTTGTTTTTCCTTTCACATATAAAATAAGTTAAACATATAACCTTAAAAATATATTTCCTCTATCCTTCCTGTACTGTACATTTTTAAAAAATACTTCAGTAAGTTTCTTTCATTCATTTTTTGGGGCCATGAGGCAATTAGGGTTAAGTGCCTTGCCCAGGGTCACAAAGCTAGGAAGTGTTAAATGTCTGAGGCAGGATTTGAACTTGGGTTCTCCTGACTCCAGGGTTGGTGTTCTATCTTCTGCACTATCTACCTTTAAAAAAAAAACTGGCAAGCCTATCACCAACTTAGCCTTGTCTCTCATGCCTCCCCCATTGGGGGGAAAAAAAAACTCAAAACAAAACAAACCCTTCTAACAAATGTGTATAGCCATACAAAATAAGTTCCTATATTAGCCATATCCAAAGATGTATTTCTCATTCTTCACCATCAGGAAGACCAATTGGGTCTATTGCAATAACCAAGTAAGAGTATTGTGATAAAGGCTTGAACTATTGTGGTATCTGTATGAGAACCATGAAGAAAAACAAAATTTGACCACTGATTGGATGAGTAGGATGAGTGAGAATGAGGGATCAAGGATGGCATTAAAATTATAAACCTGGGTAATTAGAAGGTTGGTGGTAACCTTAATGGTAATAGGGAAGTTAGGAAGAGAAATGGACTTGGGAGGAAAGATATATTCTTCTTGGGCACATTGAGTTTTCCCATGTGTACAGTATATCTGATAGAATTTTGTCCTGTATGTAGCTGGTGATTTGAGATTGAACTTTAGAGAGAGAGACTAGAGCTGCATATATAGGCTGAAATTCATATGTATAAGAATGGTAACTAAACCTATAGAAACTTGATAAGAAAGCTGAATTAGAATAGAGAAAGAAGAGGCAAGATTGGAGTTTGATAAAATATGAGGTTCATGGGATGCAGGAGCAAGGGAAAGAATATAATATGAAGTCAAACTGGATCTCTAAGGAGCTGAGATTAGAAAAGTTGCTAGACAGCAAGAATGTTCTGGGACAAGGGATAGAAGGAATGGAGCTCATGGTGTGATAAAAGATATACTTAAGAGAGAATAAAACACAGGAAGAGATGAGATTATAAAAGATTATGACTGGATAAAGGAATTCCAGAGTTATAGGACACTTCTAGGTGATGGCAGGATTACTTTGTGTAGCTGAAATAGAGTAAAAGAGTGAGCCGTAGATGTTGGGCAAATTGAGGGACTGAAAAGAGAGCATTTGAGAGAACAAGTATAATGAAGCCCTTTAGTTTGTGGAGGGGAGTTGGGTGGAAAGTCAGATTTCAAAGCATGCAATGCATTCATTGGGAAAGAAGGGAGAATGTCTTGGGTTTTTAAAAAGCTACCAAGAGCCTGAATGAACCTCAAAGAAAGAGGAATTGCTGAGTGATGACATTAAAGTAAAAATCTAGAAGTGGCAACAGAAAGGCAAAGATGCTTCCATCCCTATATCAGGACCAGTAAGGAGTAGGTATTAGGTAAAAGAGAGGGCACAACTAATATTTCAAAGAATGAACATAGATGTAGTGCTGGTGACAGCCAGTTCTCAGTGAATGCCAGAAGATGGAAGAAAAATGAGAAGAAGAAATGCAAAGTGAAAGGAAGTTTGTTGGTTACAGAACAGGCATTCCAGGGAGCATAATGGAAATGATGAACAGAATTTGGGAGTGGAGTTAGGGTTGAAACAGATGGGAATGAAAGATTGGACTACAATACAGATGAGGAGTATTAACCACTGGGGAATAAGTCCATGGGGTTATCTTTGTGTAGGAGGAGTTCCACAGATGAAGAAAGGTGATAGAGCATTCTGAATCTCTGCATGGCTTACCTTTGCACCAGGCAGCCTTATGGTATCCCAAAGTCATCACCCAAATTGGCTTCAGAGTATTGAACTGAGGGGAAAGGGGGATGGAGTGCATCCTGAAGCTCTTTGTTAAAGCAAACGCAAGCAGAGCCCAGGGTTGTTGAGTCCCAGAGCTATCCAAAAGCCTTGCAATATATTTTCTTTTTTTTTTCTTAAAGTATATGTTAAATACAATATATGTATACATGTCCCTACAGTTATTTTGCTGCACAAGAAGAATCGGATTTTGAAATAATGTACAATTAGCCTGTGAAGGAAATCAAAAATACAAGTGGACAAAAACAGAGGGATTGGAAATGCTATGTAGTGGTTCACACTCATTTCCTAGAGGTTTGTTGCTGGATATAGCTGGTTCTATTCATTATTGAATAAATGGAACTGATTTGGTGCATCTTATTTTTGAAGAGAGCCACATCCATCAGAATTGATCATCATATAGTATTGTTGTTGAAGTATATGATGATCTCCTGGTCTGGCTCATTTCACTCAGTATCAATTCATGTAAGTCTCTCCAGGCCTTTCTGAAATCTTCCTGCTGGTCATTTCTTAATAGAACAATAACATTCCATAACATTCATATATACCACAATTTATTCAGCCAATTGATGGGCATCCACTCAGTTTCCAGTTTTTGGCCACTACAAAGAGGGCTGCCACAAACATTTTTGCACAAACAGGTCCCTTTCCCTTAAGATCTCTTTGGGATATAAGCCCACTAATAACACTGCTGGATTGACCCTGGGCAAGTCACTTAACCCCAATTGCCTCAGCAAAAAAAAAAAAAAAAAAAAATAACACTGCTGGATCAAAGGGTATGCACAATTTGATAATTTTTTGAGCATAGTTCCAAATCACTCTCCAGAATGGCTGGATGTATTCACAACTTCACCAACAATGCATCAGTGTCCCAATTTTCCCACATCCCCTTTAGCATTCAGCATTATCTTTTCCTGTCATCCTAACCAATCTGAGAGGTGTAGAGTGGTATCTCAGAGTTGTCTTAATTTGCATTTTTCTGATCAATAATGATTTGGAACACCTTTTCATATGAGTAGAAATAGTTTCAATTTCTTCATCTGAAAATTGTTCATATCCTTTGACCATTTCTCAATTGGAGAGTGGCTTGATTTCTTATAGAGTCAATTCTCTATATATTTTGGAAATGAGGCCTTTATCAGTACCTTTGACTGTGAAAATGTTTTTCCAGTTTATTGTTTCCCTTCTAATCTTGTCTGCATTAGTTTTATTTGTACAAAAGTTTTTCAATTTGATATAATCAAAATTTTCTATTTTGTGATCAATAATGATCTCTAGTTCTTCTTTGGTCACAAATTCTTCTTCCACAGGTTTGAGAGGTAAACTATCCTATGTTCTTCTAATTTATTTATAATTTCATTCTTTATACCTAGATAATGAACCCATTTTGACCTTATCTTGGTGTATGTTGTTAAATATGAGTCAATGCCTAGTTTCTGCCATACTAATTAGCAATTTTTCCAGCAGTTTTTGTCAAACAGCGAATTCTTATCCCCAAAGCTGAGGTCTTTGGGTTTGTCAAACACTAGATTATTAAGGTTATTGACTATTTTGTCCTTTGACTCTAACCTATTCCACTGATCAACTAGTCTATTTCTTAGCCAGTACCAAATGGTTTTGATGACTGCTGCTTTATAATATAGTTTTAGATCTGGTACAGCTAGGTCATCTTCATTTGATTTTTTTTTTTTCATTAGTTCCCTTGAGAGTCTTGACCTTTTGTTCTTCCAGATTAATTTTGTTGTTATTTTTTCTAGGTCACTAAACTATTTTTTGGGAGTCTGATTAGTATAATACTAAATAAATAGATTAGTTTAGGTAGTATTGTTATCTTTACTATATTTGCTCGACCTATCCAAGAGCACAATATTTTTCCAATTATTTAAATCTGACTTGATTTGTGTGGAAAGTTTTTTGTAGTTTTGCTCATGTAGTTCCCAACTTTGCCTTGGAAGATAGATTCCCAAATATTTTATACTATCGGCAGTTACTTTAAATGGAATTTCTCTTTGTAACTCTGTTGGATTTCGTAAGTGATATATAAGAATGCTCATGACTTATGTGGGTTTATTTTGTATCTTGCAACTTTGCTAAAGGTGTGCATTATTTCTAATAGTTTTTTAGTAGAAACTCTAGGGTTCTCTAAGTATACTATCATATCATCTGCAAAGAATGATAATTGGTTTCCTCATTACCTAATCTAATTCCTTTAATCTCTTATTGCCGAAGCTAGCATTTCTAATACAATATTGAATAGTAATGGTGATAATGGGCAATCTTGTTTCACTCCTGATCTTATTGGGAATGATTCCAGTTTATCCCCATTACATATGATGCTTATTGATGGTTTTAAATAGATGCTACTGATTATTTTAAGGAAAAGTCTATTTATTCTATACTCTCAAGTGTTTTTAATAGGAATGGATGTTAGATTTTATCAAATGCTTTTTTTGCATCTATTGAGATGATCATATGGTTTTTGTTAATTTGGTTATTGATATGGTCAATTATGCTAATAGTTTTCCTAATATTGAATCAGCCCTTCATTCCTGGTATAAATCCTACTTAGTCATGGTGCATTATCCTGGGTATGATTTTCTGTAACCTTTTTGTTAGCATCAATATTCATTAGGGAGATTGGTCTATAATTTTCTTTCTCTGTTTTCAACCTACCTAGTTTAGGTATCAGTACTGTCTGTCATAAAAAATAGGAGTCCTTCCTTCCCTATTTCTTCAAATAAATCAACCTAAAAAAGTGATTCCCAGTAGGATTTTCATGCTTAGCAATCTTGTGACAATCTGATCACTATATTTGTAATATGATTTAATTTTTCTTTTCCATGTTTTTGCTGTCCCTCTGCCTATTCCCTTTTCTTCCCCTATTGCATTTTTTTAACTTTGCTTATATTTAGCTTTCTGCTTTCTCAGACTTATCTGCTGCTTTCTTCTTTTCTACTCACCACTTGATACTCTTTGTTTCCTTCTGCCTTTTTTACTTTTCACTCTGTTCCATTGCTTTCACTGCCTTTTCTTACCTTCCACCCCGGTACCAACTAAAGCTTTTTCAGCTACTTCCCACAAATAATTCACTACATTTATGACAGACGCATCAGGAGAAATGAGCACATTAAACACTCTTGTTCAGAAGACAAATATAGAAATGCCCAAAGATAATCCCATGGACTTATTCCCCAGGGATTAATACTCCTCATCTGTATTGTAGTCCAATCCTTCATTCCTCTCTACCTCAGCCCTCACTCTGTTCCCATATTCTGTTCATCATTTCCACTGTGCTCTCTGAAATTCCTGTTCTGTAACCAACAAACTTCCTTTCATTTTGCATTTCTTCTTCTCATTTTCCTTTTCATTTCAATCAAATGAAAAGATAACTTCACTGTTATTCCCCAACCTTTCTTAATTCTTATGTCTTCCCTCTATTGATAATTTCTTATTTATCCTGTATATAGCTTGCTTTGTTTATATTTGTTTAATTGTCTTCCTGGTTGTTTTTTAAGCTTCTTGAGGTCAGGAACTGTCTTTTGAGCCTTTTTGTATACATAGTGCACAGTACCTGGCACATTATAGGCACTTAATAAATACTTATTTATCGACGAAGTGATATAACAGGTTAAGTACTTTTGAAAACTTTAAAGTGCTAAATAAATACTGTCATTATTATTCTTATGTATGGAGACTCTGGTTTGAGGACTGCCACATGACTCAGCCAACTTTGATGTCCCCCTGATTCACACAACTCTCATATGTTACTCCCAGAAGCTGTAACATGCATTGTGGCCACCTCCCAGGATAGGGTGACCAACAAACCCCAAACCCGTAAGTGGGTTAGAGTTAGTGTGAAGACTTTCTCTGGAGCAATGGACATTCCAATGACTATGAAGCTGAATGAAGGAGGCCCTTGGAGTGCTTAGAGCTTGGTCAGATATCAGATACCATCTTGACTTTTGTCCTGCAGCTGAACTTGGATGACTCTGGGAGAAAGGGTGAAAACTGATGAGTTTGTGCAACTCTGTCTTACATAAATCTGATTCACGCCCAAGTCAAGATATTACCATGATGTCATCGGGCATCTTCTAAAATTAAGGACAAACAAGAACATCATTATTATATTGTAAATGAATAAAAGAGTAAAATGAAACCTATCTCAGTGTATTTTTCCCACTGAAGGGATTATAAGGTATTAAAGAAGAGAAATCTAATATATTGATGCTTGGATAGATAGACACACAATTTCAAGAAATAGTAAGTTACTTTCTGAACATTAAATTCTTATTGCTTTCTTTCATTATTTTTCACTATTGTCTGCTATGTAATATACAATTGTCATATATATTTATATGTATGTAAATGTGTGTGTGTGTGTGTGTGTGTGTGTATGTATACCATGAGGATCCTGATGCATAAAGGTAAATACCCTGAGAATTCAGTTCCTCAAACTCCTAGTCTAGCACAAGCAGACAGTTCTATAAACCTCTACAAAAAGTGATTTTTATGCAATGAGAATTTGTTCCAGACATGGGTAAGAGAGGCAGGAAGGTTGTTATCAGCCCTCAAAGGAAGGAGGCTGGCACACATAGGGACCAGAGACTGACAAGTAAGAGCAGGAGGAAGAACACATTGGGGTTGGGGCCAGTCACTTGGGGGGGCTGACCAAATGGGGAGGACAAAGAGGGAGCTGGATTAGGGACGTACACCAGGTAGGGCAAATGGGCAGAGGAGGCAATGGTCTGTCTCCAGCCTCCCTTCTGTTTTTATTTAAAAGGGTTTTATTTAGTATTTTTGGGGGAGGGATGGGAGGGACCTGGAGAGCCAATAAGCCAAAACCAAGGAATAGGAGCAGAGAAAGAAAAAGCACATTACCATACCATAAAGTTAACAACTGCTTTTTTGGAATGTGGATTTCTTTCAGAATTCTTTACATAAAGTTAAATTTGTTTTAAAAAGTGAGGACTATCTGTATTGTGTAGCTCTGTCCTACTGAAGATGAAGTCAGTTGTCTTGCCAAGGACTGATTGGTGAATCTCTTCAGCAAACCATATAATAATGTGCTTTCCAACCATTCTCACTATTCAAAGACACTCAATAAACACCTAAAATTTGCATATATTTATAACCAGGCAGAATACCAATCTTAAATAGTTCCAGTCACATTCCTTAAGGGTTTCTAAATAAGACAACACTGATATGAACACAAACATGAGAATAAATAACCAAACGCTTAACTATTTGAAGAAATTTCATATTCACATTGTATAGTAATTGTATAGTATTGTATAGTAAAGGGGATTCATTTTTTTTAAAGGTTGAAATAATAGAGGAAATTATCATTTCCCAAGTTTTCTGGAAAGACTCCATGGAATAAGATGGACTGTCAGGTGCTACTTGAATTCCTGGAAAGGAGAGGTCTTGGCAAGTTAGGTTCACAAAGGATATTTTAGGCTTATGGGGAATCTTAGAAGGCTAAGGGACAGGAATAGGGTAAAGGGACATAGCGATGGACAAACTTACCATAAAAGTTGAGATAGCTCAAACAGACTAGCTCCTTTTTTGGGTTCCGAGTGAGGTCTGAACATTAAAAGGAGAATGACTCAATGGGCATGAAGTTTTCTATTTGTATAAGCAGTGCTGCATTCCTTGCATGACAGCACAGTCCCTGAGGCCTTCAAAATACCCTTGGAAAATGGCATGTACCAAGAAGAGACATTGCCCTGAGGTCTTTATATCTATTACCTCTTCTCTCTCCCTCCCCCTTCTTCTAAATGCCAGACCAAGCAAGAGCTGACACAACCATTGCAAGGAGCCAGAGGCACGGTGCCCCAAGGCAGGGTGGTATACTTGCTCTGCCTTCATCATCAAGGAAAAACATGTAACTTTGACAACAAAGCCACCTTAGCGTACTCAAGAAATGGCAGTTCTAGTGAGGAAGCTAATGTTCTAGATGGCGTGAGATGTTTTGGTTTGTATCACTTCTACTGGATGCTATCCAATTGTCCCAGGAAGAAAAATAACAATGGGCAGCTATCTGGTGCAGTGTGGCCTCAGACACTTAACATGTCCTAGCTGTGTGATCCTGGGCAAGTCACTTAACTCCAATTACCTCAGCAAAAAAAGAAAAAGAAAAAGAAAAAAAAAAAAAAACAAGCACACCTCAGAGATATTATGTGTTTGGTTCCAGATTGTTGCAATAAAGCAAATATCACAATAAAGTGAGTCTCATGATTATTTTGGTTTCCCAGTGCATATAAAAATCATGTTTACATATTAAGCCTATTAAATATGTGATAGTATTATGTCTAAAAAACGTACATATCGTAAATAATTCTTTGTTGCTAAAAATGGTAACCATCATCTGTCTCAATCTTTTTGCAAATGGAGGTTCTTGCCTTGATATTGGTAGCTTTTGACTGATCAGTGCTGGTTGCTGAAAGTTGGGATGACTATGGTCATTTCTTAAAATAAATTTGCCACTTCCATTAACTTCTTTTCATGAAAGATTTCTCTGTCTAGTGGCATTTTACTCACCATAAGACTTCTTTCAAAATTGGAGCCAATCCTCTCAAACTCTGACACTGTTTTATCAACTGAGTTTATGTAATATCCTTTAATATTGTTATGCCTCAGGGATTAGGGAGGCCTGAAGAGAGGGAGAAAGCTGGAAGAATAATTGCTCAGTGAAGCAGTCAGAATACATGCCATTTATCAATTAACCATCCTATATGAGCACAGTTTGTGGTACCTCATAACAATTAGAATAGTAATGTAAAAAAAAAAAATCACTGATCATAGATCATCATAACCTGTAATAAAAGTGACAATTTAAATGTTAAAATACTAAAATTTCAGACAGACATGATATGAGCTTATGCTGTGGGAAAGAATGGCACCATTAGACTTGCCCAACACAGAATTGTCACAATTTATTTAAAAAAAATCTGTGAAGTGCAATAAAGCAAAACACTGTGTCTGTAAAGCCACAGAAAAAAAGAGAACATGCATTGAACCCTGGGCCAAGTGAAGACGTGAAGGCAATAGAGTAAACTCAGTAATTTGAGTGGGATTGATGTCCTTGAGTTACCATTGGACTTGATTGCTTCCCCTATTACATGCAATGACTTTTTCATGTAGGGAACTAGTGCTCTCAACTGGAGAATATAGAAAAGAGTGTCATAACGTATCTTTGTATATAAGAAAATTGAACTAAGACTTGAAAGATAAGCATCCTAATTCTGGCTGACATTAGCTATGTGTTAAGTCACAATCTTCCTAAGCTTCAACTCCTCATCTGTCCAGTAAGGTCCTTTCTGTGATAGAAAAATGTTTTAATAGTACCCACTTGGTTCTTTTCCATTTTTAAAAAGTAGATTTTAAATCTACTACCACACCATGTGTTGCTTGTTATCTTTGTGATTTCATCTCTCCACCATTGGCTCCTATCTGACAGCCTCATCAACCAAAAAGGACATAACTAAGTATGGCAATATAGAAAAGTCCTCTGAGGAGTCAAACATTTGGAAGAATTAGCAGAGTGATTATTTGTAGTGATGGACCAAACTGTGATAAAAGTAAGAGATATATGACTAAATGCCTGCCTGCCTTATTTTGGAGAAGTAGTTAAAAAAGATCCAGTTACTAGATTGAGGGACTTTAGATTTGTGTTTTTCAAAGGCAGACTCAGTAGTTGATAAGGTCTAGGAACTTTAAAAGTACATAAACTGAATAGTATTGATAAACTTGAAACAGAAAAGAGCTATTTCTCCCCAGTCAAATCTTTGTGAGTGGATTAAATCCAAGATACAGCTGAAGAGAATATTCAGAAGAATTTGGAGAAATTAAGAAACTTGAAATTACTATGGACACAAAAACAAATGAAGGAGGATTTTACGTACCACAATCACAGTTAAAAAGGGCAGCCAGGTGGCTCAGTGGATAGAATGCTGAGCCTGCAGTCAAGAAGATTCAAATTCTTAAGTTCAAATCTGGCTTTAGATACTTACTAGCTGTGTGATGGCAAGTCACTTAATCCTGTTTGCCTCAGTTTCCTCATTTGTCAAATGAACTGGAGAAGAAAATGGTGAACCACTCCAGTAATCTTTCTTTGCCAAGAAAACTCCAAATAGATCAAAAAGAGTTAGGCAACAACACAGGTCAAAGTAGTAGTAAAGAACTCATTAAAAGGCAAATACAATTAAATTAATTCTGGTAAGTGTGAAATTAAAGTTGTATAACTCAAAGAAGTACAGTACATAAAGGAGGAAGGGATGGCATAGCTTGTAGATGAGTTGTTACTAGAGGTTATGACTAGAGGTCATGAATGAGGTAAAAGTACAAACTGGAATCAGAGATTTAATGACTTATTATCAAGGATATGGAAATATCCTTTATTATCTATGGTGATGATCACAACTATAGCAGCTATGGCAGGTATGATTTTGACTATTTTCTGGTGATGGTTCTTTCCATTTCCTTTTACGTGTTGTAGTCATTGTGTTTTGCTGATTCTAATTACTTCCCTTTGCATCACTTCCCATCCTAAGATTAAGGGGATTTTCCAAATCTCATTCTTCCTTTTATGTATTTACCATGTAGAAACCATCTGGAGGTTTCTAATATACAGCATCCTAAATGTCTTAGTGCAGTTTCTTTTTAGTATTTAAATTTAAGTATACAATAAGAAAAGAAAAAAAATTGCCATGTACACAGCAGAACATGAAAGGATTCAATATATAGCAATAAATTTTCCTTTCAAGAAAACCTATATAATAAATTCTATACATTATTTTAAAAACTGTCCAACTTTGCTTCCTTATAGGTTTTCTTTTGTTGTCTGCTATGCACTTTTTACTATATTTTTTTCTCCTTCCTCTCCCTCCCCTAAAGAAGGTTATAATTAAGCATGGATACACACATATATACACATGCACATTTATAAAGATACATATTCACATATATAGCTGTAGACATATAAGTAAAATTGTACTATGTTTATATCTACTTATCTGTTTTTCTGAAGATGCATAGCATCTTCTTTCATATGTCCAAAACTCTCCATGTTTTTATAAACCAACCAGTTCATCATTTCCTATATCACAATAATATTCCAACCCAATCAAATTCTATCAGAGAAATTATCTGTGAAAGTTTTTTCCCCAAATTTTCTTGTCTGTGTAGGCTTTATTTATGCAAGTAAAATTTAATTTAAAATAATCAAAATTATCTATTTTATACTTCAGCAATGCTTTCACCTCATAATACAGTTTAAGGTCTGATATTACTGAATCTACTTTCTTTACATCTTCTCCCTTTTCTCCCCAGTTTCTTTGAAGTTCCTGACTCTTAGCTCTTTAATATGAATGTTGTTATTAATTTCTCTAACTCAATAAGATAAATTGTTAGTGAAAATGAGATGGCATTACATAAATTAGGTAAAGTTGTCTTTTAATTATTATATTAACTTTACTATCCATGAACAGTAAATATCACTTCAATTATTGATCTAACTTTATTTGCATAAAGAATTTTGTTTTTATACTTATATAGTTCCTATATCTGTTTTGGCAGGTATACTCTCAGGTGTTTTATACTGTCTAGTTATGTTAAGTGGTCTAAGACAATATTGAATAATATAGGATATAGGATAATTTCTCTATTTTCTCATGTAATTAAATTTATTTTAGCTTTAACTTTATCTGAAATCATGATTACTACTCTTGCTTTTGTTACAAAATAAATTCTATTCCTGACCTTTATTTTATGTCTGTGGGTATCTCTCATTTTTATAACATTTCCTGAAAGCAACATATTGCCAAATTCAGAATTTTAATATATGTTTCCATTTTATGGGCAAAATTCATCCTACTCAAATTCTAAGCTATAATAACTTTTTGCATATATTGTTCTTTCTAATTTTTCCTCACTATCCTTCTCACCCTATTTCTATCCTTCCTCACTCCTCTTTTACCTACTACCTTGACCTCCTATTCCTTAACTTGCCCACCCCTCCAAGAATACCTCCCTTATCCTCTCCTTCAATCATATTCCCTTGCCTTCTTATTTCTTTCTGGATAGAAAACTTTCATAACCATATATATATATATATATATATATATATATATATATATATATATATATATATATATATATATATATATATATATATATATGTTATTTCTTCTTTAACTCATTCTTGATGAGAGTAAGATCTCAATACTTTCTCCTACTAACTTATTCTATATTATTTTTTCCCTTTTTAAATCTCATTTGTACAAGATAATTGCTCCTTTTTTTATCTCTCCTTATATAGTTTTTGAAGAATCACCCTATCATACATAGCTTAGTCCAAGCCTTTCTTTCAAATTACCCAAATAAAAATGACATTTATAAAAGAATTGATAATACTTTCATATATAAGTCCAATGTAATTGATCCTTAATGTTTACATTTCTTCTGGATGTTATACATCAAATTTTCTCCTGAAGTTCTGTTATTTTTGTCACAAGTATCTGAAAGTATTTCACTTTGTTATCATCCTTTTTTTTTTCCATTCAGGATTATATTCAAGTATGTGGAGTAAGTTACCACTGATTGTAACCCCAGCTCTTTTGTTCCATAAAATTTAATATTTCAAGACCTACTATCCTTCAACATAGTAGCTACTGGTCTTATGTAATCCTTATTGAAGCTCTATGATATTTTAAATTGTTTATTTCTTGTGACTTCCGATAATTTTTCTTAGCATAGGAGCTTTGAAACTTTGTTATGATATTCCTATAATTTTTCTTCCTGGGATTTCTTTTAGGTGTTGATAGGTGGGTTTTTCTATTTCTGCTTTGCTTTCTTGTTCTAGAATTTCAGGGCAAATTTCCTTGATAATTTCTTATAATATTGTACCAAGATTTGTGTGTGTGTGTGTGTGTGATAATTTTTAGGTAATTTGTCTATTCTTAAATTTTTTCTCATTAATCTGTTCTCCAGATCAATTGTTTTTCTGATGTTTCACATACTTTTCTATTTTTTCATTTTATTTTGTTTTATTTCTTTGCGTCTTAGAACCTCATTAGCTTTGTTTTGCCCAGTTCTAATTTTTAAAGAATTATTTTTTTCTTTAAGGTTTTGGTTTTCTATTTCAAGTTAATTGATTTCCTTTTCATAATTTTCTTGATTTTCTTGGATTGCTCTTTTTTCCCCTAATTTGTCCTCAATCTCTCTTATTTGATTTTCAAAGTCCTTTTAAAGTTCTTCTAAGAAATCTTGTGTTTGGGACAATTTTACATTTCTCATTGTAAAAAAAGGAGTGGCTTTTTTAGCCCTACTATTTTTCTATGAATATGAACCCTGATTTTCTTTGTCCCCACAGCAGTTACCTATGGTTAAGTTCTTTCAACTTTGCTTGCTCACTTTTTTTTTCTTTCATTTTTAGTAGCTATTAGTGTAATCAAGTTTGGTCCCAAGGTATTGAGAATACTGCTCCAAGCCTCTTACTATTATTTCCTGAGATCTCTTCCAGGATCCAGTCTTGGGCTCTCTTCTCCACTCCTAAATCACAGATAGGGCCCTTACTCATGCTGTCTCACATATATGATCTTACTCTCTGCCTGTGCACAGAAATGGACTAGAGATGTTTTCATACTACTCAGGCCAAAACTCTGCCTTTGGAGGTCAGGTCTTTCTTGGGGTCTTCTTAGGTTATCTTAGGAGAACTGCTTTCCCCTGACTTATTTATTACCTCTACTCCACATACCCTCTGAGTCAATGTTCTGTCTTTTACTGTGGAGGAAATTTGGAGAGCTGAAAGTTTTCTGAACTACTCTACGATCTTCACAGAATCCTCTCCTTAATGTAGTTGCAAAGCTTTAATAGTTTAAAACTGCACTAAGACTTTCAAAATACCCTGTGTACCAAGACTCAGGTGTTGGCTTTATTGCAGATTTAGATGAATTATGTAATATGCACCATGAGGATTAGACATACCAATTAGAGCTATTACACTTAGAGAATGAGTCTGCTGAAATATATTACCAAAGGGGAGTGACAAAAATCTCCTCTGGACATCTTTAGAAATGTCAACCTTTTTTCTAAGAGTTTGGTCTAAGAAAAACAAAACAGATTTTATCCATGACTTTATTCCTTCTAAGAAAACATATATACATGGGAGCACAGTTAAACTGAACTCAAAGTAATCATAGGCACAAGACAAAAATCACAGGGGAAGTAGAGGTAGTATAATTGTACGATGGTCTTTATCAAGTCATCTCTGTACTGAATTGTTTTTCAGAACTGAGAGTGATATGAATCAGTCTGAGTTGATAATGAACTCAAAAATGCAGGCCCTATTCCTGTCTTAATTTGTATGAATCTGTTGTCTTGACAACACTTTGATTATAGGATTTGTGGATGAAGACGTTATTGCATATGATGCAATGAAGTTTTCTCAGCCCACTCTGCAACAAAAAGGCATTCCTACCTGGGCTTTTGCCACTCTGTGTTAGGTAACTTTCAGCTGCCACCACTCATGATTAAACTAAGGAAGTGCAATGGTGAGAAGAGGTTTCTCTAAAGATCTTGCCCCTGGCATTCTGGCATAGCAGGGGAAGTTCTGTAAGGAACTTCCAATGTGCAAATACTGCAAGAAACCTCTGATATACTGGGAAAGAAATGTTCAGTTTTATCTGATTCCCAGGTCAGGATGGCCTCTTCTGTATAGTAAGGGAGCATGAACAAATCAAGGTGAATAATAAAGTCATTAACCATTCCATTTTCACAGAAACAGAGCCAACATCTGCCTGTCTATCATTGATGAGGTGAAATTTTTCTAAAGGTATATGGGGGCAGGAATGCTGAATGGTTGAAATTACTTCTAGGGATTCTTGCTTTTCTTGAGATTCTAAGATTCTTTACTCTTGAGCCTTTGGTGAACCAATTATACTCTACTTTGCCCCTCTCTTAAATCCTTAGTCTCCTTATCATTTTGCTTGTTAACCCTTGCCAAGCCTCAACTTGAATCACTCCCATCATTTGTCTCTTTCATATCTACTCACACATTCCTGAATAAAGGTAGAGAAAATGATGCAAAATTCTGATGTGTTGCAATAGAAATTCATGTTACACAACTTTAAATGGGCTTTCATTAATGCTGGATAATGCTTTCATTAATGCTGGATAATACTTCCCTTATCAACTCGCTATCCCACTCTCCACCATAACTCTTTGAAACTTTTCCTTTTTTCCTCAAGATTCCCATGGTTCCCATCCCTTCAGCTGAAATCCTTGTCTCATTTTATAGAACAAAATTAAGACCATTCACCATAAGCTCTTTCTCCCCCCTTCCTGATGATAAGATGCCTTCTAGCACTATCTCCTTCTTTACCTCTGCCCCACATGATGAAATGGCCCTATTCCTTATGAAGGCTAACTAACCCCCCTTTCTCTCTGTTGATTCAATTCCTTTCCAACTTCTCCAACAGATTATGTTCTCTGTTATGTCCACTCTATTACTTATTTTTATTATCTTCCTGCATACTGACTCATTCCCTATTGTCTAGAAAAATATCTTTGCCTCCATTTTCTCTCCTCTCACTCTCTTTTAAAATATATAATAATATAAAATCAAATGTTCCAGCTTTGGTGCTTTCATTCAAATAATTAATCTTTACTGCAACCAAAGAATTCTTGGATCTTAGAGTTGAATGGGAAATTAGAGATCAAGATCCATAAGGATATAGGATGTTAGAATTGCAGTCAAACAGAGCAAAGTTCAAGGCAAATCATTTAAACTCCCTGAGCCTAAACTTTCTCATTAGTGTAATGAGGCTCATTACCAGGGTAATATTTTTAAGTGCTTTGCAAACTTTGAAGTAAAATGCAAGTTGTTATTATTATTAAACCTTCCACTGAAAACTCCCAATTATGGGCAACTCACTGTTTCCTGAAGCTGACCCTTCCATTATTGGACATCTTTACTTGTTGGGAAATTTATCCTTATATGGAGCCCATATGCTGCCTTTTTATATCTTAAACCCATTGCTCTTGATTCTGCTCTCTGGAACGAAGCAGAATCAGTCTTCCATCCAGCAACCTTTCACACACTTAAAGATGGCTATCAAGTTCTCTCCAGCCTTCTCTTGTTTTTTTTAAGCTTTTTATTTTCAAAAATATGCATAGACAATCCTCAACATTCATCCCTGTAAAACTTTGTATTCCAAATTTTTTTCTCTCTCCCTTCTCCCCACCTCTCTCCTAAAAGTCAAATAATCCAATATATGTTAAACATGTGCATTTCAGCCTTCTCTTGTTAAATGATTCTTGTATAGCATGGTTTCAAGTCCTATCATCATTCTGAACAGCCTCCTCTGGATGGACTCCAATTTGTCAATGTCTCTTCTAAAATGTGGCACCCACAACTGAACACAATACTCCCAGCCATGATCTGATTAGGCAGAGTATAGAATGTCTCCAGTTATATTTTTGCAATTGATACAGGCAAGTGTTTAAAAACAAACAAAAAAAAAACCCTGAAGAAAATTTACTGAGATAGCAGTCAATCTATATGTGCTTTCTGATTACTTACTATATTACTTATCTTGTCCTAGGTAACAAGACATGGGTTCTGCCTTCAAAGAGTTGACAATTTATGTGAGGAGATAAGATATCACAAAATCCAGAGAGATTAAAAGGAACTGCAGCAGTCCTCTGATTCAAACTACTTGAGGCATTAAATTTCCTTCATGATATACCCAATAAATGGTTCCACAGCTTCATGTGTTATAGGGATTTGTGATTAGGATATGTCATCTTGAAGAGAAGTCTCTAAGGGAATGCTACAGAAGTCTGTCATTGACCTTATGCAGTTCAGCAGTTTTGCTTTGTTGTGTTGCTCCTTTAAAAAAAAAAAAAACATCATTCTTATTACCCAGTAATATTCTATCCTCTACCATGGATAACTTCCAGTGATGAGAAATCCATTTTTTTCTGAAGCAGTCCATGAAAACACTAATTGATAGGAAATGTTTTCTTTATATTGAATCTAAATGTATCTTAATCTAACTTTTATTAATTGGTATTAATTCTGCCTTCTAAAATCAAAACAATCAAGTCTACATCTTTATCACTTCAAATATTTTAAAATTTTAATGATATATCTACTAAGTCTTCTCTAGACTTCCTAGTTTCTTCAAGCAATCTTCACATAACATGGTTTCCAATATATTTATCATTCTAGTCATCCTTCTATGGACATGGTCTAAATTATCAAGGCCCTTCATCAAATATGGTACCCCGACTAAATACAACCTTCCAGATATGGTCTAATCCAGAGTTTTAAAGAACAACTTCCTCCCTCATCCGTATCCTAAGATTGAGTTAGTTTTCTTGGCTGTTATTTGATCTTATATTGAATCTGCAGCCTATTAAAACCCCTAGGAATACTTCCCACAGTGGACTTTAATCAAAGACTAAAAGTTAACATTTGTTGCCACCATACCTAATTAGATATAGCTTTGCTCCACTCTGCAAAGATACTTTTTGTATCTTAATTATGTAATCCAATGTATTAGTGCTCCCAATTTCATATCATCCACAGGTTTTTATAAGTATGTCTTTTAGCCCTTTATTGGAGTTGATATTTGTTGGATAGAAATCCCCCTCTTTTTTCACATACTCATGTCTTGGTCTTTTTTATTAGTTGCCTGAAAGGCTTTTCCTATGAGGCTCTTTCCTTTTCCCTCTATTCTTGGCTGTTAACCGTTTACTTTCCTTTACCCATTTGTCATTATTTTTAGTTGGTACAAGGGAGCTGGGTTTAAAACCTTCACTATACCTATACGTGCCTTCCTGTATCCCCTATTTGGGGGGCTTTTTGTCTCTCGGAGATGCTTTAAGAAAGTATGAGAGCAAAGATGCTGAGGGAGAAGCACGTTTGCATACTTCAACTTCATCCACAATAACCTAGAAAACACCAAACTGAATTCTAATCAGGAAACAAAAGAAAAAGTCACAGTGAGTCATTTTTCCAGTCTAAGGCAGCTTGGAGAAACAGAGAAGTCAGCAGTCACTGGAGTAGAAGCTGTTCAGAGGTATAGCACAGAGATGGAGCATTTCAGTGCCTAGCCACTATAAGGGACCTGATAATGAATGCACCTAGACTTTTTTAAAAACTAGCCATATGACTCTGATTTGCCCAAGATCATACAACTACTAATAAATAGACAAATTAAAAACCCAGGTGCTTTCTGCCCTGATATTCAGTCTCAGCTGCCAAAGAGATCTCAAGGAACCCCTAAATTAGTGCTGGGACCAAAAATATGTATTTTCTGACCACTCTCTCACCCATTACTCAGTTCTAGGTTACAAAGATTGAGTGAAGGGGAGCTGTTGCACACTAAAGAGAACTTAGCTAAGTACAGATCAAGGAACAAATTCCAGAAACTCAACTGTTTGGGTCTCAGTTCAGAAGCAGAGCAGTGATTCAGTTCTAATCTTTAGTCCAACACATAAACCTACAATAGATAACCAGAAGAGGAGATCAAGACCAAAGGGGAGCCAGCAATTCTGTCAATCTAAGCCTTTAGAATCTCCCAGGGAACTTTAGCAATTGAGTCCAGCAACAGTTTGCTGATACTCAACTACTTATAAGCCAAGAGATCCAACTTGCAGAGGTCAGACCAGGAGGGCAGTGAAAAGAATAGTCCTTGTATTACACCACTCTGGAAGCACTTGCAGTCCCCCAGACTAAGTTGTCCAGCAGAAAGACATAAAAGGACAGAAACTTAGGCCAGATATTCCCCTTCCATCACCACCATCCAAAGTGAGCAGAATCTAACATTAACATCCAAAGTCAAGAAGTAGGATGGAAGAATGAGCAAATAAAAAAAGAACCTGACCATAATATGAAGCTGCTATAATGTCAGGAAAGCTCAAGACACAAGCACATGGGACATCTACACACAAAGCCTCATAGAAAATTGTAAATTGGGTACAAGTCCACAAGAGTTTTTTAGAAGATTTAGATTTAAAAAAGAAAAAAATAAAGATCAAGTAAGAGCAGTAGAGGAAAACTAGGAAAAAAATGAGAATTAGGCAAGAAAGTTATGAAAAAAGGATTAAATTTGGAAAAAAATATAAAATGTTAGTGAAGAAAATAATTCCTTAAAAATGAGATTTAGCCAAATAGTAAAAAAAAAAAGTAAAAAAAAACTTTATTACACAATAATAATAATAATAATAACTCATTAAAAATTAGAATTGGCTAAGTGAAAGCTAATGACCCTATGAGATGTCAAAAAAGTGTGAGAACCATTCCAAGAGAATTCACAATGAAATATGTTACCCACTTCCAAATAAAAAAAGTAATGAATTCAAAGTGCATATTATGTGGTTTTTAGACATGCAGGAATTTGTTTTGCTTAATTATACATAATTATAAAAAAGAGTTTTTTTTTAATCTTTCTTCCTCAGTGGGAGAGGTAGGTGAGGAGAAAAATCCTTGCTGAAAATATGATTAAAATGAAGTTTTTTTTCTTTTTAAAGTGTGAGAGCTTTCCTGTTTGAGGAGTCTCTGCCATTCTTAACAAGTCAGGAACAAGTGTGGTCAAAAATAAACTATCCATGTCAACTGTAATAATACCTACAAGGAACAAATAAATGTAGATGCTAGAAATTAAATTGGAATGATGAGTACAATTATAAGGTACTATGGGAAGAGTACTGACTAGACTGAAAAGAAGAAGGAGGAGGAGGAGGAGGAGGAGGAGGAGGAGGAAAGGGGAGGAGGAGGAGGAGGAGGAGGAAGGGGAGGGGGAGGGAAAGGGGGAGGGAAAGGGAAAGGAGGAGGGGGAGGGGGAGGGAAAGGGGGAGGGAAAGGGGGAGGGGAAGGGAAAGGGGGAGGGGGAGGGGGAGGGAAAGGGGGAGGAGGAGGGAAAGGGGGAGGAGGAGGGAAAGGGGGAGGGGGAGGGAAAGGGGGAGGGGGAGGGAAAGGGGGAGGAGAAGACAACGATGATGAAGAAGATGAAGAAAAGGAGGAAGAGGAGGAGAAAGAGGAAGAGGAAGCAGAAGAGGAAGAGGAAGCAGAAGAGGAAGAGGAAGCGGAGGAAGAAGAAGAAACTACTATTGATGGACTCAGAATGCAGACCAAAAAATATTTTTTCACTTCCCTTATGCTTTCTCATGTTTTTTTTTCTTTTGATCTGTTTCTTTTTTTGCAACTATGACTAATATAGAAATGTGTTTTACATGATAGCATATGTATAAACTATAGCAGACTGCCTACATATTCAGAAGACGGGAAAAGAGGGAGAGACAGAAAAATTTGGGACTCAAAATCTTGTAAAAATGAAAGTTAAGATTTTTATTGACTTGTAACTGGGGATTAAATAAAACAGTCTTTATTTAAAAAAAAAAAAAACAGTCACAGAAATGGAAGAAGGAATATCTTACGCAAAGAAAAGCAAAAACACCAATGTCATTAGGTCATAGCATTAGTGGAGAAGGAGATATAAGAATAGTGAATATAAGAAGAGGCCAGATTATGAAAGGCTTTAAAAAACCAAATAAAGTATTTTATATTTGATCCAAGATGAAATAGAGAGCTAGTGGAGTTGATTAAATAGGGAGTGACATTGTCAGATCTCAACTTTGGCAACTGAATGGAAGGCAAACTATTATGGAACAGATCTGAGACAGGGAAACCAAGGGAACATATACAAGAAATGTTCAAAGTAAACTTCCACAGATATTCTGTAAAAATGAATTATATTTTGGAAGCCTTTGAAAAATTGAAGATATAAAGTGTCCATTGGATTTTGTTTGAAGTATTTAAATTATTATTTAAAATTTCTTTGATAAAGAGACCTAACTCAGTTTCAGTTGATCAACGATGGACAGAAGCAGCTACATCCAAAGAAAGAACACTGGGAAATGAATGTAAACTATTTGCATTTTTGTTTTTCTTTCCAGGTTATTCCAGGATTCTGAATCCAATTCTTCCTGTGCAACAAAAGAACTGTTAGATTCTGCACACATATATTGTATCTAGGATATACTGTGACATATTTAACATATATAGGACTGCTTGCCATCTGGGGAAAGGGGTGGAGGGAAAGAGGGGGAAAATCGGAACAGAAGTGAATGCAAAGGATAATGCAAAAAATTACCCTGGCATGGGTTCTGTCAATAAAAAGTTATTATGAAAAAATTATTATTTAAAATATCCATTGGGCTTCAGATTTATCCCTACCCAAAGACATAGGAACATTTACTATCTCCCTTTACATAGCTATTGAAATAATCATCATAATGAACAAATCTGACCAATTTGTCCCTTGCTCAAAACTTTCCAATGGTTCTATGTTGCCTTAAGATGAAATATGTAATACAAGTGTGGGCCTCATGTATGCACTGAGTGGGTGTCCTGTGTGACACTGGAGTTACTACAGTAGAGGTAGTAACTCACACCAGTCCATGGGCAGCCTTGTGTAAGGCTACACAAATATAGGATGCCACTTTATGACCAACCAGGTAGTGTCACATATAATTTGCCCACAAGATGGTACTATCCTCAAACCACAAGACCAATGATCTTGTCAGCATCTCTCTGGCACATCCACAGGAGCTCCTTGCCTCCCACCCTGCCAAGCCAGACAACTTCAAACCACTGGCAATCAAGAAAGAAAACTGTCTCAATCAAGATCTAAATTCTAGCCCAGTGGTAAATATTAAATACCATTCAAAAAATTTAAGTTTTGGAGACACCTTTCTAGTTTCTCTCCCACTCTACATCTGGGATATCTTCTAGCACCATTTTGACCTTCAATTTCTGTATTTATATTATGCAAACAATGAACTTTCTGTAATATCTGGCTTATTTAACATATTGAAAAAGTAAAGCAAAAAATTCATCATACCTATACTGATCCTACACGTTATCATATTTATTAGCCTTCTTTTCCAACCTATAAGTCACAAGTTGGGATGTGATGGTGCTGTGGCGTACAGTGTTCAGCAAGAGAGAACCAGGCAAAATGCAAGAGGACTATCAGTATCCTGGTCTTCCTCCTATGCTGAGGTTTTTGGAAGCTACCTGTTTAGCTACCCTGTCTGAACTGGCCTTTATACCCAGTTGGCTGTTCTTTGGGCCTGGAATACCCTAAGCCAGTCTCAGTCTGGCTACTGCCCAGGCTAAGTATGACCTCTGCAATAACTTGGTCTAGTTTCCACACTCTGGTCTCTGCTTCCACAAAGCTGATTTTCAAAGGTCTGCCTCATCTCTCCTGCTACCTAGACTAAAGCAGCAGTAATCAGTGAGTTCTACAAGTGGTTTACTGTATCTCTTTGTTCCCTTTTCCCAAAATGTATAGCTAAAGGAAGACCTCTCTTAAGAGCAAAAAGAAAGGGAAAAAAGGGGGGGATGAAGGCACAGATCCAATTTGTTGTTGTGTTTATTCAATCGTTTCAATTGTGTCCAACTCTTTATGACCATATTTGGGGTTTTCTTGGCAAAGATATTAGTAGTGCCTTCATATACTTCATATTCTTAACATAGTGTAGAATACCATCACCCTGAGCCCTGGGGCAGTATAATTATTGAGGGGCATGAGAGGACTAAGTGTGAGCACTGGTTATTAATAGAAACTCTTTAATCTGAAACTTAAGGCCCTAGATACTTGCTCCAGTCTACCTTTTTAACCTTATCTCACATCCCTTGGCCAAAGTAAACTCCTGGCTCTACCCTGATTTGCTCTATCTCCTGAATTAGACATTTATACAAGTCATTCACTATGCTTAAATGCATTCTCTCTTCATCCTATATGTGTTGTCTCTGCTTATTAAAAGGTAAACTCCTTGAGAACAGGAATTCTCTGCTATTCTACATAAATATGCCCCATGACTAGCATAGTACTTGACACATATTAACTGCTTAATAAATGCTTTAGCATTCATTCATCTCTACCTGAAGAAATACATTTCCTTCAAGGTTTGGTTTAGATACAACCTCTTTTATGAAGACTTCCCTCGTCCCCATCCCAATTCCAAGTTAAATGTGATTTCTTCCTTCTCAAATTAATTTGGAATGCTGAGCCTCTCTTCTGCTTTAAATCATATCTTGAATATTACTCACATATGTCACAATTCCATTAGATTACAATTTCATTGAGGGTAGAGATAGTGTCATTTTTCATCATTGCATGCCTAATAGTCATACATATAGAAAGCACTTTATAAATAGTTGTTGAATTGTAGAGGTCTTCTATTATCTAAATTTCCTTTAATATAGTATCATCTCTATGCTTTGGATGCTAGAGATGTTGAGCAATTATAATATGAGCAAATGGGATGACTGGAAACTTTGTTATTTAAGACATTGGGCAAAAACTGAGCCTATAGCAGTCTATTCTAGACTCTGATCCTCCATTAGCACATACATCCCTGCTCTTTGGCTAATTGGCAGCATATTAGCTCCAGAAACTGATTTCCAATCTGCAATGTAATGTCTCTTACTTTTCACTCTCCTTTAATAGATAGGAAAAGTAAAGCCCAGAAAAATTAAGTCATGGAATCCAGTGTCCTTAGCCTTGTAGCACCAAATCATAAGAAACCACGTTTGAAATAATTTCTACTGAGCTACTTCTCTTTTTGTGGAATTCAGAAATAAGGGCAAAGGTAGGAACTTTAGAAGAATGGAAAGAGAAGGAATCTTAGGTGCTTTTTGACCCCTTTCTTCTCTTAGAACAGAAATAGATATATAAGAGAAACTCTGTGAACATCACTGATTTATTGTAAATCCCCTATTAAAGAACTTCTGTGAAATTCTAAGATGATAGCCTCCCCAAATCAGGCTAAGAAGCTGGGCTACTGCCACCTCTTCTATTCTCTGGAATGATGCCCAAAGGAAAGGTTTCTCCCACAGACCACTGGACAGATGTTTGGTTATTCCCTTGGACTTCCAGATAAGTGTTTGTCTGTGAGGCTGTGGGATCTCCTTTTCAGTCCTTTGGCCTAGTCCCAGAATCTGAGCTGCTCTTAGTGCTAGGCAAACCACTGCCTGACCATGGGGTTGTGCTGGAGCGGAAATTTTGATCCATTTCAGGCAAGTTCTCCCTTCCCTTTGACTCGACTCCTTCCCCTTGGATAAGGCAAGACTGAAATTAGGAGCTTGACACTGTGCCTCCTGCGGGGACAGCAATCATTTATCAGTAACTGGATGCATTCTACTTCTGTCTAACATGCCATCTAGCAAACTCTCTAAGCCACTGCTTAAAAATAAGTCCCAAGGGGAAAATAGCCACATTTCCTTCCAGAGACTGTTGTGGGTGCCAGAGACTGTAGTCTGTAAGCCAACCATCCATTGTCAGGGTGGGACTAGCCGCATAGTGGGCTGGAAAAATGCCTAGGATGCCAAGCTACAAGGAAGTATGTCCAGGGATACAGACTGCTCTCTCTCCAGGGATACAAACTGCTCTCTCTCTCTCTTTTCTTTTTTCTGTTTCTGTCTCTCTTCTTCTTGTTGTTGTTGTTCTTCCTTAGCCAATAAAAATGCAACTTTTCTTCACTGTGACTACTTAATCAATCAAAAATCAGGTTGCGTATTTTTCATGTTCCATGTGCTTATCTAGTTAAGCATAGAAAGTTTTAAAATCATATGGGCAAAAGGTGATAGACTAAGCTAGATGAGGGCATATTTCTGTGTTCTGTTCTAAAACTCTTCTCTTCTGTCTTTACACTCTTTCTTGGTTATACCATCAAATCTCGTTGGTTTGATTATCATTACTATTCAGATGACTCCCAGATCTTTATAACTAACCCTAGTCTCTCTACTAAACTCTTAACATCTGAGACTTAACATTTCCAAAAGAATTCTTTATTTTCATCCCCACTCCTGAAAAGCTACCCATCTCCCAAACTTCCCTATTACTATGAAAAGCAGTACCATCATTCTTGTTAGCCAACTATGACACCTCAACATCATTCTCAACTTCTTCCTTCTCATATCTAAGCAATCGGATGCAAAGTCTTTTCAAGTCTACCTCTCACTGATATCCATCCCCTTCTCTTCTTCTTATATGATCACCACCTTGTTTTATGACATGATCATTTCTTACCCAGACTATTGCACTATATTGCTGATTGACTCCTTTACCTCTAGTTTCATCCCTCTCTAATTCTTCCTTTGCACCACTGCCAAAGATAATTTTCTTCTACATAGATCTGATCATATCATTACCATATCCAGATACTTTGAGCAGCTCTGCATTTCCTTTTAAGTATAAATTAATAAAACTCCTTTTTGCAAACTCTTTACAAACTGACATGGCAACAAGCATTTATTAAGCACTTGCTATGTGCCAGGGACTGTACTAAGCACTGAGGAGACAAAGAAGGTAAAAAACATTCTCTGTCCTCAAGGAGCACACATTCTAACAGGAGAGACAAAACAGAGTTAATTGGAGATAATATCAGAGGGAAGGGACCTTCTTGAAGAAGATGGAGTTGTAAGGCTTGAAGAAAACTAGGGGATCCCGGAAGTGGAAATAAGAAATAAGAACATTCTAAAAGTTTAAAGTTTGGAGATGGAGAGCCATGTGGAAGGAATAAAACTGATCACTGGATTGTAGACAACGTGAAGAGGAACAAATTGTAAGAATAGAAATAGAGAAAAGAGACAGATCAGGGAGGGCCTTACAAGCCAAATAGAGGATTTTATATTTGATCCTGCAGGAATCTAATGGGAGCCAATGCAATTGATTGAAAAAGGGGTCAGACCATGGGCTTTTGGAAGATCACCTTTGACAGATGAATGAAAGATGGACTGAAGCAGAGAGACTTGAAGCAGGGAGATCAATCACAAGGCTACCATATTAATGTGGCCATGAAGTGATGAAGACCCACACCAGTATGACAGTTGTGCAAAAAGGAGAAAAAAGTATGTTAGCCAAGAAATGTTATGAAGGTAGAATCAATAGCATTTGGAAACAGATAAGATGATGTTGAGGTTGTGTGCCTAAATCACAGTGAGGATGATGGTTTCCTCATTATTAATGGAATTTTGAAAAGGGGGTGGATTTTGAGAGAAAATGATAAATCCAGTTTTAGAATTATTGTCTAAGATGTCTTACATGGCATCTGATTTGACATGTGCAGTAGCTATCAGGAGATATGGTTAAGATTAGATTAATAGATCCAATCATTTTTTTAAATAATTTTTTATTGATAGAACGCATGCCAGGGTAATTTTTTACAGCATTATCCCTTGCATTCATTTCTGTTCCGATTTTTCCCCTCCCTCCCTCCACCCCTTCCCCCAGATGGCAAGAGTCCTTTACATGTTGAATGGGTTGCAGTATATCCTAGATACAATATATGTGTGCAGAACCAAACAGTTTTCTTGTTGCACAGGGAGAATTGAATTCAGAAGGTATAAATAACCCGGGAGGAAAAACATAAATGCAAGCAGTTTATATTCATTTCCAGTGTTCTTTCTCTGGGTGTAGCTGCCTCTGTCCATCTTTGATCAATGAAGGCTCTCTTTATCAAAGAGGTCCATTTCCATCAGGAAAATGAGGTATATAATAGATCCAATCATTTTTATGGATGCTTTTTAGGTACTCTTTATAGAGATGATAAACAATCCATAAGAGTTTATGAGCTCACTAAGTGAGATAGGATAGAGAAGAAAAGAAAAGGACCCAGGTCAGAGAATTAGGTTATGTTCAGTTAGCAGCAATAACCTTGACGTAGGTCCAGCAATGGGGAATAAGAAGGAACAATCAGGCAGGAGAGGCAGAAGAGAAGAGAATCATGAAAATGTACAGGAGTATCAGTGGAGAATGATAGACAATCTCAGAGGCTTTGGAAAAGTCATAAAAGATAAGGTCACTAGATTTGACAATTAAGAGTTCATTGGTAACTTCAGAGAGAGCAGTTAGAGTCAGGAAAACCAAAGTTCAAATCCATCTTCAGATTCGAGTTGTGTGTGACTCTGTCAAGTCACTTGATTTCTATTTGCCGAAGTTTTCTCAACTGTAGAACGTTGATAAAAACAGCATCTATCATACAGGGTTGTTATGAGGATCAAATGAGATGTTTATACAAAAGCACTCAGCACAGTACCTGATGCAAAGTGGGCACTGTATAAATGCTTATTCCTTTCCTCAAGTTTGATGAGATCAGGTATCAGACAACATTAGCTAAACTGTGTTTTTAAATAATCATTTCAAATAGTATAGATATAAAAATAAGCAATTGAAGGAATTATTTTTCTCATTTTCTATTTGTGGTTTTTGTGGGATAAGACTATGGGAAAATGAGCAAGACAAGAGAAGATTTGAGCTACATGAAAAGAGAATGTGTAGGTGACTTGGAAAGATTTGGATTAGTGATAGAAATTTAGCAAAATTTGGGAAATTTTTTTGGGAGAAAGGTGAAAAACAGCCACCAGACCCAGATATTATTTTAGACTGCTTCCTGATTGTAAAAGAAATAGGATCTAGCACTATTAAGAGTAATATAAAAGGATAAGTTAAGGAAGATCAAAGAGAACTAGTTAATAGAACCTGAGGAAGTAAGACTTAAGAAAGCTAGGAAAAGGTAGCTGGCAAGAAAAAGGCAAGATAAGTAAGAAAAGCAAAATGGCATAATCAGAAGACTAAGAATATTAATAGACTGGTGGGTAGAATAAATTGTTGGAACAAAATGGTAAAACCTACAAGCGATTGATTCAAAGCTGAAGTGGAAAGGCTTGTTTCTAGGAAGTTGTTTGGACAAAGGAAAGAATTTTGAATCAAAAATCCTTAGAAGAAAAGATTAATGAAGTTAAGGGGTAAACATTTTAAGTAGTTTCAAGAAACAAAGCTAAAAATCTCAGTCATTACAGAGAAATAGTTCAATGTGACGTGTGGTGTTCAAACTACTTTCATAGCCAAGGAATTTATCTGTGTTCCAGTATTAACTGATCACCATCTTGAAAGAGAAAGTAAAGGGACTTGAAGAATGTTTCTCCATCCTCCAGGTTATTGGGAAGTTTAACAAGTTACTAAAGAAAACAAAAATAAGGCTTCAATAGGAAAAACAGGCATCTGTGGTTGAGGAGGAGAGATTTGAACCTTATGAAATACTCAGAAACACAGGATCATAGAATTACAGAGAATTAGAAGAGGCCATCTAGTCCAATTCATAGTCAAAAAGAAACCCCCTATAAGATACCTGACATGTGGACAGCTCTCTTATTCTTCAGGAGTTTTGAAAGAGAATCTACCTACCTTCTGAGGTAGTAACTCGAATTTGTTGGGAAGTTTTTCTTAACATCAAATATAAATTAACTTCTTTGAAAATTCTACTCCTTGTTCCTGATTCCTACCTCTAGAAGCAAATAGAACAAATAGAACTTATTCTTTTCTTTGATAAGACTGAAGACACTCAAAGATACTTCGAATATCTCCTATGATTTTTCTTTTCTCCAGGCTGAATTTTCTTAGTTCCCTCAGGTATCATGGATTCAGGACCATTCACCATCCCTTTAAAAATACTAACCACTTTTACTGTTGCCAAGATAGGACTAATGGTTTCTATTTCCCCATCTTCCACCCCTTTTACTCCTCTAAGTTAGAAGGGAAATATAAAGTGAGTGATCTGACAGTTTAACTGCAAACCATTTTCCTGCTCTAGGCTTCCTTATTTGTTATCTTCTGCCCTTTCCTCCCTCCATGTCCTTACAATCAGAGAAGGGTCCCAGTTAAGCAGGATGCTGGTCAAACTGGACATTCCAATTAGTACTTCTTTTTTCTCCACCTTTTCTGATGTTTCTCCAGAAGATAATCCCTTCAGAGTTAGAAGCCACAGAAATTTGAAGAATCCTGTTTGAATGATTTTAATTTCCCAGATTTCCAAGAAAAGGTAGACATGCTATGATACACAGGGTTTATACAGTGCCTGTCACATAACAGGTACTTTATAAATGATTATTGATTGATTGATTGATAGAAGGGCTTCATATACCTTATCTCATTTGATAGAAATGTAACTACATTATAGCTACAATCTAATGACTAGTTAACAGGGTTTAGCCAAGAAAAGAAAGGAAGATGACAACAATAAATTAGAAAAATTATGGCTATCAAGAGATAAAAAGCACCAGCACTTAAATGTGACTACAAAGATGAATAACATGCATGAAACTAATTGTTGTCCAAGATCAGGAGCTATACCGATGCATGTTGATGTCTATATAAATTAGGTGGAAGATTCAGACTATTTGACTGACATTTGGGGAGAGTAGATTGATGAGACAGGGCAGCTAAATGGCACAATGGATAGTGTGAATAGTCTGGAGTCAGGAAAACTCATTTGCCTGAGTTCAAATCTCACCTCAGATACTTGCTAGCTGTATGACCCTGGACAAGCCATTTAACCCCATTTGCCTCAGTTTCCTTATCTGTAAAATGAACCAAAGAAGGAAATGGCAAACCACTCCAATATTTTTCCCAAGAAAATCCCAAATGACATCAGAAAGAGATGGACATGACTTATTTAGCAACAATAAGATAGATGAGACAAAAATAAAATGTAGCTTAATAGATATGTCCATATGTATTCAGTTTGCTCTAAATTACTCTACACCATAGATCATGATGGGGGAGGAACTAAGGAGCCCAAAAGATGACCCAAAGGATCATAAAATGTCAAAGTTGGAGGATATTTTAATGACCATCTAATCTCATGCCCTTATTATATAAAGAATGACAGGCTCAGAAAAAAAAATGAAGTGACATGTAGATGCTCACATACTAAATTAACAGCAAAGCCAGTACTGGAACTAAGGTCACTGGATACCCATTCCATGCACCACTGCTCTGGACACTTATCTCTCTTGTTTCTACTTAGAACTGTATCCATGTTATATAATCCCTTATATAATCTGCCATGTGGACTCTTCTGAGACTCTGGTTAAATGAGAATTATGATAGGCTCAGAAGAAATGGGATATAAGCAAGACTATGCTGAGGGTGCGGTCCTCTTGGCCAGTGCCATAGGCTAAGGATTGAGTGGGCAGTGTGGCTAGACTTGTACAAGATTTATTCTGGTCCTTCCACATATGTGAAAACATCTTTCAATGTCCCCATCCTGGGCTTTGGGACAGATTGTTGGGGAGCAAAGGTAAAAGCAGGAAGGCAAGGGGAGAGGAAGCCTTAGGTGGGAGAAGGAACCCATGACCCCCCTTCCATAAAGCCCCTACTCCTAAGACACTAGCAGGGAGGGCCCAGAAAGGACTATGGTCAAATTGGTCAGCTGAAACTTGGGCTATTTTCCTGGCACGAATTAAAGCCAATTCCTTTCTTCCTAGATGAGAGGAAGTCAAATCCCATTTGTGACCACAAAGAGATGAAAATCTCCCCCGCTGATGATATACAATTTGCAGCCCAGCATTTCATTGGGTGCCCAGGAGCCTATAATAGCTGGACTGTTCCATGATCCCCTTCCTCTCAGAAGCCAGAGCCAAAAAGAACTCTGTGATTGTGGTTGGATGCTTGACAGTTTCGTGCCACACCTGCCCTGATTCAGTGGTGGGTGTTTGTGTATATGCATGTACATGAGCATCTGTATATGTCTGTTCCTATGTGCATATGTGATACGACTGTACATGTTTGTAACTATAGGTACGCACTTATATTTCTATAATTATCATATATGAGGTACTTCCCTCAAAACAGCATCCTACGCAGCACTTCTTATCCTAAGTTCTTATCCTTTTTTTGAAAGATATTTTGATCATAGTGTTTAAGAATAACTGATTTCCTTCATAACTCTAAATATTTTATTTTATGCATTTAAAAATTTAATATTGAGAAGGGGGTCTGTAGTCCTTACCATATGGCTCATGGAGTCCATAAAGCTTTTAAAATATTTGAGAACTCTAGATTCTAGATGGATGGATATATTTCCAATGACACAGATAGGAATCCCTCTAAGGCAAAGAAAAGTCCTATATTTTCCAAAATCTTCATAGTTGCATTTTTGTTGAAACAAAGCAACAGGAAACTAAGTGAGTACCTATCATATGGAGATTGGCTGAACAAAAATTAATATAATATAATAGAGTACAACACAGTGTAATATAACATGATATAATATAACAATGTAAATACAAATTATATAAATTGAATGGATTATTACTAGAATATTAGCTAAATAAAGTCTAACAAACTACCACTGGGTCCAAGGACCCTCTCCTCCACTCAGGATCCCCTTTCACTGACTCCCACACAGAATCAGACTGGGCTCAGTCCTGGGGGAGGCTGGCTTTTAATGAAAAGCATTAGGCTCTTTTTTTTTTAATTCAAATGCTTAAGTTTGTTATGCCCTTACTGCAACTCCATGTAGAATATTTACTTAAGTATAGAATTTTAAAAGTTCCAGATAATGAAGAGGGAATGAAAAGGAGAGAAGAATAAGAGGAAAGAAAGCAGTGAACTAGAATCTAAGAAGATGCCCATCAATTAGGGAAGTGCTGAAAATATTGTGGTACATGAATAGTATGTTACTTCACCATAAGAAATATAAAAGAGATAATTGTAGAGAATCCTGAAGAATATGAAATGATGTGAAATGAAGTAAACACAATCAAGGAAACAATATGTAGGACAAAATGATTGCAAAGAAAAATCCTTTAGAAAGTCTTAAGAATTGATCAACATAATGACCAGTCATGTCTTCAAAAGAGCTATGATAATATCCACTTCTTGATAGAGAATTAATTAACTCAAAGGAGGTATAGTAGATATACATTTTTTAAAAACTTTATCTATTGTGTTTTTTTTTTGTTTGATTGTGCTTATTTCTTTATAAGGGTCTTCCCCCCATTTTCATTTTTTTTTAATTGGGGAAGAGAAATGGAGAGGGATACCAACAAAGAAGAGGGCTATTGAAGCTTTTTTTAAAAATGCACAAAGTAGAAGGAAATTCAGAAGGAAGCACAGAGAAGGAATGTTTTTAAAATAATGTGGAATTATATTTTTAAAGCAATTTGAACCTACTTTAGTTTATAAACATCTTCCTATACTTTAATTTCAAAATTCAGTGATTAGAGGGAATGAAAAAAAATTATCATGCACAAAGACCAAACACTGAGGATGGTCTTCTGTCTTCTAATTTCTCTCCTCCTTATAGTCTTCTATTACTCAGGATAAATAATCGAGAACAACACAGTCACTATTTAAAACTACTACTAGTAGTACCACTGCTACTACTATTGTGGCTTCTGCTGCTAATACTACCACCACCATCACCACCACCACTACAACCACCACCATAACTATTTCTACTGCTGCTATTAGTAGACTGCTACTAGTAGCAACAAATTTAGTAGCAGGTAGTAATATAGTGATGATAGTGATGGTAGTACTAGTTGTATTAGTCATACTAGTAGAAGTAGTAGAAATATAGTGGTAGGAGGAGGAGTAAGAGTAATAATAATAGCTTAGATCTTTATACAGGGTATCTCAAAAGTTTTCGATTTTATTTAAAAGCTTAAAAGTTCATTAAGACTTTTGAGATGCCCCTGTATAGATTTAGTTTACAATCACAGATTACACAAAACTTTCCTCTTTGATTCTAGTCAACCACATGTACCCATTTAGTGTGGGATGCTTCAAGTGAAAACTCCCTGTCTACTTCCAAATAATTATGTATGTTAATTCAGTTCTTGGGCACTTTGGGGATGCTGCAGCAATCTCTTCATTTGCCACTGAGCTAAAAATGCCAGTAACTTGGAAGTACTTTTAAAAGGGAATGACTCATGCTGGGCAAGCTGTGAATTGATCCACTAAGTCTGGAAAGCAATTGTGAACTGTGCCCCAAGTCACTAACCTCTGCCTACTCTTTGTCCTAGTTATATTGCTATCAGACCAATATTCCAAAGAAATCAAAGAAAGAACACCCACTGATAACAATATTTATTGAAGCTCTTTTTGAAGTAGCCCTAAACTAATAAGTGACAATCCCAAACTAAAATCTAAGGGGGTATCTACCTATTGAGAAATAGCTAAAGAAATTATGATATAGATAAAACATAGTCTTTTCACTTCTTTTGTTGTTGTTTGCTTGAATTTTATTTTCTTTCTTATTTTTTTCTTTTTGATCTTATTTTTCTTGTGCAGCAAAATAATGCATAACGTATAAACACATATGCCTAGATTTTACATGCCTATATTTACATACATTTTTTACCATGTTTACTATATATTGGATTACTTGCCATAAGGAGAGGGAGTGGGGAAAGGAGAGAAAATTGGAACACAAGGTTTTGCAGGGATCAATGGTGAAAAATTATCCTTACATATGTTTTGAAAATAAAAAGCTTCATTAAAAAAAAAAAGAACAGAAGAAGAAAACAAAAAGATCTAAATAACTTTAAAAAAAAAGAAATCATGATACAGAAATGGAATGAAATAGTATTGTACCATAAAAAAGAATGATATGAATTGTTTGTTTTATTTTGTTTTTTATTGTTTTGTTTTGTTTTCTGGTTATATATGTACGTTAATTTTCTTAATACACATTTTTATGAATCATGTTGGGAGAGAAAAATCAGAACAAAAGAGAAAAACCAACAGTAGTAATTTTAAATAGTGACTGTGTTTTTCTGGATTATATATGATGAGTAGTGGGATGCATAAGAAAGTGAAAAATGGGAGAAATTAATGGAGAGAAGGCCATCCTAAATGGTCATGCATGATAATTTTTTTTTCCCATTCCCCTTCACCACTGAGCTTTCTTGTGTAACAAAGATGTTTTTAAAAATAATTTCAGTGTGTTGAGTGAAGTGAGTTGAACCAGGAGAACATGTTACACAGTAGGAACAACATTGTGCAATGATCAGCTATAAATGACTTGTTCTTTCTAGCATTCAATGATTCAAGACAATTCCAAAGGACTCATGACGAAAAATGAAATTATGGAGTCTGAATGTATATCAAAGCATGCTATTTCTAATTTTTTTCCCATGACTTTTCCCTTTTCTTCGGTTTCTTTTTCCACAACATGACTATTTAGGGGAATATGTTTACTATGACTGTGCATGTATATAATCTCTATCAGTTTGCTTGCTTTCTTGGGGAAGGACAATGGAAAGGGAAGAAGGAAGAAAATGTTCGAATTCAAAATCTAATTTTTAAAATGTTAAAAATTATATTTAATCCATAATTAGAAAAATAAAATCTTATTTACAAACAAATAATTTTAGCAAAACAAATCGACATATCTACTGTGGCTGACAACTTATACAATATTCTATACCCAAATACCTCTTCAGTGAAAGTAAAGAAATACCTTTTCTTGTAGAGGGCCACAGATAGTGGGGGAGCTCTAGGCTGCAACCCTCTACATTTTCTTATCCTTTCTTTGAGTGATTGATCTTAGGAAAGAAGGAAGGAAGGAAGAAAACAAAGAAGAAAAGTAAGATTTATTAAGTAATTACTATATATCAGATACTGTGCTAAGTCCTTTATAAATATCTCATCTGATCCCCCCAACAACTCTGAGAAATAGGTACTATTAATATTCCCATTTTATAGTTGAGAAAACTGAGGTAGACAAAAGTGTTTTACTCAGGATCACACAATTAGTACATTCCTGAGGCTAGATTTTAACTATCTCCACTCTACCACCTAGCTTCCTCTAAATGCTTTTTAGAATAGAAATCTGATTTCTTGGATTGTGTCAATATTGGAATAAAGCTGATCCAGGAGGGTGGTATAGGACTTTGCCTCAAAGTTGAAAACGTAGGAAGCACAGACAACTCCTAGGTGGTCTAGCCATTCTAATCTCAGGAAGATATAAATGATTGACGTCAGATAAACAAGGAAGAGAGAGAGAGAGAAAGAGAAACAGATGGACAAACAGTCAGAGAGAGACAGAGAAGAGAGACAAAAACAGACAGAGAGACACAGAGAGAAATACAAAGAGAGAGAGAGAGAGAGAGAGATCTAGAAATACCCCTATCTATCCAATTGTTTTGGATCATCCTATTGCTGAGAAGAGCTGTCATTCTTCACACAATGTTGCTCTTACTATATGATAAGCATGCTGAAATTATTTTTAAAAACATCTTGGTTGCACATAAAAACTCAGTGATTGGGCGAATGAAAAAAATTATTCATGTACAAAGACTATATCTATTTTCTATCTATATCTAATTGATAAAGATACATTTATAATTACAAGGCAAAGACAAATTATGTAAGAACAATCAAATAAGAGTTACAGTCAGAGGACAGACTTTTTGTACCATTTTCTCTGTTACCTTATAGTATGGGGAGTCCTGGATCCCACTCACAGTATCCACTCAAGGTGCACCTAGAGAGTTGCTTTGGCAACTATACAGAACAATCCCAAATTTGCTTCCCTGCTTAGCTTACCTAAAACAGGGATTGTAGCTTTGTTCTGAGAGCATGCTTTACCCTCCCCATCCCTAATGGTAGCCAGTACTTCAGCAGAAGGGAAAATTTCATATATCCTGATTTCCTAGGGCCTAATTGGTCCCTACTTCTATGCCCTACTTGCTCCAGTCACAAGAGTAGATAGAAAGTGCTTTTTAACTAAGTCTTTTCTCTCAGGATTTCCTTCCACCGCCATTAGCATGCCCTGCCTCCCAAAAGGATAATATTTCACCCAAATCTGACAAGTGGGTATTATTTCCAGGAAATCAGATACCAAAGTCAAACCAGGACCATTAATCATTTTCTTCCTTTTCAGGTTTCTTCCTTCCCCACTGTCTACATATATTCTCAGGTCACCCCTATTCTGAAGAATTTTTTCTTTGACAATTCCATCCTGCAAAGCTATCATTAGCTTTTCTCCCATTCTCTGCCAAGCTCCTAAAAAGAATCCTCTATAAACTCATCCTTTACTTCTTTACAACTCACTCCTCACTCACTTGCAAACTAGCTTTCACCTGACTACTCTACTAAAATTGCTCTTTCAAAGGTCACTAAAAATTCTTCATTGCTAAATCCGATGGCCTTTTCTCATCCTTCATTCTCCTTGACCTTTCTGCAGTATTTGGCACTACTTACCACCTCCTTCTCTTGAAAACTTTCTCTTCCTCTCTTGGCATCCATGAAATTTCTCTCTTCTGATTCTCTTCCTACCAGTCTCTCTCACTGGGTGTTTGTTGTCTCTCTCTCTGCTCCTAAAGTGTGGTAATGCTGCAAAATTTATCCTCTTCTTCTGTCTGTCTTTTGTCTATATTTGCTTCCTCAGAGATCTCATATTCTCAGATGGATTCAATCCTTACCTCTAAAAAAGTTGATCCAATCCCATTCAAAAATATTTATTAAATACTTACCATATGCAAGGCACTGTACCAGATTTATATATCTAACTCCAATCTCTATCCTGAATTTCACTCCATAATTCTTAATTTCTTATGAGATATTGTTCCTGGATATCTTCCCCAAATGTCATATTCGACACATCTAAAACTGAGATAATTATCTTCTTTTCCCACCAAACCTGTATTCCCAACTTTGCTATTTTCACTGAAAGTTCAAAACCTCAGCTATATTTCATCACTCTCACTCTTCATATTCAACCATGGTCCATATCTCTTAAACTTGATGCATATTGCCAATTCTCTCCCCTGAACCACTATAATAGTTTTCTAATTAGTCTCATTGTCTCTTATCCATCTCCTCTGGAATTTTTATGCAGCTCCCAGAATAATTTTAAAGGATAAATCTTCCTGATTAAAAAGAGTTAAAAGCACCATTTGCCTAGAATGCAAAATACATGAGATGAGTGTGAAACAAATCCATGATATTAGTTTGAAATAAGCCAAACAGAAGTCACAGTTAAATTATTGAGGTTTTATTTTATCCTCTCAGTGTCAGGAACCACTGAAAAATTTTGACCAGAGAAGTGATTTTTAATTTCTGCTTTTTAACTCCATGAATTTATAGTTCATCCTCCATATTGGAAAGTACTGATTTTTCATTTTCATCTATTAAAATTCTTTTTTGCTTTTAAGGCTCCTTTTACCAGCTTTTACCTCTTCCATAAAATCTTGTCCCCTTTTTCCAGCTGAAAATGTTCTCTCCCTCCTCAACTCTCTTAGTTAAACAAAAAGAAAAAAGTCTTATTAATGCTTTTTTTGTTCTCAATACTCCAACCTACAATCAAAACCTCCCTTGTAACAAGGTTGATTGAAACTAACATATTAATCACTCACCTACAGTCCACCACAACCTCCTTTGGAGCCAATCTGAGACATTGCATTGATGTAAGTTTGGGATCTTTTAATATAACTTTCTTTTATGTTATTGTAGTCATTATATATGTTGTTCTCTTGGTTCTGCTCACTTCCTTCTGCATCAGTTCATACAAATTTTACCCATTTATTTTTAGAGCATTTTGCCTAGATTTCTCCTTTCTCTTCATTATACTCTATCTTATAATACAGATCGCTATAATATCCCTTGAGTAGATTGTATGCTAATTGAAGATAGTGGTTGAATCACTTTTTCATCCTTTTATTCTCAGGGCTTCACATATTGCCTTGCATAAAGTAGATGCCAAGTGAATTAAACTAAAGAAGTATTTTTGTACCCTAAACATAATCTAATGGTCACAGCTTGATGCTTCTGTCTGTCAGATGTTATGAGCTTACATTGTGACACATTTCATTTGGCTAATTAACACTTATATAGCACATACTGTGTGTCAAGCACTGTACTAAGTACTTTACTATTCCTCCATCTCTTAATATTCTTCCTCTTCATTTATGCACCCTGGATTCCCTGATTTTCTTCAGGTTTCTTCTAAAATCCCATCTTCTATCCCTCTTAATTCGAGTGCTTTCCTTCTGTTAAGGGCAGCTAAATGACACAATGGATAAATGCCTGTGAAGTACCACGGCTGCTATCCTGCTTGCCTCAGTTTCCCTATCTGTAAAATAAACCAGAGAAGGAAATGGTAAACCCTGCTAGTATCTCTGCCAAGAAAATCCCCCAAAGGGAATAATAAGAGTCGGAAATGACTGAAAACAACTAACAACATCATTTGTGGAGTGAGGGAGAGGTAGCTAAGTGACACAATGAATAGAGCTCTGGGCCTAGAGTCAGGAAGACAAAATCAAAACTGGCCTCAGACACTTAACTAGCTGTGTGATCCTCAGCAAGTCACTTAACCCTGCTTGCCTCAGTTTCCTTATCTGAAAAATGAGCTGTAGAAGCAAATAACATATCATTCAAATATCTTTGCCAAAAAAATCTTCAAACAGACTGAACAGCTACATTCTTCTGTTAACTTTTCCTATTTATCCTGTAGATAGCTTATTTGTATATATTTGTTTGTTTGTTGTTTTTCTCATTAGATTTTTTTAACTTCTTGTAATTTAAAAACAGGATGCCAAACTAGGAATCTATAGGTACATGGTTTATAGCAGAATTGACATTAGAATCCAGATCTTCTAACTTTAAAAGCAGCACTATTTCTACTCTACCACTAGCATTCTTTCCATAACACAATACTACTTCTTTCCTCTGACCCTAAAGCCAGAGTTCTTTGCCCCACACTACACTGGCTTTGTACAATTCATTTGTCAATGATATTGTGAAAGGAATCCTTGTATCAAGTGAAAAGTTGAACTAGATGCTCTTCAGTGTGGCCCTTCACAACATACAATTTTATAATGGTTTGCTGCCAGAAAATGGATAGAATTATTATTTTAATGAGAATTCTAGAATTGGATTCAGAAGTCCCAGCTAGAACTAATACTAACTAGTACTGACCTTGGACCAACTATATGTTTTTGAGACTCAACGTTCTCATCTATAAAACAGAAATTATACCTATTCTATCTATTTAAATTGTACTATGGTACTGTGTCAATTCAAATCGTTGTTATTGTGGTTTTTTGCTGAATCCCTATTGTTTCATACTATATGCATTTTATAGAAATATTATAAGATAGAATTGGAAGGGACCTTACTGATCAATTAGCAAACCTTCTCAATTTACAAAGGAGATTCAGAATCAGAGAGAAGAAACTTTCTCAAGATCCTCTTGGATAAGAAGGAAGAAATATGATGTCCACAATGATAATAATATTTATTCCCAGACTTAATGGGAATTTATTTAATTCCCTTAATGCCATTTATTTAATTGTTTGATTTATTTGTTTATTTGTTTTTTAATGTTAGTTGTTTTTTTGTTTGTTTGTTTTAAATTTTATTTTATTTTTAATTTGTGGAATAAAATTTTAAAAATTTATAACATAGTACCATAAAAAGGATGATTATATAAAAAGTTGCAAATCTACTATGTACAACTTGCTTTTCCTTTCAAGTATATAACAAAATTGTCATGAAAATTTCTTTTTTTTTCTTTCCTCCCTGTTCCTCTGTCCCAGAGATAGCTACCATTAGTTGTTTGGTTTTTTTTTTTTTTAATTTTATTTTGAGAAGTAGGGTTGTACAGATACAGATGCTAGACGTGGAGTCAGAAATCCCAAGCTTCAAATATTGCCTTTAGCTGTGTGGTCCAAATAAAAAATATATTTGATCTCTTTGAATCTCAGTTTCCTCATCTGTAAAATGAGAATAATAGTATCTGGTTTACTTTCCTCACAGAGTTGTAAGACTCAAATGAGATGTCTGAAAAGCATTTTGCAGATTTTAAAACCTTGTATCAATTTCAGTTATAATTATTATGTAACTTTGCAAGGTGACTGGCAAGGCAATCAGCTCTCGTGTTGTGATTCTCTAGCAATTGGCTGGGCTTCCAGGACTGGAAATGCAGCAGGTGGCTGAAGGAAGGAAGAGAAACAAACATGGATAGACAGTGTAAGATGCCAGGTGAAAAAGAATTCAGCAAAGGGACTAGCTTGGGAAGCAGGATATCTACCAAAATGGGACAATTTCGTCTAGTGGGCAAGATAAATTCCCATAAAGTAATCCACTTGAAAGAGTATCTAAGGAGGTTCATCTATGGTTCCTCATTCCCTACCTTGGAAGAAAAGAAATAAACATGTATTTTGCGCATCTGTTATATGCTAGGCAGTTTAAAATCATCATCGTGATTGATCTTTAAAACATTCCTAGGAAGTAGGTGCTATTATTATCCCCATTAAATGAATAAAGAAACTGAGGCAAACAGAACTTGCTCAGAGTCACACAACTAGTAAATATTCAAAATCAACTTTGAACTCAAGTCTTCCTGACTCTATCCATCGTGATTCCTAGATACCTCTGATCTTGGAAAAGTTTAAGGATTTAGATTCTCCCACAGAAACATACCTTCTAATTTCCTGGAAAAGTCTTACCCAGAAGCTTTCAGTCTGATTCATCTCTATGGTCTGTTGAAAAGAAAAAAATATACTAAATTTTAGAGTCAAAATACCTAGCAGAGAGTCTCAGCTCCTGCACATACTATGTGGTCTCAATCATGTATTTAATTTCTCTGAACCTTCATTTATGTGGGTATTGGGCATAGGACAACTTTTATTTTACTCTCCAGGAAATACATAAGATGCTAAGGACTCATGAGAACCAAAACATAAATGACCCATCAATTTCCTCTGAAATGGTGCTGAACTTGGGCTTCTGAATGGGGCAGCCTACTGTTGTTCCAGGGAGTCCCTCTTTCCCATAAAGTCCTATACACTCTCCTGAGACTCAATATTCACTGTGTAACTAAGTGACCTTGTTCATCAAATAGAAAACTATAGAAGAATCATGTGAACTGTCTTCTTTTTCTTCCAAGAAATATATGACATTAAGACTCTCTAAATAGGAGACCTTAAGCTTTTTATGACTCTTTAGCAATCCAGTGAAGTCTATATTGCCTACATTCATAATTAAAGTTGGAAAGAAGGAAAGAAAGAAGGAAGGAAGGAAGGAAGGAAGGAAGGAAGGAAGGAAGGAAGGAAGGAAGGAAGGAAGGAAGGAGAAGCAAAGGAGGAAAGGAGGGGAAGGAGGGAGGGAGAGAAGGAAAAGAGGGAGGAAAGGAGAGGAGAGAGGGAGTAAAGGGAGGGAAGAAGGAAGGGAAGGAGGAAGAAGTGGGAAAACTTACATGAACTGATACTGAGTGAAATGAACAGAACCAGGAAAACTTTCTATATAGCAACAACATTTTGCAATGATCAACTATGATTGAGTTAGCTCTTCTTAACAATACAATAATCTAAGACAATTCCAAAAAACTCATGATGGAAAATGCTATGTACCTCCAAAAAGAAAAAAGAAAAGAACTGCTGGAATCTGAATGAAGATTGAAACATAATATTTTGTACTTTATTTTATCATTGTTTTTCCTTTTGTTCTATTTGTTCTTTCACAATATGACTAATATAGAAATTATTTACATAATTGCACACACACATAATTTACATTAAATTGCTTACTATCTTAAGGGATAGGGGAGGGAGAGAGGTAGAAAATTTGAAACAACATTTTAATTTGAAAAATTAATATTTAAAATTGTCTTTACATGTAATTGGAAAAAAATAAAATATTATTTTAAAGAGAAGAAAAAAAGAAAAGGTCTAATGCTAGAACGGTTGAATTCAAGGATTCCCTGTGTGAAGTAACTCCCATGCCTGATACTAACTAAGAAATCTTCCTTCTCTGATTTAAAGCTTAAATCCTGGAATCATGATAACTAGGGGATTTAAGCTTTAAATTAAAAAGCTTTCTCTTACCCAGGAAGTTGGGATTTTAAAAAGTCTTGAATTCATCTCTCAGGCTATGTGTAAATACTCTACCATGTTTTTATTCTAAATCACATTTGCAGCTGGAGTTGGGATGGAAGAAATTCCATGCCCTCCTCATTCTTTCCCTTTGCTATGTTCAAGAAAAAAGACAAAAGAGAAAAGGCGAAGAGCTAGTCATGAAAAGTAATAGTAGACTAACTTGATACTATAGGACAGGAGGAAAGGTGATAGATCCTCAGTCAACCAATCACCCTGTACTCTTCAGTTGCCTTCCAAAAATAACCACCATCTTATTGTATTAAATCAAGTATCCTCAAACTGACTACATTCTCCTGTTGGACTAATAATACATGTTCTACATATTTCATAGGGTTGTGAAAATCAAATGTTTTTTTTTTAATTAAAGCATTATAAAGGTTCTACATATGTGTTAACCATTACTATTATAGCAAGTATACTTTGGCTTCATTCTCTCAGAGTGAGGCTGCTATATCTCACTCACAGTATGGTCCTGAGGGGTATAATTTATCTCTAATATTACTGGCTTAAGCCCCTACCAATTGTGTTTGCCCTTACCATTAGCAACCAATTAGCAAGAAAAAGATATTTACAACAAGAACCAAAATACAAACTTCTCTCTCACCCCTATAACATTTCTGGGGCCAAACCTTCTCCTATAGTACTTTAGGCAAACTTAGCTCAATTTCTACATGACATTGATCTTCACCAAGTTTATATGCAAACGAAGTGTTGCTGCTGAGTGAATCTTTGTCTTAGCTATCACTGGATTGAGTCTCAGATGTTCTTCATGAAGACTTCTTCTTATTCCTTAGCACATTGTGCTAAGCTGGCTGCAAACACCAACATGTACTCCACCCATTTTCTAGGTTCCTGATGACTTGATCCCCTGACTTTCTGAAACTCACAAGGTTGGAGCTCTGGATTAATCTCCCTCACCTAGAACAGAAGAACGTATGTTGAGGCCCATTTTCATGAGAGGGCAGCTAGATGGCAAAATGGTTAAAGTACTGATCATAGGGTCAAGAAAACTCATCTTCCTGAATTCAAGTCTGGCCTCAGACACTTACTATGTCATTTAAACATTTGCCCATTTCCTCAACTGAAAAATGAGCTGGAAAAGGAAATGGCAAACCATGACAATATCTTTGCAAAGAAATCACCAAATAGGGCCACAAAGAGGTGGATGCAACTGAACAACACCAAAAATTTTCATGTGGCCACATGGCCTCAGATGGGAGAAAGCCCAATGCTTCTCTCCATTCTCTATTGGATGCTGTCCTTAAAAGAATTAGACCACCAAAGAACAACCAAAGAGTAAAGTGGCCAAGGATTTAGCTAATTAGTTCATTTTGCCTCTTCAGTCAATCAAGGAGTCTTCTGTTTGACCACATGGTTAGCTAACAAAATCCATTTTCAGAAGGCATACCCTAATGTCTCTCCAAAGCCCTTCTATTATTTGTCATCACAACTGTCCCAGAAGCAGACACTTTAGCCTCTCCCACATATGAGGAATTTTCATCCCTTGAGTACACAATGTACTTTATGCATGAAAACTGTCCCTAATGACATCATTATTCCTTTCTCCTCAACTGGACTTGTAATTAGAAACATCCAAGTTTGAATCATGCCCCAGACAGGGCAATTAAGCAATTCACTTCATCGGTCTCAGTCTCAAAAAAAAATTTTTTTTCTAGTACGGATCAAATGAGAAAGAACTTTTCAAACTTTAAAGTGCTAGATAAACTTATTGTTATTTTAATTATTATTATTATATCTCCTGGCCCCAGATTTCCACAGGGTCACATCAGCTGTACCAGTCTTTAATGCCTCCTTTTGTCCACCAGTTTTGAAGAGGACTAAGTTCTCACAGTATATGTTCTTTGGTTTCAATCATCACTCAGTACCTGAACATCTCTAGAGATAGGAAAGAAGCCATCAATCAATCAAAAAGCATTGATTGTTTACTATGTTCTAGACTCTGCAAAAGACAAAAATGAAACAGCATTTGTATAAGCATATACCAACAAAACAGGCACAGGATAATGATGTGGAAGTATGTATTTATTCTTTCCCCCTTTAGAATGTAAGCTCCATGAGGTAAGAGATTGTGTGTGTGTGTGTGTGTGTGTGTGTGTGTGTGTGTACATCATTCCTGTGGTTGTCTGAGCGGATTGTAGTATAGGCACTTGTAACATCCTTAATCTTCTGTACTCCCTCCTGCTCAGTGATTAGGGACAAAGATCCTTTCTAGATCCAAAAAGTTTGGGGGTTTTTTCTCTCTTTTAAAGTATCTTAGGATATGAGATTTTCTAGACACAGACCCTCCCTCCCTATCCCCTTTCTCTCAGAAGACTTATTTAGTTACACTCTCTTACAACAATCAGATCTCTTCATAAAATGCCCCAAATCCACATCATCCCTTTGTCTATTTTTATCAGAAGAAATGCTATTAATTCAACCACAATAGCTCATAAACTCCCACCCCTTATGAAAATTCCTAACATTCAGATAGAGGTCTGGGTCTCTATTTTGATTTAAATTTTTGTTTATCTTTAGCTCACCCTTAACCTCTAAATGTTTGGAGGCAAAAATCAAGGTACAAGAAATATGTCGTTAAAAGAAGCAAAAAGTATACCCCAATGTCTGTTTCAAAATTGGTACAGAAAGGGAAAATTGGGGTCAGAGTGGATCTTTTAATGAATTTCCTTCAATCCTTGAAGTGATATGTACAATTACCAGTATAATTTTGACTTGAGTCTCCTCTGAGATTCCTGTAAGGTCCCAATTATCTTCCTTTACTGATACTTTACCCACAGCATCTCAGACCCCTTTTCATTTTCATTTTTCCCTTTTTTATTTTCTTCTTCCCTTTCTTCTGCTGCCTTCTTGTCAGAAATCCTTTCTACTTCTGCTCATAAAACCAGGGCTGAGGATGCTTGCTGTCTCCTTAGTGCTATTGCTGTTCAGCTTTCAAACTGCTCCTAAATTTATATTTCACAGACTGGTGTTGTTTACCTTTCATTTTCAAAGAGGACCAATGTCATTGATTTTGTGATCCCCTGACCTTAGGGGGCTTCCATTCTAATGAGTCAATGGTCTTGGGTCTTCTGGCTTTGGAATCTGCCTCAGGAAACTCTCACACCTCATCTGTCTGATTCTGACCATCTTTGGCCAGATAGCTTCTAGCCTCAGGAAACTCCCACAGATCCAACTCCTGAGAAAATAGTGAATAAGACCACTCCAATCTGACTGGTAATCTTATCAGTAATAATCTGATCAACTGAGAACCACTCCTTCTGGAGAACATTCCTTCCTACTTTGAGCTTTAGAATTAGCATATCTATGATTGAAGGCTGTATAAGTGTATCTCCTTGCTTTATTTTCTTTACTAGATTTCCTTACAATTCAGTCTGCTTTGTAATGGTGGTATATTACTTTCAATAAACTTTGCCCCTTGACTAGGAGAAGGGTTCAAACCTGCAAATTCTTTGGAGACACCTCGCAACACCAGCTTGGGGAACTTTTAGGTTCCCCTTTTTCTAACCTCAACAACATCATGGGGTGATAAATTGGATTTAAGTGAGACATAGTTGCAGAAAGTTCTCAGTCTTTCTCTCTCCCAGAGTCTTCAAAATCCAGGAGTAAGGACAGAAGTCAGGATGACTAGAGATGGCCTAGAATGCAATGGATGACCTTGGTGGGATCTTCAATATCTGAGAAAGCTCTAGGAATTCCATAGCACCTGCTTCAGCTTCCTTCATGGCCACTGAAATAAATTGCTCTCATAGGCCCATTCAGCCAAAAAAAGTTTCACATACTTGGGTAGACACCCATCCTAATTCACTGACTAGTTTGAAGCCCATTGATTCCCTTCAACCTGGTTTAATCCAGGTTGCACAAACTACACAGCTTCTTGGAGCCACAAGTGACAATTGAGTTCTAGATGACACCAAAGGTGGTTAAATAGTCCTGAAAAGAACTAGGCAAGCTCTCACACCAATGTCGCTAGTTCTCCTTGAATAATCCACATTACATACTTCTCAGATTGTAAAAGTCCCTTTAAGAACTTTTGAGCATATCTCTTCAACAATGAGATGATTCAAACCAGTTCTAATTGTTCAATAATAAAGAGAGCCATCTACAGCCAGAGAGAAGACTGTGGGAATGAATGTGGTTCACAACATAGCATCCTCACTCTTTCTATTGTTGTTTGCTTGCATTTTGTTTTCTTTCTCAGATTTTTTCCTTCTTGATTTGATTTTTCTTGTGCAGCAAGATAACTGTATAATATTGGATTTAATATATATTTTAACATATTTAACATGTATTGGACTACCTGCCATCTAGAGGAAGGGGTGAGAGAAGAGGGAAAAATTAGGAACAGAAAGTTTTGCAAGGGTCAGCGTTGAAAAATTACCCATGCATGTGTTTTGTAAATAAAAAGCTTTAATAAAATAAAATAAATATTTTTTAAAAGGAGAAAAAAAAGGAACTACTGAGCATAATTCAAGTCTCTCTTCTAGTTCAAAGATAGTCTCAAATCTCTCTCTTACCTGAGAGAGGCAATGTTTGCTCTTTTGAACTATAAATCCCAGGGTGCCAAACAAATCTTGTTAGGTTTGTATTTTCGGTGTTTAGCATGGTGCCTAGCATATAGTAGATGTTTAATAAATGTTTATGTCATTTCCTCAATATGTCATATTGATATATCAATCGACTGATTAAATACAAAATAATTTTGAAGGGAAAGCATTAGCAGCTGGGGGGATCAAAAAAGGTTTAATTTAGAAGGTGGCACTTCAGAAGAGTTTTGAAGGAAGCAAGGAACTCTTAGGGATAATCTGGAAATGACATGCGTTTCTTTTTTTTTTTTTTTTCTGAGGCAAATGGGATTAAGTGACTTTCCCAGGGTCACAAAGTTAAGAAATATTATGTGTTTAAAGCCAAATTTGCACTCAGGTCCTCCTTACTTTAGGGCTGGTGCTCTACCCACAAATCTGCCTCTCTCTAGGCAGAGATTAGAGACAAATAAGTTCAGTTAGGTTACAGTTTTGTTGTTTTTCAGTCATTTCAGTTGTCTGACTCTTCATGACTCCATTGGGGTTTTCTTGGCAAAGATACCAGAATGATTTGACATTTCTTTCTCCAGGTCATTTTTCAGATGAGAAAACTGAGGCAGACAGTGTCAAATAACTTGCTCAGGGTCAAAAAGCTAGTAAGTATCTGAGGCCACATTTGAACTTGGGTCTCCCTGACTCTAGACTGGGCATTCTATCTACTGCTCTAACTGCCATTAGGTTCTAATATAGAGGGTTTTTTTTTTTTGTTGTTGTTGTTGTTCAGTTGTTCAATGTTGTTCAATTCTTTGTGACCCAGTGGACCATAGCAAGCCAGATCCTTCTATCCTCAACTACCTCTTAAAGTCTGTCCAAGTTCATGTCCACTGTTTCCAGGATCATGATCTTATCCATCCATCTCATTATCTGCCATCTGCTTCTTCATTTGCCTTCCATCTTTCCCAACATCAGAGTTTGTTCCAATGAGATCCATCTTCTCATTATCTAGCCAAAGTAGTTGAGCTTCAGCTTTAGAACAGTAGTGTCCAAAAGGGCTGTAAAGGTAAGGTGGGACCAGATTATAAAGATTTTTAAATACCAAATAGAAGAATTTTTATTTGATCCTGGAATATCTATCTATATTATATATATGCACGTATATGTAACATACATGCATACCTATAATATAGATAGATAGCATATATATAATATAAATAGATTTAAATATAGTAGAGGAGTGATATGTCAGAACTGTATTTCAGGAAAATCATTTTGCAGGTATATAGAGATTAGATTTACAATGAAAACAACTTGACACAGAGAGACCAGTTAGAAGGATATTGTAATAATTCAGTGAAAGATTCTGAGGAAACTGAATTAGGGTAATGGAAAAAGAAAGAAATGATTATAAGAGATGTGGAGGTAGAATCAACAAGATTTGGCGATTAATTGTATATATGTGATGTGAAGGATAGTAAGGAATTAAGAATGACTCTACAATTTATAAACCTGAGTGTTTGAAAGGATGATGATGCCCTCAGCAGAAATAGCAAAGAAAAATGAGTTTAGGGAAAGCATGTTAGATTAAGCTGCCTATAGATATCCAACTTGAAATGTCCATTAGGCAGTTGGTACAGAGTAGAGAAGCAAAACATACTAGAACTGGATGTATTGAATTTGACATTATCTACATAAAAATTTAATTATCATCAAACCTAGGCCAGCCAAAGTAATCATCAAGTAGCAATTAGATTTTGAGGGAATTTGTTTTGTTTGACTATTCGTATTTGTTACAGAAAGTTTTATTTTTCTCTTTTCCTTCAATGATGCAAAAAATGAGAAGGGTAAAAAATAAATATCTGTTAATTATTCTAAGTAGAAAGATTTGTGATATGAATGGGAAATATTGCATGAAATTTCAAGTGAGATCAATGTATTTATTATTCATTTTACTTTGTTAGAAGATATCTCTCAGGAAATTTTCCCTATGATTTCTTCATGATCTTAAGGTATTGGGGCAGGTAATTTGGAACTGTTCCTCCAATCCCTCATGAGAAAAGATGGAAGATGACTTCTTATTCCATCTTCCCCAATTGAAAGGCTTAATAAATGCTCAATTCCTTTTCTAATGGTCCTTTCCAGAACTCAATTTCATTAAAATTGTTTCACATTCAACTCTCCTGAGCTTTGTAGAGCCCAAATGTTACTCCTACTCTATGGATGGCTGAGCTTTTCATGAAGAGAGAGTACTTAATTCTCTTTCTTTAAAACATATACACAAATATGATTTATTTCTTAAATATCTCCCAATTATATATTTAAAACATTTAAACTTTTAGTTTTAAAAATTTGAGTTCCAAATTCTCTCCCTTCCTCCCCCACTCCTTGAGAGGGCAAGCAGTGTGATATCAATTATACATGAAACAATCTTCTTACAATTTTCCTGTGTTTAATAAACCATGTGGTTTCACAAAGTAGAATTGACTGTGTAAAAATATAAATATAGAAGGTCACGATTGAGAAGGGGAGGTCCCTATGAAATGAGCATCTCATTTTCATTTTCTTAGAAGTAGGAACCTGGGTCAGTGAGGATTTCCTTCTTTCTATCTTCTTTCAAGGCTGAGATTGGGCAGGTTTAGCTGCATGCACACAGACATAGAAGAAAGCTCTTTCACTGGTTAAATAAGGAATTAAAGCAACAGCTGATTTCCTGTAGTCTTGCAGAAAGCAGGACAGGAAAGAAGCCAGGTTCAAGCTTCTGTAGTATTGCAAATATCACCTGGGATGCTTGCCAAATGCATGCTTTGCCCATAGCAACATCACAATAGCAAAAACAATTTCTTATTTAAAAAAAAATCAGAAATCCTTTTCCCATGACAATTAGAAATTATTGGCTCCTTTCTTTGACAGAAAGATAAAGAGGAAGGAGAATTGGGTGGGAAGAGGAGAGAAGATTCCTGCTCCCCTCTGGGGTCCTAAAATTGGTCATTGCAGTCTAATGGTTTACCTTTTGAGAAAAGAGACTCTGGCTAAAGAAAGAACCTATAGAATCAATATTTTTCCCTACTCTTCTGCTCCAGTTCTTGACTTATTCTGGAAGAGTGAGTGTTTGACAAGTCACAACTACCAGCAGGTTAAGATAGAGGAAAGAAGGCACTAAGGAGAGGACCCCACCTGGGTCCTTCAGCATTTTCTTTTTAGTGGGGCAACTGAGTCCCAACTTGAGAAAAGTCCAGTGAAAACCCAGTCAATTAAGAAACCTCAGCAGTTTTATACTTAATTAGATTTTTCAAAAGTGAGTGTGTGTGTGTGTGTGTGTGTGTGTGTGTGTGTGAGAGAGAGAGAGAGAGAGAGAGAGAGAGAGAGAGAGAGAGAGAGAGAGAGATTGTGAATGTGTATGTGTGTGTATGCATGATGGTACTGCTATGGTGACAGGTCTTGTGGTTGATTTAAAGCAGGGCTTTACCATGTCACCCAATAAAAATAAGACTCAGACTTTTTTAATAGAACAAATTACTTAAGTTTTATATTTAACTAGGGACGACATAACTGGGGACAGCACTGAAGCTATTACTGGTTTTCAGAATATCTTAGGAATCTGAGCTGCCTCCTCCGGCATATGTTAACAACCATCATCACAACATATGCCCAGCAGCCTCGAGGGCCTGGATGTGACCCTCTGGAGCAGCTTTTATGGATTTCTTTCCCCTTTTAAGGACTTGGTCTCTTCTTGATCTGGGGTATATTGTTAGATTGGTTCAGGTGAGGGATTTTCCACATGTATCTTGCGGAAGTCAAAAGTGAGAAGTTTCATTTTAGTTCCTGACGATGTCATTAAAAAAAGAATTGGAATACCATCAGCAAGGTCTCTTAGATAATCATGAGAGAGAATTTAGTTATGGTGGTGTCAAGAGGATGTCATGAAGCCATCTACAAGACCTTGTAATATCATGTGTTATGTTGATAAAAAAAAATGGTGATGTTGAAGCTGCTGATAGTAATAGGGACAATGATAAGAGCTGAGACAACCTACCCTATTATCCTACCAACATCACAATCATGCCAACAGAAGGTGGGTTTGAAGAAGCATATCTGGGGATAAGAGGGCAGTGATGAACTTACATGGAAGTGGAAAAGATGATCACCTAATTAAGGATGTTCTTTGAAGAGTACTAAGAATACTCCTTCACCACAAAGCATTTCCCTTCACTATGTGTTACCCAGAGTTCTTGATACTCTACTTCATTATTGAGGAACTGCTGCTGGATCCACAAGGGACACTCTCTTCTCTAAGGGATGCATCTGCTCTGGCCTCAGACATTCGGTTGAACGAAGTTCAGTCCTAGGGGTGTTTGCCTCTAATCAAAAGAGTTAGGTTTCCTTTTTTCATAATTATTAGCTCATTAAACTTCTACTCTTGCACACCAGAAAACCAACTATAAGGTAATCTTGAAGATGTCCATTCTTAGAATCCCTGGTCTCTAATATGTGCTCAATAAAAGGGCAATCTATAAATGCTCATTTTAAGCTCATCAAGACAAACAGAAGTCAATTTACCACATCCTTCTCCTGAAAATCATCATTTTCTTTTCCCTAAATAAGAAAGAAATCTGTTTCCTATTTTGGTCAAGAAATCAAAGAGAGAGAAAATCCAAGAAAAGAAAGGGGTAAAATGTTGAGTCTTTTCAAAATTCTCTTAGAGACCACAGGAAGGGAAGGTCCTCCAATGAAAATTCATACTCCTGAACTTCAGTCTACCAAGTCTTAGAAGGCAACTCTGACCTTGTCAGAGTTAGTAAGGTGTCAACTCCTTGGTAAATGTCCTTCAGATACCTGAAGTAATGTTTACCCCCTCTCATCTCATCAAGTTTATTTAAGTAACTCAAAAAATTGATCAGATATTCTCTTGTTCAATCTCTATTCTTCGTACATCAGAGAGGGGCAAGAAAAATTTTATGTGCTATCTAAAAGTCTAATTGGAGAGCAGAACCAGGAGATCATTATATACCTCAACAATGATACTGTTTGAGGATGTATTCTGAAGGAAGTGGATCTCTTCGATAAAGAGATCTAATTCAGTTTCAATTGATCAAGGATGGACAGAAGCAGCTACACCCTTACTTTGTTAGAAGATATCTCTCGGGAAATTTTCCCTATGATTTCTTCATGATCATAAGGTATGGGAAATGAATATAAACTGCCTGCATTTTTGTTTTTCTTCCCAGGTTATTTATACCTTCTGAATCCAATTCTCCCTGTGCAACAAGAGAACTGTTCAGTTCTGCACACATATATTATATCTAGGATATACTGTAACCTATTCAACATGTGAAGGGCTGCTTGCCATCTGGGGGAGGGGGTAGAGGGAGGGAGGGGAAAAATCGGAACAGAAGTGAGTGCAAAGGATAATGCTGTAAAAATTACCCTGGCATGGGTTCTGTCAATAAAAAATTATTTAAAAAAATAAAATAAAAGTCTAATTGGAGAAATCAGAAAAGACTTCTGGGAGATGGCATTTGAATTGGTCTTTAAAGAATAGGCAGATATTCTAGGGGAAAAGGGTTTAGGGAAGGTTTGGGGAAACTACTCCAAGAATAAGGAGTCAAGGCAAAGAGTCAGGAAGGAGGTATATAGAGGGAAAAAGGAATAGGCCAGTTTAGCTGGAGTTTAATGTGCAAGGCAGAAATAGTTTGAGATGAGATCAGAAAGGAAAGATGATGACAGATTGTGGCAAACTTGAGCACCAGGTAAAGAACTTAGAATTTTAATCTATAGATGAAAGAGAATTTTTTTTTGGCTGAGGCAACTGAAGTTAGGTGCCTTGGCCAGGGTCACACAGCTAGGAAACATTAAGTGTCTGAAGTCACATTTGAACTCAGGTCCTCCTGACTTCAGGGCTGGTGTTCTATCCACTGCATCACCTAGCTGTCCCAAAAGAGAATCTTGAAGGATTTTGAATAAAGAAGTAGCATCATTTATATCACTTTAAGGTTTTCAAAGTGCTTTGTAAACATCTCATTTTTTCCTCACAACAATCCTGGATGCTATTATTATCCTCATTTTACAACAAAAGAAACTTGAAGCAGATAGTGGAGTCACACAATTTGGAACAAAGTATCTGAGGTCAGTTTGAACTCAGGTCTTCCCAAGTCACTGGGATGCGATGTTCCTCTATTGTATCACCCAGCCAACTCTTCATTATCCAAATAATGAGGTTGGATTTGACATCAATAGAACTTGAGAGACTATTCTGAAGAAACATATTTTTCCTAGGTGTGAGAGTGATTTCAGTTTTGGCAAAACCCAGAAACAGATCTTTATACAAGGAAAATTAACATATATGAATTATTTGAAGTTTAATGAAGATAGGGAACGAATGCCAAGTCACTATTATAGTACTTATACAGAAGAAAACCACCTACAAGATGATTGGCTCAAACCTAATTGTTTTATCAGAAGACATGTGCCAGGAGTTTTTGAACCATACAGAACCAAGTAAAATATCTAAGTAACAATCTTGCAAATTATTTTATATCCTGATAAGGTTTAAATATTAAACTCATAGCAGAATGTAAAAATAGTTATAAGTGAAGTTAGGGAACCATGTTCTAAATTCAGTTTTTGTTAGAAATACGCTTATGAGTCTTTTCTATTGAGCGTTTCCTTTTATGTATAGGACTAAACTACCTATCTCAATTGATGCATATTATGCATTAAGTACCTTTTTATTCCTATCTTTTGCTGCTAGATGTAGACCAAAATCTACTAAGCCATCAGTAAAATGATATCCAGGATATCAGAATCTGGGTTTAACACTGAAAAGTATGAAAAATAAGAGATTGAACATTTTCATTAGAGATAACTCCCCAAGGACTAAATTCATTCTTTGGGGCTAAAAACAAAGGTTATATCAGCAATGTAAAGAAGTTTGACAATGTATTCATTGGGAAGTATCTTACTGAACTGAAATAAAATATACAAATCAATTAGAAATTTAAAAAAAAAAAACTATGGAGGGTCACATAACTCACCCTTTCGTACCTCCCTCTCTTTTCCTCTCCCAACCCTAGTCAACACCAAGCAGAGTGGACAGGGCAAGGATATGGCCATTTGATTGACAATACAATTCTCTCCCTCTTCCTTGCCTTTCATGTTGCCATCTGTGACCTCTCCTCTTCATCAGCTAATACTTCTCTCTGCTATTGTTCCTGATACTTAGGTTACAGTTTCTATTCAAGGCTTCCCTCAATCATTTTAAATAATATCATCTTTGTAAAAATTTGCAGGGGAAAGAAGTAGCCATACACTGATTCAACTGATCAGGCCATCTAGCCCTGACAATTCATGCCCAATAGGGTAAAATTTAAAGGCTGTTTTTGGCTTCAAAGGCCATGTTTTTCAAGAACTTATTTGTTCTATTATGAAGAATAAACAAGGGAATGAAGGGAAAATTCCAAAAAAAAAAAAAAGCATAAGATAAACATAAATAATAATGAGATTTAGGTTCCATTTGTGTCTCTGTTCCTTATCTAACTAGCTATATGACCTTAAAGAAATCATTTGCAGTCTTTAGATTTTGGTTTTCTCAAGTGTGAAATGAGAAAGTTGAACTATATGTTTTCTAAGCTTTGACATACATGTTGGAATAGGGATGAAGTCATAGAACTGAAGCAAGGAAGAACTGAGTTCTAATCCTGACTCAGCCATTTAATAGCTATGTGATCAAGGATGCACAGTAACCTTGAAAAGCCAATAAACCACTCTATTCTTTAGCTTTCTCATCAAAGTTGGTCCTTAATAAGTTCAACTCTAAGACCCTTTCCATCTCTAAATCTATTATCCTGGAACTAGGATTCTATGAGGTCACTTACATATGGACCATAGCCAAGGCAAAGACCATGCTAGTCAGAAGTTTAGTCTATCACAATGGACTTTAAACAGCTTGATAAGTCTCTTATCAAGAGGGCATGCAAATTAAATTGGATAATACATATGCAAAAATGCCTAAGATATGACCAATGGAACCTAATTAGTAGTAGTACTTACATAGCCGGCAAATTTTTACAATGCATTTTGCTTACAACAACCCTATTAGATGCTGTCAAGGAGGAGAGGAAAGAGAGAAGAGCATTTATTAAGGACTTATTATATTCTAGGCACTGTGCTAAAAGCTTTACAAATATTCTTTCAATTTTATTCTCATGACAATCCTATTGGGTAGGTGATAATGTTCCTTTTTTTACAGTTGAGGAAACTGAGGCACACAGATTGGGGTCACACAGGTAGCCTGAGGCTAAATTTGAACTTAGATCTCCCTGAATCCAGATCCAGAACTCTGTCTCCTTCTTCATCTTCCCATTTTACAAATAAAGAAAGTGAGGAGATGAGAAACTTAGTCAGCCAGTAATAGAATAAGCATTGGAATGAGCACAAAAGACTTGGGTTTTACTTCTAGCTCTATAACTTCCTATTGTGTAATCTACCCAAGTCACTTCCCATTTTGGGGATTCACTTTTTTCATTTGGATAATGAGAATATTAAAGTAAGATTGCTATCTTCAAAGCTCTAAATTTATAATATGACTTGCATAAGATTCCAAGGCTAATCAGTGACAGAGTCAATAATAGGACCCAACTTTTCTCATTCAAGGTCTAGTATTAGTTCTATTACATAGTGAAGTTGGAATTTATTTAATGCAAATATCATTTGGGAAAGACTTAGGCAGAAGCATCTTGTTAGATGTGAGAGTGAAATCATCTTTCACAAAACTCACAATCAAATTGAAACATTACATATCTTATGAAAAGTCAGCTTCTAAATGATCCAAATGAATAAAATATGAATCTGAGTCCTAGATCACCTCCATGACTGCTCTCAAGTCAACTTCATGGTAGGTCTCTCCCTCAGATCAGAAATTTCTTAACTATAGGGCATCCTCAGACTCATTCATGTCTCTACCCCGAATCTGAGAGTAGTAATCAAATAAGATCTTCCAGGGAGAAAAGAAGTCAATCAATTGTCTTCTAGATCTACTTCAGGTGCTAGGGACTTCCCAAATCAAATCAGTCTTGCATGTGTGGCCACTCTTTCCCTATGAGATTGATATTCCTCTGTTAAAATGTAAGTTTTTAAGAATACGCTGTTCAAAATGCTCTAAATCACTATTGATTAAAGAAATGCACATTAAGATAACTTTGAGGTACTACTTCATGCCTCTCAGATTGGCTAAGATGACAGAAAAAAAATAATTATAAATGTTGGAGGAGAGGTGGGAAAACATGTATTGTTGGTGGAATTATAAAATGATCCAACCATTCTGGAGAGCAATTCGGAATTATGCCCCAAATGGCCATAAAACTGTGCATACCTTTTGATCCAGCAGAGCCACTACTGGGTCTGTATCCCAGAGAGACCATAAAAAATGGAAAAAGGACCTACATGTACAAAAATATTTGTAGCAACTCTTTTTATAGTGGCAAGGAACTGGAAATTGAGTGGATGCTGATCTCTTGGGAAATGGCTGAATAAGCTATGATATATGAATGTAATGGAATATTATTGTTCTATAAGAATTGATGAGCAGACTGATTTCAGAAAAACCTATAAAGATTTAACTGATGCTGAATGAAATGAGCAGAACCAGGACAATAATGTGCATAGTAACAGCAAGACTATATGATAATCTAAAAAGAGAAAAGGGCCCACTTTTGCAAAAATGTTTGTGGCAGCCCTTTTTGTAGTGACTGAAAACTGAGTGGATGCCCATCAGTTGGAGAATGTCTGAATAAGTTATGGCATATGGAATATTATTGTTCTATAAGAAATGATCAACAGGATGATTTCAGAAACACATAGAAAGACTGACATGAATTGATGCTAAGTTGAATAGAATCAAGAGAACATTGTACACAGCAACAACAAGATTATGTGATCACCTGTGATGGACTTGGCTTTTGTTGTTGTTGTTGTCTGCTTGTTTTTATTCCTGTTCTCATTTTTCATTTTTTATCTAATTTTTCTTGGGCAGTATGATAAATGTGGAAATATATTTAGAAGAATTTCATGTCTTGCATAACCTATGTATAATTTATATTGGATTACTTGCTGTCTAGGGATGGAGAATGAGGGAAATGGAGGGAGAAAAAAATGAAACATAAGATTTTTCAAGGATGAATGTTGAAAACTATCTTTGTATGTATTTTGAAAATAAAAGCTATTATATTAAGAATAAAAAAGATTATGAGATGATCAACTGTGATGGACTTGGCTTTTGTCAACAAGGTGATGTATTCAAGGCAATTCCAAAAGACTGTGATGGAAAGAACCTGCATCCAGAGAAAGAACTATGGAGACCGAATGTGGATTGCAACATAATATTTTCACTTTTGTTTGTTTATTTCCATCTTATGATTTTTTTCCCCTTTGGTCTGACTTTTCTTGCATAGAATATAGAATATTCCATATTCCACGAAATATGGAAGTACTTTTTAAAGAATTGTACATATTTAATCTATATCAGATTACTTGCTGTCCTAGAGAGGGGGGAAATAAAAGTGGGAAGAAGAAAAAATTTGGAATGCAAAGTTTTACAAAAGTGAATGTTGAAAACCATTTCCACATCTATTGGAGGAGAAATGCTATTTTAAAAAATTAAATAGCCTTTTTCGTTTTGTATCCTTTGTGCTAAGCATAGTGCCTTTTACCTAATAAACCCTTAATAAATGTTTTTTATTATTTTATATTCGTTTCCTCCTTTTCTTTTGGCTTGAAGGCTATCACTCTCTCTGCCTCCCTTTTTCTTTCATCAGTTCATAACATTTGAAAATCTATTAAACTTTAATTTAATAGAAATTTCAGAGGCCATTGTGTAAAGGCAGGGATTCTTAACCTTTTAAGGCATGTCAATGGACACTTCTGAGAATGCTTTTGAATGCATAAATAAAGCATACACAATAACAAAAGAAACCAGGCATGTTAAAATAAAGTTATAAACATATATATGTATGTATATTAAAATTAGGGACCTTAGATTCAGAATCCTTGATAATGGAAAAGAAATTGGATGTGGGAGTCAGAAAACTTTGCTCCATCACTTTCTTTCAAGTCCCAGCTAGAATCCCACCTTCTACAGGAAACCCTTCCCTATCCCTCTAAATTCTTATGTCTTCCTTTTACTGATTATTTCATACTTATCCCACATATAGCTTGTTTGTACAGTTCTTTTTAGGTTATCCCTCATTAGATTGAAGTTCCTCAAGAGTAGGAACTGTCTTTTCTTGGTGTCTTCACTACTTAGCACAACAGACCCTTGATAAATGTTTACTGACTGATTGTATAAGCATTTATTCCTAGTTAGTTTCCAGTCCTTCCTTCCATTTTTAGCTGAAAAAACTGAGGCCCAGAGAAATTAAATAGCTTGCCTAAAGTCACGTAGCTAGTTAGTAAAAGATCAACTGAGAACCTAGGACTTCTAACTCCTCGTCCAATGCTTTTTCTACTAATCAGGCAGTCTAACTTTATCTGAGTTGTCTATTAAGATGCTTCCATCTTAAGAAAATGATTTTTTGTTAAGTTTATTCCAAAGAATATTTGAGAAATATAAGTAGGGAATAGTGGATTTTGGGCTTAGGTAAGACCAAGATAGATCTTCAGGGAAGTGGAATGGGAAGAAATCTGAAGAAAAAAGGATTTGGGACTATTACCTGTAGTATGAAGCAAAGAGACTTAGGATATAGACACAGTCATCTAGTTGTATTAAGTAACTAAGAGAGTGAGCTAGATTAGAACATTAAAGAATGATTATTCTAGTTTATCAGGGGATTGTAAATTATGCTGGACAAAGTTACCATAAATTCAAGCCACTTAACAGAATATCCCAAATTAATAGTGTCCCTCCTTCCATTAAAAAAAAAAAGTCTGTTTCTTCATAGATCATTAGACATATATCCCTCTGTTCTCAGAAATGTCTCTTTCCACTGAAGATCCTACTTTTCTCTGCACTGCAAATTTGGTTCTTCAGGATCTTTAGATATTCTTCTGGAACATGGATAATTTAAGTCATAGACATCTTTCTCCAGTCCCTCCCAACTTCGGTAATGAAAACTCTTCATTGATGCCTTACTCTGGGCTCCAGCCATCACCGGCCTTCCCATGGCTGAGCTCTAACCCTCATTTAGATCCTTTCACCTCAAAATAAACAATCAGATTTTGTCCAGTTACCCAATTTCAGTCTTTTGCAGCTCCTTTCTCTTCCTGATTATCAAACCCTCCCCACCCCCCCTCCCAACTATCTCCTTTCCAGGGATGCTCCTTCATGCTTCATTCCAGCCTCATAGTTCACATGCATGACAGTGTCTGTTGGCTCTCAACATCCCTTGGGGGAGGGAAAGGTGGTGGGAGCCAGGGCCGAGGAGCAGGTTAATGTTACAGCTCTGGATAAGTGACCTCGGCCAGTTGACGTCAGGGTGATGATGGGTATAGAGGAGGGCTGGGTTTCTGAACTCTAAAGATAGGTCAAATAAAATATAATTGAGCTCCCAGCTGGATAGAGTAAGGGAGCCGGAGACAGTCCCTGAGCCATGGTCTCCACCATCCTCAGAGGCTCAGCCAGGGTCTCTCTGCTCCCAACCCGAGTGCCTGCGGCAGGTTTTGGTTTCATGTCAGGAGCTGTAGTCTGCCTTCCAAAAATAAGCAGCCATGCTGAGGGGAGAAAAACAAGAAGGGCGGTATTTTTAGGGCCATTAATTCTGACCACGTGCCTGAGAGGCAAGGTGGATGGCCTTCCCACAGAAGCTGCTCATCACTATGCCTGCAGGAGGAGGTTGCCTCGGGGGCACGCTGTGGGCTTTCATCTTCTTGGGTGTTCTGGCTGGCATGCTGGTACCCTGGCCACTGGTGGGTGGCTTGGCCAACCCTGTGCTCTTGGAAAGGGGCTGGGGGACACTGCTGGGCTCCCAGCCCCAGGCTGGACTGCCTGGTGGGCTATCCAGCAGTAACTGGGAGAGTGGCTACTTGCTGGGGATCAAGAGGCAGAGGAGACTATATTGCAACGTGGGCATTGGCTTTCACCTCCAGGTGCCCCCAGATGGCAGGATCAGTGGGACCCATGATGAGAATCCCTACAGTAAGTACAGTGGGGTGGTTGGGGAATAAGGACCCTGAGAGAGAAGGGAGAGAGGTGGGAGGGGGGGAATAAGCATGCTCTCATGGTGGGACAAGGGAAGAAAGCTTGCAGGAGTCTGGAAATCTGGAAAACAGATCTCTTCTAAAAGAGAAGGGGTTTTCCTCTTCATTCCACCTCCCCTTTCTTTCTCATTGCCCCCCATTCGAGACTGAACCTTTGTGTTGGCAGGTGATTGGCTAAAAATCCTCACAGCCTCTCACCATCATCTCTCTGAGCACCTGAGGGACAGAGTAGTACAGGAGAAATAATGGCCTGAGCCTGGAAGGGCACAGACTGCAATCGAATCTTGGCTCCCACACTTACTAGCTGCATAACTGCAAACCTTCAGTTTACTCAACTGAGTTCAAAATAAGGATAATGTTGCTTGCACTACTTATCTCAGAGAGTGGTTGTTAGGGATGTGCTTTGTAAAGCACCATATGAGTCATTTTTTTATTCTTATTATCGCTAATTACCTCCACAGGATTAGCATAGTCCTATCTATTACTTTATTAAGATCCCTGGAGCTCCTTCAGTTCTGGAAACCATGAGGGAATATGTGTCAGTAATACTTGGACCAAACAGAATCTAGCTTATTTTTTTTTAAAAGTTTTGCTCCACAGAGAAGGAAAGAAAAGCAGCTTTTGCAATTTCTAGCCTTGGAAAGGTTTTCCAAAATCCCTATCCCACCCCTTCCTCTTTTCTTACCTCTTTCTCCTTTCTAAAATGTTCTGCTTGTGGTAGATGTGGGAGAGAGAAAGGGACAACTATGCTGATTCCAGGACCCGGGAAGGGGGAGGGGAACAGACTGAGGAAACCAAGTTAGCGTTTAAGAATTATGACAGTCTGAGATCAGACCAGTGAATCCACAGAACCTTGGGGTTAGAAACTGTCACTGACTACTACCCACTTGTGTCCAGAAAGTCACTTTATCCCTCTTGACCTCAGTTTGCTCACCTGTAAAGTGAGAGAATAGAGTAGATGATGTCTAAGGTCCCCTCCAGTTCTAAATCTTGTAAATCTCTATAAAGAAACTTTAGCTATGTAGTCTAACTTCCTTATTTTAGGAATGAGAAAACTGAGATCCAGAAACAAGTGACTTGCTTGGCAAGTCTTGGCTCCTGGTTCATTTCAGTGATCTTTCTCCTATATTACACAGATTCAGAAAAAGGGCTGTTTGTGATTGGGTAATGCCTTAGGAGATGCTAGATTTTAAATGTAAATGAAGTGGGCAGAGACTCAGTCATTTTGACCCATTCTCCTACTGGTGGGTGCTCTCCTAGTAAGAATTAATTTTGTTTGGGCACAAATTAAATTAAGTGCAGTGATGGTATTCGACTAGATATTTGAACTATCTGGATTAGACACCAGAAAGTACTTTTGGATCATCAAGAGTTTTGAGCCACAGGAAAGAACTGGCAGTAAGAATGCTAAAGTAGGAACTGGACTGATGATTCCATCTATCTTGGAAATTCCCTTGAGGAAATTCCTTCTAATAATGCAGGACTATACCTCCTTTATACTTCAGTTTTATTGCCCAGGATTTGCCCAGCATTACCTATCAGAGGTAGGTCTGGAACTCACACTCTTGATCCACTACTCCACACTGTCTCTTCCCAGAAGTCAGTATGAAAAAGAGGTGAGACTGGGCAGGATTGGGGGAAGGAAATGATTAACATATGCAACTTTTCGGGAAGACAGAAATTTAGATCAATTTTGAAGGCAGGAGCATGCATTAGCTGTCCTCCTTAAGTTCCTAAATTCAGAGTTTTTAGCAGACCTTGACACTGAAAAATGCCTTCTTGCTTAACACAAGCCCCAGGGAAAGAAAAAGGTACAGTGGGAAGTAAACAGTCCAGAGATGCTATTCTGGTTCCCATTCTGATTTTGTCCCCAACTCTGTTACTTTGAGCAAGCTGTTCCTTCTGATTAGATATGAATTTTCTTTTTACTCAGATAAGGACACTGAAGCAGGGTGCCCTTAGGGACCTAAGGGCATTCTAAGAGCTTAATGTTATCAGCCTTTCTTTTTACTTAGGTCTTCTGGAAATTTCAACTGTGGACAGAGGTGTTGTGAGTCTATTTGGAGTAAGGAGTGCTCTTTTTGTGGCCATGAATAGTAAAGGAAGACTTTATGGAACAGTGAGTACATGGACCCTTTTCTTTATAGTTCCCATTCTCCTGAAGCTCTGCAGATGAATAAGAATTACGATAAGCAAGTTTCTCAGGAAGGTCTAGTGTGCATATGTAGGGGATGGGGATGGGAAGGTCATCATTTTTTTAAAATGTCTTTCTTATATCTTAATCTTTGACAGTCTAGAGAAGTCTATAATTCCCTTCTCAGAATAATGTTTTTAATGCACAATAAAAAGAAACTGATTATGTTAAAATAGGCTATCCAATCTTTTTCCCAAGAAAGTCATGGACCCTCCACCCATGGACTCTTGGTTGAAACCTCAGCTCTAGGGTCTAAGTACTGACAGAATGGTTCTATTTCTTCTGTTTAATTTTCTCTCCCTTCAGAATCTATAAGAATTAATGAGGAGAAAATCTTTTTCCAGGGTGCTTTGGATGAAACACACTTAAGCTAAAATAGGAATAGGGTTTGTGGGACTAAGAGTTGCTATTTCTTACCCTTAATGAAAGAGTTACAGATATAATCTAAAGTGATTCAGCTTCTCCCCCAAAAAAATGACTGGTGAATACAGCAATTCTTGATCCCCACAATCAATCAGCAAGTATTTGTTAAGTACCCACTGATTACCAGGCACTGTGCTATGTGCTGGATATATAAAAGAAAAAAAATGAAACAGTTTTTGAATTGATGAAGCTTATAGTCTCTCAGGGAGTGGTTGTAGAGAGTTGAATTCCAGTGGATCTGGGGTATTAAGGAGGAGAATTCTCTGCAACCCAGATGAGATGTTTTTCCTCTTCGGGTTTCATAGTTTAATAAATCTAGAGTTGAAAGGGCCTCAGAGTTCATCTATACCAACCCCCTCATTTTACAAATGAGGAAACTGAGGCCCAGAGAATGAAAATAATTCAACTAAGTACACTAAGGTAGAAAGTGAACATATTTGAACGCAGGTCCAAATCCTTTGATCCCAAATCCAATCTACTCTCTCTTCTAGACTAGATACCAGACTGTAAAATCATTCTTCTTATTATTTCTAGCATTAATGCTTTTAAAAAAACCTATCATTTCTTAGGAAAGAATTACTTAGCACTTTCATAGAGAAAAAGATTTACTTTATGTTACAGGTGAGAGTTGAGCTTTATGAACTTTGAGTTCTCTGTGAGATTCTAGCATTTACGCTTGCCATATTCACAATCCAATCCAAGGGGATTCTGTTCTCACTCCTGTCCACTGATTTGTGTTAGTTTGCTGCTGGAATACAATCCTTGTTAGGAAAGACTAAAAAATGCCATTACTAGAGACAGCTAATTGGTGTAGTTGACAGAGCATCAGCCCTAAAGTCAGGAGGACCTGGGTTCAAATTTGGCCTCAAACACTTGACACTTCCTGACTGTGTGGCCCTGGGCAAGTCACTTAACCCCAATTGCCTCAAAAAAAAAAAGTGACATTATTAATCCTGAGGACAAAGACAATTTTCAAGAAATATAAATTGTTAGTATGTGTCAAGAAATAAGTTCTACACCTTCACTGGAGATAGACTAGGAGGAAGTGGTTTTGAAACTTAAGAAGGGAAATTAAATGAGGATTTGGGAAAAGATATTTTGTTACATGTGGTTGGTGAATGATAAAATGGACTTGACCAAATGCAGGTTTTCAAATGTCCAGGATGGTTTTAGGGAAGTCTTATCTGAAGATAAGGGAAGTCATCTATTTTGGAAAATTTTCTATTATGAATGGAAGATAGAAAGAGAAAGAGAAATGGAACATATTGAAACAGTAATTTTTAAATATGGTAACCATCTTGGAGGGTAAGACAGTGAGCATGGGACAGAATTGTTTCAGCAATCAAGCAACAAATCAACAAGCATCTATTAAGAGCCTATTATGTATCAGGCATTTTGCAAAGAAATGGAGGAACCGAGACAAAAATGAAACAATCCTATCCTGTTTTCGAGGAGTAGAGTGACCTAATGCATGAGTCTCCCAAAAGACTTAGTACAAGAAACTTAGGTAAGGAATAAAGGAAGGGAATAAGCATGTATATAGCGTCGATTTTGTGTTAGACACTGTGACAAGCACTTTACAAGTATTTTCTTACTGGATCATTGCAACATTGTGAGGTAGATGCTGTTACTTTCCTCATTTTATAGTTGAGAAAAATGAGGCAAAAAGTGGGATCATTTATTCCCACAGATAAAAGTGTCTGACACTGTAGTTGAACTCAGTTCTTCCTGTTTCCAAGCCCAGTGCTTTAAGATGCCATCTAGTAACCTCAGCTTTACTAGTAGGCAGAGTAGGAAACCTCCTTTAGGAAATGATTTCAAGGATCCTAGAATGTTTTACCATTATTATCCATAGCGAAAGAGAGCTAGAAAGCATGCCACATTTTTACAGACAAAGAATGATTATGCAAATAGTAAAAGTCTGAAATCAGATCTATAATCAGGTTTTCTAACATGAAAATATCTTCTATTCCCTATTCCAAGTTGTCTCTCAAGTAGAAGCTTGCAGATAATAATTTTATTAAAAATTTTTCATTTTAAGATCATCAGATGAAACCTTCATTGAGAATTTACTTACTATTGAACATTACACATGATTTCCTATAAGATATCATGATGCCCTCTTCCAAAGACACCTGGGAAGAGCTGGAGGCATGCTAAAAGTGGGAAACAAGAGAAGACAAGAGACTGCGAAGATCAATAGCAAATTTTGCAATTTACTCAGAACCAATATGGGGAAGGGGGTTGCAAAAGGATATGAGGTTTTAAGATTTTAAGAAAAAAGGCTAAAGAAAAAAAAAAGAAACTCAGAGAACACAAATGAAAAATGGAGTCAAATTATTGGGAATTTCTTTCTATTAGAGGCACATATAAAGCTTATCCTCATTGCACACCATGAGGTAAGTAACTTTAAAAAGGACACAGAAATTTGTAAAACATATTATTCTTAAATGGTTAAATTCCAGAGGAAAAGGGAGAATCCCTGTGGGAATTTCCAAATCCCTAATTCTCCTCTCCCTGTGGCATCTGGCCAGAAAAAAGACTGGTTCATCAAAGCCTCTTCTCTGATATAGGAGATTCCTTCCCAACCCCCACCTTTGCTCAGAACTCTAAGCAGCTATATGGGAGAGCTGCGTGGGCCTTACGGAGCCTGTGTCCTGGGTGCTGACAGCAGCTGACAGTTGGTGTGGCAGGAGACCAGGTGGTCTGTTTAACCTTCCCCCCTTTTCTCCTCCCTAACCCAGCAGCACCAAACTAGGAGCCTCAGAGGTTGTTATCACAATCTAAAAAAACAATCGCCCAACTGAGCTCCAAGCCAGGAAGGCTCCTGCTGGGTGATGATTTCATTCAAGCTATTTCTCTTTAAGCTCCTAGAGTTGCTTCACTCTGAATTCTTAGCGGGAACAGCAACATAGTTTTCAGCAAGAAAGACTGCTGTTTGTACCCAGAGCCTAAATTACCCAGAAGTTTGGAAATACTTCTGAAATGATGAAGACTGGGATCTCCCCAAAGCTGAAAGAGATGATGGGGATAGAAAATGAGGGCAAGGAAGGAAGGAAGGAAGGAAGGAAGGAAGGAAGGAAGGAAGGAAGGAAGGAAGGAAGGAAGAAAAGAAGAAAGGAAGAAAGGAAAGAAGGAAAGAGAGAGGGAAGGAGGGAAGGGAGAGAAGGAAAGAATGAAAGATGAGTGGGAGGTACCACTAGATAGTCCAACAAAGAATATTCCTTCCAAAAAATTTCATTAAAGCTAAGTTTTTTCCCCTCTTGACATCAGGACTGTTTTGGTATTAAGATTGCTATACCTATGTCCAATATGACTAATACTCTGCATTTATGGATTTGATTTTGAAATAGTTCTCTCCTTGTACTTCATTAGATCCTATCATTAGGAAATATCCAGAAGTGAAATGGATTATCTCAGGAGATAATGAGTTCTCAGAACTGGAGTATTTCATCTAGGAGCCAGATAACCATTAATCAATCTGCAATATTGTAGAGTTTTGTAGCCTTTGAATCAGGATTTCACAATGTGAAGCCTATAAACTCTTTCTAACTAATGAACTAATAGAAAGAAATTCCCAATAGTTTGACTCCATTTTTCATTTATGTTCTCTGAGTTTCTTTTTTTCTTTAGCCTTTTTTCCTAAAATCTTAAAACCTCATATCCTTTTGTAACCCCCTTCCCCATATTGGTTCTGAGTAAAATTGCAAAATTTGCTATTGATCTTCACAGTCTCCTGTCTTCTCTCTTTTCCCACTTTTAGCATGCCTCCAGCTCTTCCCAGGGGTCTTTGGAAGAGGGCACCATGATAATCAAAGGATTACAAACAAAATACATTTATTGATCTACAGTTATCAAAAAAAATTTAATAGTACATAATTGAAAAAAGAGTAGCTGCTCATCAATTGGGGAATGGCTGAATAAGTTATGGTATATGAAAGTAATGGAATATTATTGTTCTTTTTTTTTAATTGATGAACAAGCTGGTCTTAGAAAGGCCTGCAAAGATTTGCATAAACTAAGGCTGAGCCAAACAAGCAGACCCAGGAATAATTGTACACAATAATAGCAAGATTGTGCAATGATCAACTATAAAAAGACTTGGTTCTTCTCAATGGTTCAGTGATCCATGGCAATCTCAATAAAATTTGAATGGAAAATATTATCTGCATCCAGAGGGAGAACTAATGTAAATCAACACATAATATATTCACTTTTCCCTCCTTTTTCTTCTGTTTTTTTTTCCCCCTGTGGTTTATTCTTTTGTTCTGATTTTTCTCTCCCAACATGATGCATAAGGAATTGTGTTTTAAAAAAAAATGTACTGCATAATCAGGGAAAATAAATAAATAAATAGAGCAAAATAAATAAATAAAGAAAGAATAGTTCATGGATTTCAAGGTTAGACCCTTAGCTCTAAAGCAATAAATAAATTAAATGTGAAGTATTATTACTGTCAAAGCAGAGGTTTGGTCTAGATGACCTATGTTGCCTCTACCAACTCTGGGATCCTCTGATTCTGAAGTGCAATGGTTCTCAAAGTGGTGTCCACAGAATCCTGGGGGTCTCTGAAACCATTTTAGAGGGTCTACAGATTCTAAATTAGTTTTTATATCTAATTTGGAAATGTCTATAAATATAATCCACATAAATGTGACTCTATCCTCAATAATTTTTAATAACATAAAAATACCGAGAACAAAAGTTTGAGAACTGGTGATCAAAGGCATTATCTTGGAAGATATAAGGAAGGGAAGTAATTTGGTGACCTAAAACATCTGATGTTGGTTCCCATCAGGAAGTATGGCTCTGACGGGAATAGGACATCATCCATATAAGTTTTAATGGAGTAAGGAGGTGAGGAAAACAGGAGTCCATGCCTCCATTAACAATATTGGATTCATGGCTTGGGGACAGGGAAGGGAGGGAGGGAATTAATATTAAGGACTATGGAAAGTGGGTGCTGTTTGTTCAATCCTTCCAGGATAAACTCTCCTAGTGGATGCCATAGAGAGACGATTGAATTCCTCACAGAGCTTACAATAATCTAACTGGAAGACAAAACAAATAGAATTGAGAAGAAAATCTAGAAAACATTTTCTAAAAACATTTCTAAAAAAGTATAGCTCAATATAGTATAAATGGTACTGAGGAGTGATTGGAAAATAAGAAGTGACCTCAGTCATTTGGTCTTTATTCATTAAAAATGAAATTAGAAAAGGAAGCATGATGCAATAGGAGAGATTTAGGATATTCAGAAAGAACTTTATAGTAGCTAGGATTGTGAGAAGTTTGGAATAAATAGCCAAGAAAGCCTTTGGAATCTATCTGGAGATCAATTCTCTTAACACTTTCATTTTTACAAATCAAGAAGAGATCTCAGTTTAAAAGTTCCCTTTTACCTTTACAGCAGAACCAGGAATAAAACCAAAGTCCCCTAAGTTCTGAGCAAGACCTCTTCTCTGAAAGTCTTTAAAATCAGAATGTCCCCTCCTCTCTTTCTGGGGCTAGTTTAAATATAAAACTCTGTTTAATGAAACATAAGCGAGTGCAAGGGATAATGTTGTAAAAAATTACCCTGGCATGGATTCTGTCAATACAAAGTTATTATTAAATAAAATAAAATTTAAATTAAAAAAATAAATAAATATAAAAATAAAAACTCTGTTTAAGACAGAAAACATAGGAGACAACCTTTCATGACACTGTTGGAATCCCATATTTTTAAGGAGCATTTTTGCTCCAGAGAATAAACCTTGAAACATTTATTAATTTGTCTCTGCAAAATGTCTCTTTTCATTCTGAGTGCAAAGAAGTGTTAGAGAGATAGATTGCACATATGTCCCATTAGCTCAGCACAGAATTTAAGACCATATAGTCCCAGGGCTGGAGGCATGACAGGCCCAGGATATGTGATCCTATGGGATTATTTTCATTTGTTAAAGTAATAATATACAGTAGCTGCTTTTATTAACATAGCATTCACATGGTTGGAACTCTTTCTTGCCAGAGATGAGAAGCCAGCATTCCCTGTCATTGGATATTCATGTAAATTAACAACTAATACAGGGACTTGATCTTACATTCATTTCAATGGAACAAGCTCTTAATTAAACTCTTATCATGAGCAGAGCTCTGAGGTAGGTGTTGGAATAATATAAAGTCATGCATCCTTATACTACAGCAGTGGTCCCCAGTGGGTTTTTTTCTAAAAACCCCTTTCAGCAGCAATAAAAATGTATTGTTATAGTAATATGATACTCATAATATTCTTTTAGAATTATTCATTGTGTTCACAGTAACTTATTTAATGCCTTTTGCCCCCCAAAAGCTCCAAATCAAAATTTGCATTATATAATTAAAATTATAAACTTTAAAATTTTATTATCATGAAAATCCTAATTTCAAAATTATAAAACTCTAATTATATCATGATTGGGAAATTATTTACTGCTTAAGGCACCATTAAAGAAATTTTAGCACAAACCTCTTGGATCATCTTCACAAACTCCCAAGGAATTTGAGAACCATTAAATAGGAACCACTGTCTTTATCTAGTCTGTGCTTAACATAGTATCTGGCATGCAACAGAAGCTTAGTGAAATGTTTATTCACTGACTGACACAGGGAAGAAATGCCCACCTGTAATAGCTGAGTATATGATGGTGCTAAGAGCAAACAACTTTGATCATTTCCGCATATCCACCAATGAATAAATGCTATTTATTTTAGTTCAAGTCAACAAATATTTATTTAATACTTACTACCCTGTAGCATCAAGATACTATAAATAAATTATAGAAAAACAAAGAATAAAAAGCAAACTGAATCATTCCTGTGTTTAGGGAGTTTACAATCTAATAGTACTTGATAGTTTAGCTTGCTAGCTAGTTAGTTAATTAAACTTATTTATTGTTTAGTAACAAATTAAAAAGGTATGATCATGTCTTAAGTTTTCCATGTGTAAAGCCCTGCTTTAAGTCAATCAAAAGACCTGTCATCATAGCAATACCATCATGCATGTAAAAACTTTTCCATTCACGTTTATGATATCAAAGGCTTTAAGGAAAAAATCATTTTTAGCATTTAAAAAATTAATTGCTTTACTAAAAGAACAATAATTTTCATCTAAATTCACATTTTCACAAATTTTCAATATTTGTTGAAAACTTCTGTTGTAAGGAGGCAGAAAACTACCCAAATACTTACTTTTTTCTAAAAAAAAAAACCTACCCTTTTTTGAGTAACAAAAAATTATAAACTTTTGAATATGACAAAAATGAACATGTCACACCACTCAAATCATGTGTGGAATTATTCACTATAAAGACTTTACCATCTAGGACCTATGAACAAGGTATTTTAACTATGATTTTAAGCTGATTTTCTCTTCTTGCTAGTATCTAGATATACATATACATAGAAATCCCTCTGAACAGGTTAAAATGATAACAAGTCACTTGTTCCTTCAAAAAATGACTTGCTATTAATAAGGAGAAAAGGGGTGGGGGGTGGGGCAGGAGACAAGCCTTCATTAAATACTTATTATGTGCTATAGACACTCTACTGTGCACTTTACAAACATCATCTTTTTATTATCTTTTGATAGATCTCTTTTGAAGGATGAACTTTTTAAAAGTGATTTTCCTGTTATCTCATCTATAATTTCCAAAGAGATATTCCCTAGTGCCCAATTCAGATTCGGAGATTTATAGTCCAAATCTGCCACAATTAAATATGCAAATTATATGAAACTAATAGAAAGTTGATTGACCAAATATAACTTTCTTCCCTTAGGAAACTGATGAATTGTTTTTGCTAAGAATTCAGTTATCTCAACCCCTTGATTTATTTTTTCTCCCCAGCTTTAGGCTTTAGTGCTTCTATGAGACTATTAAAGGAAAAAGAATCCAAATTATGCACTCAGAATGAACCTGATTGTTCACAGTCTTGGAAACTGGTTAGTTAAGCTATGCTGGAAGGCAGTATTCCTAATGAGGACACTAATCTCTGTCCAACTCTAAGCCTGCTTGTAGACAATAAATTAAAGCAAGGAAAATTGAGATCTCTGAGTCAGTGTTTCTTAAACTGGCCTTTATATTATAGCTGCTAATGGGCAGCTAGAAGGTGCAGAGGATAGAGCACTGGACTCAGAATGAGGAGTTCAAATCTAAGCTCAGACATTTAGTACTTATGTGACCCTGGGCAAGTCATTTAACATTTTTGCCTCAGTTTCCTCATCTGTAAAATGAGCTGGAGAAGGAAACGGCAGACTACTCTAGTATCTTTACCAACAAAACCCTAACATAGAGTCACAAGGAATTGGCCATAAATGAAATGACACATCACAAGCATTGATAACATTGGTTGAAAAAGTAAATAAGTAAACTAATTGAGGATCCTTTGTGGCAAGAAGCAGTGAAGAATATGGTTACCTGGGTTGTTTTTCTTTTGCAAATGTGTTTCTTTGGGTTGTAGGGGTTCCTGGGAAGTCATGGGCTCTCATCAAAATTCCATTTGTATGTCCAACTATAGCATAGGAAAATTCTTTTACCTTTCAAGCAACTGCTGGCATAGGACAAAGAGCAATTGTTAGACAAGAACAGAGACCACTATTTTCTAGGAATGGGTGTTTTTTTTTGGGGGGGAAGGATGAAGCAGGGAAGAGCTTATTGATGTATGACAGAAAGCTAACATCCATTATCTGAGCATTACTTTTCTCTGACAAATTAGTATAAAATTGGATGATATTGTGATCTTTAGAAAGTAATTATTCTCCTCCTTTATTAGTTTTGAGGGTTTCCTGTCCTCTACAATACCATGTACATATACTCCCATAGCAGAAAGGGATGGTGGAAAGAGCTTTGGACTTTTAGTCAGAATGTTTAGATTTAAGTCTTTCCTCTCGGCAGAAGATGTGTGATCTTGGATAAATCATTTGCTCATTCTCAACTTCAGTTTCCTCATGTATAAATCAAAGCTAATAAATACTCACAACACTTATCTCATGGTGAGTGTATCTATATAACTCATAGCTTAGGATTCCAAACTCTAGGTTTATTCAAAATTCAATCCTAAATTGTTGTTTGTTGATGCTGTGTCCAATTCTCTGTGACTCCATTTGGGGTTTTCCTGACAAAGATACTGGAATGGTTTGCCATTTCCTTCTCCAGGTCATTTTACAGATGAGGAAACTGAGGCAAACAAGGTTAAATGACTTGCCCAAGATCACACAGATACTAAGTATCTGAAGCCAGATTTGAACTCAGGAATATCAATCTTCCTGATTCCAAACGCAATGCTTTGTGCACTTTGGCACTATCTAGCTGCCCCTATGATGGCTTTTTATTACCCCTAGTTTGAATTGTCTGGGAAATCTCAGAATTCATCTCTGAGTATTGGAGATCTCGAGATATGAGTACAGGCATCATCTGACCTAACACAAGCATAAAAAAATGCAGAAAACAACTATTGCAAAAATTATTATCTGGGGGATGATATTAGTTACATTAAAAACTTATGAGTGGATCTCTTTAAATTATAGGAATGACCTGAATAGACCTGAAACATTTCTTTAGATAAGTCACAAAAAGGAAACCCCACATTTTGAAAATCAGGAAATGATCATGGAAATTTTACAATTGGAAACTGAAAGATGTGATACAGTGAATATTGGCTATATAAGATGGAACCTGGATTTAAATCCTAGCTGTACAACCTTAGGCAAATCAGCTAACTTCATGGTGTTAGTTTTAAAGGATCATAGATATAGATCTGAAGGTGAACCTTAGAGGCATTTGTTTTATCCATATCATTTTATAGGCAAGAAAGCAGAGTCAAGGTCTAAACCAAATTATTTGATTCCAAGTTCCATTATATTATGTTATGTTATATTAGATTAGATTAGATCATATTATATTATAGCATAATTATATGTTATATTATATATTGTGCCATATCATGTCATATCATAATATATTATATTTATTATATGTTATATACCATACCATAACATGTCATATCATGTCATATCATATCATATCATATCATATTCAATCTATTAAGCCATATTGCCCCTAGAGTTCTCTTTTAATGCCTCATCCTCGCATAGAGATGACTCTGTGTTCTTGATGGCTATGGAGTATAATACCTGGTAGTTCCTTTAGAACTTGTCAGACTTTTAGTCTAGTTGATTTAATGAACTATGTGCCTATAGTCTGAAGACCAGACGATGTGTTTTAAGAAGCTCATTAGGAGGCTAACCACAAAGTTTGACTTTCAGCTACAGTAATTCTCTGAGCCTATTTGTCAAGTTATAGAGAGATTCCCTTCTACTCTGGTGCTGGTAATCCTGAGATCAGTGAAAATATTTGTTGTTCACTCACCCAGTGACCAGCTCTACAAGATCCCATAAACTTTATCCATAGGGGTTTCTTGGCAGAAGTAACAAAGTTGTTTGCTATTGCCTTCTCCAGTGTGTCCCGATTTCATAGATAAAGAACTGAAGCAAATAAGAATTAATTGATACAGCTAGTAATGTTTGAGGTTGGATTTGAACTTGTGTATCTTTCTGATTCTAGTCCTGCCGCTCTATCCACTGCATCAACTAATAAAGTATAACTCCCCCAAATACTGAAATGTCTTCCAGAATAGCACAAAACATTGTCAATTATGGCCATGGAAAGAGAAGTAGATTTAGAGTTCTAATCTCAGCAATTATAATAATTCATTATGAGATTATGTGCAAGTTACTTTACCTCCCTGTGCCTCAGTTTCCTCATAGGGAAATGGGTAGATTGTAGAATTTGGGTCAGGAAAACCCTGAATTAAGATCCTGCCTTAGCCCCTCACTACTTGACCCTAAACAGTCATTTAATCTGACTTATTCTATATTTCCTCTCTTGTAAAATAAAATACTTCAAAGGGTTTCTAAGGATCAAATGTGATAACATTTAAAATTCTTTTCAAATTGTATAGTATTATATGCTTATATATACATATATAACATATATGTATATATATTTATAAATGTTAGCTATTGTTATAATCTGTAAAATGAGCTGATGCTTAAGGTTCTTCCAGCTCTTACATTCTATGATTCGCACTGGATTATTTGATTGGGAGATGTGGCAGGTTTGGCAGGGAGGGAGGAGATGGTCCTATTTAGACTATGACTATGATTGCTATTAGTCCTTCTCTGCCAATTATGCCACTTTTTTTGCTCCTCTTCTCCCCAGCCCAGTTTCCAAGAAGAATGCAAATTCCGAGAAACGCTCCTGCCCAACAATTATAATGCTTATGAATCGGACCTGTACCGAGGGACCTACATCGCTCTGAGCAAGCATGGACGAATAAAGCGTGGCAATAAGGTGTCCCCCGCCATGACTGTCACTCATTTTCTGCCCCGGATATGAAGAAACCAGGAAGAAGGCTTACCTGGAGAGGATAGTTTCTCTGAATTTTGCACAAATGAATAAGCATCCCTTTTCCACTCCTACCCCCATGGATGTCCCTTGAATCAAGTGTTTTTAGTGTTCACAGATATGTGTATATCAGGAAAGTGACCAGGAAATTTCAGCCTTCTTAACAACATTTGGTTGCCTGTTGCTGCTCCTTCTGTCCCAATTATATGGTTTTCCTGGTGCTTCCTAGAAATGTCACCCTCTAGACACAGGAAGAGGGCCCCCGTCTCCCAGAATGGCAATGGAGTCTTTGCTGTGATCTTATACTGTAATAGAAGGTATAGATGTCAGCCATGGGATACAAGTACACACATGGGGCGTGTGTGTGTTTGTGTGCGCATGTTTATGCATACTTATATGTCCTTATATGTACAGAACAGAGGCATTTCAAGGCATTGAATTTCATTTCTCCTGGCTTCATGGCTACAGGAATCTACCCACAAGTATGTCACTTGTCAAACGGTCAGGATTGATGGATGCTCTCTGATATGACCTCTTCTCTCAACTCTCCACTCAGAGGCCAGTGACTTCACAGCAAGCAGGGAGCAGCTGTCCTGTAAGTCCACGGAGTACAAGGCAAGAGATTTCAACTATGAACAGGAGGAATGGTGATTAGACACGCAAAGATTCTTGACTCTAAGGCACTGGAATGCATTGCTAAGGAGAGCTGGGGGTATCTCTTTAAGAGTAAAAGGGGACAACAGCTGCCTAGAATGGTTGAAACAGACCTGCCTGCAGGCAAAGGGTGAATTGGATGGTCCAAAGAGGTCCCTTTCACTGGGAAGACTCTCTTCAGAATAAAGGCAGGGACAAGGCTTCCTGCCAGTAATTCTTCTTTGTGTTGAAATATATCGTTTTAACCTGGGAAGGCAAGATGCCTCATATGGTCACCCCCTTTGAAGGAACAAGAAAGGGGCTGGAAAAAATAGACATATATCAGGACACAAGTGCAAATACTATGCAACAGCACCAATTTCTGGAGTCGTTAGCCTGGAGCTGGTAGAATGAATCTCTAGAGGTTCTGTCTTCCCACATGGTCCAGGGGTTATATTAATTTTACAAAAAAAAAAAAAAAAAAAAGAGCTGCTGACATCAGCCAAGCTTAAGTTGAACCCTTGTTTGCTAGAATTCTATGACATCCCCTGCCTTTTGAAGTGGAGATCCCCAAATCAACTATAAATACTGACTCTCAGCCATCAGATTCTTACCCTGCTGAAGCACTCCTAAATCTAAAACCAGATTGAACCGTATCAAAGTACAAAACATTCTCTGCATATGTGAACCAGAAAGTTACAGAATGATCTGATATCCCACCCTGCCGCCATTTTCTTGACCCCTCCCCCGACCGCAAGACAATCCCTCATCTGTTGCAAATACCTTCAACCTCAGCATACCTCTCTATTTGTAGATGCTCCCATCTATAAATAGATCTGAGCAGTGGGTATGTGGACCAAAGATGGCTCTACAGGACCCAAAGGCAAAAATCTATGCTAGCTATAGTCCTATCTGTCAAATGCCAAAGGCAGCCTTGTGTCTGGTCTGTTTGGAGGCAGGGATCTGGGTGAAATGACTTCTGGGGGCATCTTCCAGATTATTAAGTCAGTGATGGTAGAAAGCATCGTTATTAGGGATCTTAAGATGTGAATTCAAAATCTGGGGTTCGGGGAGCACTGGAATTCTAAATGAAAGAATGGCAGCACAATGCTCCATGGAAAGGTGGTAGATCATCTCAGTTAGGGAAAGAGGGAAAGATCATTTCCTGTCTTTTTATCTTTTTGCAAAAACTTGACTTTAATGGAAAGAAACTCTAGAGAGTGCCATAAGAGCCAAAGTTACTTCTATATCCTCTTGTATTCAAGGACATTGGTTATTGGATCCATATTGGATGACTCAAACCCTGACTGGGAGCTGCTTGAGATATCAACTTCCCTTTCCCAATCTAGGAATGGATTGAAAATGAGGCCAGTGAAAAATGTCCTCTAGAGGATGCAGTGGTTAATGAGTTGTCTTTCCTCAGATATGTTAGGCAGTCCTGCAGCCAACCTTTGTTTACCTGGGGGAATTGTAATGTAATCTGCAAATAGCCCAACCACATTTTAATAGTCAAAAGTTTACACATCTCCCTACTAACTGAATTTAGTAAAACAGACAATTTAAATTTCATCCCCTCTTTCTGGTGAAGGTAAAAATGTGTCACATGATGACTAAGAGGAGGGAGAGAAATTAGAAACTCATGTAATTCATAAATTGGAAGTGTGTCACTCTTTGACATTGACTGTACTGACTTTAGGGTCCTGAGCCCACTCTAATTCCCTCAGGATAGATCATTGTGGAGGGATAAGAATGGGTACCCCAGGAATAGATGAGGGGTATCTCTATCCTCATACCTATCTGTTCTTTATATATACCATCCTAATTCCAGCCTAGCCAGTCCCACAGAACCAAAATGGTTGTTGAGAAGACTGACTCAGCCATAGGAAGGGAAAGCCAAGGATGACTTTCCTTCTCTACCGCAGAAGTCCAGTCAGTTAGGGAAATATGATTTAGATCATACCTTTCCTAAGTTCTCAAGAAGTCTTCCAGACCCCCGTCAGAGCTGGTTGGCTTCTCTTCTAGCCCTGAGGACAAGGACGTGGTGTTATTACCTCTCTAGACTCACAAGATAGTATAAAGAACAAAACTGTGGGGATGCTTGACTCTGATTATAGATACACTTTTCCTTAGCTGGGAGCTGGGGAATTGGTAATCTTACTAGACAATTCAAGAATTGTCTAAAGGCTTTCTATCTTTATGAAGACTCATTGTGAGAATACCAAATAACTTTTCTACCTTTTAAAAATTATTATATCTCAGTCATGTTTCACACACACACACACACACACACATCCTCTCCAATGTCGCCTATGAGTTTCCTTACTTCATACATGTTTCTTTTGTAGAAACTCTTTCAACTAGTTTTTTTTAAAAGTATAAATTCATTCTCCCTCCCCATCTCCCATCCTTTGAATTCTACCTAGAATTGTGATCTAAGAAAGGGATAATTTCCTCTTCTTTTTTTCAGATTATCATATTATCACATTAAAGAGGAATGATTTATTACTCTTGTCTATAGAAGTTTAGGGCATTGAATAATTTCCTTTCTGGAGCACTTCTATTATAGTCTAGCGCTATCTACTTTTCATGATGGTGGATGATACATTTATCTGCAAGAACTCATGTGCCTTCACTTTTACTTCCTATATACACCAGTGTCTAAATGCTGTCCCCCTTTTTTGCCTTGGATACCATCTCCTTACAAAGTAATATGGGCTCTATTTCTGGCTTCTAAGACCTTAGAATATCAAGCTGACCTTAAGTTACATAGGTCTTTGCCCTATTATACATGAACACAGGTATTAGTTTTCATTCATCTTTCCATCTTCTAGAAACCTCTGCTCTTCCCCTAGATCTCTGGGCAATAAGCTCCTGAGAGAATGTTTCTTACCCCATCAAGTAATTTGGATTGTTTGATACTCTTTTGTCTCAAACCAAATAGAAAAATGGAGGAAAATGAGTAGGGAATGAGAAAAATTCAACCAACTCAGATCTGGAGGATCTGTAGTTCTCCAGATACGGAAATCATTTAGCAGTGTCCAGTACATTGGTGTATCCTTGTCATCCCCCAAGGAATGTAAATGCTTTCTTGCTGTCTGGAGGAATCAAGCTTCTAAAAAGAAAAAAGGAAAAGGGATTAGGAGTTGCTTGACATTATATAGCAAGTATCAAGTGTCCCTAATATGCCGTCTATGCTCATCCAACCACTGTGTGAATCAGAGGCCAAGTGAATTGCAGATGTATCCTTTTCCTAACCACCTGGACACCTTAAACCAATCGTTTGTGCTCTTATGGGTCAGAGATCTCATTGGTATGGCCACTGTCTCTATTGGTGTCCACCATGACCAATTCATCCCTTCTCATTCTGTGGTTCTTAGTATCTTTGAGAGTAGATAAATTCAACTTAAGCATAAATCATCATTAGCAATGTACAGCCTGCTCACTTCTATCAGGGTTCTTTCCTTTGCTCCTTTGGTTCACTCAAAATTGTGATTCTTTGGAGATCAAGAGGTGCCATGGCTCATAGCCACACTGCATGACTGGGAAAAATATTGGTGCTAAAAAAATGTGCTTTTGTAGCAGCAAGCATTTTGACAATGCTAAGACATTTACCAAATGTGATTCTGCCCCCTTTTACTCCTATTCAATTCTGGGCCCTCCTCATTTGCCCACCTGCATCACCTGTCCGAGATATACCTCATTGAACAATCGCATTTTTGGCGTTCCTTCTTGCACAAAACTGGACAGTGTTGCATCCTGATATGTTTTCTCTTCCTCTAAATTAAGATATACCTCATATCAGGCCTTCACAGTTCTAGAGGTTTGTACAACAGGTCAGAAAACAGGAGCTGATCAGTCAAATGTTAGTAAAAGATGTGATGCTTCTGTACTGTTTTGAATGTATGTGCTGTGCACAAATCATTTCATGTACCAGTGGGAAAAAAAGCGGTCTTTTTATACATTTCTCTAAGCTGTTTTAATCCCCAACTTCTCTTTCCCATTTCCATCCTGTATCACTCCTCTGTCTCCCCCTCTCCCTTTCCCCACCCCCCATTAAAACTATGATAAATCTTTGGGTTGCAGTTGTATCTTTCCTTCAAGAAGCATGAGCTTGTCTTACTAATGTATCTCTATCACTGTCTGGGCATGTCCTAATCAAAAAAAAACTTAACTTAAAAGGGCCAAGGTCTCCCATTGTATCCAAGGCCATCTTCAGTTGTCCTAATTCATATCTAGCCTCGTCCCTCTCTGGAGGGGAAATTGAGGCAGGTGACCTTGCACAGCCTCCCTCATTCATATTCAATTCATTTGCATGTTATGGTTTAACAGAAGGAAAGACAAACAACAACAGAAAGCACCAGAATGATTCTCCTCATTTTGCAGGTTGAGAGAATCCAACCACTGACAAGTAAGTATTCATCAGAGTGCCTACCATGCCTGAATTGTACAGAATACAAAGACAAAAATGTTAAAATTCCTTGCCTTTACAGAGCTTATGTTCTATTGATGGAGATAACATGCATATAAATGCATACAAAATAAATGTTACTTCAGGTAGAGTGGGGACAGGGTGCAGGAGGGAAGCACTGGAAGAAAAGTGTCAAAAAACACCTCACATAGGAAATAGGGCATGAGCTAGGATTTGAAGAAAGAAAGGTAGGTGAGAGAAAGGAGACAATATATATAAAGAAGAAGGCCATTTTGGCTGGATCATAGAGTATAGGAATAGAAGTAATATGTAATAAGCCAAGAAAGGTAACTTGAAGTCACATTGTGATGTGTTTTAAGTGCCAAATGGAGAAAACAAGACCCAGAAATTTACCTAAAATCACACAAATAAAGCATCATCTCTGCTTCTTTAGGACCCACTCTATGCTTCTGAACTTACTGGATAAGTGACTTTACAGATTCCCACACCTAGAACAAGACAGTACCTGGAACATTATTCAAGAATCCTTGATTGCAATAATGTTGATCCTTCCTCCACTAACACAGATTGCTGCCGTTGTGTGCTTTAATAGGCAGTTAGGTGACACCATAGCACAGAGTTCTGGGCCTTGAAACTGGCCTCAGACTCTTATTATCTGTGTGACCCTGAGCAAGTCACTTAATTTTGTGTGCCTCAGTTTCCCCATCTGCAAAAAAATGATCTGAAGAAGAAAATGGCAACCATTCCAATATCTTTGCAAAGAAAATTCCAAGAATTAGATACAACAACAAAACAAAACAAAAAAAAAAAAAAACAAACAAACAAACAAACAAACAAAAAAAAAAAAAACAACTAAACAATAAGAACAGAAACTTCATGAGTTGTTGAGGCAAAAAAAAAAAAAATTACCTTGTAGTTAACCTTCTGGTAATGAGCTGATTCTCAGACATAATCACTCAGTGAATCTATGCTTGAAGTCATTCTGGCTTGGTAATGGCACCTGCCAGAGCTTAATGCCATGGGGCAGCTAAATGGGGAAGTGAATAGAGTACCCAGCCTAGAATCAGGAGGACCTGAGTTGAAATCCAGCCCCAGACACTTAACACATACTAGCTGAATGACCCTATTTTCTCTCAAAAATAACCACCAAAGTTTATGCCTGCTGATCTTTAAAACTCAGGGTCACCTCCATGCCCTAATGAGGCATGAGAGGAATATCTTAGTGAGATTCTGGCAAACAGGCGGTACTTAAGAAATATTTACTGAAGAAATGTTTCTTATTCTTCCCGACATCTGCTCCCTAAGCCCCCAAATCTCATAATTAAAGATGTGAGTGGAGAGGAGCAAATGTGGTAATTCCCTTAATTGAATAATCCTGGACTCAATAAGCTCTCCCCCTCCTTTACCTATTGAAATGAGTTTACAGTCATATTCTCAGCATGGTACTGATCCCTGCCTAATGACCATGTAATGTAGATGAAAGAGTGTAGGACAGAGAACACACAAAAATAAAGAAAATGGTCTTTCCACACAAAAACCATTCTTTTGAATTGTATCTAAACAAAAACGAAAACAGATAAATTGGGTGAATATTTAAAAGAATATAAAATGCCTAGATTTTAAAAAGAAGGAAATTGAGAATCTAAACAACCTGAGCTTAGAAAGAGAGATTGAGCAAACCAAAGAGGGGATGGTAGTGAGAAAATCTACACAAATTATAAGGACAATTAGTGCCTAAGATAAATAAAGTGTTCACAAAAGCAGAGGGAAAAAGTGCCTTGCCAGATTCTAACTATAGGATTAATATACTTTATATCTGAACCAGTGAGAAGTAAAAGATTAAAAAAAAAGTAAAAGAAAATTGTAGACCGCTATGATTGAATACTATTGGAATAAAATATTAAAATATGAACAAAGAAACTACAGCAACATTTTAAAAAGTTATTCACTATGATCTGATTGGATTCATTATTGTAATAATGTTTCAACATCAGGAAAGCTACAAATGTCACAACATATGTTAACAAACAAAAATAATAAAGAACATGTAACTATGAATTAGAATCAGGAAGAAACACTTTCAAGTTCCATCTCTGACTTATAATAGCTGTGTGATTTGGGGCAAATAACTTAACCTTTTAATATTCAGGCAAATAGAACAATAAGTAGCAGTGAAGGTATCAACAATATTTTTTATTATAACTTTTTATTGACAGAACACATGCATGGATAATTTTTTTACAACATTATTCTCACTTCTGTTTCGACTTTTCCCTTCCCTCCCTCCACCTCCTCTCCTAGATGGCAGGCAGTCTTATACATGTTAAATATTATCAACAATATTGTTAAAGGAAGCTCTGGGGGGAAAAATTAATTTTAAAAGAAAGTTTTGATTATCATGAAATCACAAGACAAATGGGAAAAAAATCTCTATATAGGTTCAGGAAAAGCCTTTGACAAAATGAAGCCCTCTTTTATGTTATAAACACAGCATAGAAATGAAAGAATTTTTTTAAAGTATGATCCAAAGTTTGTACTTAAAACCAATTATCAGCATTAGTTGCTATGGACAAGCACTAGAAGCTTTCCTAATAAGATCAAGCTAAAGTGCAGATGACCATTATTTCCACTATTATTGATACAGTGCTTAATATGCTAATAAATTTTTTAAAAATAATTAACTGTGGGATTAATAGTTAGCAGAAGCACAGAGGAAAATATCTTTCTTCGCAGACAATATTGTGATTTACTTAAAGAACACAGAGATTCAATAAAAATGATTAAAATATAACAAAATAACAAGAGACAAAATAAATTCACAAACAACACCAACCATTCTGAATATCACTAACAAAATAAAACAAAACAAAAAAGAGCTAGATGAAGGAATTCCATTCAAAATAGTTTTTAAATGCATTAAACATTTGAGAGCAAGTTTCACAAAACTCATCTAGATGTACATAAGTATATCAACAGCATACTCTTTGTGGGGCAGTGGTTAGAGTGCCAGATTTGGAGTCAGACTCATTTTCACAAGTTCAAAAGTGTCCTCAGACACTTACCAGCTGTGTGACCCTGGGCAAGTCACTTAGCCTTGTTGACCTCAATTTCCTCATTTATAAAATGAGCTGATTCCAGTATATTTGTCAAGAAAACCCTAAATGGGGTCACAAAGAGAATGACATGACTGAAAAAAAAAGTGTAACAATAAACAACATTCTTTATAAAAATAAAGGATTAAATTGCAGACCTATTCACTATTTTTAGTAAGAGCTTACCTATGTAATAAAATTTTTTATACTATTTATATCAATTTATATTTTCACTATACAGACACTATATGTACTTTATCAATTATGCTACCTAATCCTAAGATTCTGCCTCCTCCTTTCAACCTCTTCCTCTCCCTCTGTTCACATTGTCTAGCCCACACACTCAATGAATACACTTCATTGTTTCCTTTGAAAGCCAATGTCTTCCTTTGTTTATTATCTCCAATTTTTCTGTATATATATTATTTGTGCATAGTTGCTTTATGTTTTCTCCCCCCGTAGAGTGTGAATTCTTTGAGAGCAGAAACTATTTTTTGCCTTCCTTTGTAGCCCTAGTGCTTAGCATTGTGCCAGATATACCGAAAAAAACACTTAATAAATGCTAAGGACAGATTTTTTTTCTTTTATTCGTTTTTTTTCCTCTTCCCCACTTATATGTTCTATACCTTTTTTCTTAAATCAGAACAATTAGTTCTTTTGCCTCATATAGTTTTTATTTATGATTTCTGGAAAAATAGCTATAAAAAATCAGACTGTTAAAGCCCATAATCATTCAAATGGAGCTACTTGACTATTCCTTTAAACCCAAAGCTCTCACTGATTGGCCAATAATAGGCCCAGCCCAAACCTCACTTGCTCTTTGTCTAGGTTTTGATGGCTCACAGTGAATATAAATGGCAGTTGTTTCAGTTCTGGCCTGAAATCTTGAGGGATTTCACCTCTCAGATTGATTCTTTGGGAAAGCAAATTCTTTTACCTCAATTCTTACCTAGCCTTTAATCACTAAATGGGTGTTATTTCTGACAAACTGAGACCTGGGAAAAACCTTAGCTTAAAAAGGCCAAAGTCTCCCACTGCACTTAGGGATATCTCCTGTTGTCCTAATCTATGTGTTTCCACTGGACTCCAAAGACTGGAGGTGAGAGGGAGGTTGATGACTTTGCACAGCCATTCCTCACTTAAATGCAATTCACTTGCAAGTTAAGACATCATCTTCTTGATGCCATTGGTCTTTTTTTCAGACCAAAGGACAAACAATAACCAAAAGGGTACTTTGTAAAACTAAACAAATGATAGCAATGTATTTTGAGAAATAAAAGATTAATCAATAGCACTTATTAAGTGCCTTTTACATGTCTGGCCAGACACTAGGGTTACAAAGGAAGGCAAAAGATTATTTCATCATTTTTGCTCTCAAAGAACTCATTCTAAGGGGGGCCGGTAAACATACAAACAACTATGCACAAATAAGATATATACAGAATAAACTGGAGATAATAAACAAATAAAAATCCATCTTCTATGTATTGTTCAAAGGAAACAATGAAGCATGAGCATGCATAGAATTCTCAGGTGATTTCTTATCATGTGTAGACATTCTGTAACTGGTTCCAGTTGCTTAGCCATGTGATGTAAAGGATTCTGGGTTTGTATTCAAAAGGCATTAGATGATCAGAATTTTGCTTTTCTCTGAATATGACTTCTAGTCTGGTGGTGTTCTTGGAAGAGAAAAGAGACAATATTAAGAGGAGGCCTTGGACCTTAGACTCTATCAAAGTCTTACGTAGACTATGACATGTGTCTTGGTTCTTTGCCACAACATTTCTTCTTTTGTTATAGACAAAGTAAATCAGAGTCGACTTCACTGTGAGTTTTGAAAGGTTAGAAGAACAAACCACCAAAAGACTCAAAAGTAGAGTTCATGAGAGAATTTGAAATTAGTTTGTTAAGTTTTAGGACCTTGAGGAATGAGGGATGACTTTTACCTAAGGACCTATCCAGTAGTAGCCAAAACATGATTCATTCAACAGCAAGGCTACATTTGGATATGAACTTGATGGGACCAATGCTATGGATTAAGTATGAGTCAGCTTTCCCAGAGACTAAAGTGGAATAGGAGAGAATGTGTACCCCCCCGCCCAAAGAGTTGGGAAGAAAATAGTATACTTTTTTCTATTTCTTGAAAAGAACTATCTTTTTGTAAAAAAAAAAAAAAAAAATTGATGTTAACTAGTTGAATGAAACTAGGATATTAGAATAATAATAGGGAAAATACATCAGGATGGGATTTGATCTGATAACATTAGAAGAGAATACTCCAACTTCTTAGGAGTACTCTTAGAATCCTGAGAGAGTAATATATCCAATCTGGCTATAGGAGATTGAAAATAGAGCTGAATCTCTAGGATGTAAACCACAAACTGTAAAAACATGGACTCTACTCCTTTAACTCTTGATTGTTCAAGAAGAAGTTATAACAAGAGAAACTTTAAACACTTTTAAAAATGATCTCATTTAAAAAAAATTTTTGACAATATTTGCCCTTTTCCAATCTTTTAATACCACTCCTGTTTTCTATTACCTTTCAGATATTACTGACAGATATTATTCAGGAATCATATCTACCAGTTCTTATAGACTTTGTGACTTGAATTCATCTAAGACTTCTAGTAAATATTCCTCAAAGTAAATATCCTTTTATAAAGGCTGATTGATGTTAAGTGGTCAAGTGGAAAGGGGATGCTGAGCGATGACAGCTAAGATTGGGGAGATCACACCAGGATGGAATTGGAGCTCTCCGCATTAAAGAAAAGCATTAGGTATCATTTTTGTTCTACCATTTCCATTGTGAAGGTCATTCTCCATTTTAGGATTTAAGAGTTGAGTAATTCTATCTTCTCTGTGTTTTTAATTATCACTATCCCATTGACTCCCAAAAAGGAACTTGTTCTTTCTTTGACCCCTGTCTCCCAAATATAGCTAAAACCCCCTTTTATTTGTCCTCACTTTCCATCTTTATGTTAAATTTAGCATTTCAGATATTGTTTTCATAGGACTGTGTCACAAGCTTACATCCATCCTCAGTTATTGGTCTTCCATCTTCTATACATTTCTTTTAAAAATTTAAGTTGGTTGTTGAATTCCTTGTATATCTCCATTGATTTCCCAATTTTCTTCCTCACTGGAATTGTCTCTTTGTGGTTTCAGAATATTATTTTAAAGAAGATCTATACTGCTTGGGTTGAATTTTCTTGAAGCTTTTTATTATAACTTTACTTATCATTCCTCTTAGTCTTTTAAAATCTGCTTTTCTCAAAGCTAGGGTATATATCAAGTCATTTCTATGTCCTCTTTTGTATCACAACTCTAGGACTAAAGAGTCACTTTACTCTGGGTTTTCCATGATTTCTACCCAAGCAATAAATTTCTCCTTGTTAGTGTCATATCCATAATAGAATGACCCCTGTTGGTCCTTTCACTATGAAATTTTCTCTAAGCTAAGTCAAGAAATTATTAGCTGTTCTGCTTTTAGCAAAGATCTCTGGCAGATGTCTGGATAACTAAAGTTCCCATCACCTCATACCTCTGTGAGAGGTTTATGATGTTTCTCAAACTTTTTGTTTATTTCTTCATTCTGTTTGGGTGTTTTCTAGTAACAAAACGATTTCTATTATTCCCTCCTTTGACCCAAATACCCTGTATCATGTCTTTCCACTATGCTTCTTGGATTTTCTCTCACAAGTATACTTTGTTAAACACAAAGTTCTCTTCACCTCTCCTTAAGATATAGCTATCAAGAGCCCTATTCCAGTCATGAATTTTATCTTAATAAATTTCAGTTCTACCTATGGGATCAAATGTGTCTTTTTGCATTAGTTGTTCTTGTTTCTCACCTAAACTTAACTTAAATTTAAGATAGTCACTTGATGCAATTGATGCGGGTCTAGTGGTAGAGAATTGATGTGAGAATCCCCTCTGGTCAGAGATACAGGTCCAATGTGAAAGAATTCATGAACCTAAAAAGTCTGACTGGCAAAAGTCAGGTTATTGTTGGCTAAGAAGCCAGCTTTGCTAGGAAGACAGACTCCTCAATGGCAAGAGGTCCTGTCAAAGAAATAAAGGTTATCACTGAGAAAAGAACGTCTTCACAGTAGGCAAGAGTCCTAGTAGGCAGCTGTGACAAGAAGAGAGGTCTCTTGGCAAAGCATAATCCTACTTCAGACTTATACAAAGATTCAGGGTTCAAAACTATCTTTTTATTAGGGGTCTGTGGCTTGGTTCCAGTTGAAAAGAAAATCCGTGTCCCCAAGCCTAGATACTTATCTTGGAGTTTCAAGCCACTCAACAGGCCCACATCTCCAACTGAATTAAATCATTTTGAAGGTTTTTTTCCAAAGCCTGGAATTTCCTGAAGAGGATTGGGCTACCCCCAAAAGATTAATGGAGCATGATTTGACCAAGATCTCCAATTGAATAAAGCCACTTAATTTATCTGGGAACAAATGCTTTCCCAGACTTTTTGAAGTCTGAGATTCCGAATCGCCTTTCTTTTACAAATCAAAGGGGACACAGTTTCAGAGTTCACCCTCATTGCTTCCCCGCCAAAGTCAAGGGGAACAATTTCAGGGTTCACTCCCATCACAATGGCTGTTACTATCAGTTCCTTTTTTGGGTTAACTGATGAATTTCTGGGTATTTCAGCTATCTGTTCTCCTGCCTTCTTTGTGGCTATTCTTCATAGTATCTAGCTTTGTTAATATACATTGCCTTACCCCCACCTTTAATTGTTTTTAGTTTTAAGTCTTTTTATTAGGTTTGCTAGTCACCTAGGAACTCCTTTGTCATCCAAATAGAGACCTTCACATAATTAGGAAAAAAGAGAATCAAAGAAGGAACAAGTTTCTTGCTGGGAACAGATGGAAAAATGATGATTAAAAACAGAGAAGTTACAACTGCTCAAATCGCAAACCTACAAAAGAGAGTTTCATATGTCTTCTTGCTTTCTATTTTAATGGTTATTATTAATCGATTATTATATCAATTAATCAATAGTAATTTCCATCAACTCGCAATACACACCATTTTAGTAACTTTAGGGGCATATATAGATCCAAACTGGTTTCCATAATGACTGAATCAATTCACAATTCCATCAACAATGCATCAATGTGTCTATTTTGCAGCACCTCCAGCATCTGTCATTTTTTATTTTTCTCAGTGGAATTTATTCAGTAGGGAAATGATTTAATCAAGTGTCTCCTTAAGGAAAAGCATTTTGGGGGCAGCTAGATGGCAAAGTGGATAGAGCACTATTTAGTTTTTGATACTAATACTAAGACTATACAGAGAGAGGGAGTAATCATATGTATGAAAATATTTATAACAATTCTTTCTGTAAGGGTGAAAAACTGGAAATTAAAGGGTACCCATAAGTTGGGGAATGATTGAAAAGATTATGCTATGTAAATGCAATGGAATACTATTTTTACATTAGAAATGTCAAAAGGGTGGATAGAGCACCAGCCCTGAAGTCAGGAAAACCTAAGTTCAAATCTGGCCTTAGACACTTAACACTTCCTGGCTGTGTGACCCTGGCTATGTCACTTAAACCCAATTGCCTCAGCAAAAAAAGAAAGAAATGTAAAAAGGAATACTTTTGGGAAGCTGTCTGACATGATATAGATTGAAGTAGGAAAATGAGGAAAATAATTTATACAATGACAACATTGTAAAAACAACTCCAGAAGACTTAAGGACTCTGATCAATGTAGTGGCCAACTACAATGAAAGATGTTACTCACCTTCTAAAGAAGTGATGGACTCAAGACACTGAATGTATCATACATTTTTTTGGACATGCTTAATGATGTATATTTGGTTTTTTGGTTTGTTTTTATTTTTTGTTAAAGCTTTTTATTCTCAAAACATATGTATGAATAATTTTCAACATTTACCCTTGCAAACTCTTGTGCCCAATTTTTTCAATCCCTTTTCTCCAACCCCTCCCCTAGAGGACAAGTAATCCAACATATATTAAACATGTGTAGTTTATCTATACATATTTCCACAATTATCATATTGTTCAAGAAAAATCAGAACAAAAAGAAAAAAAAATGAAGAAGAAAACAAAATGCAAGCAAACAACAAGAAGAGTGAAAATACTATAGTGTGATTCACACTTAGTCCCCACAGTTCTCTCTCTGGGTGCAGATGGCTCTCTTCATCGCAACACCATTGGAACTAGCCTGAATAATTTCCTTGCTGAAAAGAGTCATCTATCAGAATTGATTGTCATATAATATTATTGTTGCCATGAAAAATGAGTTCATGGTTCTGCTCACTTCACTTAGTGTCAGTTCATGTAAGTTTCTTCAGGCCTCTTTGAAATCATCCTGCTGATCATTTCTTATAGAACAATATTTCATAACATTCATAGACCATAACTTATTCAGCCATTCCCCAACTGATAGGTATCCATTCAGTTTCCAGTTTCTAGCCACTATAAAAAGGGCTGCCACAAACACTATTGCACATGTGGGTCCTTTTCCCTCCTTTTTGATCTCTTTGGGATATAAGCCCAGTAGAAACACTGCTGAATCAAAGGGTATACATGATTTGATAGCCCTTTGGGCATAGTAATAATCTATATTTGTTAGAAGACTTTTTTCCCTTTTATTTTTCAATGGGACTAGAGGAAATGAGAGGGAAAGAAAAAAAATACTTTTTCACTGGACAAAATGTTTTCAATTTTAAAAAATTCCTATGACCTTCTATTTCCTTTAGGACAAAACATAAGCTCTATTGGTTGGCTTTCAAAGCTCTTCAAAACTTGACACTCTCCACCCCCCCCAATCCATCTTCCTGTTTTCTAAGCCAGGTGGCACAGTAGATAGAGCATTGGGTATGGAGTAAGGAGGATCTGAGTCTAAAGATGACTTTAGGTGACTTTTTTGGCAGTGTGACTTTGGGCAAATCACTTAACCTCTGTCGCAATTTTCTCAATTGTAAAATGGGATTAATAATAGCACTTGTCTCACAAGGTTATTGTGAGGGTCAAATAAAATAATATTTACAAAGTGCTTAGCACAGTGCCTGGCAACGAGTAGGTACTTAGCAAATTCTTGCTTGCTTCTCTCTTTTTTGTCTGTTTCAATGGCACAGCCAAACTTGCTGTTTTTCACATATGCCTTTTCACATTTCATGTGTCATTTCACATATCATCGACTCTTTCCTTTGCCTGGAATATTCCCTCCTTGCCCTTGTGTCAATGAATCCCCCACTTCCCTCAAGACATAGATCTCTCTTACACAAAACCACTTCAATTGCTAGTATCCTCCTTTTGTGTTTAACTACCTTGCATTTATTTTGTGTTTATTCTGCACATATTTATTTTTATATACTTTTGGATGTAAATTACCACCTACAATAGAAAATAACCTTCTTAAAAGCAAAAATTATTTATTTTTATCCTAATAACTAAATTGTCTAGCATAGTGATGAGCATATAGTAAGTATCCAAAAACAACAACAACAACAACAACAACAAATAAATCCTTGACATTTCTTAGGATAATTTCACCCTCCAAAGATAGAGGGACCAAAAAAGTAGGAATTCAATTTTATATCTCAATTTTACTAAGAGAAGAGCTGGTTGCTGAGCTGAAAATGATGAGAACCCTGGGAAGAAGTGACCACTCCATTTAAGCATTTGTGGTCTCTTCTAACTCTAAATCAGTTATCCTGTTTTCTTCTTTTATTGTTTATGGCCTGTTTCTACCAGAACATTTTTTATTTTGTTGACTAGAGACCCATAAGGCCAATTTGAAGGGAAAATAAATAATTCAGACACAGCTAGTATTTTGGAACTGAGCTCCATACTATGTACATAGTGGGCTATTAAAATTATTTACTAAATATATAGGAAGGGGGAAAAAAAGAATTCCTATATCATAGACTGTAGTGGAGGAAAAAGATCTCAGAGGAGTAGTGCCCCATCATTTTATAAATGAGAAAAGCAAAGTCAGGGAATGAAGTGATTTGGCCAAAGTCCCATTGGTAGTTGAGCAGCAGAGCCTTCAAACAGATCCAGTGTTCTTTGTCCTTCACTGTACTCACTGTCTCTGCTGGGTTAGGGGTCACAGACAAAAAGGCAGCAGTGGCTTCCCAGGCAGGAGGGACATTGTCTTCCATTTGGTCTCTACACTGATGTAGGGATCTGGCCAAATCCCTGGCCCATTGTGCCTTCACTTCCTCATTGCCAATTTACTGTAGTTTTGAGAAACGGCAAAGGAAGTGGAGAAGAGAAAGCACGGGCAGCTGATGAGATGTTGGCAAACAGACAGCTGTCTCTGGCTAGCCAACAAGATAAACATCAAGCCAAAAACATGATTCCTGTTACCTTTAGTTCCCTACATACAACAATTTATTGTAAGCATGACTCTTCCAGCCAACAATTCTAGGAATCAAAGAATTCCTGAATCCTAGAACTGGAAGGAATCTTCAGAAGTCAACAGTTCCATTCCCCTATCTTGAGACGAGATGGACTTAATCCTAAACCAATTCTTTTTTGTGTGTTTCCTTTTTTTGCTTAATAAAATAATAGAGGTTTTATTTGTTACATGTGTCTTCATTTGTATTAAGATATACTATAAATTTTTAAAATATAATGATTGATTTATTTTAACCAAAAATAAATTTTTACATTTTGGCAGTGTAGGTTAAAGAAAAATATTGATAAATGGAGTCCTAATCAGTAACTACACATGTGTGTAGATAAGATAGATACAGCTATAGACAGACACACACATATATAGATATGAATATACACATATTAAAAGCCATGTTGACTGAGAAATCATATCTGGCTTTGTAATAGGCCAAATTAAAATTATACAGATCTTACCATGTAGAAATTATACAGACAAATCTTTCTGCACATATTCCATTTTGGTCACTCATGACCATTTCTAAAGTATGATTTTTTTAGTGTACTATGTAAACTTTGAGGTAATTTTCATTTACATAAAGTTAACAGAAAATGACCACCGTCAAAAATGAAAACAGTCCAAAGATCCCAGATTCCCAGGCCAAATATAAAACTAAGGTTCACTCATTTATGTAGCCAAATTTGACAGTCAAGATGCATTTATCCCAGTTAAGATCCTTATACAGAATAGTCTATATAGAAGTAACTCAATTAATTAATACATATACTAATATAAAAACATCTAAATGAAGCATTTTGAGCAAATATTTAACAAGAAAAAATACAGAAGTTAATAGCACTGAAAATATCTTTTAGTGTTGTGTTTATTAATGAAGAGATGGTGAAAATCTTTCATTCAAATTTCTCTTCTTCTCCTTCTACATCTTTAAAGCTGAGAACTTCCAAAGGTCATTTTCTTTTATCTCTCTATAACCTCATCAATTTCTATAAAGCAGATTAAAGGTCACCAACTCTCAAGTAGGTCAGTATGGACCCTTCCTAAGAAAGCTTACAGCCAAAGTTGCTGCTGTTCTCCCAACAACCTCTACCAGTTGCTCTTAGTGCAAATCCTTTAGATTTTTTAAATTTTTAAAAAATTTCTGGGACATATCTCTAAGACATAGTGATATCTTGTATTTTGTGACAGCAGTTTTAAATAGAATTCATCCCCATGCCTAACTGAAATTCCTTCTTTTGAAACTTAAGTCCATTTCAAATCAATTCACTTTGTTTCAGGACCTGAAAGGGCTCTTAAGACAATATCCAGTATTACTCCCTCATTCTACAGAAGAGGAAACTCACGCCCAGCAAAGTTTGGTTCATTTAAATTCTGGATGGTAGAATGGAAAAACCACTAGATTTTTTTCCCCAAGGTATTATCAGTGTATTAAAAAGTAAATGACCAAAGTTTAATTCCTTAAAAGAAGCAATCAAAACTGAGTCTAGCTGTACAATATGCTCTGACCTTGAAAAAATATGGAGAGTATTGATGGAGCAAATTGGGGCTGGGGTTAGGGGAAGGGGAGCTAAGACCATTAGATTTTAAAAGAGAAGACCTATATTTTAGTTTGAGTTTTTCCATTTACTATGTGTCCTGATATAAGTTGGTTTTTCTCCCTGGATCTTACTTTCAACCTCAATAAAATAAGAGGAATGACATTATGAAAAAAACCAATGTGGAATTTTGTGGAAAAAAATTTTTATAATAGCAGTTTTTATAAGAGCAAAGAACTGAACATTGGGTGGATACTCATCACCTGTGGTATGACTAATCGACCTGTAGCATGGAAATGTAATAAAATAGTATTGTACTGTATGAAACAAAGAATAAGAAGAATCCAGGAAAAGCATGAGTGACTTACAGGAAGTGATACATAATTAAATGAGCAGATCCAGATAAACAATACACCATACATGATGACTAGAACAATTAGATAAGAATATAAATAAAAATAAACTAAACATTGAAATTTTAATGGGCAATCTTGTTCCTGGAGAAATTGAGAAATACCCAATTCTCCCCTCATGGTGAGAGAAGAGGGGGCAACTATAAGCCTGGGATGTTGCATTTGTCTACAATATAGATGATGTTGACTGGTTTTGCTGATTTTTTGGTTAACTTTTGCACAAGACAAGTCTTGCTAGGGTGAAGTGAAATATATTCAGGAATGAATTATGATGAAAAGAGTGATGAAATGTGATGAAAAACCAAAAGAATAATAAACTTGAGGGGGAAGATGGGAGGAAAGGAATTGGACTAGATGAAGTCTAATCTTCCTTCTATTTATGATAGTTTTTCATCCAAAGGCAGCTTGGAAGGTTGGCAGGAGAGGTCTGTTATAATGAGGTGGGTCTAGAGTACAATGATAGGACAGGCCATGCCAGCACAGCCTGGCTTCATGAAGCCAAGTGGCAATTGTCTCCAGACTTCTCAGCCACAGAGGGCAAGAACAACTCAGTATTTATTGCATAGAGTTGTTGAGCTTAGTGAATCTCTTAATATACATATATATTAGCTACTGAATTCAGAACTAGCATTACAGCAAATAGTAAGTCAACAAGTACTTCACTGAATTTGTACTATGGTATGAAACATTTGTGACAAAATCTGAGAGAACTAAAGAAGTATAAGTGTTAGTGTGATGCAGTTGTAAGAATGCTGAATTTGCTCAAATTTTTTGACCTTGATTCTCAAGGTCTTATTTACTATTTATCTGAGTGATCATGGGTAAGTCATTTAACTTATTTGAAGTTAAGTCAAATTTAGAAATTAAGAATCTTTAAGATCCCTTGTAGCATTAAATCAATGACTCTACTCTCATGGAGTATACAATCTATTTAGGCAGAGAAGGGTAGCTTCTTTGAAACAAATAAATGTTATTCAAAGAAGTAGAAAGTGAAAAAAGAAAGAGACCAGAAAGATCCTTAGAGATCTTTTAGTCCAATTCACTCACTTTTCTTAAAAGAAAACTGAGATACAGAGAAATAAAGTGATTTGTGATTTTTCCAAGGTTACTTATGTAATTAGGAACATTAGAACTAGGTTTCAGTTTTTTTAATTAAAGCTTTTTATTTTCAAAATATATATGTGGACAATTTTCAATATTTACCCTTGCAAAATCTTGTGTTCCAAATTTTTTTCCTCCCTTCCGTCCACTTCCTCCCCTAGATGGCAAGTAATCTAATATATGTTAAACATGTACAATTCTACTATATATATTTCTACAAATATCATGTTGTACAAGAAAAATCAGATCAAAAAGGAAAAAATGGGCAAGCAAACAACCACAAAAAGAGTGAAAATACTGTTGTGATCCATACTCAGTCCCCATAGTCCTCTCTCTGGATGCAGATAGCTCTCTTTATCACAAGATCATTGAAACTGACCTGAGTAATCTCATTGCTGAAGAGAGCCATGTCCATCAGAATTGATCATCATATAATCTTGTTGTTACTGTGTATAATGATCTCCTGGTTCTACTTATTTCACTCAGCATCAGTTCATGTAAGTCTCTCCAGGCCTCTCTGTATTCATCCTGCTGGTCACAACAATTATATTCCATAACATTCATATACCATAACTTTTTTCAGCCATTCTCCAAATGATAGGCATCCATTCCATTTCCAGGTTCTTGCCACTACAAAAAAGGCTGCCACAAACATTTTTGTATAGGTAGGTCTCTTTCTCTCCTTTATGATCTATTTGGGATCCAAGTCTAGTAGAAACACTGCTAGATCAAAGAGTATTCACAGTTTGATATCCCTTTGGGCATAGTTCCAAATTGCTCTCCAGAAGTTGGATCACTTCACAACTCCACCAATGATGTATTAGTGTCCCAGTTTTCCCACATCCCTTTCAAATTCGTCATTATTTTTTCCTGTCATTTTAACCAATCTGAGAGGTGTAGCACTAGATTTCTTGATCTGCCATTCAAACTCCTGTAGTTCATGCCTGCTATATTAATGGTTTTATCCTACCTTCAGGCAGAATCAAATAAGTATTGATTTCTGAAGGTTACACAGTTCATGTCAGACTAAACTTATTTATTTTCCCCCTAGATTTCCTCATTTCAGAAATCAGAAGAATGCTATAGTTATATAATAGTTTATATAGTTTCCTAGATTTGCAATTATACAGTTTGCTAGATTTTTTATGCTTTTGTGAATAAGATAGAGAGATGTGGACTAGACAATATCAGATAGATTTAGGACCAGTTGAGTAACCTGGTCCAAAGAGTGATCATTAAAAATCTATCAACTTAGATAAGGTCTCCACTGGAGTATCCCAGGGATCTGTCCTTGGTCCTACACTATTTAACATTTTTGTCAAGGTCTTGGATGAAGACATAAATGACATGTAATCAAATTTGCTCATGGCACAAAGGAAATGTAGCTTACATGTAGAATGACAGAATAAAAATTCAAAAAGGTCTTGCCAGATTATAATACTGAATAGGCTGAATTTAATGTGACCAGAGTAAACATTGGGATGTGTCTTGAATGTGTCTGAATAAAAGAAATGTAGCTCATTGATACCTTATACCTTGAAAACAACACCTGGAGTACTGAATTTATTTCCAAGAGAACATCTTGATGAAGATGGCAAATCATGCTTTATGAGAAAAAAATAAAAAGAAATAGGAATTTTTATCCTCATGAAGAGATGAGTTAGAAGTTATAATAGCTGTCTATAAAATATTTTAAGAGTTATGCTAGAAGATGAATTAGATTTGTTTTGCTTGGTCCCAGAGGGCAGAAATTAAAATAAAGGAAGTTGCAGAGGAGCAGATTTAAGCTCAGATAAAGAAAAATTTCTTAACAATTAAAGCTATTCAAGAATTGAATTGCTGCACCAAGAGGTGTGGATTCCCCTTTTCTTGTGGACTTTAAGAGGATTCTGGATGACCACTTGTTAAAAATATTACAAAAGGTAGAGGTTTATGTAGAGCTGGAAGGCTTTTGCATTTCTTCTTTGTAACTCTGAGAGATGATGATTCTGACTTCCCTGTTCAATTCTGGGGACATTCTATGATGTAGATCACAAGTTCCATGAGAATAGGGGCTGCAGATAAATCTATAGTTTTTAGTAAAGTAATGTGTATTCTGTGGACATTTAATGCATGAGTGATTTGAGAATGGTGTAGTGTGGTAGAAAGAACATAACCTTAAACCTATTGAAAACTTTCCATCCTTGGAGCCCAACTGAAATGCCATCTCCCACATAAAACCCTTCTTCATCTCCTGGTTAGTAATGACCTCCCACAAACATAATATGACATTGTTTTTTATATTTCTCAGTTGCTCTTATCATGTGATGTTGTATAGTATCATTATCTATGTTTGCAATTTAATTTATTTCTTGCCTGGAAATGTCATGACGGGAATAAATCATGTCTTCTATAAATTTTGTATCAACCCCAGGTCCAAGCATCATATTTTCCATACAGTAGATGCTTAATGTAATAAATTTATGAAAATTTTATAAAGTCCTTTTTTAGCTAAATTAATTGAAAAAATGAATGAATTTTCATCAGGAAACCTAGGTTCTCATTCCAGTTTTGCCATTTACGAGCTGTGAGACTTTGATAAAATCACTTGGTCTCAGTTTTATCATGTGTAAAATCAAGGATTGGGACTTGATCATCTCTAAGATTCTATATAGCTCTAAAACTTTATGAAGAGAGGAAGAATCTGGGAAGATGACAGATTAGGTCAGAAAATTCAAACTCCTCAGATTTCTCCCACAAACAAAACAAAATTGTACCTTAGGGTGGACATGGATTAGTGAAAAACAAATAGGACTTGGGGCAGAATAGGGATCCCCCTGGCACAACCCAAGAAGATTCAAAAGACCTCAGGACAAGGATTTAACTAGTATGAACCTTCCCACTATCTCTGAGGAAATAGCAAGCAGAAAACCCTAGGGCTAGCTGGAAGGCAGTCTCAGCCTAAGCCATAGGAATTTGCACTTCCTGGAAAGTGAGGGGAGTTGAGGTTCTAACTCTAGGAAGATTGAAAGAATCTAAAGCCAAGCCCTGCTGTGCTGCAGAGATGTAGACCTGGAGCAAGAAGAAATAAGTACACCTAGAGAATACAGAAACAGTGGGGCGGGGATGTGGGCACTTGGGGTTCCAGGTCTGAGGTAAGACCTGAAGTGAAGCTAGAGGCACTCCTCCAGGATTAGAGTTTCTTAAAACTAATAAGTTCTCTCTCTCTTTTTTTTTTAATGAGCAGGCAAAGGAGAAAGAATGCAACCATAAAAACTTACTATGGGAATAGGGGAGACAAGGATTCATCTTCAAAAAAGCAAGGCTGTTAAAAAAAAAAAAACACTTCTCCTATCCCAAAGAGTAATATAAAATGGCTAACTGCTCAGAAAGAATTTACAGAAAAACTCAAAAAAAAAAAGACTTTAGAAATCAAGTGAGAGAGATTGAGGAAAAAATAAGTAAATTAATGAATAAACAAATAAAAACCATCCAAGAAAAACAAGAAGATTATGAAAAGAAAGTCAACCAATTAGAAAAGAAGATATAGATTCTTGAAGAAGAAAAATATTCTTTGAAAATTGGAATTGGGCAAGAGGAAGCCAGTGAAGGCATAATAGATCAAGAAATAACAAAACAAAATATAAAGAATGAAAAAATAGAAGAGAATGTGAAACATCTTATAATAAAAACAACAGATATGAAAAACAGATCAATAAGAGAAAATATATAAGAGAAAATTATATAAAATATAATTGGACTACCTGAAAGCTATGATGAAAAAAAGAACTTTGACACAATAATACAAGAAAGTAGAAATAGAAAAAAAATCCACCAATCACCACCTCAAAGAAATTCTAAGGAAAACACATAGGAACATTATTGCCAAATTTCAAAACTCCAGATCAAAGAGAAAATTTTACAAGAAATAAAACAAAACAAACAACAACAACAAAAATTCAAATATGCTGGAACTATAATTAGAATATAATTGTGCCATATGAATGAAATGCAGGGGAAGAAATGAAACAGAGGCATTAAATAGGGGAGAAGGCCTGGTTGTTCTGCAAATCTACTCATCAGGAACAGGTTAAAGATAATGAGAGGGGAGGAAATATAGATAGATAGATATAGATATAGATATAGATTCCATGAAGGGCATAGCACCCTACAAACTATTAAAAAAAGGGGGGGGAAGAAATAGGATAAGAGGGACAATAGAAATATGTATAGATTTATTGAAGTGGACAAAGTGTATAGATTAATGGAAAAAAAATAAAGAGAGAGGGAAAGGGTGGGTGGGTGGGTGGGTGGGGAAATAAAGGAGGGATCCATGAGTGGAGGAGGTTAAATAACAGCAAGGTAAGTTAAGGAGTAGAACTGAAGTAGCAGGGATAGGAAATAACAAATATACACAAACATAACAAGCATTAAGAGTAGAACTTAGAAAAAAAGTAGAGTTAGTAATCATTGATCTCAAAGTCAAACTTAAAGATTCAATCAAGAGAGAAATCTGCATTATATCTCAGCAATATTAAAATTGCTTTAAATGTATGTCTATGTATGTATAAATGCTTGTGTATATCTATATGTGTAAATATGTGTATATGTATGCATATAGGTATATGTGTGTGTGCATATAGATATATGTATTGGAGGGAGGGTGAGTGTGAACCTGTGTGTATGTGTATGTGTGTGTGTATGTGTGTGTGTGTGTGTGTGTGTGTGTGTGTGTGTGTATAAATATGTCCTTGCTTAACTGTAGCCTGCTTAAGGACAGTAAGGGGATCAAAAGGGGAAAAAAGAATAAATTTAAAACTTCATAGCAGAAAACAAAAGAAAAACCTACAAGAAAGCAAAGAAAAGATGGACAGTTATAAATATGTTTTCTATAATTATATGTGCTTTCTTGAAATGGGAATTTATTGTTACATATTTTGAATCCTTCCTGGTAGGGTACATGACAATGTTTTGTTTTTGTTTTTGTTTTTCCTTTTTCTGTCTTTTTCTACTTTGTTTTTTCTTACTTTATATTTAGTTTTAAATAAATTTCAAAAATCTACCAAAAAATAAAATGAAATAAAAATAAAAAATAAAACTTTATGAAGAACTAGGAGAAAGTACAGCATGCCAAAAAAACCCAAACTCAATAAATTATTTGTTAAGAGAATATTTTTGGTGTCTTTTTCATCTTTCATAGCAAAAATGGGAAAAAAAAAGTACCATTAATTCACTGATTTAGCCATAAAACTAGTATTTAATGAGCATATTTGGAGCCTAGCTCTTGAATGAGTTCATAGTAATTCTTATAAATAAACCTGCCCTCAGTAAGCTTAAACTCTAGTTGAGGGTCATACACATGAGTATTTTTGGATTACAATAAAAAGTTTAGTAACAAACAGAAGAAATTTTATTACAAGGCCATGTAGTAGGGTCAAAAGAAGAAACAGTTCTTGTAGGTTGAGTTGATCATGAAAGGGTTCATGATGAAGATACAACCTGAAATAGGCCTTCAAAGATGGATGGGAATCCATAGATTCCCATACATAAAGGGGAAGACACTCTAGAAAAGGGGATAATGTTGATAAAAGGTATCAAGATGGGATTTTACAGGTCACAGTGAATACCAGGTATGTCATTATTGTACCCACTATGGTTTAATGGAAAGAGTTGAAAGTCAGGAGAGATGAAATTTGGATTCATATCCTCATTCTAGCATTACATTAAATTTTCTAAGCCTCAGTTTCCTCAAAGAGTATTTGATATAAGGTCATCATAAGACCTGGTTTCTTATTCTAGCCCTTGCTACTGAAATAAGGACTTTGTACTACATTAGATTCCTAAGATCCCTTCAAAATAAAAAGCTATGATATGGTTAATATGGAAATATATATTGCAAGATTTAATATGTGTAGTTGATATCATATTGCTTGTCTTCTAAATGCAGGGGTAAGGAGATGCACTGAACAAACAGAGAATTTAGAACTCAAAATTTTAAAAAAATGTTAAAAATAAATAATTTTTAAAAAGAATAATCTTAAGAATACAACTGCAAAAAAAAAATGTTTTTTAGCATGTATTTCCAGTAATTCTGGCATTCTGTGTATTACTGGATTCAATTAGAGATAATACTTGTCTTGAACTTTGATCAAGTGCTTACTCTACTAACATACCAGGAAGGAACCACAAATAAAAGAAAGTAATTAACTGAAGGAAAACCATAAAACAAAATATAGAGGGATATTAAGCAATACAATCATTCTCTTCTCCTTGCAGAAATGAATAATTTTCAAAGAGATTCACAAACTAATGGGTATATAACCTTTTCTCTAAACTAATACCTAGGAAAATCATGCTTGAAAGCAAAGAATTATTAGAGCTTCTCAGTTATCATGTCTCTCAGGTCTAGGTTCTCACAGTTCCATCTTCCTGTGATTGACTATGGCCCCTTGCTACTTCTCTAATCCAAATTTCACAGTATCTTTATTCAGTGGATACTATTCACTGATGATGAAGAGATGTTCCATTCTGTTACTTCATTCTGCCTTCATGACTATCATCCATTGATTCTGCTTATCCAAAAAAATGCAATCACTCTTTTAGAGAAAGACTATTTGAAACAACATGCTATTTAACACATTAACTCTTTTCTTACCTGGCCCCACAGCCTACCCTGGATAGCACACAAAAGGGCTACCTAAGTAGCTGAAACTATAATAATTTGAGTTCTATGTAAGATACCTAGTTCCTGCACCCATTAAATTAGGACCATTTAATTCCATTCCCTTGTCCCCTATTTCTGAGTGCAGACTGTCTTTTTAAATCTGGGAATATTTATACCCATTTGCATTTTCCATTCTGATTCCCAATAACTAACTTGAAATTCCAGAAATCTTGGAAAATATTGAGAATAGTGAAGGAATGATAAGAGGCAAGTTGTGGTATTGCTACCATTAAGTCAAAGACCAAGGATTTTTGACTCCTTGCAACAGATAGTTGTTTATCCATGCCTTTTCATCCCAAGGGATACTTGTCCATTCTTGGCTTCTTGGAAATTCTCTCCAGAAGATTTACCCAACTGCACTTTATGTTTATCAGTTCAACATTCAGGCTAATTCATCTTATCCTTTACACTTGCTACATAACAAATTCATGTTCTTTTCCATTAATGAATTTGCTACCCTAAGAAAACTGCTTCTGAAGCACATATTTCTGGACAACATATTTTTTTAAATTTTATTTATATCATAAAATATTTCCCAATTACATGTAAAAAAAAGTTAACATTCATTTGAAAAAAAAATTAAGTTCCAAATTTTCTTCCTCCCTTCTATCCTTCCCTTACCCTCTGAGAAAGCAAGCTATATGAAATTAATTATACATGTGAAGATATTAAAATTTTAATTCCATATGAATCATGTTTCAAAAGAAAATACACACACAAATCAAACAAATATAGAAAGTTTTAAAAAGTGTGCTTCAATCTGCATCCAGCTTTTATCAGTTCTCACTCTCTCTGGAGGTAGATATCATTTTTCATCAAGAGTCTTTTTGAATTGTCTTGGATTATTGTCTTGATCAGAGTAGCTAAGTCTTTCACAATTGATCATTCTGAAAATATTACTATTTTACAGTGTACAATGTTCACCTGGTTCTGTTCACTTCACTTTGCATTAGCTCATATGTTTTCCCCAGGTTTTTCTGAAACCATCCTGCTTGTCATTCTTATAGCACACCAGTACTCAAATAACAATCATATGCCACAACTTGTTCAGCAGTTCCTCAATTAATGGGCATCCCCTCAATTTCCAGTTCTTTGATGGATTATACATTATTAAGAAACGACTTAGATGAGCTAGACAGTATCTAAAAGAGAGCAATGAGATGGTGAAAGGCCCTATTGGGAGATTTTTGCTCTGCTCTCCAAGGGGGATAGGGGTAGAGAGAAGTAATGAGGTTACTGTTAAGGTATAAGGTATAAGGCAAATGCAATCCTGCAAAGTTTCTAATAATGACATTCCATATTGTAAGGAAGAGGGAGAAAGAAATAATTAACCAAATGCTTCAAGACATGAATTGATAGACAACTACATAGATTGATAGATGATAAGGAAAGATAGATAAATAGCATTTTATTTCATTCAACTGTGTTGCTATTGCTAATTTTTATAAACTATCTTCCATTCATTTGATTAACAGTTATCAAATACTTTTCTTATGTCAATCACTATATTACTTATTTTGATTAATATTGAAAAGAAAACAGATATCTTTCCCCAGCCTTAGAGGATTTTTTTTTAATTTGGATAATTTTTAAAATTTATTTTTAGGGGCAGGTAGGTGGTGCAGTGGATAGAGCACCAGCCCTGTGCTCTGAAGTCAGGAGGACCTGAGTTCAAATCTGGTCTCAGACATTTGACACTTCCTAGCTATGTGACCCCAATTAACCCCAATTGCCTCAGCAAAAAACAAAAACAACAACAAACAAAAACTATTGGGATTGCTTTGGATCACTTAATGAACTTCAATTTCTACAGCTATAAAATTGGAATTATAATTACCTTTCCTATGTATGGGAAGGTGTTTTGCAAACTGTAAAGCTATACAAATTTGAAACAGTGATTCCAAATGCCTAATTTTTACTGATTCTTCAATAAATTTGTAAAACTTACTTTTTTGGCCTTTTATATAAAGCCTCATTTGTGTAAGAAACAATTATTGAATACATGCTATGTTCACTTTAGTAGTATGCATCCTTTTGTTGTCAGTTGCTTTTTTCTAAGAAGACTAAATTTTTCTCCTGGAGAAAAAAATGTCATGTTGTATTTGGAATCCAGTAGAAGTGATTTTATTTGCCATTCTGCTTTGTCCAAAGTTTATCTGTCATTCTGCTTTATTTATATCATAATTTCCCTTTATTCGTATGGATAACTGAGAGTCTTCTACTCAGTTTAGCAAGTAAAGATTTCCATAAACTGGTCTCTCTTTTTCATTATTGTGCCAAGGACACTTCCCACTTTTAGACATAGCTCCATAGCTCTCTGGGAATTCTCAGAATCTAAACTCCTGGGTGGAGAATTGACAGGGCTAACTAGGGGAGGGAGAAAGTTGGAGAATCATGACATCAGGGAAGTGATGCTATGACATTCCAGTGAATTGGATTGAAGTGAGAGAGGGCTATGAAAAGTCATCAGCCTCCCTTTCTCTCTGGAGCCACCTGAGTCCAGTGACAAGATATACAGATATGGTCTATCTATGATGATGAATCAGGATGAGTGGAAATGGCTGTGGATGCCAGGCAAGACCTTGGTATTTTTAAGCTAAGGTCTTTAACAGGTCTCAGTTTGACAGAGACAACATCCAATCAGAGATTACTGTAGGTAAGAAATGAGACAGAGAATGGCCTCTTTTACCTAGTCAAAAAAAAAAAAATCAGTCTGAAAAAGGAAGAACTTTAGGGTTTCTAGCCAAAACAAAACAATTGCTATTTATTATATTCACTCCAAGACAAACTGGGTCTACACAATGACCAAATAGGGTTTAGATTAGAGTATATTATTGGTCAATCAAAGAGAACCAGAGTGATTTGGATTTAAGATATGATCCTTAAGAAAGAAATCTAGCCCATAAACCCCAAGAAATCTTTTGAAGTTTCAGTGATCAAAATTTACATTCCTTTGTAGAGCACTCACAGGGAAGAGTATTATACCCAATGTTGACCTAGAAAAGGGAAAGGAAAGAAAAAAGAAAAGAAAAGAAAATTTAAATGAAGCAGGTAAGTAGCTAAAAAATAAAGTACAAAATAACTAAATAGAAAAAGAAGTAAAGAACTTAAATAGCTCCATCTCAGAAAAAGAAATTAAATAAGATATAAATGAACTCCTAAAGAGAAAAAGTCTCCATAGAAGGTGAATTTGCAATTTATTTCTATCAAATATTCAAAAATCAATCCCAATGTTACATGAAATGTTTACAAAACTTTGAAAAGAAAGGATCATGCCAAATCCTTTTCTAAGATTTTGATACCTAGAGAGAAACAAGTCAGATAGAAAAGCAGTGGACAAGTATTCATAATGAATATTAATGCAAAAAAATGAATGAAATATTAGCAAGGAGGACACAACAATACATCAAAAAGAATACATGGTATGATCAGATAGGAGTCAAACTAGGAATGCAATATTATTAAAACCATAAATACAAAAGTCCATATTAATAAGAAAAACAATAAAACACATGAATATAGCAACTAAATAGAGAAAAAGTAACTATTTCTGTTCAAAAACATTAGAAAGCATAGAAATAAATAAATCTTTCCTCAAGTAAATAGAATCTCTCTAAACAAAGAGCTAGACTTGTATGTAATTGGAATAAGATAAAGGATTTTCCAATAATATTAGGATAAAGCAAGGATAACAATTATTTGCATTATTACTTAACATAGTGGGGCAGAGCCAAGATGGCAGAGAGCAGACATGGCTTTATGTAACCTCCTTCGACCTTCCCTTAAATCAACAGTAGATTAAGCCTGGTTTTGAAGTAACAGAACCCACAAATATCTGGAATATAACAAATTTCCAGAAGAACATACTTTGGAAGAATTTCAGGAAACATCTGTTTCAATTGGGCAAGGAGAGAAGTTACCGAGACCAATCTGAAGTACAGGGAGTCTGGGGCAAAGAGCTGGGACAGGGAGCCAGAACATTGCAGTGTCAGTGCACCAGGGAATCTTGCTACTGTGTGTTGATTGCAAGCTGGTGGTTTAGCAGATTTGCTATGAGACACCAAAAAGCAAATACAAAAAGTAAATTGTAAGCCACTGAGCCCTGGAAGAATGTGGGACCTAGCCACCTGACCACAATTATCCAGCATTGGAAGTCGATTAGAAACACTGGCCCCAATTGCTAAATGGTCAAAGAATATGAACAGACAATTCTCAGATGAAGATATTGAAACTATTTCTAGCCATATGAAAAGATGCTCCAAGTCATTATTAATCAGAGAAATGCAAATTAAGACAACACTGAGATACCACTACACACCTGTCAGATTGGCTAGAATGACAGGGAAAGATAATGTGGAATGCTGGAGGGGATTGGGAAAACTGGGATATTGATGCATTGTTGGTGGAATTGTGAATAAATCCAGCCATTCTGGAGAGCAATTTGAAATTATGTTCAAAAAGTTAGCAAACTGTGCATACCCTTTGATCCAGCAGTGTTACTACTGGGCTTATGTCCCAAAAAGATTTTAAAGAAGAGAAAGAGACCTGTATGTGCAAGAATGTTTGTAGCAGCCCTCTTTGTAGTGGCCAGAAACTGGAATCTGAGGGGATGCCCATCAATTGGAGAATGGTTGAATATATTGTGGTATATGAATATTATGGAATATAAAAAGAAAAAAAAAGAATATTATGGAATATTATTGTTCTGTAAGAAATGACCAACAGGATGATTTCAGAAAGCCTGGAGAGGCTTACATGAACTGATGCTGAGTGAAATGAGCAGGACCAGGAAATCATTATATACTTCAACAATACTATATGATGATCAATTCTGATGAACATGGCTGTCTTCAACAAGGTGATGAACCAAATCAGTTCCAATAGAGCAGTAATTAATTGAATCAGCTACAACCAGTGAAAGAACTCTGGGAGGTTACTTGTGAACCACTACATAGAATTCCCAATCCCTCTATTTTAGTCCGCCTGCATTTTTTATTTCCTTTACAGGTTAATTGTACACTATTTCAAAGTCCTATTCTTTTTGTACAGCAAATAACTGTATGGACATGTATACATATATTGTATTTAACTTAAACTTTAACATATTTAACATGTATTGGTCAAGCTGCCATCTCAGGGAGGGGGGTGGGAGAAAGGAGGGGAAAAATTGGAACAAAAGGTTTTGCAATTGTCAATACTGAAAAATTACCTGTGCATATATTTTGTAAATAAAAAGCTATAATAATAATAATAAAAGAAACACTGGCCCCAGAGCAAACTAAAGAAGCTGTCACTCCTTTGCCTCAAGAGCAAACATCAACCTTTTTTTAAAAAATGAGCAAAAAAACTAAAAGAACTCTGACCATAGACAGCTTTTATGGAGAGAGAGAGAGAAGAACAGACCTCAAACCCTGAAATTCCTAAAGGAAAACCAGCTCCAGATGAAGTCCCAAAGGATGATATGAGTTGGTCCCCATTTCACAAGGCTCTCTTGGAAGAATTCCAAAAGGATCTTAAAAGAGGATTAGAAGAAAAATGGGGAAAGGAAATGAGATCTTTGCAAGATGGTATGGAGAAGGAAAACCAAAAACTATCTAAAGAAAACTCCTTACAAAATGTATATGAAAAAGAAACCAATTCACTGAAAAACAGAATTTGTGAAATGAAAAAAAAAAAAAATGAACAAAACAACTCGTTAAAAATTCAATTGGCCAAATACAAAAGGAAGTAAAAAAGATAACTGACTAATTCACTAAAAATTAGAATGTAACAAATGGAAATGAATAATTCAATGAGATATCAAAAATCAGTCAAACAAAACCAAAAGAAAAAAGAAAAAATAGAAGAAAATGTAAAATACCTCATTGGAAAAACAACTGAGCTGGAAAATAGATCTAGGAGAGACAAGCTAAAGATTATTGGAACTTCCTGTAAACCATGATGAAAAAAAGAGCCTAGACATCATCTTTCAGGAAATTGTCAAGAAAAACTGCCCTGATGTTTAGAACCAGAAGGTAAAATAGTCATTGAAAGAATTCACGGAGGGCATCTAGGTGTCACAGTGGATAGAGCATCAGCTCTGAAGTCAGGAGGACCTGAATTCAAACTTGGCCTCAGACACTTAATACTTCCTAGCTGTGTGACCCTAAGCAAGTCACTTAACCTTAACTGCCTCACCAGAAAGAAAGAAAAAAGAAAGAAAGAAAGAAAGAAAGAAAGAAAGAAAGAAAGAAAGAAAGAAAGAAAGATAGAAAGAAAGAAAGAAAGAAAGAAAGAAAAAAGAAAGAAAGGAAGGAAGGAAGGAAGGAAGGAAGGAAGGAAGGAAGGAAGGAAGGAAGGAAGGAAGGATCCATCAAGCACCTCCTGAAAAAGACCCAAAAATGAAAACTCCAAGGAATATTGTAGCTAAATTTCAGAATTATCGGATCAAGGAAAAAACATTGTAGGCAGCCAGAAAGAAACAATTCAAATATCAAGGAGCCACAATCAGGCTTGCTCAAGACCTAGCAGTTTCCATCTTAAAGGATCGAAGGCCTGGAATCTGATATTCTGAAAGGCAAAGGAATTTGGATAGCAGCAAAGAATTATCTATGAGCTAAATTGAGTATTATCTTTCAGGGAAGAAGATGAACATTCAATGATACAGGTGAATTTCATTTATTTCTGATGAAAAGACTAGAGCTTAACAAAATATTTGATCTCCCAATATAGAACTCAAGAGAAGCATAAAAAGGTAAAAAGGAACATTTAACACTTCCTAGCTGTGTGATCCTGGGCAAGTCATCTAACCCTAATTGCTTCAGCAAAAAAAAAAGGTAAAAAGGAAAGAACTCTTGAGAACTACATCTTTGTTATGGGTATACTTAAAGATTACAATTTGACTTTATTGTCATAATATGAAAAAGAAACTGGAGGTAGAAAGGGGATTGTATTGGAAAAAGAGGAAAATGAAGGTAAAATGAGGGAAATTACATGTCATGAAGAGGCAAAGAAGACTATTATAATTGAGGGGAAAGAAAGGAAGGGGAATGAGCATTGTGTGAATCTTACTCTCATCAGATTTCACTCAAAAAGAGAATATCAGACATATTTGTTTTTACAGAGAAACTTCTCCATCTTATAAAAAAGTGAGAGCGGAAAGGGGAAAGGAAAGGAAAATGCTAATAGAAGGGAAAAGAGAAGTAGTAGGGAAAAGGTATAAGAAAGAGGAGGGACTATAAAAGGGGAGGGCTGTTTGAGGGAGGTGGTGGTTAAAAGCAAAATACTGGAGAGGAAGGAAAGGAGAAAAGAAAAGAGAAAAGCATAACTTGGGGTAAATAAGATGGCAGGAAATATAGAATTAGTCATTTTAACTATGAATGTGAATGGGACGAACTCTCCCATAAAAAAGTCTGTGAATTTCCTGAAGGGGATCCAGGCCATCCCCAAAAGATTCAATGGAAGGTGATTTGACCAAGATCTCCAACTGAATAAGACTGCTTAACTTGGGGAGGGCAATACAGACTGGGGGTACAAACACAAAGAAAGGAATAACTCCCTATTTGCAATGACTTTATATTTTATTAAACAAGAAATCACTGTTACCACAATAAGAGTCATGTCTCAAATAGATGTCAGTGTCTAGTTATATCACTAACATTTTAAAGAAAAGGCCAAAATCAAAACCAAATTAGAGGAGTAAAATAAAATGTGAATGAGAAGATATTATGTTCAATTTTGATCCTGGGAAATTTAGTTAAACTCAGTTTTTTCCACCTGTAAAATAATCATAATAATATCCCCTATTTTATAAGGTTGTCACTAGGATCAAATGGTATCACATATGTCAATAACTCTACAGACCTTAAAATGCTGTCAATGCTTTGATAAGTGATATGTTCTCATTATATTGGAAGTTGTCAAGGAGCATCCAAAGAACTACTTACCATAGATTTTATAGAGAGGTTTTATGCTACAAATTAGAATCAAAAAAGGTAACATCTAGAGTGATGTGAATATTCAGACAAGAAAAAATTACTTACACAACCTATTTTTTGCATATACAAATAAGAACAGCACAAGAATAAAGAAATCACAAATATAAAATGTAAAACTTTTTTATAGAGTAGATAGATAGATAATAGATATATAGAGAGAGAGAGAGAGATATGATGATGGCAGTGTTAGAAGATAGGAAAGGATATATTAGAGATTTGTTATGAAGGTAGAATCAAAAGGGCTTATCTAAATTACTACTGATTAGAGAAATGAAATAAAACAACTCTGAGGTACCACTTCACACCTATTAGATTGACTAATGTGACAAAAATGGAAAATGATAAATGATAAATGTTGGAAAGGATGTAAGAAAGTTGAAACACTAATGCATTGCTGATAGAACTGTGAACTAATCCAACCATTCTGAGCAGCAATTTGGAATGATGCCCAAAGAGCTATAAAGCTGGTATATCCTTTGATCCAGCAATATCACTATTAGGTCTGTATTCCAAAAAGATCATAAAAAAGGGGAAAGGACCCACATTGCAGAAATATTTATAGCAGCTCCCTTTGTGGTGGCAAAGAATTGGAAATCAAGAAAATGGCTGAACAAGTTGTGTTATATAAATATAATGGAATACTATTGTTCTACAAGAAATTGATAAGCAGGTGGAATTCAGAAAAACCTGGACTTATATAAATTGATGTTGAGTGAAGCAAGCAGAATTAGGAGGACATTGTACATGGTAACAACAACATTGTGCAATGATAGACTTTGATGGATTTAGGTCTTCTCAGCAATACAATGATCTAAGATAATTCAAAAAAAAGTATGAAAAATGATAGAGTCTGAATGCAGATTGAAACACATGATTTTTGTTTTTCTTTTTTTCTCATAGTTTTTCCATTTTTGTTTTGATTCTTCTTTCACAACATAACTAATGTGGAAATGTATTTAATATAATTGTACAAATATAATAGATTGCCTGCTGCCTTGGAGGAGGGGGAGGGAAGGGAAGAAGAAAGAAAAAAATGGAAATCAACACCTTATAAAAGTAAATCTTGAAACTATCTTTATGTGTAATTAGAAAAAGGGAGGAAAAAAAGAAAACCCAGTCAGACTTTTGTGGAAGACACCTATGAATAGGAGGCAGGACTTGGATGAAAATCCAGAAAATAAGTCTAATAATGGATGGTCAGACAAGTGAGAGGAAAACCAGGAGAGGACTACAAATGAATATGGGGAATGTGATCTATGACAGAGGTGTCAATTGCACAAGCACGTGACCTGAAAGACTCCCCTGCACTTGAACCAGATGGAAATGTAATTGGGAAATGTTTAATAAAATAAATAAAATTAAAATACAATATAACATAACTAATGTTAATGTGTAGTGTGCTATGTCAATATGCTGCTTGTAGAAGTTGTTTCTATTTGTTTCTAAAGTGTCAAAGACTGCAGAGAGATCTAGAAGGATGAGGATTAGAATAAAAATTGTTAGATTTGCCAATTTGAGAAATGATTGATAACTTTGGAGAGAGTAGTTTCATTTAAATAAAAAGGTTGAAAGCCAGATTGCAGAGAATTAAAGAGAGTAAATGGAGAGGATATTTATTATATTAGTCAATACTTTCATTTCTCTTATCTTTCACTTTTCATTTTATGTATTCATACTACAGAAAAACTTGGCACTATCTCTTCTTATTTTTCCTAATATTTTGATGTAATGTTGGCATTAATTATTCTCTGAATATTTTTAATTAAATTATTAACTCATAGGATCCTGAAGTGGTTGTTGTTGTTTTTCATTTGAGTAACAATTTCTGAATTTTTTTAGTGTCTTCTTCTGAGATGGTATCTTAATCCGCTATTTCTTGTTCTGTTAACCTGTGTATTTTACTTTATTTTCAAATATTTATATTTTTTCACTTGTTATTTATTTTGGACTATAATTCGACAAAACTGCTTCTAATAATTTCTTTTATTTTGTCTTCATTTGTTGTGAATTCTCCTTTGCTATTTCTGACATTGAAAATTGGGGTTCTTTTTGCTTAAAAATCAGGTTAGCTAATTGTTTAAATATTTCATTGTCCTTATTGTTTTCAAAAGATTGACTTTTAATTGTATTTGTAAATCATGGGCTTTTTGGTCTTCTGTTTTTCTTTTTTGATTTTCAGGATTTGTATTTATTGTTTAGTTTGGTTTTTATTGTTGTTGTTGCTATTGTTGCTTTTGTTGTTACTCTTCTAATTCTTTTAATTGCATGATCAATTCATTGATATGTTATTTTTCTCTTTGTTTTAAGGATATCGACTTCCCCTGAAAGACTTCTTTGCTTGCATCCCAAAAGATTTATGAAATCATCTTATTATTGTAATTTTTGATGAAATTTCCTATTATTTCTATGCTTTCTTCTTCAATTAACCAATTCTTTGGATTAAATTAATTGGTCTGTGTTTAAATTTGAATTATTTTTCAAAAGTCCTTTACTAGTTTTAATTTAATTTTGTTATGGTGTGTAAAGGATGTTTAATATTTCTGCTTTTCTGCATTTGCCTGTTATTGTCATTACTGTTCAGTCATTCCATTATGTCTAACTTTTTGTGATCCCATGAATCATAGTATGCCAGATCCTTCTATCCTTCTCCCAAAGTCTGTTGAGACTCATATTTATTGCTTCTATTACTCTATATATCCATCTCATCCTCTGCCATTCCCTTCTCCTTTTGCTTTCAATTTTTCCCAACATCAATCTTTGCCACACTCCTGTCTTCTTATGATGTAGCCAAAATATTTAAGCATCTGCTTTAGTATTTGACCTTCCAATAAACAGTCTGAATTAATTCTTTAAATATTAATTGATTTTATTTCCTTGCTCCCTAAGGGACTCTCAAAAGCCTTCTTAAGAACCACAACTCAAAAGCATCAATTCTGCAGCGCTCAGCTTTTCTTAGACTCCTATTCTCATAGCCATACATTATTAGTAGGAAAATCATAGCTTTGACTTTATAGACCTTTGTCAGAAAGGTGATATCTCTGCTTTTTAATATGCTAACCCAGATTTGCCATACCTTTCCTACTCTGGCACAAGCTTATGCATTTGCTTATCAGATTTCTATAATATGTGGGTGATTTTTATAGAGGTGCTATGCACAGCTAAGAAAATAAGTATATATTCTTTTATGTTGCCATTCTGTAATTAGTAGAGATATGTTGTATTTAACTTTTCTGATATTCTATTCAGGTTCTTAACTTCATTCTTATTTCTTAGTTTTGTCTAAGCCCCACTAGGACATGTTGAGGGTACCCAACTATTATAATTTTAATTATGGAAAGTATGTTTCCTAAAAATCAGTCAACTTTTCCTTTTAATGTTTAGATGCTATGTCATTCAAGGTTTATGTATTAAGTCCTGATATTATTTTGTTATTAATTGTGCCTTAAAATATAGTGTAGTTTCTCTTTTTTTATCTTTAGGTCAGGTTTATCTTTATTGTTTCCTTGTCTAAAATCATTATTAGTATCCTTATTCATTTTTTTAGTTCACTTGAAGCATGATATATTCTGATGTAATCACTTATTTTAGTTCTGTGAATTTTTCATATTTTAAAATATATTTCTTGTAAACAAAATATTGTTGAATTCTACTGTGTTTTTAAATCCATTTTGCTATTCCATTTTATCCTATTCATAGTCATGATTTTATATTTCCCTCCATAATATTCCCTTATCAACTCCCTCCCCCCCCTGCTTTTTTGGTCTTATGATCCTGCTTCACAAGAATAGGAATGTGATCAACATCAGTGATCTGAAAATAACATAATTTGTTTCCATTGCGTTTACCTTCTTCCCTTCCCCTCATCTAGATCCCAATCAGTGGTTTACTTTCTATTTTAATTTCCAATTTGTGACGCATTCTCTAAGGTAGAAGTTTGCTTTGTGATTATTACCTTCCTCCATCTTAAATTTCTCCCTTTCCTTTTGGAGTTTAATATCTTACAATATTTATGTATAGTGTTCAACCCTCCTGTTAATCTATTCAGATAAACCTTTGATTCCTTACCCATATGTACAAAAATGTTTGTAGTAGCTCTTTTTGGTAGTGGCATGGAATTGGAAATTGAACAAATGACCGTCATTTGGGGAATGGTTGAATAAGTTATGGTATATGAATGTAATGGAATATTATTGTTCTATAAGAAATGATGAGCAGCAAAAAGTTATCAAACTGTGCATACCCTTTGATCCAGCAGTGTTTCTACTGAGCTTATACCCCAAAGAGATACTAAAGAAAGGAAAGGGACCTGTATGTGCCAAAATGTTTGTGGCAGCCCTGTTTGTAGTGGCTAGAAGCTGGAAAATGAATGGATGCCCATCAATTGGAGAATGGTTGAGTAAATTGTAGTATGTGAATGTTATGGAATATTATTGTTCTGTAAGGAATGACCAGCAGGATGAATACAGAGAGGACTGGCGAGACTTACATGAATTGATGCTGAGTGAAATGAGCAGGACCAGGAGATCATCATATACCTCAACAACGATACTGTTTGAGGATGTATTCTGATGGAAGTGGATCTCTTCGATAAAGAGAGCCTTAATTGATCAAAGATGGACAGAAGCAGCTACACCCAGAGAAAGAACACTGGGAAATGAATATAAAGTGCTTGCATTTTTGTTTTTCTTCCCGGGTTATTTATACCTTCTGAATTCAATTCTCCCTGTGCAACAAGAAAATTGTTCGGTTCTGCACACATATATTGTATCCAGGATATACTGCAACCTGTTCAACATGTAAAGGACTGCTTGCCATCTGGGGGAAGGGGTGGAGGGAGGGAGGGGAAAAATCGGAACAGAAATGAATGCAAGGGATAATGCTGTAAAAAATTACCCTGGAATGTGTTCTATCAATAAAAAGATATTAAAAAAAAAAAGAAAGAAAGAAATGATGAGCAGGCTGATTTCAAAAAAGTCTGAAAAGACTTACATGGACTTATGCAGAGGGAAGTGAGTAGAATCAGAACACTGTACACAGTAACAGCAAGATTATATGATGATCAACGATAATAGACTTAGTTCTTCTCAGCAATGCAGCGATCCAAGACAATTCCAATAGACTTGGAATGAAAAATGCCACTTACATGCAGAGAGAGAACTCTATGTGGATCAAAGCAGCGTATTTTCACTATTTTTTTGTTTATTTGTTTTTTCTTCCTCCTGTTTTTACCCCCTTTGGTCTGATTTTTCCTGTACAACATAACAAATATGGAAATATATTTTAAAATGATTGTTCATGTTTAACCTAAAGAAAAAAGAGATTAGGTCCTGGTTAATTACTCCTTCAATCTTTTCCTTATACATATTCTTCTTTTCATGGACCCTAATTATTACATATAGTATGTTCTACTCTTTTCTTTTTCATCCACCTCCCCCCCAGTTTATTCCTTTTTATCCCTTTTCAAGACTATGAAAACAAAAGAAAACTATCAGTAGATCTCTGCTGGTCTTTTCTTCTTTGATCCTTGAATATTAGGATTTTGAACTGACTTTTGCCTTTTTTCTTCCAATTGGATTATAAATATGTCATTATCATTTAATCCCTTCCAATTCTTCAAATGTCATTATCTTTCTTGAGGAAGCTTGAGGCACTGAAGGACAGAAAGATGAGTTTTAATATGGCCTCAGACACTTACTAGTTGTGTGAACTCAGGCATATTATTTAACTCTCCTTGACTCAGTTTCTTCATATGTACAATGAGTACTAGAAGGAAATGGAAAACCATTCTAGTCATGAAGAGTCAGCTATGACTGAAACTGAACAATAACAGATATACCTTTTTAAATTTTTCTTGATTTCTATATTTACAATTCGAAGTTTTTATAATTCCTCCTGACCCACTCTTTCTGGTCTGTTGTATTTCTTTTTTTTTTTTAATTTTAATTTTAATTTTTTTTTTTTTTGGTCTGTTGTATTTCAAACTTAGCTGCATTACCAGCTCCCTTCTCCTCCCCCCAGACCCCAAGCATGAGGCCACCTTGTGGCCTTCTTGATATATGTTCCTCAAATGTAAAGACAATCTCGTTTTTTCCTAGGTTTTGTTTTTGTGTTTGCTTTTCCTCCTTAGAAATTAGCGAAATGCTGAGCACACATAATACAAATGTAAAATGCTTTATTCTTTCTATCTATCTGTATGTCTGCCTATTCAGCTATGATCTTTTCCTCACAAATTCTAGAAAGTTCTCTATTCTAATAAAGACCCTTTGATTTTTTCCTTCTATAAAATTATACTCAGTCTTACAAAGTAAATTATTCTTGCTTGTATGATTTTATGCTTTGCTTTGTGAAATCGTGTATTCTAAAACTTTCTCTCCTCTAAGATGATTGTTGACAAATCTTGTATGAATATGACTGGTTCTTTGGTATTTAATTCTTTCTGGCTGTCTCTTTTGCTCGGACCTACAAATTCTAGATTTTGGTTATGACATTACTAGAAGTTTTCATATGGAGGTTTCTTTCAAGAGGTGACTATGGATTTTGTTAAATTTTGCTTTCTGGTTCTAGCAAATCTGTGCAGCTTTCACTTCTGATTTCTTGAAATACAGTCTGTTTATTTTCTCCTTGGTCTATTTTTCAGGTAAGTTGTTCTTAATAATAGATACCTTACATTTTCAGTTGGTCCTCCCCCCACCCCCAAGCCCTGATGTTTTGATTTGTTTTTAATGTTTCTTATTGTATTATAGACACCGAGTTTCTTTTTACTATTCTAATTTTCTAGAAGTTTCCTACTTAAATAAGATTTTACATCTTCTGTATAATTTTTACACATTTTTTATCTCTTGCTTCATTTCTTTCAGGTACTCCTTGCAGCCCAGCCATTTAATTTTTCCTAAGACTCAAAATTTGTGGGTAACTTTCTTCTAGGTTAACTTATAGGTATCTCTTTATCCATAATATTTCCTCACAAATATTTGGTTATAGTTTTTTTTCTATTTATTAATATCTCCAACCCTAATTTCTGGATTGGGATTTTATACCTTGGCCAGGCTCTTCCCTTCCCCTTTCCTCCCAGATGGAGCAGTCAGACTGATGCTAAGTTTCTGTGTCTTCTGTCAGGCTTTCTGATCAACTATTTCTGATTAGGGAACTACTCTAAGCTTCCATCCCTCTAAAGCTTCCACAGTTTAGGCAATGCTCCTGGCTTTTGTTCCACCCTACCCATAGGCTTTTCCAGTTTCAGTGATGCTTTGGGCTTCTATCCCATCAAACTTCAGTCCATGCTGGCTTTCTTCACGGGACACTTTCTATCTTGTCTTTTTTTGTTTGTTTGTTTGTTTGTTTATTTATTTTTTGGGGGGATGAGGCAATTAGGATTGTGTCTTTGTTCAGAGTCACACAGCTCATAAGTGTCAAGTATCTGAGGTTACCTTTGAAAAAGAAAGGGCAAGAAAGAAAACATGGTAAATGCAAAGGCAAAGAAGTTATAAAATATCACTTACAAATGAAAAATTTTGAGTTGGACACTATTCCATCACTATAGTGACAAAAAAGCATTTTGGCCTTGGACATCTGGTTTAGGATCCCTGAATTGATATTAAGTAGTTATGTGATTCTAGGCAATCCATGTAATCTCTTTGTTTCAATTTCCTCTTTATAAAATAAATTAAAATACTCATATTACCTTATAGGTCATTTGGGAAAGAGTTTTATAAACTTTTATCTGCTATAGAAATGTGAGTTGTTATTATTATTAGCATATTTACCCAAAGTAATATAAGCCATTTGTAGTCTTTCTACCCTTACTCTTCTTCCAGGGAAAGTAGATTTGGGAATGTTTCCAAATCTTTAGAATGAGGTATTAGAACTTGGTGTCCTCAAAGGCCACTACCAGCTTTAAATTCATACCTAGTACTTCCTCCCCCCTCCAAAAAAAATAAAGCTAGGATTTAGTCTGCTTATCTGCAAAATGAGAAAATTAAACTAGATGAATTCTAATATCACTTCCAAGATCTAGTTAATCTATGATACAGGTAAATTTGTTTAGTTGGAAGGCTCCACTCCTCTGTAAAGTCTTAACTGAATTTCCTACCTAAAAAGGACTTCTGTATTTTTAAAATCTCATAAAACTTTGTTCTCCGGGTGCATTTAGCTTCATCTGACTTATATTATGATTATTCATGTACTTGTCTTACTATATCACCCTTCCCCTCCCTCCATTATATGGAAAACTTATTTTTGTCTGTGTCTCAATGTCTACCCTGGTGTTTTCTACTCAACAGTAGATATTTAATAAATGCCTGTGAAATGAATGGAGAGGCTACTATTTATTAGTTTTATAATCTTGGCAAGTCATATCACCTTATTGTGCCCAACTTTCCTCACCTATCAAATAGTAATTTAGTTGTCAAGTTCTGTCCAAACTCATAAAGCACTTTCTTTACCAGAAATCTCTAAGATAAATAGGGCAAATATTATTTTTTTAATTTTACAGATGAGCAAAATGAGGCTCAGAGGAATGTGATTTGCTTAAGACAAGATCTGGACCCAAGATTTGAACTCACGTTTTCTGATTGCAAGACTGATAACTCTCCATTGGATTTAGTGTCTTCCAAAGTCCTCCCTCTTCTATAAATGAGTCCGTGGGGGATGTCATTGAGGGGAAATAAATTGGTGAAGCTATAGATTCAGACAACTGATAGGATGGATGTGAGGCCATCAGGATTCACTGCATTTATTAATTGGAGTGGGGCAATGATGGGACTTAACCCCTCCCCACCCTGAGAAAAGGATTATTGCTCCGTAGCCTGGGGGGAAGGGCTATTCTTGACCTCTCGAGCGCATCGAGATAGACGTGTATGTCCTGCTTATCCCCATCCTGACAATAACCCTGACCTCTTAACAAAAGCCAAGGGGATGCCTGTCTCCGGAAGTCCTGACATCCTGCATTCTGCTGAACCCACAACGTGTCAAGTCTCCCGTCCCAAGCAAGCACATAGGCGGGGGCTGAGTTACCGGCCCCACAGCTGAAAATAGCCCTCCCCTCCGAGAAGGCTGCATGGGCTACGTGTCCACAGGGAGGGGAGGTGGGAGGGAACGGGAGCTAAAAAGACCCAGAATGCAGAGATAAAGGGCTTGGGCGGCCACAAATCCGGATGTGTCGGCAGGCTCCGGAGTCCCAAACACGGTGGGCTGGTTTGTGTTATTGGCTTCATGGAGGTGAGTGGGAACCAGGATGTTTTCTGTACAATGTGGGCTGCGTGACAAGCCCGTCATCCCGAAAGGGAAGGGCCAGGGATGCTCCAGACAATGCCCGAGCTCCAAACCCAGCTGTGTGCTCCCCAAGCATTTCGTTCCTGGAATCCCAGAACTCTTGGCAGCTTTGCCTTTTCATCATACATCGGAAAGCCTGAAACGGCAAGTTTTACCCAGAAATCTGGGAAAATTATAGAATCCCAGAACTCTGGTGTCCAGGGGTCACTCTCTCTCTCTCTCTCTCACACACACACCTGTTAAATATATTACTTCCCCCATCTCAATCCAGTGAATGTTAATCAATTAATTTCCAGGGGTAGGTAGTACCAAACTAAGAGAATGTTGTCCAACTGTACCTTCTATCCATTAATCAACCAGTAAGGGTTTATTTTGTTGTTTATTTTTCAGTAGTGTCCAATTCTTGTTGACCCCTTTTGAGGTTTTCTTGGCAGGGATAATGGAGTATTTTTCCACTTCTTTCTCTAGCTCATTTTATAGATAAGGAAACTGAGGCAAACGACTTACCTAAAGTCACATAGTTAATGCCTGAGGTATGGTTTGAACTCAGGCCTCCCTGACTCCAGGTTGAGCTTTCAATCCAAGGAGACACCTAGCTGCTTAAGTATTTATCAAGTCCCTTCCCCCTCCCTTTTTCCTTTTTGATCTGTTTTTTCTTGTGCAGCATAATAATCGTATAAATATGTACACATATATTGGATTTAATTATATTTAGATAGATAGATATGTTTATTTATTTATTTGTTTTTGCTGAGGCAGTTGGGGCTCACACAGCTAGTTAAGTGTCTGAGACAGATTTGAACTCAGATCCTTCTGACTAAACGACTAAAGTCATAGAATTGGATATAGCTAAACAATAAAAACTTCCTCAAATTGCAAAGACTGTGTTTGCATTTCTCCATCACATTCTACTTTATATCCTAGTTACTTTTATATCCACCTTCTCATTAGAGTGTAAGAATATTGAAGGAAAGAGACTATATCATCTTTCAGTTTTGAATCTCTAACACTCAGTCCAGTACTTTAATTAAAGTGGGTGCTTAGTGTTTGTTGAATTCAATTATATAGAATGAAACATAGGCATTTTTATAACTGAAGTGCTTGTCCCATATAAAACTTGGTCTTAAGCAAATCACTTAGATATGTTGTCTCACTGGTAAATAAGAATAATAATTCCTTTCTTCCTTATTGAACAAGGCCTATTGTGAAAACACTGATACATTTGGGAGCAATCAGGCCTTAATTGAAAGCTTCCCAATCAGTTCACACTTTTTCCCAATTGCCAGTGACATATAAAGTCACAAGATGCAAATACTTACCCTACCCTACCATGGGTTGGGTATAAGTTGGCATTGTGAGCATTATTACCCCCATTCTATAGATGAAGAAAATACTAGTAAGTGAACAAAGCTGGAATGCTAACTCAATTCTCCACTACAAATATATACACTTCAACATAATTTCTACAAGAGTGGAATTATTAACATGATCCTTGTTCCGGAGCCCTTGTATCATGAAGGGTCTGAGTCCACTTTGGGGGAAGTTTTTTAACTTCTCTGAACATATAGTTCCACTCCAAGAAACTTAGGGAAATAAGCTACATATAATGCCAAGAATGATAGCCCGATTACATGGTCATAATTCAAACTATCACAAAAGTTTTATTAAAAGCAGAAAAAAAAATCTTGAATGGGCAATAATCATTAGTTCTAGAGATATATGAAAACTTCCAGAGCTACATATAATGCTCTAAGTATTTAGCCTTCTCTCTCATAAATCCATTTTTACACCCTATTCTTGTATATAAAAGAAAAGGGGGACGTGGTGTTTCATCTTTTTTTCCTCTTCCTCTTCTTTCTCCTTCTCCTTCTCCTCTCCCTTTTCATCCCTCTTCTCCTTTTCCTCCTTCTCCTTCCCTTCCTTCCTCCCGCTTCTTTCTCCCCATCCCCTCCCTTTTCCCTCCTCCATTTTCCTCCCCTTCTCCTTCATTTTTCCCCTCTCTTTTTTTCTCCACCTCCTCCTCCTTCTTCTTCCTCTTTTTCTTCTTCTTTCTTCCTCCTCTTCCTCCTCTTCCTTTTCTTCCTCCTCTTCATGATTTTTCACCATTCAAGTAATTTATCAGTCAAGGAAGAAAATATTCTCCACACTTACCCCTCCCAATCCCTTTTATTCGCTGTCATCTTCCATTAATAGACAATAATAGCTAGCAATTATATGGGTACTTTGAGATATACAACATGCTTTACAAATATTATCATATCTGATTCTTACAGCCCTCCAAAGTAAGTGCTATAATTAGTCTCATTTTACAGATGACGAAACTTGAGGAAGCTACAGGATAAGTAACTTGAGTTATCTGAGATCATATTTAAACTCAGGTCTTCCTGATTCCAGGTCCAGCATTCTATCAATTATGCTATTTAGCTGCCTAAAATTACATTGTCAATTGATCAACATTTATTAAACACTTGCTATGCTAAGTACTGGGGATACAAATTAAAAAAAAAAAGACATTGCTTTCTAGGAGTTTACAATCTAATAGAAGATAAAACTCAAAAGGAATATAAAGCCTTTTGAGGGCAGGAGCTAATTTTTTTTTGTTTGTACAAGACAGTTCTTGGTTTACATAAATTTGCATTATGCAAATTTGACTGCCCGGTGAACAGCTTGTTCAACCAGAGCTGTTGCCTCACTTTACTTCAACTCTTTCTTGAAGTTCTGCTCAAAAAAAAACTATTTATTCCCAAAACAACACATTATATTTTGGATGCCTTCAATTGTTAGAAATTTTTCCATTAAGCCAAAATCATATCATAACCCTTATTCCAGAGACAGGGAGGGAGCCCTTTTTGCAACTTCTACCCATTGTTATCAAGACTCAGGTTAGTCCTGACCTAAAGAGTCAAGCACAAAAAGTACTAAAATTTTTCAGATGATAATTATCAATTGCCCTGTAATTTTTTCCTTCTAACTAAACATCCTCAAGTCTTTAAAACTATCTTCTCACAGAATGATTTCAAGGTCATTCACCATTTTGATCATCTGCTTTTAAATTTTTTCCAACTTATCAAAATACTTTCTAAAATATGCTATACTAAGATAAATACAAATCCCAGCTGTGGTCTCATCTCTCTCACCTGTCATATCATGCAGGTACTTCATATTGAATTCAGAGTTTGCCAGAAGCCACAGATCAGATCAACTGTTAGCCACACTTGCACCATCTTGCACTCATAATGCTGATTTTTTTAAAAACCTACTTGTAAATTTTTTAGTCTTTTTATTTAAAAAGGTTGTGTGAGATGGGAGAGGCACTGCAGAAATAGAGAAAGTATATCTTGTCTATGTTCTATAATCTCATGATCTATGATTGCAAAAATACAATTCAAAATACTACACAAGAAAATTTTATTAAAAGAAAGGGGAAAATCTTGACTGGGAAACCATTGGTTCCAAAGATATATGCAAAATCCAGTTACATATGGTTCTACTAGTATTAACACTTCTCAAAAGAAAAGGCAAGTGAACAGCATTTTCAAATTATAGATCAGTGAACTTTATTTCAATTCCTGGAAAAGTTCTAGAATAGATCACAAAAACAATGATTAGAGAACATTTAGAAAAGAGGGCATTGATTACAAAAAGCCTGTAGGGCTCCATCAAGATGAGGTCATTCTAAATTAGTTTTATTTATTTTTCTGCGAATAAACTGGTAGATCAACTTTATCTCCTCTTAATCTCCCTGTGGAAAAGATGGAGAGAAATGGGCAAGATGATAGCATTAGATGGATTCATAACTGGTTTAACGTCCAGATTCAGGGAATGATGGTTTAATATTAATTAGATAGGTCTCCAGTGGAGTGTCCCCAGGGATCTGTGTTTGGCTCTGTGCTATTTAACTTTTCATCAATGTAAGTGGGGAAGGGAGCTTGGAAAGGTATGTTAGGAAAGGAGTGCCCTTTCCTCCACTAACCCTTCCAATAGTTGAATGGCCTCTCACCACTGGACCCTTACTGTGCAGTCTTCCCATCACATCAATAACTTGAATAAAGGTTAAGATAGCTTCCTCATCAAATTTACAGAATAGACAAAACTAGAAGAGATAATTAACATGTTAGATAGAGTTAAAATCCAAAAATAACTTCCCAGGTTGGATCACGACACTGCACCTAGTAAGATGAAATTTAATAAGGATGAATGTAAACTCAAAAGCATTTGAACAAATGCTTTTTTTTTTTAAACAAAATTACTTTCACAAGTACAGCATGGGGGCCTGAGAATTTTGCTACCCCAATAGGGGTCATCACCTATTTACCTGATAGCCAAAAAAACTAATGTGATTTTGGTTTGCTTTAAGAGAAGCATAACTTCCAAGAAGAAAGAGTTAATAGTCTGACAATCATTTGCTTTATGCCTAGTGGATCTCCAACCCCTGATTACCATGAGCACCTTAATAAAGTTCTAAAAAAAAATAATAAAATGTGAAGGAATAATGATAAAGGAAACCAGAAAAATAAAAGAAAAATAAGAAGAGAATTGGCTATAATTGCCTTGATCCAAGTCAAGATTGTGTAGGAAGACTGACAGAAAGCTGCAGAATCTTTGAGCAGCAAGTCAAAGTAGAAGCCATAGCAGAAGATAGGGCCAGGCAAACACCCAGGCAACATGGTACCTAGGAGTTCACCTAACAATCCCTCAATCATAGAAATACATGGAGCCAGACTACTATCTGATCAACTAAATATATAAACAATTCACATCCAGGCCAGAGCAGGAACCATAGTAAGAGATCCCTGTCTCTTACTTCCTGCTCTAACCTGGGATAGGAGGTCATCTGAGAACAACCACCTTGCTTGCTAAACCAGTCCCACAGATGACATGGACCTGAAGCCTGTCAGGTAAGAGATAAACCCAACTCTGAGTTTGAGATTCTTCAAGAAAAAAGGAAGTAAGAAGGAACCAAATTGAAAATCTAAATCACACCATTAAGACGATTAGTCAAAACCCAGCAATTTCTGCAAAGGTGGAATCTTATTGGCTAAGAATTGGGAATGGGTGAGTTAACCTCCTCCCATTTCCACCATAACATCTATAAAAGGAGCTGAAGAAGGAAATGACACTCTAATATGAAGACAAGAAAATTCCAAAGAGTTAGACATAACTTAACATGTTAATAACTGAACAATAAAAACTTGAGTCTCACTGAAAAGAATGTCCTAGCTAGCTTGTTAAAGATTAAAGAGGTACAAGCTGTGATATTAAATTAAATGAGAGCTTTGGAGGAATGAATTTGAAAGAGAAGTAAGAGCTTAGAACAGAAAGTGTTAAAATAAATTTAGGAAATAGATGCTTAAAAATTAAATTGGTCTCAACAGAGAGCAATGACTTTATAAAACAATAAAAAAAAATTAAAACAAAATCAAAAGATTAAAAAAGAAGAAAATATAAGCTATGTAACATCAAATACAACTCTTCTGATAAAGTTAGCTAGCTTCATTTAAAAACACCAAATTGTAAGAATCAAAGATTTTTTTAAAATCATTAAATTAAAAATGAAATCAACTATCATAAACTGCCTATTTTTTATGCCAAAAATGGATTAAATGGATGAATTACAAAAATATAATACACTTAGGTTAAAAGAATTTGATAATTTAAGTGACTCAATTTCAGAAAAAGAAATTGAATAAGGCTTTAATGAACTCCAAAGAAATAACTCATAGGCCTAGATGGATTGATATGTGAATTCTATGAAGTAGTCAATGAAGAATTAATTTCAATATTCAATATCCAAAACTAGGTGGACACAAAACAGAAATGAAAACTAATATTTCCAATGAATGCTGAAGCAAAAAAATAAAATATTAGCAGATTAAAACTATATATTAAAATAATAACATGATTATATTAGATTTATACCTGAAATTATTACATCATTAGTTTCTGCAAAAGCTTTTGACAAAATTCAACACCCTTTCTATTAAAAACATGAAAAAACACAGGAACAAGGTAAACCTTTCCTTCCTATGGCAAGTACAATCTATCTAAAATTAAGAACCAATACTTAATGGAGAAAGACTTGTGTCTTTTCCAGTAAAATCAAAAATAATGCAAGGATGTCCTTTATCATCACTATTATCTGATAAATTTCTACAAATGCTAGCTAAAACATTTATAAGATAAAAAATAGAGTGAATAAACATAAAGAGGAAACAAAACAATTACTTTTAGTAGATGATATGATAATTAATTTAGAAAACTCTTCAACTAAAAACTAATTGAAACAATATCAGCAAAATGTTATCTTAAAATGTTATATAAAAATGTTAAAAAACAAAAAAATGGAAAAAATTTAAAAATTGAAATAATGTCAGCAAAACAATGTTATGTAAAAAAATTAAATATGTAAAATAATGTTATGTAAACTTGAAAATAATTGTACAATGTAGCTTCAGAATCAGTAGACTCCTATCAAGACACACACAGGAACTATGACAAATTACAAATCTCTTTAATCAGAAAGAGAGATCTATATATTTGGAAAATAATTTCTCACAGGAAGGCTGAGCCAACATATAATTAGAATGACTACACCATCTAAGTAAATTTATTTATTCAGCGCCATATCAACTAAGTATTAAAGAATTAGTTTATAGAGGCAGAAAAAAATCAATTCATCTGGAATACTAAAAGGGCAAAAAGGGAAATGATGGGGGAAATTGTGGAAAATAAAATAGTCAAATAGTAGCAGGTATTAAAGCCAGTCATCATGAAAACAACTTATTATTGGTTAAAAAATAAAAAGGTTGATTACTGGAACATTACTAGAACTTAAAAGTAATATATGGAAGGAAATTAATATAGTAATAAGCTGTTTAATAAACCCCAGACTTTGGTTACTAAAGTAAGGAAACACTCTGACAAAGACTTCTGGGGAAAATTGGAAAGCAGTCTGGCAGAAATGTGACTTAGACCAGTACCTTACATCATATGTCAAGATAAGCTCCAAAGAGGTACAAGGCTTTGATATAAAAGGGAATGTCATAAATAAATTAGAAAAGCAAGAAAAAAATTATCTTTCATAGCTCTGGAGAGAATAAGGATTTATGACCAAATACAAGATAACCAAAGATAAAATGGATGATAATTTTGATTACATTAAGTTAAAAAGTGTTTACATAAGCAAAAATAATGCAGTTAAAATTAGAAATTAAGTGGGGAAAAAATCCTCAAAGCAAATTTTCCTGATAAAGATTTTATAACTAAGATATGTAATCATGTAATCTGAATCAAATTTATAAGAATAAGATCCATTCTCCAATAAATAACTGGTCAAAGAATAGGCAACTTGCAAAGAAAGAGATACAATTTATCAACATCAAATGAAAAAAATGTATCTCTTAAAAATTAGAGAAATATAAATTAAACTCTAAAGTTTCATCTCACACTCATTGGATTGATGATGAAAAAAAGGAGTTGCTATATAGAACATATTGATCCAATATTGTCAGAACTATGAATTGATCTTAGTCATACTAGAAAGCAATTTGGAGCTACTCTCCCAAAGTTACTAAACTGTGTCCATACCCTTTGACTTGGTGATTGCAACCACTAGTCTTACAACCTAAAGAGATCAAAAGAAAGAGGTCTTTTTCCTCTTTCTTTTGTAAATATTTCTATATTCTTACAAACGGGCAGGCAACCACACATACACACATACACACACGTTTTTTGATTGTGGCAAAAATCTAGAAGAGGGAGTGCTCATCACTTTAGGAATAGCTGAATAAGTGGTATATGAATGTAACAGAATTTTATTGCAGCATAAAAACATGATGAAAGTTCCGAGAAATGCAAAATGAAAAGAGCAGAATAATTTACACCACAATGATAATTTAACTTAAAACAGCTTTGAAAGATTTAAGAACTCTGGTTAATGCAATAAATAATTAGGACCATAGAAGCATGACACCCATCTCCCAGTAAAGAGATGACTGATTCATGGTGCAGAAGGAGATGTACATTTTTGGACCCAACTCTTGAGAATGTATTTTGTTTGGCTAAGCAAATTTGTTAGATTTTGTTTTTCTTTATATTTGGTGGGAGTGGGAGTGAGAAGAGTTGGCACTAAATTGTCTTCCAAAAAAAGAAAAAACAAAACACGTAGCATTTCATCCGGAGCCACTTCCCCATTGGCAAGCTAAGTCTCCCTTCCACCTCCCTGAAGGTGGCTACTATTCCTATCCAGAGTTCTTGAGGAGCTGGGGTTTCTAGCACTATTGTCTATAAGCTCCATAAGCCCCTACCAGTATGTTTCCCTTTCATTATTAGCCAGTAGATTCAATTAACTTTTCACAAAAATATTTATTAAGAACAGTTAATTTGAAACATTTCCTGGGGAAGTAAAGGAGGGAGAAGAGAGTGGGGATGGTAAAAGCATGGGACATACTCTCCAACAAGTGTACACATAGTTCAACAGCCTAAACACAAAGCACAAAGCACACGAGCTACATGTGTAAGGAACATGGATGGCAAAGAATTGCCTTGAAGATCATGACACTGGGAGTTCTTTTTTCTTTGTAGAGTCCTCATGATGTTCACTTTAAGAGGGTAGTTTTGCTATCCTCTAAATATCAGTATTCCTATAAAGTCAGTAGCTGACATGTCTTTCTGTCACCACACCCCCTAAAGATGTTTTTCTTCAATATCTACTTAGACCTTGCTACAGACTAAGAGTGGACATTGTTACTAACAATGATAGGAACTAAAAATTTTACAATTTTTTGAGGCCATCACCTGGTCAAGTAGTGGTTGGGGAGGAGGGGAAAAGAAGAAAAAAGAGAAAGCTTTTTCCCCCTCTGTACCTACCCCCACTCATCTCTCAAGACACTTCCTTTTTAGGAATCTTTCAACAATGGTTCAAAATCCTCTTGACCCACTCTTATTTTAAAAAAAAATCCAAAAATATGTTAGGGGTTTTTTGGGGGGCCAATCACAATATTTTCTGTGTGATAACATTTATCTTTATTCAACAATGAAAACAATTTCCTTCAAATTGATGGTAGTCTTGTTTGTACCTGATTTACACTTTTAATTGATTGATTTAATCAAGCTCATGGAGGAAGTAAAGTACAGATTGTGCTAAAGATAAACTACATCATCAAGAATTTAAAACATCCAAGGCAATCCCAAAAAACTTTGGATAGAAAATACCATCTGCATCCAGAAAAAGAACTATGGAGAGTGAATATAAATCAACATATGCTATGTTCATTTTTTTCTGGTCGGTGGTTTTTTTTTTCTTTCCCATAGTTTTTCTGTTTTGTTCTGATTTTTCTTTCTCAATATGAATCATAAAGAAATGTGTATTTTAAAAAGTAAAACAAAAACAAAGTATTTAAAACACATTGAAAAGTTAAAAGTTCTATATAAACATAAGGAATAATTGATATTACTTTAATATTTTATACTGAAGATGGAATTGATCTCTATTGTAAGCCAGGTCTGGTTCAGGGTGAACATCATTCTTTCCTCTTATTAAATATTGGATCAAACTTATTGTCCATTTAGGATTTCTGTCAGGGTATATAGTCAAAGAGATCCTCTACAGATTGCTCATGCTGCATATCATAGTCGGAACAATAGACATTATTCATTAATCTAGTTTTTCCACTAAAGATAGTTAGACCACATTCTTTGGAGTAGTTTTCTATCAATATTCTTGAAGTTGAAGCAATCATCACAATATCAACTACAAACAAGAAACATTTAGAGGACTTTACTACTTAGAGGGAATTCCTCTTCACTTGGGATTTTGTGATGGATCTTCTCTGTGACAGTGGTGAACACTCCAGGTAAAACTACCTCTCCCTCCTCACCTTTCCTCCCATCGGAACTTAAACAAGGAGAAACCACATACACAGGATGGTGTAGATTAGGGAGAGGAATATTGGTATGAAAAATTGCAGGATGGTAAGTAGGGCCATGGGAAAGCAGGCACATCATTGAAGAACAATGGAAGAGTTAATTTGATCAAGGCTAAAGAACTTTGGGGAAAGGGTGAGAGCAAGGATAGGGAAGGAAAAGCAAGCTATAGAGGAGTTGACTAGAGACTACAAAGTGGAATGAAACATGACTAGAATTTTCTCTAGAGAGAGTCCCAAGAGAGGCAGTTACCATAAGGAGAATCTGATCCCAGGATCTAAATTATTTCAGGGTATGATTACACTATGTGTGTAACTATGGGGCTAGTAAAGTAGATGGTGAGAAAGCTATGGAAGAGATGGCCATAGGTGCCAAACCTTTTGTTCCAATTTTTCCCCTCTTTCCTCCCACCCCCTTTCCCAGATGGCAGGTTGACTAAGACATGTTAAATATGTTAAAGTATAAATTAGATATAATATAAGTATACATGTCCAAATAGTTATTTTGTTGTACAAAAAGAATCAGACTCTGAAATAGTATACTTTTAGCCTGTGAAGGAAATCAGAAATGCAGGCAGATAAAAATAGAGGGATTGGGAATTCTATGTAATGGTTCATAGTCATTTCCCAGAGTTCTTTCCCTGGGTGTAGCTGGTTCAATTCATTACTGCTCTATTGGAGCTGATTTGTTTCATCTCATTGCTGAAGATGGCCACGCCCATCAGAATTGATCATCATACAGTATTGTTGTTGAAGTATATAATGATCTCTTGGTCCTGCTCATTTCATTCAGCATCAGTTCATGTAAGTCTCTCCAGGCCTTTCTGAAATCATCCTGATGGTCATTTCAGGTAACTATTCACTATTTGACAAAAACTTCTGGGAAAACTGGAAATCAGTCTGACAGAAATTAGATTGTAACTAGACATACATCACAAACAAATGAGAAGCACAGAAGAAATGACTGTTCACAATTATGGATGAGGGAAGAATTTCAAGGAATAGAGAGGATCATAAATGATAAAAGGGACAATTTCATTGGTTACATAAAAGTAAAAAATTTTGTTTAAACAAAACTTATGCAGCTAAAATTTGGAGGGAAATAGGTAATTAGGGAAAATCTTTGTGTCAACATAAACATCTAATTTCCAAGATACATAAAGAACTAATTCAAAATTATAAGAATAAGAACCATTCCCAAACTGATAAATGTTCAAAGGACAAGTAAGTAATCGTAGTTTTCAAAGAAAAAAAAACAACCTCATTATCTATAGCCATGAAAAAATGTTCCAAATAATTAATAATTTGAAAAACATACATTAAAGTAACTCTGAGGGTCTTTCTTTCATTCACCAGATTGATAAAGATGACAAAAAATGAGAATGGAAACAGAACTGTGAACTGATCTACCCTGGAAAGTAATTTGAAATTATGCCCCCAAAGTTATTAAAATGTGTACATTCTTTGACACAGCAATACCATCATCAAGCCTGTCAAAGAAGGAAGAAAAAGATTTGTGTATACAAGAATATAGCAATCCTTTTTATAGTTGCAAGGAATTGAAAACAAAAGGAATGCCCATCAGTTGGAGAATGGCTGAAGAAATTATACTATGTAAATAAATACTTCTGTGCTGTTAGAATTGATCGAAAGGACAGTTTTTGAGAAAACTGGCAAGATGGATGAACTGAAGTACAGTGATATGAGCAGAACAAGGAAATCCGTTTATAAAATAACAACATTGTAAAGACAAACAACTTTGAAAGGCTTAAGAATTCTGATCAATATGTAATGATCCACCAGAATCTCAAAGAAAATTTCTGTCAATGGAAGTGAAGGTGGAGGAAGAGAAAATAAATATCTAGTAATTGAAAAGTATAAAATTGAAAAAAAAAATTTAAAAGAAGGTATTGAACAAGATGATATTTAATATTCTTTCTTTTTTTTGGCTGAGGCAATTGGGGTTAAGTGTCTTGCCCAGGGTCACACAGCTAGGACATGTTAAGTGTCTAGGCCAAATTTGAATTCAGGTCCTCCTGACTTCAGGGCTGGTGCTCTATCCACTGCACCACCTAGCTCAGTACTTTCAAGCTCAAATCTAATATCCTGTGATCCACACTTGGGGATTCACAAATCATAATTGTTGATTCATTTGCCCACACAACAAAGTCCTGCCAGATTGTATCAGGAAAAAAAATATATGCCATTAGAATAAAAAAGATCTTTGTTCAAAATAGGATAGCTAAATTACTCAAACAAATAGCAGCATCCTCAGCACCCAGGAAATATTCTCCTGTGGCTGAAAATTCTAGAAACTTGAATACTAGAAGATCCAGAAAGAAAACACCAGCATTCACATCTCTGCATGCACCTACTATGTGCAGTGTACTTTTGGCAGTTTACTAACTAGTGGGTTAGAAAAACATTCATTAACCTAATCTAACCAAATTAAAATTTGTGTTTTTTGCTTTTTTATTCATATCCCTATAACACTTTGTGCAAAGCAGGACATGTAGTAAGCCCTTAAATAGTTTTTTTTTCAGACATTCAATTATTTTTTCTGATCTTCAAATAAAAATGCACGCTAGAAATTGGAAACACTTATGGTGGAAATAGTATTGTACTTGGAGTCAGAGGGCTTGGGTATGAATTTTAGCTTTGTTACTTATTTCTCTTAGGATCTCAGGTAATGCAAATCTTTTTTGTGTATCTCAGTTTCCACATTTATAAAATGATGGGATCAGATTATATGAACTCTTACATTCCCCCAAATTTTGAATCCAATGATTCTCTTCTAATGAATAAAGACTGTTTTTTGCCTTTCTTTGTATCCCTAACATTTGGCACAGTGCCTAGCACATAGTAAGTGGATAATAAATGCTTGTTGACTGACTGACTGACAGATGTCCTCCACATAGCAAACTAGGCAAACTTGTAGGATGCCAGGCCACTGGGCAGAATTCCCAGAGCAGGCTAGCTGCCATTACCCTCTTCCTTCTCCCACTCCGTAAAAGGTCAGACTCCCTTATAAGCCTCTAGACTTTAGTGCCCTCTTGAAGAGTCCCACCCTGAGCCCAGGAAGTTCTGGTATCAAGTCTCCTTATGCTTACCTCATGGCTGTACTTGGAATAAATTCCAATGACTCCTGAATAGGAACAAAATAGACTGTTTGCGTCTTGTTGTCTTCAGAACTTCCAGCTTCACGCAACCCTCGGAGGTCAGTAATTGGTTCCCATCATTACACTGAGTAGCTGATCTGAACTTTGAAAGATGAGTGCCCTCTAGATGCAAAGAGCAGGAATAGACATGCATCTTTGGCCCATAACCTGTAGAATTTCAAACTGAGAGGGCCTTTAGATTTCTTCTGAACCAATTCTTTTTACAGATGGGGAAATTGAGGCACAACAAGAGAATGAATTGTCCATGATCATAAAGTACTAAACAGTACTTCTTTTATTGATTGAGCTTTCTACTATACCAGAAGCTCCAAAAGTTTGTCTGGGAATCCCTGAGACTTTCAGGGGGTCCATGAGACCAAAACTATTTTTATATTAATTCTAAGATTATGTTAATATTTAATATAATAAGATTATATTAATGTTTAATATACCCACATAAGCACAAACTCTTTGAGGGATTCCTCAATAATTTTCAAGAATATAAGGGGGGGGGCAGCTAGGTGGTTCAGTGGATAGAGTACCGGCTGTGAAGTCAGGAGGACCTGAGTTCAAATCCGATCTCAGACACTTACTTCCTGGCTGGTGATTCTGGGCAAGTCACCTAACCCCAATTGCAAAAACAAATAAATGAATTTTTTAAAAGAGTATAAAGGGATACTGAGATCAAAAAGTTTTACAATTTCTGCACTATGCTATCTTATACCATTTTGGGGGACTCAAGGAACAGGTTTATTAAAGATGCAGATGTATCCAAAGGTACAGTATGCTGTCAAATTCAGTAATGAGAAGAAAATAAGAGTTTCTTCAAAGGCCCATTTACATATTAATCTGTGCAACTGAATGAAAAAAAAATCCTCTTGGAGAGACAGAACAAAAAAAGACTAGTTGAGAGAATGTCTAATTCTTTGTTCTACAATATTAATTCTAGTGCAGTACTGATGTTTAATTTGTCATATGAGACTATAATAAGACAACGTTGCTAATTATGAATGATTCTTTAGCATTGGGGTTGTCCAATAATTATATCTAGGATCAGGAACTTGGAGATCTGGAGTCATCTTCACATTGTGTCACTTATTAACCACAGAAAAAAATCACTTAATTTTTATAGTTGTGTGATATATAAAACATGGATAATATCACCATCTAATCTGTCAGGAAATCAAATTGCTAACAATGATGAAGATCAAGGAGATAACAATGATGATGATAAAAAGATATCTCCCCTCATATGACACTTCAAAGTAAAACATGCAGCCCAATGCAACAAACTAAGTGTGGCCAAAAACACATTAAAATGTACTTAATAAAATAAATAAAAATATAATTTTGTTGTTGCTCAGTTGTGTCTGACTCTATGATCCAGTGGACCATACTGTACGTGGAGTTTTTCTCAGGAAAGACAGTGGAGTGGTTTATCATGTTCTTTACCAAGAGATTAAGGCAAATAGATTTAAGTGACTTGCCCAATATCTTGGGATTTGTACTCAAGATTTTCCTTACTTCAGGTCCAACACTCTGAGCACCCTGGTGCCACCCCGCTGCCTAAAAATACAACAGAACATAGATAAAGCCAGCATGTGATTTTTCTAAGTCATTATTTGCCCTGCAGGTACCCTTACCTAAAACTTAGTGTTCCCATTTCTATTTGAGGTTGACACTACTGTTTTAAGGCATAGAAAGTGCTTTTGCCATCCTGTCCATGCTTCTCAGTTCAGTATGAATATATCAAGCATTCTTGTGCCTATTCCACAGATGTGCTGAGTCATATAGCTAATAAATGGGCAAAATCTGAATTAAAAACTCATTTCTACTTGACCACATTACAGAGAAGCTTCCCACTCGGAAACTAATAAACCCAGGTAGCTAAGTGCTACAGCAAATAGAGCACTATCCCTGTAGTCAAGAGCAGATGAATACAAATATGGCCTCTGAGATTTACTAGCTGTGTGACCCCTGGCAACACCAATGTGTTCCTCTGAGTCTCAGTTTCCTTATCTGTTAAGGAAACCAATAAACCAAATTTCTAGCTTAAATTACTTGTGAGTTGGGAGAAATGAGCTAGTTTTTTTCAGGGTCTGATCACTTCTGGTTAAAAATCTTGGGATTTTAAATGAGCTAAGAGAATACATCTTGAAGTTTAGAACAGCAGTAGTAACCGTTGGGCTTCTTTTATTTCTTATTAGTAGGCCAGGAAGCTACATGAGGACAGGGTCTCTGCCTTATCTAAATCTATTTCCCCAAGAACCCAGTGGAGAGCTGGAAACACAAAAAGGTTTTAAAACTTGTTTGTATATATACTTGCATTATTCGTTCATTAAACATTCTGCAAATGTTTTTAAAGTACCTACTTTATGCTCACAGAATTCTGCCATGGACTGGGAAAGATCTAAAGTTGAATAAGAGTATAGTATAACAGAGAGTAAGCCCGTCTCTCAGTCTTCCTTGCTGAGTCTGAATCAGACCAGTTGAGTTACTCTGGGCAATTATTTAACCTCTCTGTGTCCCAGACAATTCTCAAAAGACAAGTTACAGAGCCAGGACCAATCTGCTTTGGTAAGTAGAGTCCTTTTCTGGGAAAAGGGAAGGCAAAAAAAAAAAAAAAAAAAAGCATAGTTTAAATCCTGTCTTCCAGGAATTTAGAATAGGGGAATAAGATAAATCTGGGATAATCAGTCACATAAGGCCACAAACATTCATTAAGAGTCTATATGCTAGGAACTGTGCCAAGTACTGAGGATACAAAAAATAAAAGCCACACAATTCTTTCTCTCAAGAATGAAAACTATATACAAACCAGTTATATTTAAGTTAAATTGGAGAGAATTAGATCATCAGTAGAGGGAAGGCTCTAGCAGAAAGGGGGCTCAGGAAAGGCTTTGTGCAGAAGGTGAGATCTTTGTTGTGACTTGAAAGAAGCCAGGAGGTAGGGCTGGGTACGAAGAGCACTCCGGACACCAGAAGACAGACAGTGCAAATGCCCAGAGTCGGAAGATGATGGCATGCCTTGTGTGTGTGGATTACAGATTCTGTGGGGGCAAGTAAGGGGAAAGATGAGAAAGGCAGCATGGGAGGAAGTCAAGTCATGAAAGGCTCAAGGAGCCACATAGAGAACTTTAGAGTTAATCCCGAAGGTGATAAGGAGCCTACAGAGTTTACTGAAGGGGGGTCAGAGATGTGAGTGACATGGTCAGACCTGTACTGTAAGAAGATGATTTTGACAACTGAGTAGAGAATGGACTGGAGTAGGGAAAGATGTGAAGCATGATCAACCAGGAGGGCTGCGTACCAGAGGGGTGGAATGTGACAAAGGCAATGCATATAGAATTTTGACAACAGATTGGATATGGGGGAAAGAAGGGGAATAAGAATTTAAGGATAAGTCTGAAGTTATGAACTTGAGAGACTAGAACAGAAGTAGGGAAGAGCTGGATGTAGTGAATAGGGAAAATTTTTGATAGAAGAGTTTTGAAGGAAACATGAGTTGTTTTGGTTATTTTGAATTTGAGATGTCCATCCGATCTGAAATGTCTAATACACAACTAGTCTATTGGACTAATTGCTCAGATTTGGAACTCAGGAGAAAGACTCGGGCTGGATTCATAGATCAGGAAATCATCCATTTATATATTTGCGTGTGTGTGTGTATGTGTGTGTGTGTGCACGCGCCCAGGATCACACAGCTAGGAAACATATATGTGTATGAAATCATGAGAGCCCATGAGGTCAAAGTGACTATAGAAAGAAAAGAAACTAGTGCTCAAATCAGAGGCTTGAAGTGCACTCGCATATATTAAGCATTAGATGTATGGTCATTCAGCAAAGGATAGTAACAAATCATCAGACAGGTGGGAGGGAAGAGTCAGAAGAGAAGTAATGTCACAAAATTCAAGAAGAAAATGTCCAAAAAGACAAGGTATTAAATATATCAGAGAGGTCGAGGATGGGGACTCAGAAAGACCACCAAATTGGCCAGGAAGGGGACACCAATAGCTTTTGGAGAGAGCAGTTTCAGTTGAGTGATGAGGTCAGAACCCAGATTGCAAAGGGCTGAAAAGTGAGAGGGAGGAGAGGATGTGGAAGCAACCAATATAGACAGGTTATTTTTTTTCCTACAAATTTGGCTAAGAAAAGGAGGGAGAGAGACATGATGAAAACTTGAGCATCTAGTGAAGATTTGTTTTTGTTTTTGTTTTTTAAGGATCTGAGAGACAAGTATATTTGAAGTAATTAAGGAAAGGAAATAGTGACCGAAGATGTATGTGTGCGTGTGTGTGTGTGTGTGTGTGTGTGTGTGTGTGTGTGTGTGAAAGAGAGAGAGAGAGAGAGAGAAAGAGAGAGAGAGAGAGAGAGAGATGATTATTGAGAGGGTAATCTGCTGCAAGGGGGATGGGATGAAGGACACAGGTGGAGTAGGTACAAATAAATATCATACAAATTAGAATAAATGTGTAAAAGAAAGTAAAGTGCTGCTTTATTCAGCTGATCTGCTGATCTCAGAGTCAGATAACCTGTATTTCATTTTTGACTCAATGACTTTACACCAATTTGTTCCTCTGAGACTCAGGAGATTTTTTATCAATGTAAAAAGGATGAGATTTAAGTTAGAACTTGTAGTTTAGTTAGGATATCAACAGGTGGAGGTAGCACCTTACTGTGTACTTCTTGAAAAATGCCTCAGGAAAGGATTTTGCAATGGGGGCTCCCTTTATGTTGACTGGATTATACTTCCATGTTCTCCATAGCATCTTGCTGGACATAAGACCCTAAATATATCCTTGCTCCATTAATTCAATCAGAAAATATCCAAGCTGACAGGGAACTGTTAGATATCAGCTAGTCCAAACCCTATTTTATAGATGAGAAAACTGAGACCCACACAGATGACGTGATTTATCTAAAGATACATTATTAGTGGAAAAGCTTACGTCAAATCTCCTCTCAATCCTGAATAAACAAATAAGAGTCTGGAATACATAAAAGAAGGAAAATGAGGAAGCATTCTTTAAAATATTATTTCTTAGACATTTAATATGTAACAAAACCAAAAAACCCAATTCCCTAATTTGTCACTAATTTAAAATTAAGTTTTTTGCTCTCTTGGGGCCTAGATTCAGATGTCTCACTCCTACAAAAAAAAAAAAAAAAAGCTCCCCAACATGGAAGCAAAAGACAGCTCATTGGCTTTGGAGTCAAAAGGACTAAATTCAAATCCTGGCTTTTCTCCTTGTTAATCATATCGATTCTGGGGGCAGTTAGATAATGCAATAGATAGAACACCAGCCCTGGAGTCCTGAGTTCAAATCCAGTCTCAAGACACTTAATATTTACTAGCTGTGACTCTGGGCAAGTCATTTAACCCCAATTACCTTGTCCTCCCACCAAAAAAAAGATAATCGCCATCCTTTATATAGTGCTTTAAAGTTTGCAAAGAACCTTTAAAAATCCAATATCTTTTTATTCTCAGGAGAATCCTGGGTGGTAGGTCTATTTTATGGATGAGGAAACTGAGGCTGAGTTAAATGACTTGTCCAGAGTCACAACTAGTTAGCTGGATTTTGAATTCGAGTTTTGTGCCCTATCCACTGAATCACCCTTATTATTACTTATATATTTTTGGGTAAACTATTTAATCCTGCTGGGGCTCAGTTTCCTTGGCTTTTCCAATATTAAATTTTCTGTTCCTATGTCCCTGATCCTATAGCAAGGACTATCCCTCTGTTGGATTCATCCCCTTTAGTCCTCATTTTATCCTGTCTCAAAAAAGGGCAAAGCAAGTTATTTTTGTTTTAATAAAAAGTCCAAGTCATTTTTAAAAATTCAATTTTATTTCAAGGCATCTTGTTTTTGAACCCACAATAATTGCAATTTTTATTTAATTATTTAATGCTGAATAGGATTACAATAGGATTTCAGGCGCCTGTCTGAAGCTGGGTCACTTGGGAGGCTGCTGCTTTCTCCCTTCCTGGTGGAGGTGGGTGGAGCAGGTCAACAGACATCCCAGAATTGCAGATAATTTTTGCCCACACATCCACTTTTTGGAAAGCTGGCTTGAAAATGAGGTAGGTGTGTGTGTGTGTGTGTGTGTGTGTGTGTGTGTGTGTGTGTATGACTGTGTTTCTCTCTCTAGGGAAACCAACATGCCTTCCGTGTTGAGGTCTTTGCACTTTCTTCAAATGGACCGATTACAGCACAGAGGATGTGGACAGCAGAGTTTTTCCTGTTTGATGTCACACTGCTGCCCTTTATAAGTCCCTGTTAGAAAGGAGGGAGACACATCCAAATTCCCAGACTAAGTGTCCACAGGGAGGAAGAAGAAAGCTCTGAACAGGCAAAAGTGGGGGAAAGAGTGTCTGATTTCAACCCCTTCACTCCAGCCATTCAGAGAACATCAGGATGTCAGGGGGTTGCCTCAGGCTCCTTTTCTGTGCCCTGTGCAGCATAAGGGCCATCCAAGCCTTCCCCAATGCTTCCCCCCTGCTCAGCCTTGGCTGGGGGGGCCTGACTCACCTCTATACGGCCACAGCCAGGAACAGCTACCACCTGCAGATCCACAAAGATGGCCACGTGGATGGGTCTCCTCATCAAACCATTTATAGTAAGTAGAGGGTCAGAACTCAAGAAATGGGGACTCATCAATTTGACTGCTGGTTAAGGGAAAAATCCAAATTTTGTTGGCTGGAAGGCATCTCTAAGAGATCCTATCGTTGACCCAAGTAGAGCAATAGCTAATCCATCTGCCATTGCTGTCACATCTTTAGGCAGAAGGAAGCAGTGGTGATGGTGAAACAGTCAAATAAAGGAGTAGAAAGGCTAGGGAGGTTAGATAAGACAGATTCATATTGGATTATGTATTTGGGACAATTCATTAGCCAGCAAAATCATGGAACTTTCTTCTCTGAAAATCTTGAGAGATCAAATTATAAAGATAAACTGGATTTTATATAGTCCCCTAAAATTTCCTTCCTGACCCTCTTATTTTCTTTTCCCTCCATCTCCTTCTCCTCTCTTCCTTTATTCATTCATTCATCAAAGTAGGTATGGTATTTGGTATAGATAAGAGTATCACTTTTTGAATCAGAAGAGCTGAGTTCAAATCCTATCTCCACTATTTGGTGTTACTGTAATTTTTATCAAATTATTTCATCTCTGCCTCATTTTCCTCATCTGTAGAGTAAGAGCTGGCATTTATAAAAGTCTTTAGGGATATCTTGTATAATACTTCAAAGTTCGGAAAGCACTTTTTTCTAAACGATCTCATGAGAGCGTTACAATAACTCTGAGAGGTAGTCTCATTTTGTAGATAAGGAAATTGAGACACAAGGAAATTAAATAACAGGGCATATTAGTAGGCTAAGAAATATCGGGGGCTGGATTCTAATCCGCGTCCTTCCTAACTAAGAGTCCTCTCCACTAAACTCTGCTGCTTCTCTAGAATTGTTAAAAGTTTTTTGTCTCATGGATCCCTCTGGCACTTTAGTAAAGTTTATAGACTCCTTCTTAAGAGTGATGTGTTGCAATGTAAATAATAGGATTACAAAGAAAAGCAATTATGTTGAAAACAAGTATCAAAATTAAAATATGCTTATATAAGCTTATAGATCTCAAACTCAGGATGTCTAGACTAAATGATCTAAAAGTTTCCTTCTAGTCATGGAACTTACAAAATTCATTACAAATATGATCTTATTTTATACTCATCATCACCTGAGGAGGTGACTAATATTATTATCCTCATTTTACTGATGAGGAAACTGAGGCAAATAGGTTAAGTAACTTGCTCAGGGTCACACAGCTTGTTAGCATTTGAGACTGAATTTGAACTCAGAACTTCATGAATACAGGTTTACTTAGTCCATGGGATAGGGACTGAATTGATGATTTGGATATTATCCTGAATTCCCAAGTGAGCAAAGTTTCCCCCTCACCCCCAAAGCAGATTGCCATCTTCTCTGCAAATTGTATTCCTAGAAAATTGCTTAAAACAATTTAAAATCAAATAACTTATCTAGCAGCCCAGAGCCAGGAAGTATCAAAAACAGAATTTGAACATCGATCTTCCTGGCTACTTTATTTTTGGATTTTTTTTTTCTGAGATAATTGGGGTTAAGTGACTTGCCCAGGGTCATACAGCTAGGAAGTGGTAAGTGTCTGAGACCAAATTTGAACTCAGATCCTCCTGACTTAAGGGCTGGTACTCTATCTATTGCAACAACTAGCTTCCCCCCTGGCTATTTTATTATCTCTATTTGACAACTGAGCAAACTGAGGCACAGAGAGAACAGGCATTGTCCACGATCTAATATGTGACACAGCTGTGTGTATAGATAAGGTTGGCAATTTGGTATATTAACAGATGCAATGGTTCAATGAAAGGAGCATTTTAAAGAGAATCACTTCATAGAATTTAACATGGGAAGAGATCATAAAGATAAATTCCTTCACTATTGGTCTTACTCGAATGAAATGAGAATCAAATGAGATGCCAGTACACTAAACTGCCTTTGTAAACTTTAGTGTGTGATACATATGTCAGCTCTGATTATTATTAGTTTAGTCAATACCTTCCATTTTGCACATGAAGAAAGAGAAGCAGTGATGTGTGGGAAAATGTTTAACAATCAGCTTTTGGGGGGTTGGGAGGGCGGAAGGAGGGCAGTGAATGGGAAATGTATGCAATGGTATTTTTACATTTAATCTATTATTAACATTTTCTCCATCACTTTCTTAAATCTAGGTTTCTTAAACTAACCAAATGATAAATAGAGCTCTGATTTATAGCAATATCCAAAGTGTAAATATCCACACTGAAAATTTAACAATTAGCTCCCTAGTAGATTGGAGCTAACTGACACACTCAGCAAGATAAAGGCACCAGTAGGTAACACAACAAATAGGTGATAGAGCCAGGGGGAAGTGTAAGCTACTGTGGGATAGAAAGAAGGTGGTTTCAGGACCTCCATAATTAGCATCTTCTATAATTACCATAGATCATCAATTTCTTCTTGTGTAATAGATGTGTCTCCTCTTGTCCTACCTCAAGCAGTTGAGTATCTTATGATATGACAGCTCTAGAGAGAACGAGGGAGACCAAATGATGTAAACAGACATATTTAGATTATGGACTTTAGGATAGCTTACCAAGGGAGGGTGTGGAATTATCTTCTCTGAAAATCTCTAAATATAGTCCTGCTCCACCACTATCTATGTCCTATTGAATATGGTATTTTATTTTTTAAAGTCCAAGAACTGAATCATTTTTAGAGCTTAAAGAGATCTTTAATCCTCCTGAATAAAAGGTGTTATTTGGCAATACAAAGGGTCAGAATGTCCCAAAAGTTTATGTGCAGTTGTAAGCTTTAATAGCTTAAAAAGCATTAATCAGAAAGCTTTAATTTCTGTTCTTTAGAGCAACTGCCTCATAGATATCCTGCTTAGCTACCAGGATACACTAGGTTTAATAGCTTAAAATTCAGACTAAGGCATTTCAAATACATTCTATATAGTAAAACAGATCCTGACTTCAGGAAATTTATAATTTAGCTGGGGAGAGAAAATATGCATTAAAAGATAGCTTATAAAACTATGCAGTAAGTGATAAACAAGTAGTATGCCTGTATAGATAAAATAAGCTGATAACCTAGTATAAATAAGAAATGCCAAAGGAGGACAGAAAATTATGAGAAAGTATTTCTAAATACCAAGAAAGTTATAGAACACAAAGAGCACAATAGAAATTTGGAAGTAATTAATTTTAAAATTAAAAATTGAATCCAATGACAAATATCCAGTGCTGGAAAAATCTGAACAACTGAATAGGTTGGAATCATTTCCATCATACCCCTACCCCCCACTCAGTTATATTCTAGTACAAAGGTATGTAATACACACTCTGGCATGTGGCCCAAAACATTCCCAAGTGTGCTGCACCAGATTAAAATGCAATTATGAAATATTTACTTATATAATTAAAAATACAACAAAACATAGATAACATTACATTTTAAAACAAAATTAATAATGCCATCTGTAATGATCCTTCTAAATGGATTAATAGTTCCCGTTCTTATTTGAATTTGATATCACTGTCCTAAGAATCAAATTCTTCAATTCTAAGATAAAATTTAAAAATATTTTTATTTATTTCTATTATACTAATATTATTTTTGTTTCCAAATATATCCCTCATTAAAAACCATTCCTTATGTAAATAAAAAGAGAAGAAAAATTTTCAGAAAAACTGATTTTAAAAAATTAAGCCATTTTCCATATATTTGATATTCCATACTCTTTTTTCCACTACCTCTGCAAAGAAACTATGGAGGAAAGCTTTTCATAAATATGTTACATCTAAAAAGGAAAAAGAAAAGTTGAGGGTAGGAACATTGTATCTAAAAATTGCACCCAAGAGATTTGTGTGGTATGTGGTAGGAAACATGCTTGACTTACATACCTGGGAGAGAGCTGGTTAAAATGCAAGCTCTGACATTTATTAAAGCTATGTGACCTTGGTAAATAGCCTCCCATTTCTGAGCCAGTTTTCTGTCTTATAAAATGGGGGAAATGGGGTTGTTATGAGGGGAAAAAGTTTTTTTTTAACTTAAAGCATAATGTAAATTCAAGCTATTATTTTCATTGTCTATCACTAGCTGGTTAAATCATGTCAAAATTCAATCATGTTGGATTATTATAAAGAACAGAGTAACAGCTGGATATAGAGCAGCAATTTAAACTTAGAATTTTATCAAGAAGTCAGCTAGTACAGTGATCTCAAACCCAAGGCTTTCTGTTTCCGCTTCCCAACCCAATTCTATCTTTTCTTCTTTGAATATTCCATGTCCATATAAGCTCCTTGAAGGCAGGCACTGCTTAGTTTTATCTTTTGTATATAGAAAGGTTTAATATATCATTATTGAATGAAATTAAGTGCACAATAGTACTCGGTTGATCAAGAGGTATTTATTAAGAATATGCTGGGCACTAGCGATACAGAAAATAAAAACTGTCCTTCTTACCCCTCCTTCCCCCAGAGAGCTCACATTCTATCAAGGGAGGATACAACAAATTACATTATAAACATATGCAGAATATACATGAAATAAATATATTTTAGTGGAGGAAATTGCTGGAGGGGGATAATTGTACTGTCGATTTAAACCAACTGTACATCTTCAGTTTGAGATTCCACTTATTTCTTTGGGCAAAATAAAATCTAGCATTCTTGAAAGATGGGAAACCATCAATTCAAAGGAGCTGCAATAGATGAAGAGGATAACCTGAATAAATTAAAATAAGGATTGTAGGAGGCAGAATTATTTTTAAACAAAAAAATGTTTATTATGGAGAAAAAGCCAATTTTTCTTTCGTTCTATTTCTTCTTTCACAGCATGACTAATGTGGAAATATGTTTCCATGATTGCACATGTAAAATTTTTATCAGATTGCTTGCTGTCTTGGGGAGAAAAGAAGGGAGAAAATTTAGAATTCAAAATCATATAAAAATGAATGTTGAAAAACTATCTTTACATATAATTGGAGAAAAAATAAACTACTACTTACAAAAATAGAAAAAAGAATAAGGAAAGTCTCCTCATGGACAAGATCTGAGTTCAAGGTCCACTTCTGATATGTAGCACCAATTTCCCTAGCCTCTCACTGCTAGGGCAATTCTGTGCGACTATAAATAAAACTGTTCCTGATTTGCACTGGCAGAGGGAATTTTCCCTACATAAATTGTCACAAAGCTGGTCCAATTTTCTTCCTCCCCAAAAAACCCCCAAACGAACAAATAAGACAAACTAGTGTTATAGTTTTTTGTTAAGAAATTAAGAAGACCCCAAAAATGGAACTGCTCAAATAAATTTTAAAAATTTTAATCGACATAACAATGGCCAAGAAATAGCTTGAAAGATTGTCTTTAAAAAAATATCCTCCATGAGATCTTATTCACATGGTTAATTTGTTTTATTTCAGTATTTCAAAGACCAGTGATCTCACTGGTGTGATATGCATGGTCTTCATAAGTTGCCATGGCTGAAAAATTAATCAATTGTCCTGGTTAACCTCTGCAATGTTTGGCATTCTAGACCTCCAGTGAGAGAAGTACAGCCTGTCACTGGGATGGTACTTAAAGCCTTTCCAGCTGGGCAGAAGTAGCTAGAGGCAGAGACATTGGGAGGCATGGTATATATCCATGAAGGATATTGGCAAAGGGATTTGCTCAGTAAAGATTCTTTCAATGTCTACTTACCCTCCTTGTCCTTACAACATGTGGTAATATTCGGGTCTATATGTGTTTGTACACAACCTGGATAACTGAAAATTCTTGGGAGATAGGGTTGAAATTAATGATTTCCTGAATCTATTCCTCTTAAAACAAACAAACAAACAAACACTTCTATAGGAAGTCCTATAAACCTTCTTTGGTAGCACGTATCTCAAAACTACTGAAGTCAGCCCTTCCTAAAGCCTGAACCATCATCTCTTTCTCTCATTCCTTATTCTCCTGTTCTTCATGGAAAGAGATAACCATATGCCCTTGGACAGCATTCTTTTGTGGATTCAAAAATCTTTCATTATTAATGTTTCCTTCTTCCTATTTCTTTTCTTTACTTCTCATTTTCACCTCTTTTCCCTTTCCCCTACCTCAGTTTTCTTTTTTTGACACTCAGTTTCCCTAGTCTCTTATCTTTCGTCATTAAGTTTTCTTTCTCCTGAGAATCCATTTACAGTTATCATTCATTCTTCCAGACTTTCTGGAAGGTTAAGAGATACCAAGCATTTTTAAACTCCTTTTTTATGAGTGGAAATTAGAAGTAAAGAAAAGGGGCAGCTAGGTGGTGCAGTGGATACAGCCCCAGCCCTAAAGTCAGGAGGACCCAAGTTCAAATATGGCCTCAGACCAGTTAACCAGCTGTGTGATCTTGGGCAAGTCACTTAACTGCAATTGCCTCAGCTCAAAATGCAAAATATATACATAAAAATAAGTTCAGAAAAAATAAATACTTGGCTGAGAGTCAGCAGTAAGTAAAAGATTGAGTCATCTGAATTTGTTTAAATGGACAGAGTCTCTTGAGAAATTGTGGTGCTGGTATTTGTTGGATAAAATCCTTTTATCTTTAGATACCCAAACTTTCTTTCCAATTATTTTTTTTTACCAATTATTTTATACAATTATTTTGTAAGGCTTATATAAATATAGAACCCCTCCTTGGAACCTTCTTAGCTTAGCATAGAGTTTGGTATAAAGTAATGACTTAAGTGCTTGTTGAATGACATTGTTTGTTCCTGGAACTTCACCTTGGACAGTACTTGACAGAATCTGTTGGAAGCTTATCTCACTTCCTTCTGATAGATAATGTAATAGTCTTTTTCTTTTTGACTGAACCCATGATTTTAATAGTATAGGTAACCTCAGTGTGGAAACATCTACTGATAGGAATTTGGTAACTGTTCTGCAATTCATCAAAGTTTTAGTTGCTCAGTACACTATGAAGTAAAACTACTTGTTCAGGGTCACATAGCTACTATATGTCAGGTGAGATCGCTATTGCCAGATGGATCTTTCTGTAAATCCTCACAGAATTCTGTAGAGCTCACAGAAGCGGGTATCTACCGGCTGTGCTTGATCTCTAGGCTCACTCTCCTTTCCTTTCCCTGGCTCACCAATGAGCTTTTATGCAGGATAAAATAAGCATGAAATGGGTCTTGCCATACCTGGTCAGATGTCCAAAAGAGTCCTTGTTGTCCCAAAATCATCAGTGCACATTTCAACAGAGCCTCAGGGAACCAAAGTCCTAGCTCTTTCACATCCATAGCCTCATCTGATCTTCAGGGACGGGCACCAGGCCATCCCAGTTTTACAGATGCGAAAGTTAAAGATCAGAAAAAGTAAATATCTTGTCAAAGGTGTCGTATTCAGTTTTTTTTTTTTTCCTATTGTGTGAATTGTCATCCTAAAGGCATTTTATAATATGCTTTAGTCCAGGAAGCCAAAAGGTTTAACAAGTTGCTTCCATGGTGTTTGGATTCAAGTCTCCCATGCCTTGATTTTAAAGGCTCAAGTATATTTTTCAGGATTTTCTCACTGTATTATAATATGGAAGCCTAAGAAAAATTTCTGCCTGATAATAATAGTAATGGTGATGATGATTAATAATAATACCAGTAGTAGCTGTAGCTACCGTTTATGTAGCATATTACCAAATTATTTCATTTTACCATCACATCATATCTGAGAGGTAGGTGTTCTCATGATTCCCATTTTACAGATGAAGAAACTGAGGCAGACGGAGATTAAGTGACTTGGCTAGGGTTACACAGTAGCTGTGTGATGGAAGAATTGAACTCAGGTTTTCCTAACCGCAGGTCTATCATATCCCAAGAGCAGCTCCCCACTAGTAACGATGCAGTTTGCAGAATTAAAGGAAGTCTTAAAAGAAGGTGAAAGGAAACAAAATGGACTCGACAACAGATTTCTTGGGACACGATGGCCCCCTCCCAAGGGTCTACACAGGACTTGGGTGACAAATGACTTCCTTTTTCTCGCCCACCTCCTTCTGCCAGGTGGATCTGAAGGGCTCGTAGAAGACGGCGTCAGGTGTTGTTCCCCACGCGGCTTCTGCTCCTGCTGCCATCCGTCTGGAACAGGGTCCTTGAAAGGGTCTCATGCATTTCCCCCTCGCTCCCAGTGGGTGGCAGCAGATATTGCTCTTGGGCGCTCCGAGATGCACCAACCTCGCTGCCAAAGCAAACATTCCTCTTGGCCAGTCCACGCTACCAAAAAGGGGAGTTTTTCAGGTTACGCCCTGTCTGGAGGGATCACAGACTTTTACAGCTGGAAAGGACTGCTCTGGGCACTGCACCTAACGCACACACAACAACTTCTCTAACACTCCAGACGAGTGATCACTCAAAGCTTTGATGACCGAGGAGTGAGTGGTTTGCCCAAGGTAGCATGAGCATTGACTGAGGTATAGTGGAGCCTAAATCATCTTTCAGTAAGTACATTGGAGATTTAATGGATTACAAATACTCTGCAGACTGAAAAGCATTAGACAATGAATGCTAGACACTGGCTAAAACTGAAGACAAAAATAGAAAAGTGACCTCAAGGAGCTTACATTCTAATAGGAACAGACAAAACATAGGAGGAAATACTGGGCATGTGAAAAGGGAATTTTGATTCAGGAAGTCACAGTGATGGTGAATTGATCCATAAACTATTAACTAACACAGGTGACTTTAGTACCTTTCCAGAAGGAACTGTATTACTCATCTGATTACTATCCTAAGAAGAGATAGAAAGAGGGGCAAGACAAACTCTGGCAAGGAATACAGCAATTCTGCCTGAGTGAATGGCCGGCTGAAATATAAAATGAAGTACAGTCTGGGCTAGGGTCTGGGGCCATCCAAGATAGCCAGACCCCAGGATAAGAGTTGCATCAAGAAGTATATTAACTTTTTCTGGGACTGGCAAAAGTGATTTTTTTTTTTTTAAGTCTGGTACAGAAGTCCAGCATGTGGAGTGCTGGTCCACATTGAGAGATGTGGGCCAGGAGCTTCAAAGTTGGGAAGATGATTTGGTAAGACAGAATGTCTGGAACATGAAAGTGAAACATAGTCTAGTCTGGGGTCAGAGAGATAAAGTGAGCAAGTCACAACAATGTAAACTATTTACATAAATTATATTTACTAAATAATAATTGTTACTACTATAAATATGAAAAACATAAGCAAGTGAACAGAAAAGCAATATGTGTTGGAGAAAGGTTGATGAAAGTAAGGAGTTATTAAAGTTCCGACTTTGATATTTGCAGGGTGTTCATTGGCAAGACACTTAATGCTACGTAATCTCAATTTAGACATAAAATGAGGACAATAATACTTGTACAAAATCCTTATTAGACCATCTCCCTCAACCTCTTCACTCCCCACTCATACTTGTAAACAACCTCAGATTAAAAGTGCTCTGCGGGTCCCTACTTCTTAAAACTATATAATGAGCCCCACTGATACATCAGCTTATCTCTACTCAGAGGAAACAATTAGCTCAAAACAAGGGAATGGTAAATTTTCATAAAAATGAAATTACTTAGTAAGGATGTAACAAAACATCTCCATAGCAATATGGCACACATTAAATACCTAGTGTCAATGGAAATAATGGACAACTTAAGTTTCAGTAGTGGAGAGCCACACTTGTAGGAAAGACATGTGACCAAGGTAGCTTAATACAGTACTGCTATGGGGCCCTTGGGGTATAGAGATGCATTCTTGGAAAGAACTGGAGCCCGAGTCCTAGGATTAGCAGTAGCCTATTCAGTTCTGTTCTGTTATTCTTAGCTCTCAAGCCTATCATGTTCTGAGCAAGAAAATCCCAGCTCCAAGAACCTGACTGATACAAACACTGATCTTAAGGCTCTAATTCACACAAGATCAATTTGTTTTATAACATAAAGTTGTAAGATACGGAAACTGTTCTCTGGATTTAATTAGTTTAGGAGACCAAAGACCAAAGCAACTGACAAACCAGGATACAAACTGCCATCTGGCTGCTCTTTCAGGCTTTTGATTGTGCCATCCTAAACAATATGGAGGTAGAGAAGCTTTACCCAACTGATCAGTGCTATATTTTTGCAGAATATTCTTTCCCTTCTTTGAATATCTTTCCCTTGCAAACTAAGCAAACCTTTTGTTAAGAATCAACTATGCTAAGATATTCATTCCAATCTCCAAACTAAAGTATTGGACCATCCCTCTCTACTTGATCAGACTATTGGATTCCTTTGGACACTTGCCCATCTGTTTCAGCTACAGGACAGAATTGATAGAGAGGGAAAGGGAAGAAGAAAAGAAACCTCCATTCCCCTCTTCCTATCTGAGAGAAAGGCGGAAAGGTAGAAATTGAACTTTCTTCAGGGTAAATGACTCCCAAAGTGGCTAACTGGCTTTTTAAAAACACTAAAGGTGCGGCTCTTCTGTAGACAGTTATTTTCATTCAGTGGCCAAGGACTTACGATTTCATTAGGTTGATTGATGAACTCTTTGGACTGAATATTTCTCAGCTGTAAAAATAAGTGGGTTGAACTCGATGACCTATGTGGTCCTTTCCAGCTCCGAATCTATCTTCCTAGACTTTATTGCATTATAGAAATCTGAACTCAACTTTAAGGACAAGAGTTCATAAGAGCTCTTATTCCTTAAAAATCTCCTTCAAAAATAAGCAGCAAAAATGCCAACAGAGAACAAAAACTATCAGAAACTCTCAAAAATTAGTTTTCAGGGAGAAAAACTACTCAAAATGAAGAAAGGAGAGTTCCAAAAGAATTCAAGATGAAATATATATATATATATACATATATATATAATATATATTATTATTATTATTATTATTAAAACAAATGGAGGCAGAAATATAGAAGAAAATTATGCTAAAAGAAAACCAACAGAAAAAAAACACTGGAAATGAAGCTGAAATTGCTTCAGGATTATTCATAATTAAAAAAACAACAAAACCTGAAAGGAATCCATGAATCTAGTGATTGAGGAAAAGCTAAGTAAAACGAGGATAGATATATATGCAGTGTTTTTCCCCCGCCCTATCTATATCCCTCAATTTAAAAATCAGTCAGATTAAAAAATTCATTTATTGAAATAGCATTGCTATAAGTATGGTAACAAAGACTACTCCAATAAAGCTGTAGTGTACTTTCCCATCGATACACAGTGTCAGTGGAAAGAGCAGGCACACACATAGAGCATAAGACTAAGAGGTGAAACACAGAAGCAAAGCAACATTGATGCATTGCCCTCTTGTTGCTTCTTCTAGTGGTGTCAATCTGCTTCCCCTGGCCATGTCTCTGCTGGTTATGTCACTTCCCTAGGTCTGCTACTTGTCACAGTTCATGTTAACTCTACAAAGTACTTTTTGGATGAGTTTTTTATTTAGCATGATGTCTCCTACTGATTGAGTTGCTATATTACAAGATGCCATTCCTGAGAATAGGGAACATATAGAAGAGAGGTCCCTCTACCCTCCCTCCCTCCATCCATACATACATGGCTTTGGAAAAGCATTCTGGAAAAAGCAGAAAGGAAAAGATATATTAGATGAGTCTCTCTTAAGAGCTGGGTTCTTTCTTTATAGCTGGATCTCTTCTTTCTTAATTCTTCCAAACTTACTCAGGCTTTGAAAAAGCATTTCAGGGCTCATGTGAAGGCAAAGATGAGACAAAGTGGAAAGTTTTTCATCTCAAATGGTTTTCTGTCTTTTTTTTTATTTAATTTAATTTAATTTTTTAAAAATAACTTTTTATTGACTGAACTCATGCCAGGGTAATTTTTTACAGCATTATCCCTTGCATTCATTTCTGTTCCGATTTTTCCCCTCCCTCCCTCAACCCCCTCCCCCAGATGGCAAGCAGTCCTTTTCATGTTAAATAGGTTACAGTATATCCTAGATACAATATATGTTTGCAGAACCGAACAGTTCTCTTGTTGCACAGGGAAAATTGGATTCAGAAGGTATAAATAACCCGGGAAGAAAAGCAAAAATGAAAGCAGTTTATATTCATTCAAATGGTTTTCTCAACAGGTGCCTTGATGATCAGATCAGAGGATGCTGGGCTAGTCATAATAACTGGTGTGATGAGCAGGAGATATCTCTGTATGGACATCAGGGGCAACATCTTCGGATCGGTGAGTCTTTGAACTCTGGTTGTGTGACTTGCAGGTTACTGTATGGCTGCTTTCAAGAAAAACATAAGATACTAGAATGAAATAATCTCATGTGACATTCTGTTGACCTGCTTTCTCTCTCTTGGTACCTTTCCCCAAACCAATGTGCTAATATATAAAATGTGGGGAATCTACCCAAATTATCTCAATGCTCCATTTTGCTTTACAGAAGACCAAGCCTCACAGGGAACTACTAGAATCTTTGGTTTATCCAGGTTCTGTCTGTCCTCATACTCTTAAATCCACAACAGAACAAAAGATTCTGAGTTCAGATCCATCTAGGAATCTGATCCATTGCTATTCCTCTTTATAAAAAGGTGACTTACATTAAGTTATCTGAATCCATTTTCTTATCTGTAAATGAGAGGGATAGATTAGACCACCTCAAAAATAATCTGCAACTCTGATATCCTAGTCCATGTAATTAAGTATATTTGTAGGATGCTAAGTTGTGGGGAAACTCAGATGAAGTAGCAGACTTGAAGAGTAAACTTTCAAGCTCAGTGTCGGGCATCCTGCAAAGTAAATCGATTGAAAACCTTACCTTATGCTATACAGAAGTTGCAAGTGAGAGTGTTAGTCACTGTCAAAACAAGTTTGTTTTTTTTAACCAAAGGATTTGTGCATGTGCAAGCAATTAAATATTAAATATATTTATATGAATAAATATCAAATAAAATATTAAATCAAGAAATTATACCATCACCAGATTATATTACTTGTTAGTTGTGAAATTGGTCCTGATGCCGTTTATATTTCCTTTCTCCTTAATAGTGGAGCATGGGTAAAGTAGGCTAGATTTGAATCATGGCTCTGCTATGTGTAACTTCTGGGTCATTCTATCTCCCAGCCCAGCAATTAGATATTTGAGTAGATACCACATTTAAAATGCAAATCCCTCTAGATATCAGTCTAGATGTCCTAGGATTAAATAATGGAAGTGCCTTGAAGGAATGGGAATTTAAACATATGATAACTGTTTGCATCAGGAAGGGGAGGTGGGAAGAGGGAAAGACAATTTTAGAGGATGGGAGAGTGCTGGGTATAACAGCCCTAAATAGGATTCTGTAAGGAGGGGATGGTTGTAGGCAGCCAGATGCAGCCATGAGACCACTGACTACCTAGGAGGTAAGTGAAAGGTGTAAGAAAGGGACACAGAAAAATAGAAAGATTATCAAATACAACATTGAAGACTGACTGTTTTTCCCCAAAACTCTAGTGGGAAGATCCTCCTTTGGCTTGGTGGGCTATTCTTGCATCATTACTTGCATTTCCTTAACTAGAATTGTCCCACTTCTCCCTCTCCACCTAACTCCTAACCATTCTGACTGTGAGAATGGATCCCTTTTTCTCAATCCCTGCTGTCTAATGCTACTTAAAAAACTTCCAGCACCTGCTTCAGTAAGCTGGCTCTATTGTAAACGGACAGGAAGAACCTGAGGATGTAAGGATTCTTACAATTAAGTATACCACAAGCTTGGGAGAGGACACATTTACCCAGATATTCAAATACCTTAGAAAGAAGTGTCTTATGGTTCTCAAGGTAATCACTCCCTTGATCTTGACATATATAACCTATTCTGAATATATACCTGCAAATCGGCTGACCTTATAGTAGATTCTGAAGCAGAAGGATGAAGCCAACATATCAAAGACAGAAAGAAAATGGTTTTCTCCAATCAGAGAATTCAATTCGCTGCAATCAACACAGGTTAATAATCATGAAACTCTGAAGTCCTTTTCCTCATAACTACCTGCACCTTGAGTTTATATACTTCTTTCTTGTTTATAAACCCAAATAGCCTGATGTTATAATTGGAAACATATTAGGTCTCTAGCTTATCTTGCAAAGAGGGAATGCCTTGTAGTTGGAAGAATTAGGAATTAGGAAGGGGCAAGGGGAAGGGAGGGAGAAAATTTTGGAAAACAAAGTTTTGCAAGGTGGAATGTAGAAAACTATCTTTGCATGTATTTTGAAAACAAAAAGCTATTATTTTAAAATAAAAATGGGTCTAGTGCTTAAACTACCTACCTTACGGGTTTAAAAGGAAAATGAAATGCATATATCTCATATATAAAAAGCTATAATTTAAAAAAAAAAAGTGTGTGGTAGATTTAAGATGATACTATTTCTATATTGATCCTGAACATGCGAAAGGAGTCATTAAGTCAGTCTTCATCTGGTTCCTTCTCTATTCTTTCAGCATTTCTTCAGCCCAGACAACTGCAGGTTCAAACACCGGACATTAGAAAATGGGTATGACATCTATCACTCTCCCCAGAACAACTTCCTGATCAGCCTTGGCAAGGCAAAGAGGGCCTTCCTACCAGGGATGAACCCACCTCCTTACTCCCAATTCCTGTCTCGGAGAAATGAAATCCCCATAATACACTTCAATACACCTGAACCCCACCGGCATACCAGGAGTGCAGAAAACAGTCCTGACTTGGACCCAATGAATGTGCTGAAACCCCGACCAAGGATAACTCCCTGCTCCCAGGAACTCCAAAGCGCTGAAGAGAACAGTGTAGTGGATGATGACCCTTTGGAAGTACTCAGAAATAGCAATAGGCTGAAGCCCTATCCTGGCAGAATGAGTTTGGAAAGATGCCTCCATGTCCCCAAGGCAGCTTAAGTGGACTACAACAAAATTCCTTTTCATCATCCCTAACTCATTTTTTTAGCAGCTAGCCTGTCTTTAAGGGGTTCAGACTCTTTAAACTTTAAAGAACAAGGGAGGGATCATTTTTCCCGACCCCCTTACTATCTTAGGACCCCATGAAAATTAAACCTGGAATAATGTGCTAAGCCCTAGACTTAATGGTAAAGTTCTACTCTCTTTTGCACCTTGACTTGACATTCCAATCAAGAACCAATGTGGATGTTCCCCCACCCCCCTTCATCTTTAATCAACTGTTAAAGGCTCTGCTTTCAACAGATTTTGGCATATTAATAGTATCACTCTTGTAACTTCTTCCAGTTTAAGGTTATGGAAGATACATAGGTGGTAGGAGAATGCACTGGCTGAAAAACAAGTAAGACTTGGTCCTATAGTGGACTTTGCCCAACCTGAAGCCAACATTTGCTCTTCTGTGTCCATAACCTTTATCATCATGCTTCTACACTGCAACTCAGGATGAGATCTGTAAAATTAAAAATCCTTCCCTAATTTCCCATGTAATCTTGAGACATCTCCTTATAAAAGCCCTTTATTTGCTTATGACAAGTTACTATCCTGACTAGATTCACTTATCTTTTTCCTTGAGCCCCTTCTAAGGACTCCCATTGGGAGAAGTTGTTTTGAAAAGCAAGCAGAAGTTGGTTAATATTGAAAAATTTTATCTATTTAGTACCAAGAAGGTACCAGGAAACATGCTAGAAATAACCCTGACAGAGTGGGATAGATTGCTGTTCACTCCCTTATTACATTATAGGCCAGGCGAGAGGGGTCACTTCCAAGCTTAGCAAAAGTCAGGCAAAGACAGAAGATTAAGCATTTTCCAGTCTTGAAAATCAAAACACTCTATGCACTTTTTGGAGGAACACTGAACCTTTGTATTTTACTAGCCTATTTTTTTTCCAAGCTGACCTTAATTTAAAGTCATTCAGTTCAGTGCAGCTTCCCTTTGCAATAAGAATAGATTTGAAGTCTTCAGAAGTTTTTAACAAACTTCCTTATCCAAGGTTGGTAATACTATTCTGGATGGTCATAAAAATGTTAGTGTGTACAAAGGGAAGTTGTTCAAAGTTTTCGGTGGCTCAGCAAATTTCCGAAGACCTTTCTGAAAAACCAATTTTAATTTTGAAGTTTTTCACGGAGATCAGACCAGGCTGCCCATCTCTAATTCAATTCAGTTCAAAAACAAAAATTAATTAAATGACTCTTATTTGTTTGGCACTGTACAAAGCATCAGGGATAGAAGAGCAAAAGGAAAACTCTCTCCCTTCAAAGAATTTAAATTGTATCGATTGTGGATAATCTGAAATATCAAAGAAGACAAAAGTGAAATCCCTATGTTTTTCTTCTTAATGGGCTAGGAATGTGTGCTTTCTTTCCCTCCTGCAACATTGTCTTGAACATTCCCCTAAAGATGAATCCCAAGGCATTCTATTAACTCCAACTTTGCTAACTGATTTCATACTATAAGCATCACTTCTGTGGCTTCCCTGAGCTTAAGATGAAGAATGGAAGGTGATGAGTACACTGGCTGCGAAACAACTAAGACTTCTTTCCGTACAGACAAAACTCTAGCCCAGTCTGGGGCCCATTTTTGCTTTTCTATAGGATCCTTTACCCTATACCATTTCATCACTCCCCTCTTCCTTTGCAAATCAGGATGAGACCTATAAAGCTAGAACCCTATAATTTTCCAACCCCAAAAGTAACACTGAGAAACCACTTGGTAAACAGTCTTGGGGCCCACGCTGTATAAAAACAGTAAATAAAGGATTAGTGACCACTAATTTTGACTTTCCTAAGACTGTCCTGATTTCTGGACATGATGCCAAAAAATATAACTCAGTACAGGAAAAGAAATTGGGAAATTCTAGAAGTCTAAAACTTTGAGGTTTAATGTTTGTTTATTAGGTCTTGTTCCAGTCTACCATTTCTGAATTTGAATCTTTCTACCTGAGGCCCCTCTCTCCTCTTCTAAATCTTTCCTGAGTAGTCAAATGATATAAAGATTCAGACAGAGTCTCACTTCTTTGTTTATTTTCCTTCCTATCTTGTTCTGTTAGAGCTCGATTCATTCTATTTTACTTCTTGGAGGAACAACAGTCCTTGGCTATTTTTTTCCTTTTTTTTTTCCCTTAAGCTTTTTTCCCTTATTCTGGAATACACAACAAACTATGCACAACACAAAACAGTAGTGTTTTTAAAATGTATTCATTCTGTTATAGAATCACCAATATCCATTCCTATTGAGGACCTGACACCAAGAAATAGATGGGAAACAAAGAAATACTTCTAGAGTTGACTAGTTTGAGTCAACAGTACTAGCAACAGCAGCAGAGAGGCCTCTCTGGCAATCCCTTGTAATTCTAGAAGTGTTCCTTTGGAAGTAAAAGTATTTATTTATTTATATTTTGTCTATCACCTGATATTTATGGATATTTATAATGTATTCCCACTTGTTTCTTTGCTTTTACTTTGTTAAGAAGAAAAATAAACTTTTTCTTAGCCTCAGTAAACTTCTTTCCATTGCTTTATAAACAGACAAGGGTAATATAAGAGTCTCAGAGACTGGAAGCAACCTTGGACATAATCTAGCTCAAGGAAAGCATGTAAAAACCTTTCATTTTACAGATCAGATGCTTGGGACCAGAGATATGCCCAAAGTTATAAAAGTGCCCAATCCCAAATGGCTTACCTAAGGTTATACAGCATTTATAGGCTATGATTATTGAATCTTGTGTCTAAATCCTCTGCCCCCTTCTGCTATACCATGTTGCCTCTTGGATGGAGTTTGGAGAATACCACATTTTCAAGTGTGTTTTTTTCCCCAAAAATTCTCACAGAAGGAAACAGAGAAGCTCTATAGCCCTAAGATGGTCCCACTGGAGGGAACTAGTACCATAAATTGGGGCAGCATAAGATTTGCTCACTACTATGGGGAATTGACTACCCATATTTCCTTCTGTAGTCACTTAGTTTCCAATTTCCTGCCTGCTATGGGGAGGTCTATAATGATTGGTGATTCCCATAAGAGATGATCCTGGTAATGAAAACATGGGTGAAAAACACCAATTTTGGACTGAGTCATTTAAAAAATATTTTATTAGAGACCTAATGTGTCAAACATTATACTAAGTGCTGGAGATACAAAGAAGGCAAAAGGCAGTCCCTGCCAACAAGAGGACCACAGCCTAATATAGGAGACAAGTAAACAAATATGTACAATCAGGAGATATACAGTATAATCTGGAGAGAATCAGCCAAGGGAAGGCACTTGAATTAAGAGTGGGGAAAGGCTTCCTGTAGAAGATGGGGTTTTAATTGGGACTTGAAGGAAGCCAGAGAAGCCATGAGACAGAGATGAAGAGAACATTACAAGTATGGCAGATAGCCAGAGAAAATTCCTGGAACCAAGAGGTTAAGTGTCTTCATGGAAAAGCAAGAAGGCTTTGTGGCTAGATCCAAGAGTATATGACTGGGCATGTAATGCAGGAGGCCTGGAAAGGTGGAGGGAGGAGAGTAGATTATGAAGGGCTTTGAACAACCAAGAGAGGGGTTTATATTTGATCCTGGAGATGAGAAGTCCCTAGAGTTTGCACGCACATGTGTTTGTGTGTGATTGTGAAAGACATGGTCCACCTGCATTTTAGGGAAGTCACTTTGATGGCTGAATAGAGGATGGTTTGGAGCAGAGAGCAGAGCAGCAAGCCATTGCAACAGTTCAAACATGAGGGGATGAGGGCCAGCATCAGGGTATATGATAAGGTGACACAGTCAATAAATGTTAAAGGTGAAATTGGCAGGTAAGAGAACACATTGGATATTAGCGATTAAAATGAGTAGAGGATAAGAATAGGGAGGATGGCTAGTCTGAGAGACTGGGAGAATGGGTGTTCCTCTTAATGGTTACAGGGAAGTTTAGAAGGGAGGAGGATTTAGGGGGAAAGACAATGGGTTATATTTTTAACATGTTGAATTTAAAATATCCACTGGACATCCAGTCTGGGATAGTTGAAAAGCAGTTGGAGAAGTGAAACTAGAGGTCAGCAAATGGGTTAAGGCAGGATAAGTAGATTAAAATTATCAGCACAGAAATGGTAATAAAATCAGTTAGCGCTAATGAAAACACTGTGAAGACATTTACAAGAGGATCTGGGATGGAGAATTGTGGAATTCATCTACAATGCAAGTGATCCAGATAAGGATCCAGAAAAAGACACTTAGGAGTGGTGTCCTGAAATTTAAAAAGGAGAGTACAAGAACAGGAGGATGATCAACAGTGCCAAAGGTTTTGCAGAGGTCAAGAAAAATAAAGACTGAGAAAAAGACTCAGGATTTGGCAATTAAAAGATTATTGGTAATTTTGGAGAGAACAGTTTCAGCAGAAGGATATTGGAAGCTGTGTTATAAAGGGTTAAAAAGAGAGTGAAAGGAGAGAAAGTGAAGGTCTCTACTGGAGACTGCCTTCTCAAGGAGTATAGCCACAAAAGCCAGAAGAGATATTTTTGAGGATAAGGGCCAATGGGAATGTTTAAAGAAGCACCCAATAAGGCATGGAGAGACTGAAAGTGATAGGGTAGAGATGACAATAGAGTAGGGGGCAATCTGTTGGAAGTGCTGGGAGGAAGGGCTTATTAGAATTAAAAATGAGGTGTAACGTTACTTCATCATGTGAAACTGATGTGAAGGAAGAGATAATGGCAAAAGACACAGGAGATGAGGAAGAGGAAGAACAGAGTTCATGGTGATTGATCACAAATTTTTTCTGTAAAAAGAATTAGTGCAGAAGAGAAAGAAACTGAGGAGTCAAAGGATTGGAGGTCACAATGTAGACAGAGTAAGGTTTGGTAAGGGAAGGCATGAAGCTAATAGATCATGGTCAGTTTTTTAGAATTCCTGAAAATGAAGATAATGAATTTGAGTCAGGCAAGATCAAAGGTAATGACTGTGTGTGGCTGAGGCAGGATGGCGGAGTAGGTTATAGGAAATGAGTAGGTTGAAGAACTGAGTGATGAGTGTATTTGAGAGAAAAACATTATGTATGATGAAGTCACCCTAAAATGAGGACAGGAGCTGTGGAGAAGGAATTGGAATAATTGTGAACCAAGAAATGAACTTATTTAGAAAAAGCATTAGAGTAATTTGGAGGTGTGCATACAACAGGTACCAGGATTTTATTGAGATAGATTAAAATTATAAGGATTCCATAAGGTGACAGTATAACTACACGCAGCTCAATATTCAAATGACCAACCCAAACTACCAGATCTTTAGAAGTAATCTCGATTTGTAAGAGGTCTTGCCAACCCCCCACCCGCCTTGGACATCACACAGGGCATGGGTCGGGTAAACTGAGGGTAGCCTTGTAAGGGTGAACAAGATGGCGCTGGGAAGAAGGGGTCCCACCCGACGAAGCAACGTGGCAGTTCCCAGGAGAGGCGTGCTGGACCTCGGAGGGGAGTACCTTGAATATTCCTATTAGGAAAGGAATGTACACGTAGATATATCTATGTGTAGCTTCCTGCAGAGAATCGCGTATCTACCATAGGTTAGAATGTGCTTACGTATGATGTAGGAACTAGAAGCAGGCACCGAAGAGATAAAAGGACTTGCAGTCTTTGCAATAAAGCAGAATCTCACACCACCCTCATTACTCAGTCTTCACCATTCAAGTGGACGGGCAGTGCTGGTCACATAAGGCCTGTTCCAATCAGCAGTTGGGGCGGTGACCCCCAACATAGATTAATCCAGATCCTTGGCTATTATGACACCACTGGGGTGGAGAGCTTCTTACCAATCTCCTTATTCCTTTAATACATCCCTGGATCTGTAGCAAGGGTCCTGAACATATTCCCTATTCTCCACCTCCTCCCCAAACACATACATTTACTTTCTATCAGCTTCAGACAATGGGATAGGGGAGTCTCCTGGTTATATCTGAAATCCTGGCAGGTCAAGAGTTAGAAGATGGTTGGTGGAAGGAATATGGTTCCATGTGAGAATGGTTATTTTTTTCTTTTCTTCATTTTCACTGTTCAACAAACTAAGTCATATTATGTTTGAATATCTTAGCTCTGTGAAAGAGAGTGGGTGTGTGGTTGGGAAAGGACTTTTGGGGGAGTTGTGACAAGAGAGGAAAGCCTAAAGAAGGATTTGGAGTTACTGAGCCATAATTTGCATTTTTAAAATGTTTTGAGTAATATTCCATCATATAACTCCAAACCTGACCATCAGAGCCAGAGGTCTAGACACTTGCAACCCGAGCGCCCTCTAGTGACCTATGAGGATACCATAGATTTTAGGAAGGACTGTTAAAAGGCCTAACACCCAAAAGGAACTAGGGAGCTACTGGGCTAGTTGTTCATGGAGAGAGCCACCAAGTGAGCACCTCAGATATTCCGGCTTACTCCAATAGACAGACTTGTGATGGAGAGAGCCATCTGCATTCAGAGAGAGAACTACAGAGACTGAATGTGGAATGTGCTTCACAACATGGTTTAGTATAGTATAGTGTTGTTTACCTCTCATTTTTCTTCTTTTTTGATCTGATTTTTCTTGTGTAGCATGATAAATGTGGAAATGTTTTGAAGAATTGTACTAGATTGGATTACTCGCTATTTTAGAGGAGGAAGAAAAATTTGGAACACAAGATTTTGCAAGGGTGAAAATTATCTTTGCATGTATTTTGAAAAATAAAAAAGATGTTATTTCAAAAAAAAAAAAATAATTCCAACCTGAAAAAAACTTACGAATGGCTTTCTAGAGGTTTATGGCAACATGAGCTAGTTTGTGCTGCTTCTACAGCAGTGTTCCAACTAACATTGTGGGACAAATAGATGTCACACAAGTGATTTCTTGTTTCAAAAAACTTTTTTAAAGTTTTTTTCAAAAAAGTCCTTCTTGCTACATGAATTTCCCAAATATATCTGAGGTTGCACTTGTACCCATTGGATTAGCAAATTTGATAAAAAGGGGAAATGACAAATTTTAGAGGAAATGAAAATATTATACTTCTGGTAGAACAAGTATAGACTAATCCATTCAGGAATACAGTTGGAAGTTATTTAAATGAATATACTCTGTACTCAAATCATAGCCATTAATGCTACTCCTAGCCCTATACCATAAGGAGACCGAAGAAAGAGGGAAAGGATCCAAAAATATATTTTTAAAAAATTTATAGGAGCTCTTTTTATAGTGCCAAAGAACAAGAAAACTACAGGGATGACCATCAACTAGAGAATGGCTCAACAAATTATGCTATACAAACATAATAGAATATCATTATGCCATATTAGACATGAAGCACAGTGAGTAGAACCAATACATAATATTATGTAATAATATTGTAAATAATAAACAACTTTGGAACACAAGAACTCTGATCAACTACGATTCTAGAGAACGATGATGAAGCATGCTACCAGACATCCTTGGAAAAAATGATGGATTCAAGATGCAGAAATAAACACGTTTTTGAACACAATGTGGAAATTTGTTTTGTTTGTGCACACTTGTTACAAAGATTGTTTTCTTCCCAATTAATAGGTGGAGGGAAAAGTAAATGCTCTTTAATTTAAATAATTATTTTTTAAATATATAAAATACATTCAAAAAACATTATGGAGAGAGCAAATCCAATATTGTGACAGAGAGAACATTCTAATACAACTTTCCAAAAAGCCCCTTGAAACAATTTTAAAATAATGAATCAAACAGAATTCTGGAGTGACATAACAAAAAGGTGGGGCGAGACACACCTAGACAAAAAGAGATTACAGGGGATGTGTGTGGAGACTGGACACAGGTAGGTCAATGAAATACTGCAAGATATGAAAAAAACAGTTAATATACTGTACAGCCACTGTCAGAATGATGGATCGTCTGTGTAGATCTACAGACCAACTATGATAAAGGAGTAGAGGGAAAGAAAAGGATCTAGAATTACAACCAAGAATAACCTACTTTGCCAAAATGAGTACAGTTTTATGGAGGTAGAAGTGTAGATACTGATGGAAAAAACATTCAATGAAATAGATTTCTGGTGTAAAGACAACACCTGAATAGAAAATATGACATTCAAATATGAAATTCAAGAGAGGCATAAAAAGGTAAATGTAAGAAATCATGAGGAACTTTACAAGATAAAAATGTTTATATTCCCAAACAGGAAGATGATACAAGAAAGTTCCAAGAACTTTATCTTCATTAAAACTTCATTAGTTAGAAGCTTATCCATTTAGAAGGATGGATTTTGTTGGAATAATCTCAAATTAAAACAGAAAGAAGAAAGAGAATGTCCTGGGAGAAGATGGTAGGGAAAGGAAGAATGGAAAAAATTATTTCACCTAAAAGATGCATGCAAAATAAGAGTTTTACAGTAGAGGGAAAAAATGGGGAGAAGATAAACAAAGCTTTAACTTCATTCTCATCTAAACATAGGTTCCAAGAGGGAAGAATATAAATATACAGACAGCTGGATATAGAAATCTCACCCAAGAGGGCACTACAAGGAGAATACGCTAAGAGAAAGGCAAAAGGGTACATGCTAAGAGGAAGGAATGATTAAGAGACAGTGGTCAAAATCAAAGTAGATTTTTGAGAAGGATAAACAGAAGAAAACAGGATATAGTTATCAATTATAATTGTGAATGTGAACAGGATGAACTCACCCATAAAATGGAAGTGGATAGCAAAAAAAAAAAAATTCAGAAATTGGATTCTAATTTCAATATGTTGTTTACAAGAAACAAACTTAAAATAAAAAGTTCAAATAATGAACTATAATGGAATCCATTATGCTATCCACATTCAGACAGAAATGATGAACTCTGAATGCATTCTGAATAATTTTTTCCTATTTCCTTTATTTTTCTTGACTTTTCCTCCCCAATATGCCTAAAATGGAACTGTTTTACATGACTTCACATGAACTCTGTGTATCATATTTCTTGCCTACTCAATGGCTAGGGGAGGAAGTAGAGGGAAAAGAATCTGGAAATTTTTAAATGAATGTTTAAAAAAAAGTTTTTAGTGATTCCTCAGAAAACATTAAAGGCAAAGGTACTAAATAGAAGAGAATGTTGCAGTTTTTCAATATTGAATCACTATAAACTGATGTGGCACCCTTAAAAAAGAGATGCAATTTTAAAAATCATTACAACACAAACCACTCACAAGAACCAGGTGGCATAACGACATAAACTTAATGATACCCTGTAGGGTCTTATAATAGATCATCCTAATAAATATGGATATAAAGGAAAGCTGTTTCCAATTCTTCTACCCCTTAGTAAAGTTTGCTATGGGCAAAAAAATACATTAGCTAGTAGAAAGTCTTCTGATGTTGAACCTTTCAAATGAGCTAGGCCAGTCCTTGGATGACCAATCCAAGCCACGACAAGCCCTATGGTCTAAGTTTTGCCAACCCATATTCTACTACATGTATACACAAATGGATCCATTCTCTCATGGCTTCTATAATGGTGACCACAATCCATCCATGCCTTCCCATTCTGTGCAATTCTTGTTCATGTCTTTCTATAAATTTACCATAAGCCAGAGTTCACAGATTGTATAATTCTAAGCACTCTGTTCCCTTTTCTACCATTCTACTACTGTCAAATGAGAAAGGGGCCTCACAGGACAGACATTGTATATTTTCTTTGTTCTTTAGGTTGCCATGGCCAAAGAATTCATCGCCAAGTGACAAGCCTACTGGTGACGAGTCTCTGCATACTGAGCTAGGTCAAAAAGACCTAGCTTTGTTGTCACAACCTCAGTTGAAGTTTTTCCAGCAAAGTGAATTTGCTTGCATACCTTTCAAAAACCATCAGGTACCATGATGCTGTGATAAGACTCTGAAGTAGAGTTTTAAAACACTATCCCCAAATTTGAGGAGATTTAAGATTTTTACCCATGGTTTCTAAATTTTTGTCTCCCTGAAAGGATGACAAATCCACAAACCTTTGGCTTCTTTTGTTTTGTACTCTTGAAGCATATTTTTCAGCATCTTTCTCACCATGACTCAAAAGTTTTATATTGAAGTCATCAATTACCCAAGCATATCTTGGTGTGAAAGATCTTGTTAAATTGAACAATAGTAATGAATTTCTTTTCTTCTCCTCCCACCACAAATGTCACGTCTTCATAATCATCATGAGTACATCTTGATATACAACAAAGTGTCCTATAAAATGTCAGTGACCACTTGATGTTAGGCAGCAAAGTGCAATGAAAAGACCCATACATGGAAAGTCAAAAGATTAAAGTCTGAATATTGGCTCTTCTGTGTCACACAGGACTTTTGGACCTATTAAGAGACTGAAAAATGAAGGGACTGTCCTAGATAAATGATCTCCAAATCTAACAAATATTTATTAAATGCCTGTTATGTGTATGGGGAAAAGGATACAAACAAAAAATAAAATCTAACATCTGTATGGTGCTTTGACATTTATTAAGTTCTTTGTATATATTACCTGATTTGAGCTTTGAACTTTCCCCCAAATCATATAGAAATAAATGTCAAAGATAGGATTTCCATATTCATTACTCTATTTAGTCACAGTGTACAATATGGCATAATAATACTCATTGGCATAAGTCAGTTTTTACCTTTCTCCTTTTTTATGAACTTTTGGGGAAGCGGACCATGAGTGAGAATGCTAGATCAAAGGCTATGCACAGTTTTAATGCACTTTGAACATAGTTCCAAATTATTCTCCAGAATGGTTGGATCATTTCACAACTCACACAACAATGCAATAATGTCCCAGTTTTTCCATATATCCGCCAACATTTATCATTATTTTTTCCTATTATCTTAGCCAATCTAAAAGATATGAAGAGTCCCACAGTTCTATGCCAAAACCTTGAGGTTCAAACCAGACTAAATAATGATCAAAAATTCATTGAGAAACTACTCTAAGTGAGTTCCATGCCAGAATTGAATAGAAAGGTCTGCCAAAAACCCAAAGCCAATAAGGGTGGGGGGAGAGGAGAAAAGGAGTCAGGGAAAGGAAGGAAAAAATGGCTAAAAAAAGAAATTTACATGAAAACTTTGTTGTATAGTTGAAGGAAATCTCAAGGAAAATCAAAAAAGTAGGAACATAGGTCGAGTAGTAAAGATCTTCAACCATATTACAAAGCACTAATCATCAAAACAACAGTGAAACTGGATTAGGAAAGAATGCATGACCAAAGGACTAGAAAGGATCACAAACGATAAAATGGACAATCTTGACCACATAAAATTAAAAAGGGTTTGCAAAAAAAAATCCAAATCCAACACAAGTATGATTATAACTGGAGAAAAGAAATCTTTATAACAAGTTTTTCTAATAAAAGTTTCACTTAAGACATATATGGAACCAATTCAAATATATATAAAAGTAAAAGTTGTTCCCTACAATTGACAGTTAAAGAATATGAACAAACAGTTCTCAAGAAAAATCTAGTCTATCTATATTTTAAAAAGGTTCCAAATTACTAAACATTAGAGATGATCATTAAAGTAACTGAAGTTCAACCCAATTTGTTGATACTGACAAAAAAGAAAAATAAAAAAAAGAAGGGACTTCAGGAAAACAAATGAAGCTGTGCAAAGCAATTTGGAACTATTCCCAAAAGTCAGTAAATTATGAAAATCCTTTAGATTCAGCAATACAGGGACTGTGCTTAAACTATCCTTAAAGAGATCTAAGAGAAAAGGTCCCTATACACAAATATCTATAGCAACTTATTTTATAGTGGTAAAGGACTAGAAACTAAAGGGATACCCATTAACTAGGGAAAGGTTGAACATATTATAGCATATGAATATAATAAATACTATTTTGTTAAAAAAAATTAAGGGAATAATTTTAGAGAAACCTGGGAAGATGAATAAACCAATGTAAAGTGAACAGCTAGAATAATAACTGAATAACAACATTACAAAATGTTGACATACTTGATCAACCATGATTCCAAGAGAATGATACAGGCAAATTTACTTGACAAAGCAGAAGAAGCTATAAGATGATGTGATATTGACATTCTGATAGAAGGAAAAGAAACCAGTGTCCCTCAGAATTTTAACATCTTCAAAGGGTACTGAGAGTTAAATAAGAAAAGGAGAGGTTCCAGGAGGTAAAATGATTCTGTTTTTAAGGTTTTAAGAGGGGAAAGAAAAGGAAAAATCAAAGGAATAGGAGAAAAAGTATAAATAGGAAAGTATACTGAAGTAAGTACCATTATGGAGGGAGTTTAAGAAAAATGAATATCAGATGAGCCTTACTCTAATTTGAAATGGTCAAAGAAGGGACTCGAGAGTCTGAACAGAAACAGAATAGGCATCAAGACCTTCCAATGTGAGATCTTGGGCTCTTTCTGAAGCCCAGCTGATTCCTTTAGTTCTGTATAACTAAGTATCTACAAAGGATCCTAAGACTTAGAACTATGATCTTTAAAATTATCTAGTCCAACCACCACATTTTAGAGATGAAAACAATCAATCACATAGATATTAATGAGAGAAGCTTGGATTCAATGCTCGATCTTGAGCCTAACTCAGGGCCCTTCCCTCATCTTTCCTCCTTAGAGCAGCTCCATTTACTTTTCCAAGGCTGATTCCTCTGATTCATCCTTCCCTTCACTGGTTTACTGGAGGCATTTAGTAAGCAAGTTGAATTGTATTCTCTCCAATTTAGAATTCCAGCATGTCAGGAATGGAGGGGACACCAGATATGCTCTAGTCCAACCCCCATACTTTATAGATAAGGAAATTGAAGCTCAGAAGAGTCAGAAAGAAGTGTCCTGTCAAAGAGCATGTGACTACTAGGAGCAAAGCTAGTATCTAGACAAGGTTTCTTGAACTCCCAGGACAGTGTTCTTTCCTTCTTGTGGGATGACTTAAAAAATCCTCTCCTTAATTCTTCGCTTTGAATCAAGTACTGCTCCAAAGTTCTGTGATTCAGCAACTTATTTTGTTCTAATAATTTGGGCTTATTCTTTCTAAGAAATCTTACTTCTAAAAGGCTCTAACAATTATTTTCTTCATAAAAATTATTAATGTTGCTTTGTTTTTTATAATCTTCATGTTGATACATGTTTTATTCAGAAAGTAGATTTCTTCAACTTAGAAGCACTCTATATATTAGGAGACAATATTTCATAATAAATAGTTGCTTTTTCCAAACACAAAAAGACCAAGAAATATAATGTATGTTACATACTAAAAGTCAATCATAAAGCCTATAATTATTTTGGGCTGTGAAAAAAACCAAACAATATAAGAAACAAAGTAGAACAAAACAAAAAACATGATCTGATAGCTGCAAAATCTAGCCATAATTAGTTAAAAAGGAAAAAAAAATCCTCAGACACAAGCAATTCTTTTATAAATCATGGTAGTGTTATTAAAAATAACCATCCTCAGTGCTAACATTTAGCAAAATAAAGCAATACATTAAATACAGTGATAATAAATTATATTTCAAAATTATAACAAAGTTATAATACTTCATTTGACAACACTGGATTTTATCAACAAGGACATGGCCATTTCTACTCAAATGACATTTGACATGTCAAAGTGACATTTCTTTTGCAAAACGCCAGTAGTGGATCTTTTTCAAAACATACTTTAAAATTCATTCCCTGGGTTCTCTTTGAGAACAGAGTTTTTATGTTACTAGCTTTCCATGTTCATTTTGTAACCTATTTCTGAAAACTTTTTTAAGTATTTGGAATCAAAACTATTGGAAGCAAGGTGCTCCCTCAATGACACAAAAATATTAAGATCCTAATGATTTATTTGAGGCTAGGCACTTTCTGTCATTCTGGCTAGGTGATCCTGTAGATTAATACAAATGCACTTTATGGTTTTTTTAATTCCTGTAGCACTTTGTTCTATATTTATTATAAAGTGACTTATCCCTGTATTGGGGCTGACTGAACTGAGGTCCGATTTAGTTAAGTTTGCTGGTAAGTTACAGAGTAGATCAACTACAAAATAAGTAAACATGTTTCTCATGTAAGCCCCGTGACTCACCACCAATATATTAGCATCTAATACTTGGGAAACACTCTCTGAATTAAGATCAGATCCACAGTTGCTTCCTAATGAAAATGTTCCTGTTAGAAAGGCCTCTAGGCCACTGTCCATTATTCCTGATGAGGGCTTTTCTTTCTGACCCGCTTCATCCAGTACCAGTTGACAAAGAAATTCAAAAAAGTCCTTTGCTCGTAATTTCACCTAAAACAAAATAAAAACAAAAAATTAGGAATTTCCAATAAGCAAAGAGTTTTGACTGCTCTCCGGCATTTAATAACTCCATTTGAACATTTCAAAAAAAAACAAACAAATACTAGTTCATCCAAATCATGGATTCATAAATTAAAAGTGACCTCAGAGGTCATTTCGACCCCGTCAAGCCTGCAGCATAACTTTTTTCCATGCTTCTTAACCTAGCCCTTTTCTTCCAAAAACAAAAAAATCTATTATCTCACAAGGGAATCCATTAGGTTTTAGGTTACAAAATGTAATTGTTAGTTCTTCTTTATGTTGAGGCAAGATTTATCTTTTCTCTAACTTCTATCTTCCTGGACTCCTCTGGAGACCAGGAATTTATATCTAGTTCTGCTTTCCCAGGAGGAACTCCTTAGACATTTAAAGAGGGTGGTATCTTTTCTAGAGAAACTTCAGTTTATAAATATGTAAATTGCATTCCCCTAAACTACACATGGTACTTAAGAGTATAGGGGTACAACCATTTCCCTAATTTGTTCATTTGTTTAAAACATCTATGTAATTTGTCTTTGATTTCATATTACTTCTACTTTTATTCCTTCCAGAGAGGTAGCACAGAGAAGCAGATAGAGAATTAAGTTACAAAGTCAGGAAAGCCTGGATTCAAGTCTTCTGCTACATAATGAAGATGGGAGGGGCTCTAGTCAAATCTTTTAATAGCTCAGTGCCCAGTACTGGGGCATTACCAAGTTCTGAATAAAAGTCTGGCAATGACAATCATAGGCTTGCTCAATGAATTTAGTAACATTTTTCTTTCATAGCAATTGTCCTAAGTGTCTAGAGAGCTTGCAGTGTCTCGATTGGTCAATGGCAGACCCACATTGAAATGCAAAAGGTTTTATGTCAGCCTTTCAAACTGCACACATAATAGGAAATTAATCAACCCGCAAACATTTATTAAGCACTTGTGTTACAGAAGCTCCAGTATGTATCAGGTAAGTGATATATGATAAATTTTATCAATTCAACAAATATTTAATAATTTATTGAGCAGCAAAGTGTTAGACTCTGCCACTCAGCACTGGGGACACAGAGACAAAATTAAGTAAGACTAATCTTATCTGTTTAAAAATCCAAGTTAAATATAGTCAAAGCATTTGTCAATGTCTCCTGATACCTATGACTACACATTATCTACATCTTTCAAATAAACCTACTTGGGATTTTTTTTAATTGGTCACCTTTCTGTAACCCTTTTTATTTGTCCCTACTTTACCTTTTAATAAGATTTCTGTGTGAAGCACAATTTTGAAGGTTTTCAGGATTATTCCTGTTTTACTTGGTTTCTAACTACCCCTCCTTTTCTTTTCTTTTTTAAAATTTTTAATAGTATTTTATCTTTCCAAATACATGCAAAATATCTTCAACATTCATATTCACAAAACCTTGTGTTCCAAATTTTTCTCCCTTATGTCTCCCCTCCCCAAGACAAGAAGCAATCTGATATAGGTTAAACATATTTTCATATTTATCATGTTGAGGGGGAAAAAAACCAAAAACAACAACACAAGGGAAAAACAAGCAAACAACACAAAAAAGGTGAAAAAGATATGCTCTGATCTACATTCAGTCTTCATAGTTCTCTCTCTGGATGGAGATGACACAATCACATTCCTATTGGAAATGCCTTGAATTACCACATCATTGAAAAGAGCCAAGTACGTCATTGTTGATCATCGCATAATCTTATTATTGTATATAATGTTCTTTTAGTTCTGCTCACTTCACTCAATATCACTTCATGATCTTTCCAGGCTTTTCTGAAATTAGCCTGCTCATTTTTTCTTATGGAATAGCAATATTCTGTAATATACATATACCACAACTTACTTAGTCATCCCCCAATTAGGAGCATCTACTCAATCCCCACTTCCTTGCCACTATAAAGGACTGCTACAAACATTTTTGCTTATCTTCTCCACATTCTCTTCATCACCAATAATTAAGTACTTCCTAATTTCTATGTTTTCTTTAAGCTCCTAGAAAGAAAAGAACTGTTTCATGGTTGTTTTATGTCTCTCCCAATACTATGATAACCCATCCTTGTCATGGAAGTTGATCAAATAGAGGCAGTCACTTTGTTTTCTCTAGTAGTAAGAATATATTATTTAACTAAGGAAAAGATATTGTTTAACCTATATCAGATTGCTTGCCGTCTTGGAGAGGGAGACAGGAAGAAAGAGAAAAACACAAGGTTTTGAAAAGGTGAATATTGAAATCTATCTTTGCATGTATTTGGAAAAATAAATACTATTTTTAAGAATTTTTTTAAATTAAGGAAATGATAAATAACTATAGTTCTAGGATATTAATCCCAATATGTATTTTAGTACATTACCATCTTTTCACTTATTCAAGTCCCCTGTGAATATCACCTGAAAATCTCTTTTTAAAAAATTTTTGCTGAGGCAATTGAGACCAAATGACTTGCCCAAGGGAATACAGCTAAGAAGTATTAAGTATCTGAGCCCAGATTTGAACTCAGGTTCTCCTACTTCAGGGCTGGTGCTCTATCCACTGGGCCACCTAACTGCCCCTGTGACCTCAAATTCTCATAGGTTATAGAGAATTATAGTGGAGGGCATAGGAAAAATTTGGACATCTCAAAGCTAAAAACAGTTTGGACATTATACTTATGTTAAATTAGGGAGCTTCTGAAAGACTTGTACTCAAAACACAGAGTACAGAACTAATTTTTTTTCCTCTACTATCTAGACTTTGGCATATTCCTCAGCAGAGCCAACATCAGACAAGGTAAGCAGCTGCCTTAAGAATGAGAAAAGATATTTTCACAAATTTGGATATAATTAAAACCAGAAAATTCTAAACCCTTTGGAACTTCTTTGATACTGTCTTCCAATCAGAATTTCCATATCCTGCTGCTTTCTTTCACAATAATTCTTTAATTTTACTAGAAATTCAAAATTTACAACAAATATGAATTGATCAACAATTAAACCAAACATGATAAATCTGAACATTTTATATCTTGATCAAAGGAAAAAAACCCAAAAGAAAACTGCCATGGACCTATTAAAGTACTGTGCAACAGAATACATGGTTGAGAAAATCCCAGAACGTCAGGTTGAAACAACTAAAAAAAAACAAAAAAAATCACCTCCAAAAACTGTTATGAAACTATATGGTACTGGCTAGGAAATAGAAAGGTAGATCAGTGGGAGTAGATAATTTATAACAGCAAGTAACAATACTGTCATTGTGTTTTAGCAAGTGTAAAGACTTAAGTTTTTGGAGTAAGAATTCATTATTTAGTAAAACAATTTGGGAAATCAGGAAAACATTTAGACAAACTTAAGTCACAGACTAATATCTCACACCATTTGTGAAGAAAAGATGAAAATGGTTAATGAGCTAGGTATAAAAGAAGATATTAAGAAAATTTGAAGAACATGGAACAAATTCCATGAAGATCATGGAAGAGACAGAATAGTGTGAAGTATAAAATGAATAACTTTGATTACATTAAATTAAAAGTTCTGCACAAATAAAACCAATGTCGTAAAGATCAGGCAGAAAACAGAATTGGAAAATAAATTTCATAGACTGTTTCTCAGAGAAAGTCTCATATCTTAACTACTACAAGCAAGCAAAGAAAAGATGGATAGTTATGAATACAATGTATTTTATTACAATACATGCTTTCTTGAAACAAACTTTTTATTGATATTGTTGGGCACATGACAATTTTCTTTTTCTGTCATCTTCTATTCTGCCATTTTCTTATTTGCATTTGTTTTAAATACTTTAAAAAGAAAAAAACAGGGAATATATATATTTTATATAGGTATATAATGCTTCAAATAATCAAACATCACTTTGGGGAGGAGGAGGGGTTGCAAGACTATCAAAATTAAAAGACTTGCCCAGGGTTACATAGTGTCTGAAGCTGGATTTGAATTCAGATCTTCCTGAGCCCAGGGCTGGAGCTCTATCCACTGTGTTACCTACCTGCTCCAAATGGAGCAGTATTCTTGAATACCTGAATACGTAAAAAGATATCGATTGCATGATTATATTAAACATTAATATTCTTCTCTCAGAACCGAAGTAAATTCCAAAAGATAATGTAAATTCACAGCTGAATAAGTAGTTGGGAAAATTCATTTGACTAACATATTGACTTATGAATGGAAATATTAAATAATGCCCATTCCTCAGCATCCCACAATACTTTATTTAAAAAATCATGCTAAATAGGAAAAAAAATTACTGAGACTGTGTCCTACATTTTAGCCACAAGTATGCCAGAAACAATTTGTTTTTCACTTAATGGTATTGTTTTAAAAAAGAAAAATGGCCAATCATAGCTCTCCCAATGCTTGGGCATTTTCCTCTCTACTCCATGACTACAAATAACTTCATAAATATTTTGAAGAAGGAATAGCTCATAATATATTAAACCACAGTTGGGAGTTAACACTGCCAAAAAAGTCATAACTGAATTTCTTAAATACTCTTCTTGTATAATCCAAGGGACCTGCGCTTTGTTATTAATAGTCTATGGAGGATGGAAGAAAAAGAAGAATGTCCTCAGACGGGTCATCAGACCATTTCAGGAAAGCAGTACTTTAAACAAGGGAAGAGGTACTCAGTTTGCCATTCTTAATATATTTATTCATTTGTTCTTTATATAATCCGTCTTTCTAAGACAAATCTGAAAAGGATTTTTAAACTAGAGAAATATTTATTTATTACAATTTCTAGACAGACTAAAAGTATTCTCACATAGAGTACAAAAGAATCAGTAACAAATTTAAAAGGGCAGAAATAAGTTCATTTTTTATGTATGCAATATTAAGATGATCATAGGATTTTCACCAATTCACCTATTAGGAAGCAATTTTATACTCGGCTTGCCCACATCCATTCATCAAACCCTACTGAACCTGGGAGTGAGGGAGGGACAAAAATAAGCTCTCATTCTTTTAATTTCATGGAGATGCTTTATTATATGAACTCAAAACACACTAATATATTCATATTAGCCCATCGCTAACCGAGTAAAATTTTAATCATTCTGTGTAAACAACAATTCCAAAAGTGTAGCATACCTGATCTAATGTTTCTCCTTCAGGAGGTGTAAAATTTGGGCACTGTTCCCCAGCTGCTTTGGCCAATGCCTTTAATTCACATAGAGGTTTACCTTCTGCAATGCCATACTTCTGCAATAGGACAACAGGTAAAAATGTAATTTAAGGTATTTGCAATATGACGATGCTCACTTTTAGTACAAAATATATAGCCCAAATAAATAAAATAAGTTTGATATACTGGATTACTTACCATCAAGGGGAGGAGATAGAGGGAAGAAAGGGGGAAAAAAATTTTGGAACACAAGGTTTTGCAAGAGTGAATTTTGCATATGTTTTGAAAATAAAAAGTTTAATAATAAAAAAGAAACAAAGAAAATTTTTAAAATAAAATAAGTTTAACTCCCTCACATCTCTGATGTTTCTCTATACTACTCATCCATAATAAAAATGAATATAAGAACTCTTATCATCATGCTTCCAGAGGAGGTTCACTAAATTGCTTGAGAGGCATGGTTCTATATACTTAATATGCAGGTCTAGAAATAACTAGATTAAATTACCCACCCATATGTTCTCAGGTAACTATATGGAGCAAATGAAAATAAATAAAAAGATCACACTGGTGTTATGATAAAAACCTGTGGTGAAGAGAAGTTGACACATAAAGCTCCAAACATAATTTATGAGCAAAGCTGGCAACAGCCAATAAATGGGTTTCAAGGTTTCTGGAGAGCCAAGAATGCACCTGAGAATGAAGGCAGCTCTTTTAAAATCATAAAAAGGAGACTAAAATGGTCAAGGACAACAATCTGGCACACCAGAAGCTCATCTCACTTCTGACTGATCAGTGCTAAGATCACTAACCACAAGTTACATCAGTTTGTCACCAGGTAGGCAGAAATTCTCTGCAAAATCCCATGACTGGCAATTTTTGGAAAGAGTACAGTTTACATGCTAGTAATTTCTAATAGATTAGAACAGGATTAGAATTGTGTCTGGAAATTCCTGAGGAGTTCAGAGGGAGTTCACATATTGAGAGAAATACATAGCACCTCGATATTTAATACCTAGTAAACTGATTAAGACAACAAAATAATACAAAATAAAGTGGGGTCTCAATTTCCCATTCGATGCTAGTTGCTCCTTAATAAGTTACTTTAAAGTCTTCTGCATATTTAATAGATAAAAAATATTCCATTTCAGTATAATTACTTTTATTTCTGTCCCTGAATTGCAAAACATTATCATCTAAGATTAGATCTCACTAGAGAAGCATCAGGGAATAATGATAGAAAACTGAATGAGAAACTAAAAAATCCTGGTTGAATACAATCACGTCCTGCTGCTGATACATATTGGCTATTTAGTCCTGGGAAATCATACTTCATTTCTCAGTGTTCTAGGCAATTCTGATCTGCACTCACAGAATTTTTTCACCCAGAGTTCCCAATATTAATGAAACCATTAGTCCAATAAGTATATACAAAGCATTATGATTCTAACATGACATACAAAGAAAAATCCAATGTGGTAAACTATTTTACTTGCTACCAAAAATACAAACTTTTATTTAACTTTTAGATTCTCCACTAGCACTCATTTGCATTAGAAATGAGAAAATATACTTTAAAAGTCCTTTTCCCTTCTGCACTATCCTGTCCCCATTCTGAGATGGAAAGGCAAGAAGATATCATTTCCATCACTTTAATTCTTTAAAAACTAAATTTTATTCGTATATAGAGAACATGAATTTTATGTTATACACACATACCACATATGAATAAAACTTCAGGGACATCATCAAAATTAACACTTAGATTAGTGCTTGCTATGTATGTGTTGGACACTGTGTTAAGCACTTTACAAGTATTATCTCACTTCTTCATAACAATCAATTTTATACAGAAGGAAACTAAGGCAAACTGAGATTAAGTGACTTTCCTAAGGTGCCTCATATCACGTGTCTGTTTATACACATACATATAAGTGCATATATGTATGTGTATGTGTATATTTGTTTATATGTAGAGATACCACATAAAAATATAATAAAATTTTTAATTTTAAAATAGTTTACTATTTCTGATAGTTTCACTTTTTTTTTTTTTTGGCTGAGAAAACCTGCAGTACTTATTAATATTTAAGTTTCTTTGTCTAGGGAGCAATGGACTGAGATTCAGGATATCTGGGTTCTAATGTATTGCTAGCTGTATGATTTTAGAAAGATCACTTGGATATCAACTAACTTACCCAAGTGAAGGGATTTAAGGTCTGAAGTTCTTCTGAGCTCTAAAAATGCCTTCTATTTTAAATTTATCAATCCTAACCCCATTGAGAGTTAATCATCTATCTTATGAGAGATTTAATTATTTATGTAAAGAGAGGTAGAGGGGCAGCTAGGTGGCACAGTGGATAGAGCCCCAGCTTTAAAATCAGAAAGACCCGAGTTCAAATGTGACCTCAGACACTTAATACTTTCTACCTGTGTGACTGTGGGCAAGTCAATTACCAGTTGTCTTCAGTCCAAAATCTACCTATATGACCAATACTGGATCTAGAGCATTTTCTAGCTACAAAAGAGATTTCCTTATACCTATATAATTAGTATACAAGAACTAGTAGGGCACCTAATCATCCATCTACTTTTATAGTAGTCTATAAATAAAGTCTATTTAGATTTTGTAATAATCTATTAAGAGATGGAATGCTTGAAAGGCTTATATCAATTACTAATGTAATTAAAGATGATTGTAGTGAATTAATTATAGAATTAAAGTCCACTATTGGTAAATTGTTCTCTTCTTCTCAATATGGTAGCAAAATCTTATTTTGGCATTTGCTTAGTATTAACATTCAGAAGTGATTTAGGAAATTCCAAACTTGCACTGCTCTAGACATTCCCAAAGCTGCAATTTCCTTCAAATATGAGGCAAACTTATAGAAATTATAATGCTGAAATTTCAGATGACTGATTCCCTGATGTCTGAGAGCCCAAAGAGAGATTGTAAAAGGATGTGCGCGCGCGCACACACACACACACCCCAAACATGGTCATTCTGTAGAATGAATAAATGAATGATATACTTTGAACTGATATGTTTGGCTTTTTATTTAGGATTCAGAGAACTGAAAGGTTAAGTGATTCACTCCATATCACAAGGTTAGTATAGGTCAGAAACAGAATTTGAACTTAGGTTTTCTCCAATCCAAGGTTAGCTTTCTATATCCACTATGACATTGCTTGCATTTCAAATGTACTATTTTTCAAACAAATGTAGATATTCTTGTCATTAATAAAATACAGAATGTTATAGTCACAGCAATTGTGTCATTGCAGATTTTGTAAAGCAATTTGCAATATTATAAAACTGCAATAAAATGAAGAATCTAATGAGTGATGACGGGGACCTAAGAAATTATCTAGTTAAATATTCTCTTTTCACCTATAAAGAAACTAAAGCCCACAGGGGTTAAGTGACTTGTTTAAGATCAGAAAAAAGAAGTAGCTGAGCTGGGATCCAAATCTGGGTCTTCTTGACTCTAAATCCAATCATTGTTCTTTCAAATTCATCACAATGTCTTCTCAATGGTACCACTACTATCCTGTGAGGCTTCCTGTATTTTTTTACACTAAAATATGGCTTTCATTCTTGGTCTAAAAAACATGAATCATCAACTTTCAGTAGGGAGATGAGGGGCTAGAGTTGCAAAATACTGAATAAGATATACCACATGGCTAAGATAGTTTGATAAAGGAAGATCTCTTAGAAAAATTATGCCAGGCTTAAAAAAAAATAGCCAACTTTTTAAAATGGGTTATTTATACTTGAAAAAGTTGAAAATCATTGATATAGAACAGAAGGAGTAAATAGTTTGATAGTTAACATATTTAGATAAGGATGCATAAGACTGAAAATCTATGTGAAAAATACATGAGCTTCCAGTTTTTACAAGTATCACTTCATCAAAAAAAATACCATGTCATCTATTATAAAGTGATATTATTTTTTATAAATAAAGTGGCTTCTTAATTATTTTTTGGAAAAATACATGCTATAAATTAATTATCTGTTCCAATACCACAGCAAGAATCCTTAACACTTACTCTTTCACGAAGTCTTCTATCATATTTTACTGTTGCTTCTTTACAAAATTTACTTTTCTCCAAAATCATAGCAGTGGTCTGAAAATATAAAGTGAATTAGTTCTCTTTTCCAAAAATATTTTCATTTTCATAAATATGAATACATTTAGATATGAATACATAATACATTCATAAATATGAAAAAACTAGCTATGAATGAGTTATATGAAATAAATACATTGGCATTTCACCTAAAGGTCAAAATAGGAAAGTTATCTAAGATGACTATTCAACTAACAGCAAACTGTGGCCTACGGGCCAAATTTGACTATGTTCTATTTTTATATGGCTCATGGGGCTAGAATGATTTTTATTTTAAAATAAAATAGAATATATTGGTTTACCTGCTGTCTAGAGAAGGGGGTAAGGGGAAGGGAGGGAGAGTTTTGCAAGGATGAATGTTGAAAATTATCTTTGCATATATTTTGAAGATAAAAAGCCATTATTTAAAATAAAATAAAGTATAACAGGCAGTGGACTAGAACTGCTTTCAGGTCAGTTTGTAAATTCATGATATATATTTATTTACTTGTATATTTTTTTTCTATAATAATCAATATAATAAATATAATAATTTTCTATGATAATTTTAGGTCTATCCACCTAATTAACAGGTAGAGAAAGATTTCAGTATAAGGGAATATTAAAAAGTTTTTTTAAAAATAAGTATGAATACCTTATTTATTTCCTAGTCCTTACTACCACAATACACTTAAGATCAGATTATATAGTTGTGTGTAGCTTTTAAAAATCATATGGTACTTGATTATAAAAAAGTTAACAGATACTAAGGATTAATTCCAAATAAGATTCACCTGTTTTGTACGCATGAGATCACTTGAGAAAACATGAGTAAACTTCACATTCTTAAGAAATTCACCAGCAGCAGATGCTTGTCTAAAACCAGTTTCTGAAAGAGGTTCATCTACACCTTGACCTAAAGGGGAAAAAAAAAAAAAAAATTCACTTAAGAGAATCAGAATTTCATTTGAGAATCAGAATTATTTCATTGTCCACATTTTTTTAAAGAGAAGACGATTGACAAACTGTACATACCCTTTGATCCAGCAATGTTTCTACTGGCTTATACCGCAAAGAAATACTAAGGAAGGGAAAGGGACCTGTATATGCCAAAATGTTTGTGGCAGCCCTGTTTATAGTGGCTAAAAGCTGGTAAATGAACGGATGCCTATCAATTCGAGAATGGTTGAATAAATTGTGGTGTATGAACATTATGGAATATTATTGTTCTGTAAGAAATGACCAGCAGGATGAATACAGAGAGGACTGGCGAGACTTACATGAACTGATACTGAGTGAAATGAGCAGAACCAGGAGATCATTATATACCTCAACAACAATACTGTATGAGAATGTATTCTGATGGAAGTGGATCTCTTCGATAAAGAGAGTTAATTCAGTTTCAGTTGATCAAGGATGGACAGAAGCAGCTATACCCAAAGAAAGAACACTGGGAAATGAATATAAACTGCTTGCATTTCTGTTTTTCTTCTAGGGTTATTTATACTTTCTGAATCCAATTCTCCCTGTGCAACAAGAGAACTGTTCGGTTCTGCACACATATATTGTATCTAGGATATACTGTAACCTATTTAACATGTAAAGGATTGCTTGCCATCTGGGGGAGGGGGGAGGGAGAAGGAGGGGAGAAGTCAGAACAGAAGTGAGTGCAAGGGATAGTGCTGTAAAAAATTACCCTGGCATGGATTCTGTCAATATTTTTTAAAAAAGGAGAAAGAGGGAAGACGATTGAGTTAAGTATGTCCTCCATAAAATTCAACACAGAGAAATCAATAATTCAAATCAATTGTATCCCAAAAGTACATTTTACATAGGTCAGTGCCTTAGTAAAGAACACTCAACCACCTTTGGTCTTATTAGCCTTTTGCATTATTTTGCTCATTCCAACATCCTCTTTAGTTGCTTTTTAGAACACACGTTCATTCAAGTAAACAATTTAAGATCTGTGACAAGAAACCTTTCTTAATCTATTTTTGTTCTTTCCTTGGGCATGTTTCTTCTATCCAATCAAAAATCATCTAAATGAATTACTTTATTTACATGTACTTTAAATGTAATAATCATCCATCCCCAATTTAGGAAACTCATTCTTTCAATAAACATTTACTAAGCTATTATGTGCCAAATGGGACAAAGACAGAGGTGGGAAGAGTGGAAGGAAGCTAAGAAACTTACTCTAAGTCCTCTTAACTTGGGGATGGTTCACTGTTTATAGTGAAATGAAATCTGTTTAAAATTATCTTGTAGTATTTCCTTTGATGCAATTAGCTAACAGTTAAACAAATTTCGTGGCCCAAGGCAAAATTACTAAACTTATGGGAAATGAGTGGCCTCTAAAATTTTTTTTAATATATTTTATTTTATAATAACTTTATATTGACAGAATTCATGCCAGGGTAATTTTTTTTACAACATTATCCCTTGCACTCGCTTCTGTTCCAATTTTTCCCCTCTCTCCCTCTACCCTCTTCCCCTAGATGACAAGCAGTCCTATATATGTTAGATATGTTGCAGTATATCCTAGATACAATATATGTTTGCAGAACCGAGCAGTTCTCTTGTTGCACAGGGAGAATTGGATTCAAAAGGTAAAAACAACTCAGAAAGAAAAACAAAAATGCAAATAGTTCACATTCATTTCCCAGTGTTCTTTCTTTGGGTGTAGCTGCTTCTGTCCATCATTTATCAAATTTAAACTGAGTCTTTGTCAAAGAAATCTACTTCCATCAGAATACATCCTCATACAATATCGTTGTCGAAGTGTATAATGATCTCCTGGTTCTGCTCATTTCACTTAGCATCAGTTCATGTAAGTCTCTCCAAGCCTCTCTGTATTCATCCTGCTGGTCATTTCTTACAGAACAATATTCCATAACGTTCATATACCACAATTTACCCAGCCATTCTCCAATTGATGGGCATCCATTCAATTTCCAATTTCTAGCCACTACAAACAGGGCTGAGTGGCCTCTAAAAATTAAAGATTTTTTTTTCCTACTCCTTCCACAGCATTCTAAATGAATGAAACCTTTCACTTTATTAGAAGCCCTCCCCATATCTTACTTTATGATCTCTTCATGCACAGCAAATAACTATCCACTTATACTGCTCTTTTTCTTTAGCTCAGGAGGTAAATAATAGACTAACTTTGGGTATAGTACATATCAAACAGAAAAACCAAAAAGAAAACTTTATTTAGGAATGAGGAAGTGGGGCAAGAGGATCACAGAATGAGAAATCAGATTTGTTCCAGGAACAAAAATTTGAATACACCAGGAATGAGAATCATTTATCTGTAACCTCCAGAAATGAGCTGTCTTTATCACAAAATAAAGCTAAATGTTTTCAGAACCAAGGTACAAAAATTAGTCTGTTTAGTCAGGTATCTGGGAGCTTAAAACTCAAAAGATCTAACTGTAAGAGAAGAGGACTAATCAGAAGAGTCTGTTCAGAACAGAATCATGTGCAGAAATAGGAGACTTCAATTTAGTCCTTCTCTTTGCTATTGAACTTAGAACTAAATTAAAAGAAACCTTAGAAGGAAATAGCATCAACACTGGGCAGTGACATTTATTAAACCAAGTCATTTTTAAATTAGTCAGTTTATTTTTAAAACAAACTGTAATATAACTCTTTAATCAGTTGATTTTGCTCCTTTGAAGTCACTCAGGAGGAATTACTTTGGAAAACTGTTCTTTGCACTTGGTTCACTACTAAAATTAATCAAATCAGTTGCTCTGATCATCACTCATTTGGATACTTTTTAAAAGCCATTATTAGCTAGATCATATTAACATTGAAAAAAATTTCCAAAACATATTTGCAGTAGAATTAGACTAACCTTGAAGAATTTTCTCTCTGTTATATCTTGTTTCTCCACTGAAATAGAGAGAAAGACTCTGATTATCATATCATGCTATTGAGACAAAGAAAAAAATACAAGTAACAAAAACTCTTACAATGTACAGTGAATGTAATGATGGTAAAACACAACATAAACCACAGAAATACAAATACTTGAAATTTCTTTAATGGAAGCAGTATAATTTAGGGGAAAGACTGGATTGAAAGTTGAAGAACCTTTAAATCTCAGTTCTCCCACTTTACCTTGACAAGTCATACAACCTCTCTGGTTTTGAAGAAACCGCCGTTTCTTCATCCATAAAATGAGCAAGTTAGCTTACAGCAGGGTTTTTTAAATTTTTCAGTCACAACCTCTTTTCACCAGAGAAATTTTTATATGATCCCAGTTATATAGGTTTATAAGACATGTATACAAGCTAAACATTTACTGATAATAAATCATAAAGAAATTTATCTTAAAACAATTCTTTGATATACACACAATTTTACCATTTATCAAAGACTGCTGTCAAACATTTCACTATTCCTATATTTAGTTATGCAACCCATATGGGATCACAACCTGTAGTTTAAGAAACTTTGGCCCAGAAGAAAAGACCTCTGCAATTTGTTGCAGTTCTAAATCTCTGATCCTATGATTTAGTACTAACTTTAACTGACACTAAACTACTTTAAGTATCCACTTTATTTGAAAGACAATTTGTTATTATTATTAATACTATTATAAACTCATAAATTCCAGTTTACAAAGCACTTTTCTCACAAAAATAAATCAGAGTTGACAGTATAAGAACTATACAAACTACAGCAAAGAGAGGTTATGTGAATTATTCATAGTTCCAATATTCTAACTCCAAACCCTATTCCTGGAATCATACCACTTCAACATTGTAAAGGTATGTATTTCTCAGACCACTTAGAAGATCTCTTCTTAGAACATGCCTCATAGGTAGTAGGCCATCCCACTTTGTGATAACTCTTCTAGGAAGTATTAGCTCCCTTTAAGTTGAAATAATCTTCTCTGCAAGTTATATCTACTGCTCTCAAACTCTTGAGCAGAAGGATCTAACTCGAGTTCTTAAAACTTTTTTTTATATTGCAGGTTTCTTTGGGAAGAAAAAGGCAACTAGTTACTAGGTTATATATGTGCAATCATATGTATCTCCATATCAGGCTTGTTGTGAAAGAACAGAGGAAAGCAGAGGAAAAAAGTCCAAAAAAAGATAAAGTGAAAATAGTATGTTTAAATCTATTCAGATTCCATCATTTCTTTCTCTAGATGTGCAAAGCATCCTCTATCACAACTCTTGAAATGCTTGAAATGTTCTTGAAATGTATTGTTAAGAATAGCTAAGTTATTCATAGTTGATCATGTTGTTGATCATGGTTGATAAATGTTAATGCTGTATACAATGTTCTTCTGGCTCTGCTCACTTCACTCAACATCAGTGCATGCAAGTCTTTCCAAGTTTTTCTGAAATCTACATGTTCTTTTCTTATGACATAATAGTACTACATTACATCCACATATCACAACTTATTCAGTCATTCTCCAAATGATATTCAGCCATTCCTCAATCCAATTCTTTGCTACCACAAAGGAGGTATTTTTTCACATGTAGGTGTTTTCCCTTTTTTGGTGATCTCTTTGGAATACATACTTAATAGCGGTATATATAATAAGCCCTTCAAATATTAAGAGAGCTATTCTACCTTTCCACTTCTCCTCCCCATCCACCCCCATATTTTAGCTAAATCTTATTTTGTTTTCTCCAGAGTAAAGTAAATTTTCAAATGATTTTGAATTCCTTCAATACTCTCCCCTCTGGACTAGCTTCCAGTTTGTCAATGGCCTTGCGCTACATACAAAGTATGCATACACTACTCCAAATGTTTAAGAAGAGCAGATGCAGTCTATAAGGAAGGGGGCTCATACTGGACCTCATACTATTGATTAATATAGTCTCTGGTAGCCTTATGGACCAGATGAAAAGATAAGAGTTAGCTTTAGTTTTAAGGTTTGCAAAGTACTTTATGATGTTTATATTGTTTGATCCTCAAAATCACCCTGTGAGGTTTGATCTTCTGGTATCCAAAGATGAGAAAACTGAGGCTCATGCAAAGTGTTAAGAAGCATAACTGGCACTGTGTCTTCACTTCAAATCCAATATTCCATCCACCACCATATAGCCTCATATTAATTGTTCTTTCATCTTTTAAGACTATAAATAGGGCAAATGCTTTAAATAATTGAAACAAATACTGAATAGATAGTATCAAAGGGAGACCTCCCTCCAGGATGACATCAATTTATTAATTAGCTATTATTCAACTAATTGCAAACGCATTATATTAATAGCTCTCCATCCTGTCCCTAAGATTTTCTTCAGAGATTCTCATCAATAGTCTTGTACATTAGCATCTCCCTCAGTATAATACATTTATTTTTCATCTTATTAACTCAAATAAGACAACTTTAGGGGTCTATGAGGAAAATAAATCTAATGAGTCTAGAAATGCCCTGACAACAATAGCAGAGAATAAATATAAAGATAAAGATGTAAAGCCATGGCAATGTAGTTTTAAAGAGTCAGTAGCAAAATTACTTATTTGAGTCTGCTATATTATCTATCGTTCAGCTCCCCAGAATGCCTGAAATACCAAAGACTTAAACTTTAATTGGAAATCAATCCAAAAAAGAGAGACCCCATATCTTTAGAGAGATGAAAAAATCATTTTATGATAAACTGAAGAATTGTACAGAACAGTAGACTTCATGACAGGATTTAACAAAAAATAATAATGTTATATTGGATTGCTACTTGTCATCTAGGGGAGAGGGAAGGTGGAAGAGAGGGAAAAAATTTTGGAACACAAGGTTTTACAAAGGTGAAAGCTGAAAATTTTCCATGTGTTTTGAAAATAAAAATCTTTAATAAAAAGACAAAAAAGAATGTTGACTAGAAACAAGTATCAGTGAAAACTGAGTAGGAAACCAGTTAGTTTTACCCCTTTCCCAGGCAATTTATTCTTAAACATATTTTTATGACATCTGCACAAAATTCAATGTACAAGGTATTATGCTAAGTGCTACAAATAAAAATAACACTCCCCACTCTTGAAGGGATTAGGATAGGAAGAAGCAGATAGAGACACAAGACACACAGAGACATACACAGATACATACACACAGTTGAGAATTATGTGAGCAAAGAAAAGATGCAGAAAAAAATTTCCGTGGAAATTAAAGGAAGGAAACAACACTTTCAGCAGGAAGGAGAGAATGCAGCATTTGAGCAGAAACTAGAAAGAAGTTAAGGATGCTACAAGAGAAGAAGATAAGCAAGGTAGACTTTCCTGCCTGAATAAAGTTGGGAGATGGCTAGTCAAGAGGAGCAGTCCAAACTGATTCAGGATACAGAATGAAGTCAAGGGGAGAAATACTAATTAATGCCAGAAAGTTACTGTACAGCCAGATTATGGAGGGCCTGACCTAGAAAAAATAATGAAAGCTTTTAAGCAAAGGAATGAATGAATCTGGCATTTTATTAAGGATAAATTATAGGTGAAAAAGGATAGAAACAGGGAAACCAATTAGTAGGATAATATAATTGCCCAGGTAAAAGGCAATGAAGGCCAGAACAAGGGTGGTAGTCATCTCAAGTGGAGAGAAAAGTATGGCTACAAGAGAATGAAGTTAGAATTAAACTTTGGCATCTACTTGAATTCAGTTCCACAAACATTAAATATTTACTGCAGGGTGAAGAGGCAGGATGCTAAAATGCTATAAATGGCCAGAAATACCTGGATTTATATCCTGATTCTACATATACATATACATGTACATGTAATCTCAACCTTACTTAAAAATTTCACTGGGCCCAAACAGCCTCAGCCTGTATGTTGTCTTCCTTGATAGGAGTTTTCTCAACAGAAATTCTTTATATCAAGAAAATCACAGGTCTGAGCAAAAAATTAAATTAAAATGTCCTAGCAAAACACCAAGAACAGAAAAACCAAACAGTCCTTGTTGTCATGAACCTTAAATCGAGATGTAAGATTTCATCTTGAATGAAGAAAAGTTGAAGTTTTCCCATCTTGCAACTAAAAGGATTTGTAGAACACTGAAGAGAAACAGGGTGAGATAATGAGGTCAGTTTTAGATATGCTGAGTTTAAGGTACTGAAAGGATATTCAAGTGGGAAGAAACAGAAAAATGAAATACTAAAATTGTTCTGCAAAGTATTTTGAAAAGTGAAAACTACAACCATTAGCTAATTATTAATGATAGCCCTTAATGTTAGCTTCAACTTTTTGCTTTCAAAGTACTTTACAAATATTAGCAAAGAAAAAGAACTCTTTCTCAACAACTTTTAATGTTTAATTTTATAGTTACCGGACAAGCATTCTTTGAATTTATTTTGGGAAATGAAGACAGAAGATAAAAAAGATAATTTCACTATTAATTCAAAGCCTTAAATTATTTTCAAATAAAATGTTTTATTGTAAACTTAATCATCAATACAAACCTTAAGTGATGAGTAAAAAGGGAAACGCATAAGAAATTAAATTTGCTAAAGAATATTTGTTTACTTACAAACATGTGTGAAGGACACATCTACACATATACATACACAAACATATGCACATGCGTATGTGTGCGTGTGTGCACACATACACAATTAAGGGCACAAAAAATATAGTAACAAACCACTTTATTTGTTAAAACTACTTTTGTGACAATGACGGTAAAGGCAATAGCAAGTAGTGTATTATGAAAGAGTTCATGGTAACAACATTCAATTTCACATTCTGCAGTATGATCCATTTCCAAATTCCAGGGCTCTGCCAGAATACAAATGTTTATGCCAAGAGTCTCATGACCAGTCATTTATAGGTTCTACAAATAGACTACACTCATTTTTGCAGGCTTATTCTCCATTGTACTTTAAATCACTTTTTTTGAGGGCTAGAATTTTTTCATTCTCAGATTTATCCCTAACAATTTATAAAAACTCATAATTCAATTAATCAAAGCACTTCCCCAAAAGAGAAGACCAATGATGTCAATGTTCTCTGAGTTAAAGTAATGGAAATTAGTGAATTATTATTATGGGAAAGAATAAGATTTATATTCTTTGAGCACCTTTTAAACAAAAAAGTTAATTTAAACATCTCAGTTACCTGCATATATCACACAATGTCCTCATATCATCAGAAAACCCATTTACCAAGATAATCCAAAAATAGGATCCATTTTTCCTCAATTTTGGAAATGTGTGCATACACACACACACATACACATGTATGTATATATGATTATTTCTCCCTTCTTCAAAGAGGCAAGATGGCATAATATTTGAAGCAATATAGTAAAATATTCCCAATGCCAATTTTAAGGATCAGTTTACTAAAAATCAGTGAGGAAGGACATATCTATAATGCTTCATTGAGTAACATTATTAAGATTTACATAGAATATACATATGGAATTTAACAGTTTAAAGGAATTATTGGTTTCTTGATAGTTCAGCAGTGAGATTTTTCTAATAGAAAAATTTAAATTTCAAAAGGCTAGGTCCTGTAGAAACTATGTGCTTGGTGCTTTTAGAAAAGGTAAAGCTTTTCAGACTAAACCCAATGTATATTTAAGCTGATTCAATTAGCCATAATCGCATTACCAGTCACAAAACAAAAAGGCCCTTTGATAAAGATCAGGTATTTCATTTAAAAACAGATTGCTCCTCCAGCAGTTCTACATATCACAGAACAGCTTAAAGAGCACGAAGAATGTTAACATTCAACAAATGCTACATATATATATAAATTTGAAGTATGGCATAGCTTAAATGTGTGTGGCCTAAGAACCCCAAGACCCTTTCAGAGGATTTGTGAGGTGAAAACCATTTTCATATTAAGATATTTTCATTTATAACATGGTAAATGATAGGGTGTGCAATGGATACATTCTAGGCCACGAGTCAGGAAGATTCATCTTCAAATCCCACCTCAGACACTCACTAGCTGTGTGATCCTGGGTAAGCCACTTAACCTTTTGCCTGAGTTTCCTCACCTATCAAATGAGCTGGAGAAGGAAATGGCAAACCACTAAAGTATCTCTTGCCCAGAGATGTAGTCAAAGACATGACCAAAAAACATCTGAATAAACTGTAGCTAGATATAACCTAAATAAACCTTCAAAGTTCTTTGAAGGGAATTTCAAATAGAATTTTCATTTTTAAAGAGAATTTTAATTCAAGTTCAGCCAGTCTTAGGCACTGGCCATGTGACACTCATTCTTTCAGTGCTCCAGGCCACTCTTTAAGACTTTAAATTATACAACACCTACAGATTTTCATTGGGTAGTTTCTAGTTTCTCAAAACCCATAGGAGTACTTATATAACAAAACAATGAGTTTCTTCCGAAAAATCCTAATTAACACTTTGTCTTTACATTTTCCATCTTAAAATGAATTTGTATCATTTAGCAGTGTTTAATTTTTGAAAAACTAAAAGTTGAACATCCGGGATAAAAATCATAGATGAACTGCAATATTCATAACATGTCAGGACCAGGAAAAATCCTTTCATTTGTGCAAAACTTGAAATTTCAGCCTTATGTGTGCTGGATTTTTGGAAACTATTCTGTGATACCATAGGAAGCCACTACATTAATGACTGGCACATTCAGAAATGGGTAAAAGATTAGACCCAAAGTAAATAATAGTTTAACAACCCTGAAAGAAGGTAACAAAAAGACATCTGTGCCTAATCCTGTTCTATTTAACATTTTTATTTATCACTCAATCAAATGAAAGGTATATTAGCCAAATTCATTAACAACACAAAATTTAAAAGAGATAGCTAAAGTAATGGATAATACACAAAGAAGTCAAAAAAATCCTGACAGGCTAGAAGGATGGTTCATATATATTTAAAGTAATGTTAATAGTGATAGTAACTTATACTTAGCTTCAAAAAGATCAACTCAGTGTCACTAATGAATCTATACTCCAATGAGATCATAAAAGTGGGAAAAGGTCCCACACATGCAAAAATGTAGCAGCTATTTCAGGGATGGTGAAATGATCCAACCATTCTGGAAAGCAATTTGGAACTATGCCCAAAGGGCAACAAAACTGTGCATTCCCTTTAATCCAACAGTCTCACTACTGGATCTATATAAAAGACCTACATGTGCAAAAATATTTGTAGCAGACCTTTTTGTAATGGCAAGGAAGTGGAAATTGAGTGGATGCTCATCAGTTGAGGAATGGCTGAAAAAGTTTTGGTATATGAATATAATGAAATATTGTTCTATAAGAAATGATGAGCAGGCCGGTTTTTTAAAAATCTGTAAAGATTTACATGAACTGATGCTGAGTGCAACACTGCAACAAGATTATATGACAATCAACTGTGATAAACTTGGCTCTTCTCAGCAATACTGTGATTCAAAGCCATAACAGAATTGGGAGGAAATGTCTCTCCAGAGAGAAAAGTATAGAGACTGAAATGTGGATCAAAGCATAGTTTTTTATCTTTTTTTCTTTGGTAGTGTGGGTTTTTTCCTTTTAATCCAATTTTTTTTTTGGGGGGGGGGGGAGCAGGCATGATGAATAAGGAAATAGGTTTAGAAAAATTGCACATGTTAACCTATATCAGATTGCTTGCTATGTTAGGGCAAGGGCAAAGTGGAGTAGAGGGAGAAATATTTGGAACACAAGGTTTTACAAAAGTGAATGTTAAAAACTATCTTTGCATGTGTATCTGGAAAATAAAATAATGTTTTTTTAATTTTAAATTTTTATAGTATTTTACAAAATGGAGAAGAGTTAGAAGTATATCCAAAAAATATCTATGAGTCTCAGTTTCCCCATCTGAGAAATAAGACATAATTAATGATCAAAGTCTAATCTTTAGCCCTGTTTCTTCATTTCTAAAATAAGGAAGTTATTCTAGACCAGAAGTGTCAAATATACAAGCTACATGCTACATGTAATATTCCCCAGTGAGGTTTGACTCAGATTTCAAATGCAATAAAATATAAATAACATTACACTTAAAAAATATGTAGCTCGAAAGGATCTTTATGTATAGATAGTAGCCTATTTCTATTAGAATTTTAAATTATAGAACTGGATAATCAAATTCAGAGCTACTTCATAACCCAATGAATGCTGAAAGGTCATGAAACCTAACACTATTTACTAATAAAGTGCTTAGCCCAATAGTAAATAAGAAAATGAATATTATTCATTCAACAGCACTTAAATGCTTACCCTGTGCTAGGTATTGTTCTTACATAGATAACCATTTAATAGCTGGCTTCTTTTGGAATCCAAATCATGATCATTTTGTAAATTCTGTTGGCTTTTATGTTTTTTTACATACTCAAGTTCGAACGGCCAATTGTATCCAACTTAGTTTTCTACTGTTGTTCAGGTCTTTCCTTCAGAAATTACTTGCTCAATGACTTATGAATCAAGAAAAACATCAAGAAAGGATACTGGAGAACTGGGTTCTATTTCTGATTCTGCCAGCTGTGTGAACTCCAGCAAATATTTTTATCAACTTCCAAATCAGCTTCCTCAATCAGTAAAGGAAAGTTCTAATAATAGAAACTGCTCATGTTTTTATAACACTTTAAGATTTACAGAGCATGGATTTCTCTTCTTAGAAACTAATGCTCAAACAAGTTCATCAATCACTCAACAAGTATTTATTATGCTCCAGCTTTGTGCCAGGCACTGTGCTAGCAATAGATACAAAGTCAGTCAACAAACATTTAACATAATGCAAAACAATTCTTGCCCTGAAGGAGCCCTCTTAACAGGGATGAAAAAGAGTGAACAAGTATGTGCAAACAAGCTAAATACAACATAAATAAGCAAATACAATGAAAGCAACAATCTGTCCAGGTGCCAGAGAAGACAATAAGGACACAAAAAGCATATACAAGTTAATGTAAAATATTTAAATACACTACAATGAGATTAAGTGCACTAGCAATTGAGAACATTGGGAAAAGCTTCCAGAAGATAGTGCTTGAGCGAAATCAAGGACTTAAGTGACTTGTCTGTCAGGGTCACAGGCCCTGGTGATGTTTCATCACCTAGATGTTCCTTAAGACTGAATAGCTCAAAGACACCAAGAAGCTGCTTGTTATGTATGATGTCAAAAGACTTGGGTTCAATTGCAGACTTTCAGAAATCCTTTACTCTCCTCTGGATGGCAAATTCCATTTTACATAATCTCATTAGACTCCCAGTATATTAGAACTGGAAAGTGATCTAAAAGATTTTCTAGTCCAACTTCCTTATTTTAACCTGAGGTGGAAAAATCAAGGTCACAAAGGTAATTAGTGGGATGGAATTAGATCTGATTTAAATTACATTCTCTTGATCCTAGTTGTAGCATAATTCCCAAGGGAGCAAAACAGATTTGGAAGTAAGCAAGAGGAAAATAACAGAAAAAATGCATTCTAATTATTTGGTTTAATTTCACATCTGGACAGGCCTAGGGATTGGACCTCCTACCCTAAAGGAAAAAAAGAGTTACTATCTCCAGAGCAGGTTCAATTAGACTTGAAACACACCTTAGAAATAAGAAATCACTTCGTTCAATCCATTCATGTTACAAATGAGGAAAGTAAAACCTAGAGTGCAATGACCAGCATAAATTAGCAAATGCCAAATTTGAACCTAGGTCCTCTAACTCAAAATCCAGTGCTTTTTCAACACAAATGAAGGTCTATGAAGAAGAGAGGGTGGTAGACCAGTTTAAGATAAAGAAAATCCCTATTCTGAGCCAGTTTAGAACAGATGAACAGAGGTTATTTTCATACCCGAGATTCTCAAGATGCTGCAGCATACCTCTGAGATCTCTAGCTAATGGAGGTGAGGAAATCAGATGCTACAGGGATATCAGTTTACAATAAGATTTTTGTTTGCAATTCTGAATACCCATAGGACTAAGAGCAAGACATTTCACTGCTCTGGACAATCAGCTTTTTTCTCTATAAAATGGAGCTGTACTCCAACAGGGGTGCTTGCTTAACCTTTCTTGTTGCCTCATTAACAACTCTAGCAGCCTGGTTAAGTCTTCAGAAAAAAGGTCTTTAAATAAATAAAATATACGTGGCTACAAAGTAATTATAATTTCAATGACATTGGCATAGTTACATGAAACAATTATTTATAAACAATACCTAGTCATTTATGAACGTATTTATAAACATTTTATAATTTGTTAATATGTACGCAACGTATATTTATAAACAACACAACTTTAATGTAGTCGTGTCAACAGAATTATTCACATTAAGCTATTATAATCTAAGTTGCTACTTAAAAACAAACAAGCAAAAAACCATTTCACAGACTTAGGTAAAGAACTCCTGCACATTGCATTTCTAGTCCCTCCCAGCTCCAAAAACGCAGCCCTCCACCCGGGATCCCTCTTCGCCTCCAAGATGGGAAACGAGGCAGCGTACACAGAGCACTAGTTCAGAAGTCAAGATGACTTGGGTTCAAACATCAAATCACACTTGACGTGTGACCTTGGACAAGTATCAATTTCTCAAGGTCTGTTTCCGCAACTGTAATTTATGAGTTTGACTCAGGCGTGTTCTTAAATGGGGATCGGACATTAAATACCTACTGTGTACCAAGGGGGGGGGGGGAAAGGGGGGAAGATGAGAGGGAGAGAGGATGCGGGGAAGAGAGAAAAAAATTAAGAAACAGTCCCTGCTCTCCGGGAGCATCCCTGGGTCGGGGCTTTAGGATGCTGCTGCTTCTGTTCCTTCTCTTCTCCCCCAAAGAGCAGGGAGGCTCCTTTCGGGGAAGGGGCTTTTAAGGGGGAGGAGAGGGTCACAGGGAGAAGGGCTGCGCCCTCCACCCGCACCCCGCCCACAGAGGGGTGGGCGCCGCCTCCCACGTGCTTACTTACTGTCGGACAACGGTTAAAGCGAAACGCGCCATTCTCTGCCCGGCGTCGAGGTGAGGAGAGGTGAGGGTCTCGGGAGATCCCCAAGAGCAGCCCGGGATCGGCTCTGAGGAGCCTATGGCCGCCAGCGCTGCTCAGTCGGTACTGCAGAAGACCGAAGACTTCCGCCTGCGCAGACCTAAAGCCGGGTCAGCCGGCCGGCTCCGTTCCTATTGGTGGCGGAGAGGGACGCCCTCATGGAGCTACCCAATAGAAGGCGAGGAAGGTGAGTGACATCATGGAGGGGCTGGCCTGGGGAGGGGTGGAGGGGCAAGAGTTGCTGAGTTTTCTGCCCGCACTCTCGGCTGGGCGGAGGCTGTTGGTGCAGCTTGCTGCTCCGCCCCTCCAGGCTTGGTTCCAGCAGCCAGCATTGCCCAGATTGACTTGTAATTTCAGTTCAATTTCTGTTTTTTGCTTTCCGCCCCCTCCACCCTGTAGGCCATAAATTCTCTGATTCTTCCTCCACGATATCTTTCATTTGCATTTCTTCCACTCACGTGGTCCCCACCCCAATGCAGGACCCCTTGCCTTTACCATTGCAATAACCCTACGGGAGTCTCTATCTCACTTATTCCCCATTACTGTCCATCCTTTATCCAATTGCCAAATGACTTTCCTAAAGCGCAAGTCCACCTGTTGTCCAAAAAACAAAACAAAACAATCACTTCCAGTGGCTCCCTTATTACCTATACGTTCATCTGAAACCTCTTTCCCTCCATATCTAAATCACTCTCCATGTTTATATACTCTTCTTATGCACATCAATTATGAGAAACCGCAAGTTCCACTTTTTTTCTTCCTTTCTACACCAGTGTATTCATTTTCTTTTCCTTTCTCTTTCCCCTCTTCAAATTCTCAAATTAGAACCAATCCATACCACCCTGTGGCCCTAATACCTCTGTTTTTCTTATTAAGTTCCTCTATATTCTTTGAAAACATTAATGTTCTGAAAGGACATTTATTTCTTCTCCTTCTAATGTATTAACATTACATAACCATATGACTCCTTCCAATAGCTCAAATAAATTTATCTAAGTTTCTCGATATTCTTTTTATGTTTGTATTTCAGAGTCTCTATTCAGCTCTAGTTTTTCCATCAGAAATGTTTGAAAGCACTCTATTCCATCAAAGATTCATTTATCCCTCTGTGAGAAAAGTTATTCTTGCTTGCAAGTCTACATCTGTTGTCTTTCAGAATATTGTATTCCTAGTTCTCTTTTGATTTACAGAAGTGGATATTTTTGTGTCATCCTACTTGAAGTTCCATGATACTGGTGTTCAGAATTGCTTGAGTCTGAATGGTTGTAATAAATTTATTTTGGTAGAGGTGCTCCAGATTTTCAAATTTTTCTTTTGAGGTTCCTTTCAGAGGATAATCAGTATATTCTTTATATCTTTACCTTCTGGATGTAACAGATCTGTAATTGTTTTAGGAAGATTCTGAAGATCATCTGACAGGATTAAATACTAGACAATGAGGTCCCTTCTCAAACCAAACTGCCCCAAACATTCAAACTCTATTGCAAAGAGCACAATTCCATTATGCTGGCCACATTGTTTAAATGCCAAATGTACAATTACCAAAAAGACTATGTTATGGAAAACTCATACATGCAAACAGTCATGAAGTGGTTAGAAAAACTGATACAAGGATATTCTCAAGCTCTCAAGAACTTTGGAATGGATTGTATAATATGAGAGACATTGGCACAGGAGCACTCAGCATAGCATGTCCTCATCAGAGAAGGTGCTGTGCTTTATGAACAAAGCAGAATTGAATTAGCTCAGAAGAAATATGAGATGTGCAAAATTAGAGAAGCTACCTCAAATGTTTATAGGGACTATTTGTATCTGATTTGTAGCAGAGCATTCCGAACTTCTATTGGTCTGATCATCCACAGTCAGACACATAGGCTCTAATATAGAATAACTATACTCTAGCATAGTGATATTCTTTTGGTCCTTTTTGAGAACAAAAGAGAACAACTTATATTGGTATTCATATAGTCTTTGTGAAAAATCTATTTTTATCTTTTGATTTTCCATTTACATACAATTGCTAAACAGTTGCTCTCTCTTTTAAAGAGATTTCTAGATTTGTGATTTTTTTTTTCGTGTTAGTCTATGTTTTCTTTGATTTACTAACCTTTCAGCTTTAGTTCCTGAATTAGGGTTTTGTGTTAGTGCCAATGTCCACTCCTTGCTGGGATGGTCCTTAGTATATTTTGCTCTATATCCAGTGGTGTGCTATTTAATGTTTAACAATTATTATTTCAAAAAGGGAAATGTACCCATGACACACTTATTTTCATTTGTATTTTTAACATTTCTTCTATTACTTTCTTAAGCTCATACAATCAACAAACAATAAATCATTCCTTGATTTGAGCATTTACTAATTTCTGTGTTATAAATGATCACACTAAAAATTTAACCATCTGCTCTTGTGAGACTATCAGAGGTGGCTGCAGCATAATCCTATCTTGACTTCTTATGCTACCCTGGTTAGACTACACTGGATCTTTGAGGTTCAAGGACTCTCTCTAGAATCTCAGGATAAAATATTAGGGATTCCAGAACATCTGTCTTGGAGTATCCTAGTCAGATCAATATAGCTCAACAATGGTTGCTGATCACTAATACCTGCTTGGGATTTCCAAGGTCCCCATCTTGAAAACCAGTCTGGAGCTTTCTGAGAAGAGTTTTTCTGGACACAGAATCTTACAAACTAGAGAGTTGCCTCACTTGGCTGATAGAGTCTCTTTTTCTATACTCACAGAGTTCTGGCTGACTTTTTTGTGCATTTTGGGGAGGCAGAGGCAGAAGACTAGCAACGAGAGCTCTTGGAACCAAAGAAAACTAACTGGGTTATTTTGAAGGAGACAATAAAGGATTTAAGCTTTTAACATCTGGCTGCATTTGAGGTGATTTTTACTCCGAACTGAAACGAAGTCTCCCTTTCCAAGAAACCTCCTCCCAGAGAGTGATTATATTTTTAGAAAAGAAGAGAACACTACACCTTAATATATTTTCTCATTGGGCTTTTTTTTTTTTTTCATAATTATATAGGCTGGTGAGAAATTCAGGATTTTGCTAAAGTGTTATATGGAAACTGAGCAGTCTGTAGTCATCTTATCAGAAATTTTCTGGCACTATTGACCCTATAATATAAAATATTTACTAAACAATTAGGCAAAAGCAAAAATTAAAAAAAAAAAAAACTTGCTTACTCAATAGAGAATAAAACAGGTGTAATCATAACATTGTCTACCTCTCCAACTGCTTGATCTCTCTCCCATTAATATGCACAGTCTGTTCTGGTAAAGAGTGGGCAACTCAAATACTAGTAGTGAGGCCCATAAGTAGGGAAACCCATGTGCCTGGGGCAACTCACAACTAACTTCAGACTTGGAGGTCCACAGTCTCTGTTGGGGAAATCTTAGACTGGTTATAGCTGTTTCTTTGTTACTTGAGGGCACAAAGTAGTTTTACACTCTTTTAGTAATAACAACAATAATAGTTCATTTATATATACTTACTATGTGACAAGTGCTTTACAATGAACTCATTTGTTCTTTACAACAATCCTGGGAGGGGGTGCTATTCAAATCCTCCCATTTTACAGATGAAAAAACTGAGGCAAAGATCCTTGCCCAGAGTCACATAGCTAGGGTCTGAGGCTGAATTTGAACTCAGGTCTTTCTGATTCCTGGCTCAGAGTTTTTATCTATTGCACCATCTAGTTGCCCAGTAACATTCCTTATACTCTTAGTGACACAATAGTCCTAAATTTGGAGTCAGCAGCTTTCCAAATTGACTCCTTTGGGTGGTGATACAGTACTTCAACTATTTCAGGAACACATTTTGCTTTTGAGACAGGCAATTGCTGGGTTCTTTCCTACTTGTGTTTTCTAAAAGCTCTTGAGAAATTTCTCCTTCTCAAAAGAGCCAGAAGTCAATAGAGAAAACAGAATCAAAGCTCTCTTAGGATATAAATGGTACTAATGGGCAAGAAGCCCAACTATCTCTTCAGGCAACAGGCCCTAACTCTCCAATAAGCTCCCAGCAGCAGCAGAGCTGCTAGTCAGCTTCTTTCTATCTGACTGAAGCTGAAAGCACGAATACTGATTTTCAAGTAGCCGGGCATGATTTCCATCATCAGCTTTTCACTTGAAGCAGCCTCAGTTTTTTCTCATTCTTCCAAACTCTAGTTTTTCATTGCCTTATTTCCTGTAGCTTAGGTTAGCAGGCCTAAAACCAGAGCCTTTGTATGAATCGTAATCCATATCTTATTTGAATTGGAAAAAGTTATAAATCCTAATTCAATAAAACATAGCATAAAGAAAAAACAGATTATTTTCCCGTGGTCCCCAAACATTCTATGATTTCATAGTTTCTCAGTTATAGCCTTCAAAAGAACAACAATGCCTTATAGTTATCTTGACCTTCAGTCAATACTTGTATCTTTGATCTGCTTTCAGTTAGGAGTTCTCAGTACATTTATAAGGGCAGCAGGATTCTTTTCAGGCCCTCAGAATGGTTTTGTTGAGGTGTGGGAATAAAGGGGAGAAATCCCCTCTGCTTGGAGATGCAGATACAAATGCAAAAGAATTCACAAACCTCAAAATCTGTGTCAAACAGAAGAAACTCTCTTAGCAGGCAAATTCCTAATGAGGAATTTGGCAAAGATATATTTGACAGACCCCTGTTTTATGAACAAAATGTTGGCCTGCGGCTGGGAGCTGTCTGGGCTAATCAATAAAGGACCATCAGACAGAGATATCCAATTGAATGGAATCATTTTGAAGGTTTTTTCCCAGTCTGGGAATTTCCTGAAGGAATCCTGGCCACCCCCAAAAGATCAATGGAGGGTGATTTGACCAAGATCTCCAATTGAATGATACTGCTTAACTTGGGAAGGGCTTGTCTGGGAAAGTATCTTTCCCAGGGTTTGGGAATATCCTTCCCTTCCCCCCAAAGTTACATCACTTTTCCCAAAAAGATCTCAATTGTGATCAGTTTCAACCTGCTTTTCTCAAAAATATATTCTTTTTCTACCCCCTCTTAGAAAATAAAATGTCCATTTATGAAAGGGCCAGTAGCATACACCGAAATACCAAATCTTTGTCCTCTTAGAGGCCTCTAGTGAAAAACTGGTAGATAGTTTCATGTCATCCCTCTTGTCAGAAAGCAAACTGTGAGAAATAATTCCATTGGATTTGAGAGGATTGAAGTTAAGTCTTTGATTACCTAACTGAAGAAGTAAGTATCCTATACAACAGGAATACTTGGAATCAATACTTGTTTTTTAATGCCGAAAATGCAAATCCCTTCTTTGAAGCCCTATTGACTTAGTACTGAAGATCACAGTCTATCAAGAGGGCATAATCCCACCAAGTGAGTGTGAATCTCCACCCCTGATTACATCATTTAGTCCTTCCCCTGATTCTCCATTAACTGAATACTATTCTATCTGAAAAGTCTAATTATCTTCTCTGATTACATCTTTACATCTATCACTCTCCTCCTTACCCTCCCATGAATTAGTAGTTTTCTACCTCTAATTACATTACATACAACAATGTTTCTTATTCTAAATATCCACCTCTCTTTTTATTTATTTAAAATTTTATTTTATTTAATAATAACTTTACATTGACAGAATCCCTGCTAGGGTAATTTTTTTACAACATTATCCCTTGCACTCATTTCTGTTCCATCTTTTTATTTATTAAAGCTTTTTATTTTCAAAATATATGAACAAATAATTTTCAATATTCACCCTTGCAAAACCTTGTGTTCCAAAATTTTTCCCTCCCTTCCTTCTCCTTCCCTAGATGACAAGTCATCCAATATATGTTAAACATGTTCAATTCTTCTATACATATTTTCACAAATATCATGTTGCACAAGAAAAATCAGATCAATAAAAAAAAATGAGAAAGAAAACAAAACACAAGCAAACAAAAATAAAAAGAGTGAAACTAGGTTGTGATCTACACTTGTTATGCCATGGTTGCCACAGTTCTCTTTTATTGTCCTGACTCAATTTGCCTAATTATCCTGACCCAGTCCTGACTTAGTTTCCCTAATTGTTCTGCTTCAGTTTATAATTATCAGTTCAAAGCTCAGTTCTGCAAAACCACCCCTCCCTCTTTATCAAAATATTTGATAAGGAAAAAAGATCTTATGTTTTAGAATATCAGAATGCCAGTCCCCATCCCAAGCTATCAGAATGTCAGATACCGTCTTATTAAGATGCCTCTTCCCACGTCCGGGGTGCCTTCCCCTATTATGTCATACCCATCTCCGGAAGCTCACCCCACCTTGTCAGATCCTGTTCTCAGCACCCTGACTCCACCCCTGCCTCAGTCTACCCCCTGAGTCTGAGCCATGTGTATGTATATCATTGAGAACTCACATTATTTGCTGGATTCTTGGAGATAATAGTCTCATTCAGCCCTGGGACCAAACCATGGATCCATTTGGTCCCAGTAAATCTCACCCTTTTAAATAAATTATTAAATACTCTCTAATCTCTATCTTGCCTCAGTTTCTCCGGCATTACATACTCAGTTCCCATGGTCCTCTCTCTGGATGCAGATGACTCTCTTTATCACAAGATCATTGGAACTGGCCTGAATCATCTCATTGTTGAAGAAAGCCAAGTCCGTCAGAATTGATCATCATATAATTTTGCTGTTGCCATGTATAATGATCTCTGGTTCTGTTCATTTCACTCATCATCACTTTATGTAAGTCTCTCCAGGCCTCTCTGAAATCATCCTGTTGATCATTTCTTATAGAACAATAGTATCCATAACATCCATATACCATTCATCCATTCTCCAGCTGATAGACATTCACTCAGTTTCCAGTTTCTTGACACTACAAAAAGGGCTGCCACAAACAATTTTGCACATTCTATTCTGTTCTTGTTCTAAATCTCCACTCTTGATTACATTTTCCTTTCCTTTTCAAGTCTTAATCTCCCACCTCTGATTACATTCTCCTTCTGTGATTGTTATTTTATTTCCTTATTTCTCATCCTAGTCCTAGCCTCTATTTCTTAGGTTCCAATTTTATTTTTCTAATTTAAGCTTCATTTATCTGTATTTCTCTAATTTAATTTTCATAACTCTGGGGAAACTAAACCCTTATCTACCATTTTCAAATAGTTACCTTTTCATCTTCTAAGCCCTTCCTGGGAAGATGTCCAATGACTACTATAATCTCCTCAGAGCTCTCTCTGAAGCAAGGCAATCTTTTTATACCTCCCTCATAGATCCTATTTCATCATAATGGTTATTCCAAACATCAATCCTCCTATGTTATTCCCTCTACCCATCCTCTTATCTGAGAAACTCACTTCATATTTTCCTAAAAAAAAAAAAAAAAAATGTATAGAAATCTAACACTAAGAGCCATTCCTCAAAAAACAAGGGGTGACTATTCCAGTCACCTGAGAGCCAAGCTGTTCCATCCACTAGAAGCTCCATCTCTCAAGTCTGAATATTATCACTACCTGAAATTCTCTGTTCTCATGCTCATCTTCTGTCCATTTCCTCTTCAGTTCTGGGTTAAAATTCATTCTTCAACAAAGAAGCCTTTGTGACATTCCCTCAAAGTTTATATTTTCCCTCTGCTAAACACCTCCAATTTATCCTGTATGTATTTTGTTTCTACATAATTGTTTGCTCCTAAAGCAATTAAAATGAAAGTAAACTGAGGCACAGTTCTGATTATTATCAGTTTATTAGTAGTATGAATCTTCTAATAGAATGGGTCAACAGATAACTCGTAATGACAGAGAAATCGAGTAAGGGCTGACAAGGGCTTTTATGACAATAAAATAACAGATTCAAGCAACAATCTTGATTGACTACTGATGACATAATTAAAATTAGATTACATAATTTGGATTTCCCCTTCTAAAATCCCCTCAACCACAGCCAAGACAAAGATTCTCAGGTGAAAAGAAAATTAAATCTAATTTGACTATGTCTTTAAAAATAATTAAAATTAATCTCCAAGTTTATATTCCTTAAGGGCAGGAATTGCCTTTTGCTTTTCTTTGGATCCATTAATCTACTCAATGGACTCCTCTTTGTTTCAATTTTTTAAAAATTTCCCCTCCTGCTAACATAATGATGTTATTTTGGCATATGTTAGACTTTTGTTTCTGCCTTTGAGTTGAGTTTCTTTTCTTGGCTAATTTCAATATGATATCCAGAATGGCTGGGGCAATTCTCATGTCCACTAACAGTAAGCTAGTGTCCCTATCATCCCATAGTTCCACATGGACTTGCATTTTGCTGGGGTTTTTTTGTTTTTTTGATAATTTGCAGGATGTGAGGTGAATCTTCTAAGCTGTTTAATTTGCATTTCCCTTACTATTCTTTATGTGTAGTTATCTATAGTTTACAATTCTTTTAAAAACTATTTCATTGTATTCTTTCACCCCTTGTCTATTGAGGAATGGTTCTGAGTATTAGAGGAATGGATCTGTATATCTTGTAAATTAGATTTTTGTTATTTGATTTATGTGTTTGATATTTGATTTTATATGTGTTATGATATTGATTTATGTTTTCTCGACTCGACAGATTTTCTTTTTGTTCTTTTATTTAAAAAAAAACTTCACAATTTTGTATGATCAAAAATTATTTTATTGTACTTCCTATGATTTCCTTTTTTTTTTTTTTTTTAACATTATAATTCCCTGCCCTGCAGTAATGGTAGGGAAAGTTAGCTCCTCCTCTCTTCTAATTTAAAAAAAAATTTGTGATCTTTAAGATTCAGACTGAACATCTACTTTGAGTATATTGTGGCATATACTATACATTGTACAATTAGATTTAATTTCTATCAAACTGATGCCCACTTTTATTAGCAGGTATTGTAAAAAGGTACCTACCCTAGCAATTTATTTGTTTTGATATATCGCATACTGGGCTACTACTGTTTTTGATTGCTTCTGTTTCTTTCTTATCTAGTGAATTTGTGATTATTTTATCCAGTTCTATAAAATATTCCCTAGTAAATTCAGCTAATAAATAGCATAACACTAAATATGTAAATTATATTAGATATCATCATTTTACTATATTGGAAAGTCCTAATTTAAAGTGGTGAATATTTCTTCAATTATTTGCCTTTGAATTATCTTTGAAAGTATGAAATCTTATGTGAATTTTCTCAAATTATCATTGCTTCCTAGCTTTTTTGTGAATTATATGAAAATGATCATAACTTTTGTTGATTTATTTTGTGTACGCTACTTTTCTGATGTTACTAATCATGTTAGTTTCTTTGCAAATAGAGATAATATCCACTTTTTTTAGTGTTTATACTTTTATTTTGTTCTCTTGTTTTCTTATAGTAGCTAGCATTTCTAGAGCTATGTTAAATAACAGGAGGGTATCTCTGTCCTGTTCCTGGGAAAACTTCTTGTGTTATTGTTCTGCATACAATGCTGGCTCCTGGTTTTAAATATAGGCTTTTGGTCATATTTTTAAAAGGACCCTTTGATACTTTTGCTTTTCAAAAGTTTCACACAATTTAACATTATGACCAGGTCCTTTTAACCTAATCTCTAAAGGAATTGTTTGTTATTTCTGTTTTCTTAAATATTTGTTTATGATTCATTTTACCCTAGCATGATACATATATATGTAAATGTGTATATATATATGTATGTATGTATGTGGTTAAATATGTGCATATACTTTTACGTTCCTATTTTGAAATCATTCTGTGTAAATAAACTATACTTTTCCAGTATTATGCTCAGCTTTATATTTTTCTTCTATTGCATTTTTATATTTATTAATTATATTTATATTTAATATATCTAGTTCTGAGAGAGGAATGTTAGTTTTCTTTTATTTATTATGCTATCACAAATATTTTTCTGAAAGATGAAAAACTTTTAGTTTAAAAACAGCTTCTACTATATTTAATATATGCACATATACATATATATTACACAGAGATAAAGATATACACTGTTTTCATCATCGTTTGTAATGTTTTGACAAAAAGTTTCCCTATTTTTCTGCCATGACATTAGTTTTTATTGTTGCCTAATTTGAAATTGTAATTGCAACCTACCAAAATTAATCTATTTCTAATTAGTATATCTGTACTAATAAAAATATGTATGTATATATGTACATACACATCCTCATCTTTTAAGCCAGCTTTTAATCTTTGTAGTTTTATTTTTCTAATATTTGTCTGATGCTGGTTTCCACCTAACTCTGCTTTCATTGCCCTTTACCAATTCAAAGATCCTTGTGTTTACTATCTTTTCTATTCTTTCTCTTCTGTTGCAGCCTTTCGTTTTTTCAGATCTTATAACATTGTGTACCTAATCCTCCATATCCTTCTCTCTCCTTCTAAAGCTTGTAAAGTGTACCTGAAGGAAATTAAACTAAGTGTATGGCCTTCCAAGGTAATTACTTTGAAAGACAGTACTCATTTGGATGTCTAAGTTCCACTCTCTTTGCTAAAATCAAGATAATTTACTTTGCATTCAAAACAAAATAGCCCAATTTAAAACCAAAATGGATTTCAAATAGAATATTTCATATACAATTAAAATGATGGTTAAAAACAAATATTTACTGTACAACTGGACAAAAAACCAACAATAGAATGGACATAAAGATTGATTTCTCATTCCTTTTTTTTTTTTTTTTAAAGCAATTACAGTTTAGTGACTTGTTCAGGGTCACACAGCTAGTAAGTATTAGGTGTCAGGTCACATTTGAATTCAGGTCCCCCCAATCCCAGGCCTGCTCCTCTATCCACTGCACCATCTAGCCACCTCTTCTCATTGCTTTTCTAGCCAAATTTGAAACCACAGTAAATGGGAATAAAATGTATTGGCATTAAGGAGAGAGTTTATTCTGTAGATCTTGAGAAAGTTTTTGCCATTGTGTGGATTACTTCATCTAGAAATATTAACCTGGGCATTGCAAATAATCAATAAATTGACTCTGAAGCCTTACCCCCTTTTCCCTGCCCCTCCCCACCCACATGTCCCCAAAGGTGAAGATTGCTGGGGGGAAATAAATCAATAATTTATTGTAAGATCATATGCTTGGTGTTTATAAAGCACTTTATGTCAACTCTGTGAAGTGCTCTTGTTCTCCCCATTAAAGTGATGAGAAAACCGAGGCAGAGAGGTAAAGAGACCCAGTTAATAAATATGAGGCAGGATTTGAAGGCTGTCTAGTATAATATGCAGAACAGAGCTGTTTACTCTTTAATATCAATATAGTCTGGGATATTCAAACATGGTTAATTATTGGACATCCAATAATGTTCTAAAGTATTTGTTGTCTTCCATTGAAGTAAGAATGAAACTTAAGTTCTTCTAAATTAACTCAAATACAGTTATTAGTGTCTTTCAACTTACAAAAGAGACAGAACTAATATCAAACATTATAGAATATTTAGCAAATTGAGATTCTGCTTTCAAAAAAACAATGAGATTTGAAATGGAACAATTCAAAGCTTAGCTATGGTCTGGGATCTGCAAATCATAACTTTTTCCTCTTCCATTCTAATCAATTTCAAGTACTTTAATTTAGGATACTTTTATTTTGAGCTTAAAAATTTTTTTTTTTTTAAATTAAGCGATTTGGATTTATTGGCAGAGATTTTCTTTTGTCACTCAATGTCCTAATTGATTACATGCTGTAGGCTGATGGTTTTCAGGCCAACAGAGATGCACAAATATATGGCAAACCATCTGCTTTGTCCAGAACTCACATAATAATAACATGACCCATGAGCCAAGAGAAACAGAGCTGCCAGCCCAAATGTGCCCAGGCCTTCTATCAGTTTGATGCCCAAAGGTGGAAAGAGATTTGTTTTGGCAGCTGTTTTGCCAAAATCTGGCATCTGGCATAGCTCCACATTATAGTTAGTTCCAAAAACTTCTATGTCATTTGAACAGATTTCCCCCACTGGACAATTTAACCGTGCCTCCTCAATCTGACTCCCTTCTGAAGAGATACTTCTCATTTGAATAGGAGATGACCCCTTTGCTGATCTCCTTTCATGCCTTGCCGTAGCTTGTCACTTAGTATAACAAGCCTCTCCCAAACCTGAGCTGATTGCTAGCTGGAATAAATGACAAGCTGCATGGGGGTGGGAGTGGGTGCCTGCTACTTTGGGAACTGCCAATGCTCACAGTTTTATTGCCTTAGAGTCAACAGAACTTCCCTCTTCTTGGATTCACATGAAAAGAGGTTCACACACATTGACCTTGTGCTGATAGGAAGTCAGGGCGTTTAGGATGCCACAATACTGGTGCTTCTTGTACTTCTGTACCTTTCAAACACATTTTATAGAGTTTTCTAAAAAATAAAAGAGCAATCACAAAAGACCATTAAAACTTGCAAGTACTGGCTGTGTTGCAAAAGCAAACTTGGAGGCCTTTAAAAGCTCTCGATCTTATCTGGAGCCTTAGGCAACAAAGTTAGGGAAAGTTAAATCTTGTTGGGGCCAAGAACTCTAATCTGCAGGCCCTAGCATTCTGTAAAGATTTAGGACCCAAAGCAAACAAACTGAGCAAAACTGGTGTGCTAGATAGAGCAGAGCAGCCAAATTAAGTTAATTTAGATTTTATAGTATGAATCTATTTGTGGACTGGATTGTACTTGTTTCAGTTTGATAAATTAAGTTTTACCCTCTTCTCATCCTTTCTACCCTTGAAGACAGATAGCCTAGAGCTAAGGAAATACAGGGAGCTATTTCATCTGCATAGAGAGGCTGTCTAAGGTAGATCTAATGAGATAATCTGCTTATGATAGGGTTCCGTTTGTTTCGGTGAGGCAAGAATATACTGACTGCCAATTAAAGGCAGCTGGGCAGATAGTTTAGTCTTATTAGTCCTATGACCAGAAAAGTCAGGAAACCAACTCTAAATAAATTAAACTTTACTTAGAAGCACCCAGCAACTGAGCCTTTTGAAGCTAATAATCATGGCAAATAGGCAACTTGCCACATTACAATTTCGAGGGTTAGCTGAGAGAATTATCAAAATGGGGGGGAAGGGAGAGAGGGGAGGAGAATGGTTTGAAGGCCTGGTTTCAAGAAAATAGGAAAAAACAGGTAGAATTTTGTCCTGATTTGCAGAGTATGTTAGCATGTAGGGATATGCTAGCTCCCAGGAGAAGATTACTAAATTCTCAATGTGGGTTTATAATGTCTCAGAAATAAGCAAACTACTACAAGTCAGGATTTGATTTTAATGATTGTCTAGATTTGAAGTGATAAAGAAAATGTTAATAATTCATATTAAACTTTAAAGTATGTGGTGGGTAAATATTTTTTCTTCTGAGAGCTGGTTGTTAAATATTTATTAAAACACCCCAGATTCTAGATTTGCATTTCTGTCAGTAGCAAGTAAGGTTCAAGTTCATCTCCAAACTGAAAAAGGAAGGGAAAAGGCTAGAAGCATAAATTCCTTAATTTTTTTCCCCTGAGACAACTGGGATTAAGTGATTTGCTCAGGATCACACAACTAGCAAGTGTTAAATGTCTGAAGTCAAATTCGAATTCAGTTCTTCCTGACTTGAGGGCCAGCACTCTATCCACTACGCCATCTAGTTGCCCCGCTAATTTTCCATATCATCAAGGAGAATTAAGTCAATAAGCATTTATTAAGTGCCTATTATGTACTAAGCACTGCAATAAGGATAGTCCCTATCCTGAAGGAACTCAGAATCTAACGGAGGAGACAATAAGCAAACAAATATGTACCAATACACTGGATAAATAGGAAATAATGAATAGAGGGAAGAATCTGGGGAATTTGGAAAGGCTTTCTGTAGAAGGTAGGATTTTAACTGGGTGTTGTGGGTAAGCTCTGTGTAAGAATGGTAGATGACTACCATAATGTGAAGGAAAATAATACTGAAACATGTACATCAGAACTCTGATATTTGCAGTGATAAATCATAACTCCAGTATACCACTGATGAAACATTCCATCCTTAATGAAAAGAAATGATGGAAGGAAATATAATTACCTTAGCCAAGAACAATGTGATTTGTTTTTCATGGTTATACTATATTGTGAGGGACAATTTTGTTTTGTTTTTGGTTTTTTTTGGTGACAGGGTTAAGTGACTTACACAAGATCACACAGCTAGTAAGTGTTAAGTATCTGAGGCCAGATTCATAGGAATTGTTATTTTTAAGCAATATAATAGGACTGGTCAGTGACCTCAATTTTTATATGCATGCAAAGGGTACTTGACTCATATAAATACCATATCGACTTTGAAGTATGCATAGATTTCTGAAGAGGAGCCTTTTTTGATTATCTGTGGAGCTGGAAGTGCAATACACTCAAAACTTACTTAGTTAAGGGTTTGGCCTTAGCTTTGCTCAATCTCTCTTCTGCCAGTTGTTCTTTAGATGAGGATTAAGAAGATAAAGGGAGAGGTTTTAGACCTTTTTCTGAGATGAGGAGATAGTCCATTAAGACAGGGTTCAGTTCTTTACCTTTTTGTATTTTTTTTTTCTATGTTTGGTGAAGAAGATTGGAGATGAGCTTCAAAAGTTCAGGAGAGTGAACTACCTGTAACAGTTGATGCTGGATTTTGTGACTTTCTGGTTTAGCATAGAATCTCTGAAAAAAAAAATGACCTTTGAAATCCAGTCAAGTAATAGCTTTGAGGCAAACATACCCAGAAGTTAAGCTTCATTTGCATATAAAATTAGTGGGACCAATGTTGTGAAGAAATTTCATTGTCTCCCCTTCTCTCTGGGGTCAGGGATAGTCTGAGAGTGTCTTGGGTTGGGAAAAGGAGGAGGAATGTTTTTACTTCTATTCTTGCTATATCTATAATGTAAATATCTCTTTGTAAAAGCTAAACACTGATCAATGGTTAAATGGAATTCTTGATTACTGTAACAGTAATCAAGCTAACAGTAAAGAGAACACCTTAGAGGGAAAGTGTGATCCAACATCAATGTATGACTACAACAGAGTGGAAATAATTGGCATTTTAAAAAAAGAAAGTCAATACATTATTTATTTAATACATTTAATTAAAAATTTTAATGGCTATTCATGAATTAGTTCTGAATACTGATAACTGACTTACGGCAAATTTAAGGTAGAAAACCCTGCCTAAGACAATATCTCTTAGAATTAATAAAAATTCCTTAAGAATTGCTTAAGGTATAAAAATCTAATTTTAATGTAATTTTAGACCCCATAAATAATTAATGTTGCCAGAGCTATTGAAATAAAATATATTGGAATATTAGAAGGAGAATCAAAAATTAAATGGAGAATAACATAAAACATCATTTGGAATTTGTATACCAAAAATTTGGTAGTACAAAGATACAAAAAATAGTAATATTCTAATCTCTGAAGTATATGCTATACAACTAAAGATCATAAATAACAACACATTTTTAACTGTTTATTTCAAAGAAAGGCAGCATGATAAAGCACAATGTTTCCCATTTAGGAAAGGTGGTCTAAGGGTTTTGCACTGTGATGGCACTTTAAGCAGTAAATATTGCCCAGTGATGTTATAAGTATATTTTTCTTTTGTGACAACATGTGCAAGTTTGAAGCATTATATGTGTTTCTGTGGTGATCTGAAACTATGATGATCATGTTTAACTAAACAGAGTATATTCTTACAGTTTCTCAACCAGTTATCAAATTGTTTCCAAACTTCCATGAGAGCTTGACATTTGAATACAAACATTTCCAATAGGCATACCTTTATTTGTGTTCTGTGGAGTAGCTCCCTTGTTTCCCATTATTACCCTGTAATCATACCTCCTAAGCTATGTAATCATGTGATCAAGAAATAACATGCTTTGTGTTTTTGAAGTATAAATAGTTGGGTATGAACATTTTAAGCCATTTTAAAACCATGGTAGATCATCATAAATATTGTAAAAAAAAAAAAAAAAAAAAACCTAAGCCAATACATACGGTCTCTCCTTGCAGCATTAAGACCATTTTCCAATTTAAACTTATCTTTTGCTTATGTTTCTATTCTTTTACCTGGTAGGTTTTTAAAAAATGAATCAACAACAATGGTCAGTTGTAGAATTTCTGTAAAAATGTGGCTGATGTTCCAATAGTAGAAGAGAAAGAAGTCACATCTGGAGATTCTATTTTCTTACAAAAGATTGTTTAAATATTAACATTGTTAAAAAAAATGAAGCAATATATGTAACTGTACTTTTAAGTACATAAGTTGTCATTAGCCAGTAGAAAAGGAAGTATTTTATATCCTAACTCATAGTTTTCATTGATTGGTTGGGTGGCAAAAAACAAAAACAAAAACAATTATCTCTCAGCTAGACAATTTATAAAATTTCTACTGTTTCCACAACACATTTTCACTTTATTCTTGTTTTAAATCAAAATTCAAGTATAAACTCAAGATGGAACCAGATTTAAGATTGTATTTGTCTGATGATGAGCCAGATATTGCAAACTTTTGTCCAAATAAAAAAGTCCAACACCAAAATTAAGCTTAAGTAATTACAATTACTATATTATATTAAACGTCTTCCAAATTGTAATTTATTTTATTAAAATATTTAAATTCAACCAACTTATCAGATAAATTTAATGTGAAGTATTATAAATAATAATAAAATTTTGCTGGAATTTTACAGAATAACCCGCACATAATGGTCATAATTACTTTTATTACTTTATAGGCTGTATTTTTATAAATATAATTAAAATTTATTTTTAAAAACATGTAATAATACAATATTTAAAAATCTGTTTTGAGGGCAAAAAGAGAGCCAAATGCTCCAGGGGTCAAAAAGATGACTGAAGATGGTAAGAAGGTTGAATTGCTCAATTTTTTTTTTAAATCATGCTTCTGTTTACATTTTTAAGGAAAATATTTGGACTAGCAACTGAAGATATATGGGGATGTGGCAAGAAATGATCATTGCAATAGCCAACATTGAATCCATATTACATCTAGTGAAGTAACAAACTTTCTACTAACCTCTGAAGAGAGAAGTAATGAAATATACAGATTAGAATATGGCTGATGAGTGGGTTTGTTTTGATTGACTATGCTTATTTGTCATAAGTAATTTTTTTATCTCTAATTTTTTATCTTTTTAATTTTTATTTCTAATTTTTGCACTTTCAGGAAAAAGAGTTTAAATGATAATGATGTCCCAAATAAATAAAAAGGATCATTAAAGCACTGAAAAAACACACAGAAGAGCATAACATTTGGACAGAGACCCAGCAAAGGTAGACATCTTTAAAGATAATATTAAGCTTTCATTTATTTGTTTGTTTCTGGTTATACAAGTACATTCATTCATTAAAAAAAAATTTACTTATGAATAATAATGTTAAGTTTATTATATGTCTAAAGGGGGAGAAGTTATTTGTATTAGAGACATGCTATTTCATGTGTAATTCTCTTATTCTGTTTTGTTTTGTTTTTTGCATATGCAAATGTTTATATTAATTGATGCTTGTCCAGTGTAGAAAAAGAAAAATTTTAAAAAGAAAAATAAAAACAGACACTTAGGAGGCTGGGAAGGAAAGAAGATGCTCATCCAAATCCCTGTGCTAACTTCAATATATATTCAGATTTGAAGAAAACCTGATATTTCAGGGGGCTGAACAAACCTGCAGTGAGTGGCCTGCCATCTCTGGACAGTCTCGATCCGTGGGTTGCTTTGGGGAGGTCAGATGAGAGCTACATTTGCTCCACCTAGTGGAATTGACAGGAAGCATGGCAGTGACCAGTTCCTGGCCATAGAATAATTACCCCACAGTTCAAATGTGTTGTCAGAAGTAACATGGAAGATTTAATCAAATTGTTATGCCAAAAATAATTATGAATAGAAAATAATGCTAGTCACATTTTAAATAAGCCAAAATTAAGTGTTGGTTAAATTAGTTAATAAATATTTATTAAGCATCTATTATGTGTCAGCTGTGCTAAGTGCTGGGGATACAAAAAGAACAAAGTTTATTGAGTGGAGGGGTGACATGGTCAGCCATGTATTTTAAGAAATCATTCTTGCGGCTGAATGGAGGATGGATTGAAATGAGGAGAGAACTGAGGCAACCGATTCACCAGCAGGCTACTGTATAAGCAAGTTATTGCATAATTCAGACATGAGGTGATGAGGGTCTGCACTAGAGTAGTGGAAGTGTCACAGGAAAGAAGGGGGAGTATTTGAGAGATGCTACAGGTGAGAAAGTGAGGAGGTAAAGATGACACATAGATTGGGAGCCTGAGGAACTAATAGGAAAAATAGGAATGGGAGAGAGCTTAGAAAGATAATGACTTTGGTTTTAGATATGTTGAGTTAAAGATGTCTACTGGACATCCAGTTTAAGATGTCTGAAAGGCAGACATAATGGTTGTCAGCAGAGACATAATGGCAGGATAGGATAGATAGATAGATATGCTGATGATTCAGCATAGAAATGGTAATTAAATCTGTGGGATACATGGGTAAAAAGAGGGAGAATCAAAGACTGGTAAGCAGAATTGATTGGGTTTTTTTTTTTTTTTTGATTAATTGTATTCCTGGAGGTTAGTTCAATTTTCTAATCAACCAACTTCAGTGTCCTTTGTTATTTTTAACATTTATTTTACAATTTTCAATAAATGAATATCTCCATCTTGAGTCTATCAAATCTCTAACAGGAAATGGGCTAGCATGTTTCATCATTAATTCTTTGGATTCATGGTCTATCAAAGTCATTTGTCTTTACAATGTTGTTATGATTTTACTTCTTTTTCTTTGAGTGAGTTCGTGTGTTTCCCTAGATTTTTCTTGACATTGTCACATTTCTTAAGGCACCATGGCATTCCTTTCATGTACATAGTGAAAACCTGAATGGTTCAGGTATTCCTCAATTGATAGTTATCCCTTTTTTCTCTCTTGCTTTGATTTTTTTTTTTTTTTAATGTATAGGTTAGTAGTAGTATCATTGGATCTTAATGAGATGCAGAATTTTATAATTTGGTGGGCATTGTTTCCAATTACTTTTCAATGTTAATCTAAACTTAATTTCTGCCAGACTATTTTCCAGTTTTCCCTAAAGTTTTTGTCAGTCTTAGGGTCTTATGTCTGAATTGTTATGCTATGGACCTTTCTGGGGAAAGGAGAGCAAAGCCAGTAGAACGGTAAGGAGTAAAAGGGTAAAATGAAGGTTATCAGAGATTTTTTCAGATCTAGGTTTATCACTTTTTCAGCTTCGGTAGTACTTGGATAATGATGTCAGATTTCATTTAAATGTGGTTTTCTGAATTTGGCTAGCTCTTCTTGGAGTATTTAGCTTCTTAACTTTTCAGTATGGGGAAGCAGATAAATATAATATAAAGAGTAATGCATTAAGGAGACCTGAGTTGAAACCCTATCTGAAATTTACCACTGAGTTATGATAGGCCAGTCCCTTAAGATGACTCTTTCCAGACCTGTAAATGGAGATACTACTACCTATCTCCCAGGATTGTTATGAGGCTCAAAAGAGACAATGAATATAACAAGTCCCATTTAATTTATAATGTATTTTGCAAACGTTGAGACCTTATTCAAATAATTATTTTATTCTTTAGTCTCACCCTAATTTCCTAAGTTAAATTGTTCAGAACTTCATTTCTAATGCTTCATAGTTAAGTACAAAACTCCCATGAAAATTTCTCTAAAAATTTTGGAATTTGTAACTTCCCCTGTAATTTTTTTTTTTGGCTCCATGGGACTACTTTGAAATTTGTACTCGACAATTTTTTTTTTCAAGTATTCTTCAACTAGTTTCTTATCCCAGTATGTCATTTCCCTAATCAGATCGAAAACTCATTGAAGGTAGGGACCACGTCTTCCTGTTTCTTTAATATTCCCTCAAATTGTATAATTATTATTGGTTGACTTTTTTTGGTTTCCTTGATAAAAGGCTATGACCTATGGTTATTGGAGATGTTATGAGTTTTTTTTTTTTGATAATAATTTTTATGTATATAACATGTTGAGTGGCAGGGAGAGCTGAATCCAGAGTTTATGAAAGGGGAAAGTTTCCATAGCAGGAAGTACCTATATGGAATCTTTGATTTCTCCTCCTTTATCTCAACAAAAACATAACACACACACACACACACCCTATCTATCTATATCACCAAGACTTTCAAAATACTTTCTCAATGATGTCCATCCCCTTAAGCTAGCCAATGCAAGTATTATCCCAGTTTACAGATGAAGAAACTGAGACAAGTTAAATGACTTGCTCATGATGACAATCAGTGTTAGCATTGAAATATGAACCAATGTCCCTGGACTTCAAGTTCAGCTCTTTGAGTACCATACTTGGTTGCCTAATAGAGGGAGAATGATTTGTTATAATACTGAACCTGACCATGAAGGAAATGTGCTTAAAATATTAGAAAATATCCTCTTTTGGTGGTATTTCTTGGTTCAAAAATTGGTGATTTCATCAGAGTAGGTTTTTTTTTAAGTGATAAAGATTGGAATCTCACTATTTTTGAGTTACAATGACTGAAAAATTCATCACTGCAGACAATTGAACCTTTCTCTGAATGTAATTAGGTTGGTTTTTAGATGACAGATATATGGTCTGAAATTGAAGCCATTTCCAGATTGTTAGGAATACCTGGCTAGAGTTCTTTACCTGGAGTCTGTGAATCTATTTTTTAAAAAAAAGACATTTTAATACCTGCATTTCAATATATTTGCTTTCCTGTGCAATTCAATTTTATTTTATGTATTTAAAAACTTTTTTTTGTAGAACGAATCCATAAGGTTTCACCACTGCGACTCCCCCAAAATTAAGAACTGTTCTAGAAATTGTATTCTTCTGGCATAGGCCTCTCAAGAACTTAGGACTAAATTGATGCCCCTCCAAAGGTACTAGAATAGGATTGTGAGTTAATTTTATTTTTTATCCAGACATTGTCTTGTTAAATGCACTGAATCCAGGCAAAATTAAGGGAAATAGGATAAGTTAAAACTGAAAAGAAAATAAATGTTCATATTTAAATTATTGAGACCATCCACTTTTAAAGTCGTGCTTTGGTGCCTCATTGGGTCATAGAATATTCTTGAAAAGTATGCTAGGGATTTACAAGCTCTGGAAGGTCTTAACAAAAAGCTTTGAGTACAGGCCTGATGTTGGACTTATGTCTTTCATCTGAGGTTCTGATCACCATGTCAGGAATTGAAGAATGATTAAAGAGAGCTAAGTCTAAATTATAGAAGCAGTAAGGTAGATGATATGGACCCAATACACATTCTCTGATAAAAGGTGAAGCCCATGTGTCAAGAAAAGTAATGTGAACCTCATTCAGATTTCATGTTTAAAAACAAATAAAACCCACACCTTAAGTAACCATGAGGCCAATTTTTAAGCCCTAGTAATATTTGCTACCTATCTTTTTAAGTAGTGGAGTTAAGGAAAATGGCCACACTGTCACTGAAAGAAAATGAGGGTTAATATTGTAATATTTTGACCTAAATGTCTACCCCCGTGAATTATACTTAATGTGTCTCCCAGAATTTATATGTTATACTAGAAATATTTTTTTTTGGTAACTACATGCCCCAAATTTAATGGCCAAGGCCAATAGGAGAGTCAAACAAATTTAAAATAGGTATGATTGGCAATAGTAAAATTCTGCTTTTAGATCTACTGATCCTTTGAATTACAAGTCAAAATGGCCAGAGAATTTAGGTCACGGTGAGTTTATTGTCCATACAGCATACCTAATTGCATCCAAAACCATTCTCAAATCCAACTTCAAACTAGTCGGAAGAACAGGTTATTAATTTTAAAAAACACTGAACAAATCAGCCTTCTTAAGAGGCAATCAGCTACATGTCACAGTCTGATCGAATAACGCAACCTCATATACTTTCTCCAGACTTTGTTCACATGAAGCATGTCTATGACGGTACTCTCTAGCATCCCCCCACCTCTAAAACAACCATGCCTCTTAAAGAGCCCATTGTGTGAGAAGAAAATTGAAATGATGTGGTATCACACTCATTAAAGCAGAAAAAAAAAGTTCAAGACCGGAAACTCTGCAACTGAGTTAACTGAGGTACGTGGTAATGAATGAGACATAATGGAAAAAATCCAGTGGCCTGGTATTTGATGGGAATTTCAGAGTTGCCAAATTATGGGCAGTGGTCAGAAGAAATACATCTGTTTGATTGAGGGTAGGAGCTTGCCAAAATATTTAGGATGTGCAAAGAGTATAGTTTTCAAGGATTTTCATTCAACCCTTTCTCCCACCAAAATAGGCTGTGTAGAAAGGATAAGCTAGGGCTACAAGAAGTAGCAAGATCATGCATTTTTATTTGACAGTTGACGGGGAGGGGGCCAAAAATCAACAACATACAAATACATGGGAGTAGTTCTTCCTGAATTGAAGATATCAGGCTATTGAGTATGTAACCATTTGATTGGATGAAGTAGCAAAGTTCCTCTTGAATTCTTGCACCAATGTTAACCCTGGAAAGATGTTCTAAGTTTCATACTACTAGACCTCTTCCATGCTAAATATCCTTTCTGGAGAGAGTAGGGAAAATGAGTGGGGCATTATAGTCTAAGTTTTAATTTTCCCCTTTAAAGCTATGTACAGGGTTGGATTACAAAGGTTGGATTTTATTAGGAAAAACGCTAGTGTCCTGGAAGTCTGATTAATCTCAAGTTGATTTGTTCAAATATTTGCCCCAGAATCAGAAAGATATTAATCTTCTAACCCATTTTTTTTAAATTTAGAGAATAATATTTAGGGGCAGCTAGGTGGTGCAGTGGGTAGAGTACCAGCCCTGAAGTCAGGAGGACCCAAGTTCAAATCTGGACTCAGACACTTAACACTTCCTAGCTGTGTGACCCTGGACAAGTCACTTAACCCCAATTACCTCAGCAAAAAAAAAAAAAAAAAAGTAATATTTATATGTTATAAGGTGCAATCGGTCATTTTCTTCTCAACAGCCCTATTCAGAGTCACATAAAATGCGAATTCTGCTCCCTCTTTAAGAAAGTTCCTTAACTAAGGTACTACAGTGTCATATTGTCTGCATGGACATTGGGACATAATCTAAATAGATTTTTAAAGTTCTGAACTAAGCAAAAATATAGTTTCTTTTTGAGGGAAACCCATAATGCTATAGAGAACCTGTAATATCAGAGACAATACATCCTTTGATTTAACCATTTAAATCTCTGCTCTAGGGACACAATTCTCCTGGTCCCTATTGCATCCTGATTTAGCTAATAAGGGAGGTCAGCAAGGGTCTTTTCTGTGGATTAAGTTAACAGACTAATTGTGGACATTGTAAGCTGTCTTAAAGTAACTCCCCAGAGAATTCCCCAGGATTGGGTTTTCTTGGTAGGCATTTATCTTTTTTCTCCCTTGGGGAGGACTCCTCTGTATGTTTGTGGTGGTGGGGAGAACCCCTACCTCCAGATTCCTCAGCTTTTATTAATTTGTATATATCATATTATGCTTTATTCTATATTTGGTATTTTGTTTTTTAAAGATTTGAATAAACTGGCCAGAAAGCACCACAAAAATAAAAAATTTCTAAACATCTTTTGATGGAGGGGAAAGAAAGGAAGGAAAGAAAAGAGAATGGATAAAAGGAAAAAAAAAAAAACTGGTGGCATCTTTTGATGGAATTAAAGGACAAAGACATAAGCTAAAGTTAATGGGCAATCTGGAGCCTGAACAGAAGCTTCTTCTTAAAAACAAAACAAAACAAAATGTGTCAAGGGAGAAAAGGCCTCAGTTTGTTAACTAAGGATTCTTCTATTAAGTGTGTTTCTTGAAAATAAACTTCATTACACAGGCCTATGAGATATTAAAAGTTAAAAAAAAAAAAAGGAAGAGGAAAAACTAGCTCCAGAAGTGCTGGGGAAAAGGGTTTAGATTGAGAAGTACCCGGTTTCTTGCTCCTTCCTTGAAACATTATTGTTCCAAAATCTCTTCATCGTGAATTTTAAAATGATACCATCTCACTTATAACTCCCTGCCAAAAATGAGCATTTAAAGAAATGGGAGCTGGCTTACTGATTGGATTTTCAACCTCCTCATTTTAGGGTTGAGAAATCCCTCTAGAAATTCCTTTTAATCCAAGCATCAGATTGGACCAGAGTGACAGAATCAATCACATATGCAGATGTCACCTTGGGGGAAGCAATGTCTTTTCTTCCAAGATTTTGCAGAAACAACTCTAATCACTGATGGCTCTTATTGGATTTTTTTATCCTTTAGTTTTATCCTAGAGCCTTAAGCCCAAATTCAAGTTGGATAAATAAGACCTAAATCTTCCATGTGAAATTTGCTTAGGACTACTGGCAGAGGGCCTTGGTTTGCTAGTGATAGGAAGAACAGACACTGTGAAATTACATTCTAGGTTTGGTGTTTGGAATTTATTGGGCCAGAGATTGGGGAAGGAGGGAGAGACCTTTGCAATAAAAGACCTTTGCATTGTATAAACAGAATAGATAAGGGGAAGGCCTTTTCTCTTTAAAGGCATGCAAAATATGGATTTGCAAACAAGCTGCCAAGATCCATTTTTACTCTCTCTTCCTGACACCTGGTCAATGACAGTAAACCAGACTTCTAAATCCACTGCATAGTTGCTGGGGCATAAATATATGCTCCCTGGGGTTCAGTGTATTTTTTCCACTATGATGATGAGTACACCTAAGTCAAAATGGGAGCCTTAGTCAATGTCCTCGTGGTCAGAAATGGTTCTCAATGGACAAGTTGCTTCTTCCTAGGCCAAAGTAGCCCTGTCTTTTTTCTGAGAGGGAAAAAATTATCTCCCATCTCCTATATCAAGGATTTGACAAGGCTCCCCAGCAGAAGGTTGTGAGGTATTAGGAAAAAAGAGTGTGAACCTTTTATTTTGTATCCAGTAAACCTGAGGTAAAGTAAATGCCATTTTTTTGCAGAATGAGCAGGAAAAAAAAAAAATGAATACACTATCAGAGAAAAACAAAAGGTATACACGGGCTTTTCCAGTAAATCACAGAACTTAAAAGCTCAACTTAACCACCTGCTTCAGGATTTGAAATTTAAGCAGTAAAATAATATATTATCAAAATGTTTATAAAATAGCAGCACACTCAGTGAAACATTACAGCTAAGTACTGTTAATGTGGATAAAAATGAAGGATCGTAGCTTCTTAGCAGCGCAAACAACAACAACAAAAAAAAAAACCCCAAACAGATAAAAACAAATGAAAGATACCCTAAGATTTTTTAAAATTTCATTTTCAACCCTCATATTGCCAGACATAAGTCTGTTTATAAAATAATGCTTCAAAGTAGCCCATTATGATTTCTTTAAAAAAATGCAAACAATATTTCAAACAACAGCTTCATATACCCCCTATCCTGCTAATATAACTGTGCAAATTTTTTTTTTCTGCTCCAACTCCTTTGCTCCCTTTTGAAACAAAGTGGAAAAAAAAAATTCAAGTACACTGAAGACAATTTTGTAATAAAATTAACCACCACCCCCCTCAAAAAAAAGGAAAAAATAAAATACAACACTGCGCCCCTGGTGTTCAGTCAACTGACTTTTGCACTAACAGTAATTATTCTCTTAAGGCCCAAAGGAGAAGTGTGCAGGTAGGTGTATTAAGATCCTTCTGTGACACAGGAATAACATTTTTTTTCCTTTGGAATTTCATCAGGAATGTTGTGATGGGAATGTCACCTGAATGGGGTGTCTCTCATCTTCTAAAATTATTGCAGGAGCTACTGAGAGAGTATATCAGATGCAATATAGAAATAATAATACAGACTGGGGAGGGGGCAGAGGAGGACTGCATTTTTTACCCCCTCTATACTTAATTCCACATGATTTTCATAAACCATCCCATTTATCCCTCAAGAATAATTTTCAAAGTGCTTTTTGAATGGAATGGTTTATAATAATGCTGAGCTGTGGATAAGAAATGTTAATCAGTCCATGGAATTAATTTGGACTGGTGAAGGATGTGAAGACCTCATCACCCTTGTTTATTGCAACAATTCAGACTCTGGTCCTGTTTTTCTGCCTTAAAACACGACCCCTGGAAATGGCCCAAAGTTGGGCTTTCCCTTGTAATGGTAATGACCGTGTTTAAAAGAAGAAGCGGCGTATCACACCTGGGAACCAATCACCTGTATCTGCCTGGCAAAATAAAGCATCTTCTTTCTTTCCTTGGCAGCAGCTACCGCAGATGGGAGTAAGCACAACTAACTCGGAGAAATCCAACAAACATTTCCAATTAAACCAAAGGCGACTTCAGAGCCAAAGAACTTTTGCATCCAGAATGGTTCAATTGCATCAGAGATAATTATCTTTCTGTGTTGCCTCCTCATTACTTCCTCATTTCCCCAACCCCTTTAAGTCCATTGCTCTGCAATCTAATTAAACCATGAATTACATAGTTCTTTTCTCCCATCTAAATTGGGGATGTACGCACTAGTTCATAATATGGAAAAATAGAGTATAATCTGCTTTGTTCCCACATCTGCAGGCACACATTTTCTCTAGCTACTTTGTATGCTTTTATATAAGCATTTTACTATATATAACCAAACAGTAATTTATTCCCTTCTTTTTAACATTATAGGCACCAAATATTTTTAATAGTTCCAACTTTTTTTTTTTTTTTTTTGTAGGCTTCTTTTTCTCTTTTCTAAAAGACCCTTAAATATTTCTAGGCGGGAGTAGATTAAAAAAAGTTTTGTTCTAAAAAACACACACGTACACACAAAAAAATCCCACAAAGTAAGAAAACACCCAAATGGAAGTCTGGAGAGCCAGTACTACTACTATTCTCTCTCTTTCTCTGTTGTTTTTCTCTCTCTGCATTGGCAATCCTCACAGGTTGATGTCCCTCACATCTGTGGGGGTGCTGGCTTGATCCAGTTCATCCACTGTCTTTGTAGGATTTCTCTGCTGCTCCTCTTGTCGAACTTGTCTCAGATTGTTCACCAACACGGCCTCGATCTGTTCTTGACAGGCTTTCAGGCAATCCTAGAAGAAAGGTGATTTGAAATTGAGCATAAATGAGATGATATCTCACTGTCTGCCATAAGCTCAAGCCAGTAAGTCTAGATGAAACAGAGATGACCACTTAGCTATTGTCAGAAACTTGGAAAAATGGAGTTCAATGGTATGAGGGCAGGAGGAGTTTTAATTTTCCACAGAAGGAAAAGAACAGGCTGCAAATGAAAGGTCGGTGGGCTTGACCTCTGGTCTTGACAAAATTCTAGATAACTTTACTGAAGGGATGATTTGTGAGAATTTAGAGACAGCAGCAATAATCACTAAAAACTAGCTGGGCTTTTTCAAGAACAGATCATACCAGACTGAATTAATTATATTTGCAGATGACATACAGCTGGGAGATTTAATAAATGATATAGTGGGATTAGAGGAAGAAATCAGCATGCTAGAACAATGAGACAAAATAAAAGAAAATGAACCTGGAATCTATTTATAGATTTCACACAGGTACAAAACATCAATTCCACAAGTACAATATAGAGAAAACATAGCTAGAATAAACATTCAGGACAGCAATGGACTGAGCATTAGGCTCAGAATTTATATATATTTTTATTATAGCTTTTTACATACAAGATATATGCATGGGTAATTTTTCAACATTGACCCTTGCAAAAACCTCTATTTCAACTTTTTCCCTCATTCCCTCCACCCCCTCCCTCCTCTAGATGGCAGGTAGTTTGGGCTTAGAATTAAGAAAAATAATCTTTATGAATTCAAATGTGACAAGATTTATAACTGTCCAGAAGTGAAATTTAGATGCTTACTAGCTGTGTGACTCTGTTTCCCTACTTTTTCTCATCTGTAAAGGAAATACCAAGTATCTTTACCAAGAAAATCCCAAATGAAGTCACAAAGAGTCAGAAATGAGATGATATTACTACATATAAAATGGACAGGTACAACCTCTACTTACATTGACAAGTATTAGAGAGAAAGCTTCATGTAGGGAAAGGAAGAAACATTTATTAAGTGTTTTCTATGTGCCAAGCACTTTACAAATATTATCTCATTTGGTCTTCACAACAAATCTCATTTTACAGTTGAGGAATTTAAGATTAAGAAATTAATTGAGCTTCCTAGGGTCACAGAGTTATCTGAGACTGGATTTGAATTCAGGTCTTTCTGACTATTAGCTACTTCTAGAGAAAGGGCTTTCTTTCTACTACCTTATTATGGAAAGAATGTTGGATTTTGGGGTTCAAGTCCTGTCCTAACCATGGTCACACAAATGTGACCAGGCTAAGTAGCATAAATGATATGAACTTCAATTTCTCTTAGAAGTGAAGCCAAAATGATGGAATAAAGGTAGGAAATCATTTTTTTTTTTCCATCTGGAAAACTGGAATAATTTCTGCAGTCCTCCATGCTAGAGAAGAGAGAGGAAAAATGTTTAAGTCGATCCCCTGTAAACATTATTTAAAGGCTATAGAAATGTCAGACCATTATGAATAACCTGTCTAGGAATCACGACTTAATAGGCTGTGCTAGTTTTTTCTGAGATGATGAATTAAGGGGAAGGGGGGGTATTGCTGGGCAAAACTCCAGAAAGCAAATCTTTATTTATTAGCTGGCATGTGGTACTGTGAAATGTTAACTGCACCAACTGTAAACAGCACTGACGGCTGTGGCCCAGAGATCATGCCATCGAGGTGACAGAGAAACCAACGCCAAAGCAGAGTAGTCCAAGAGGAGGATGCTGTCTAAGAGATTGGGTTGGCAGCAGAGGGAAGAATTAAAGAGAATTAGGGAAAAGTAGAGGCAAACACTATTCTAGGGATAAAGAAAACTCTCTAGTTGGGAGCAGACATTCTATTGGAGGGAAAGACGTAGGAATAATAGGAGGAATTTATTGAGAGGAACATTTTGGCTTGATACAAGAATTATAACTGTCCAGAACTGAAATGAACTAGTTTCTCCATCAATGGAGATATTCAAGCCAAGGCTGTGTGATGACCTATGGCTATGTAGAGAGGAAATTATTTTTCAGCTATGGATGGCTTAGAGATAGCCTCCTAATACTTTCCAACACTGAGATTCCAAAATTCTTAAGCAGATGAGGTAGAAAGAGGCAAGGAAGGAAAGAAAGTTCAGTTCATGAAGTTTAAAGCTCAGTTTCTTTTTAAAAAAAAAAAAACAGCATTTTTTTCTTCAAAAATTTTGGGGGTATTTTGAATGGTTACAATAGTATAATAAAAAAATCAAAAAAGAAAGTTAAGGACATAAAAAGGTAGCTCTGAATGTAATACATCAAGTAAAAAGAAAAAGCAAATTGTACATAATAGAATCAGTTTCAAATGTAATTCTTATAATTTCTCTACTTTGTATGAGATGCTCATTATGTTTAGTGTTTGAAACATTCAGAATAAAATAAATTAAACACAGAAAAAAGCATCTGATTTTTTAAAAAGTATATTCAAAAGATGATGAAGTAGGGAAGTTAAGAGATATGTTCTAGTCCTGCCTTTTCCTTCAACAAGTTCTATAAGCTTGGAAGAAAAGAAGGAAATAAGTATTTGTTAAGCACCTACTTTATACGAACTGTGCTAAGTGCTTTATAAATATCAATCATTTCAACTTTCTGGGTCTTATTTTCTTCATCCTCTCAAAGAACATTGGACTGAGATTTAGAGAATTTAAGAGTTGCAAAGGACATTGTAGATCATCTTGTCTAACATCTTTTTTCTGAGTATTGGATGAAAATCTATTTTTCAATGTCATTCAATTATTTATTTGAAAGTTAACTATGGATTAGGAGAGTAGTGAGGAGATCAATGAGGTTCATCTTTAATTTTTGCTTAGAGGTTGTTAGAGAATTAAATTCCAGCTTCTTAAACTATGGTTCTCAACCCTCTATGAGGTCTTGTAACTAAATGTGGGGACCATGAAATTATTTATTTATTTTTTGCTGTGGCAATCGTTAAATCACTTACCCAGGATCACACAGTTAATGATTTTTTAAAAAAAAAATCATTTGTATACTTATATACCTAAGATCATGTAATAATTTCATGTGTGAAAAGGAATCGCAAGTGAAAAATTAACTGCCCTGGTCCAAAGTTAGGGAAGGGGGAGAAAGCAGATACAAATGACTTCACTCATATGGGCCTCAGTTTCTCTATCTATAAAAATAAAGAAGACAAAAGGGTTTACATAATCTCTAAAGTCCCAACCAACCCTAAATCCTAAAGAATCATATCATTATAGAATTTTCAAGCTATGGAAGGAGCTTTGCTTGGAGATTGACATCCCTCCCTCCCATTTTAAGAGATACATTTCCAGTTTTTCTTTACTTTCTTGTAAATTATTCTTTGATTCTCTGCTGTGCACCTTATTTACTTTATTCTTTTTCCCCCTTTCATCCCAATTAAGAGATAAATTAAGAGGAGATGAAGTTGGGATCAGAACTCAGGTCTCCTGTTTCTCAGTCCAACACTATTTTCAGTACCTCATTCTGTCTTTTTCACAGCCTCCACATGTCAGCTTGGACAGGTGACATCTATAATGCTGGGGAAACAAGGCAAGCTTCCAACTCTCACGATCTCAGACCCGTGCCCCCCAGCCCCATTCCCTTTTCACTCCTCCTCCCATCTCTCCCCCTTCCTTCCCTAGGCTCCAAGCCCTGACAGCCATGTTTGTGATCTCTGGCTCATTACATGGGCTTCTCACTTCCTCCACTTGCTGGCTTCCCCTCCGCCCATGAATGGGGATGACGGAACTTTACCATTAGCCCTCAGTGTTAACTGTGTCTCTTCATTGTCATCACACACGCACAGCACTCCACTGGGGAACAAAAACCTGAATAAACCCCCAGAGCAGCTGCCAACTCGGGCAAAGACAACTTAGGAAACTTTTTTTTTTTTTGCCCTTTTCTTCCAAGGCTGATTGGCCTGACGTTCCCTTGCATACAAAATATGGTCCAGGGGAAAAATAAGGCAGTAGAGAGAAACCTGGAGCTCCCTCTCCCATTCCTTCTGCCCCCCTCCCTTGCAACTCCCCCCTCCCCAAACCCACTACAAGTCTCAGAAGTCCAGAAAAACACTACCAGTGCCCTGAAGAAGCATGCTCTATGCATGTGTTTAATGAAAAGCTGACTATATTGGAATAAAAAGGACCCCCCAAAAGCTTTCAAGGATCCATGTTCCCAAATGTCCTAAAGCAAAGAAACAGGGAGGATTATTTCTAACATAATATACCACCCACCCCCTCCAACCTAGACAGGTATATATCATAGAGATGAAGCTATGAATGATGGGGAGGATTCTTGAAGGAGATGCTAGGTCTACCCAGCAGGGGTGACAATGATGAACTTGCCAGGCATTGTACTGAACACTTTATAATTATTATCTTATTTGTTTCTTATAAAAGCCCTTTGGGAGTTAAGTACTATTATCATTGCCTTTTTACAGATGAGGATAACTGAGGTAAACAGGGACGTTAAGTGACTTATCCAGTGTTATTCAGCTAGTAAGTGTCCAAGCCCAGATTTAGACTGAGACTTAAGAGATCTATTAGTGACAGCAATAAGCTTGTCTCGATTCCCCAGCACTATAGATGTCACCTGCCCAAGCCAACCTATGCAGGCTGAAAGAGAGACACTATCTTGCTGAAGACATTCAAAAATGAGACACTTCAGTCCTAGGAGGTCCAGGTATAGCTTAGTGCTGAGGAAGGAGCATAATGTTTCCCAGAGGGAAAGATACTTTGTATTTCTGCCCTAACAAAAGCATATAAGACCTCTTTGTATTCTCCCATTAGTTCTCATTTCTACCCCCACACTTTTCAATTAGACAAATTACTGCACAGAAAGATAATAGTATTTATACTTTAAATAAAATTTATGCTTTAAGTAAGAGTAACTTTAAGTGCTTTAAAGTCTGCAAAGCTCTCTCTATATGTTAACTCATTTTGAGCTTTACAACAACCCTTTGAGATCAGGTGCTAATAAATAATCTGCATTATTTTTACCGGCTCCCTCATTTTGCTTAAAGAGCTCTCAGGACAGGGAACTCACTGCTTCCAGACCATTCTATTTATGGACAGCTCCCATTGTTAGGAAGTGTTCCCCAATAGCAATAACCTCAGTTTGTCTCTTTGCTTTTCTTCCTCTATTCATGGTGATTCTGCCTTCCAAACCGAACCAACCTAATTCCTCTTCCAAATAAAACTCCTTCAGAGATTTGATGGGAGCTATCTACTCTCACAGGAGCCTTCCTTTCTCTCTGTTTAACAGCTTTCCTCTCTGATACATGACATAAGCTCTATGCTATGCTCAGATAGGCTTCCTTAAATTGTAGCATCCGAAATGGGACCCAGTATTCCAGAGGCAGCCTGATCAGGGTGGAATGCAGAAAAATTATTACTTCCTTATTTCTAGAAACTATACTTCTCTTAAAGTAGCCCATGATCACATAGTTTTGGTTTCCACATTACAACGCTAATTCATAATGTTAGAATTTTACACTTGAAGTCAACAAGACCTAATCTGTTTTAGAAAACCCCCACATCTTCTCCCTTCTACTCCATCATACTGCTGCCATGCTTTCCTTATGGTGTACTTGTGAAGTTGACTTTTTAGATCCAAGTTTTAAACTACATTTATCTCCATTAAAGGTAATCTATTTAGATCCAGTCTAGTGCTTTAGTCTATTAAGATCATTTTGGATCTTGAATTTGTCATTGTAAAATATTAGTTATCCCTTTCAGTTTGGGATCGTCTGCAAACAGAAATATATGCTACCCATATGTAAGTTAGTCACATTGATAAAAAAGGCCTCAAAAGTTGAACTTTACTCATGAACCCCTGCCAAGCACACACCATCATTTGAAGGACAGCCATACAACTGGGCCTTTATCCATTATCTCTTTTCCACAAGAACAGGATGAGGTAGCTTATCAATTTTTTCTCCCTAAAATCAAACTCTAGACTCTTCTCACCTATCAGTTATTAACCCTGTCAAAAAAAAAAGGGGCGGAAGGGGAGAGATAAGGTTAGTCTAACATGAGCTCCTTTTTTTAAGGAAATATTTTATTGATAGCTTCTTTAAAAAAAACAAAACAAAACATGATTTGCTTTTGATGAAGACATGCTGGATTTCTGTAATCACTGCTTCTTTTTCTTGATAGTCATTAGCCATCTCTAATGAGTTGACTTAAACTTTTTCCAGAAATTGAAATTAAATTCTTAGCCTATAAATCAGACTGTCTTCTCCTTATTTGAAAAAATTAAACATTTGCCTTTCTCTAATCCTGTAGAATTCCTAATATCCATAACTTTTCATACTGCTTGGCAATGGCCCTAGTAATCGCCAGCTTTTTTTCAGTTTCTTGAAAATGTGATTTATCTTTAAATTTAGTCCCTGTTTTGGGAGTATTATTAGGTATAGGAAAAAATCCTTAAAATATAACATACCAAGAGACTTTTATTACTGATAAAACTGTCAGGCTTCTTACTTAGCTTTTCACTAGAATGAAGAATTTCTTGTTTATTTTGGCAACCAGAGAGAACCACAAAAGCTTAACTTTCCCAGAGCCCCATTCCTCTTTCCTTTCAAAGACTTTAGTCATTGCCTAGGTAAAAAAGGAATTCACTTCAATTGCTTGAGGAAGCAAAGTGATGCAGTGGGCCTGAAGGCAGGAAAACCTGAATTCAAATTTGGCCTTAGAAACTTACTAGGCAGGCCACTTAATACCTGTTTGCCTTAGTTTCCTCAACTATAAAATGGAGATTATAATAGCACCTACTTCCCAGAGTTATGGGGATTAAATGAGATAACATTTTTAAAGCACTTAGCAAAGTGCCTGGCACATAATCAGTGCTACAGAAATACTTCTTCCCTTCTCTGAATCTTCCAACTGGATGTTGCCAAAGGTTCTTTTCAGGTCCAAAAATCTGTAATACTGAAATTAATTTCTGAGACATTTTGCAACACCTGGTGCATACCTGGCAGTTACTACTATGACATGCCACATTCAGTGCCATGAATCAGAAACTTGGATTCCTGCTTCTCCTGAATGTGAGTCACCTGAGAAATGTTACATAATTGTGCCTGAGTTTCTTCTGTACTTAACAGCTGAACATCAACTTGGAATAATTTCATCAAGTCTCTAGAAGGAGTTCGATGTTCCTATTTTCTGTGTTACTTCAAATCAAAGGTCCCGATCCTTCCTAACCTCCTTTAAAAGTATCAACAGCCTCTACCACATAACTTGGAGTTTAATTAGGAAACTCTATTCAACTGTTCATTCTAGTCCAGGTTTTAAGCCTTGTCTCCCCAGTTACATAATGAAGTCCTTGAGAATACTGAAAGTTACTTTGCATTTCTTCTGTATTCTCTTACAGCATCTAGAACTGTTAAAGATGCTCAATACACACATGTTGGGTGATTACTTTGGAAAAAGTCCTTCTGAACCTAAAATTTCCCTCCACTTTAGATGACTGCACTGTTTCTTTTTTCTCTTCAATTATTAGACATTAATTTTTTCCCCCTCCCATCTGTTTCCCCATTGGAGAAAGAAAAGAAAAAACAATATTCGTGTCAAATAAGTACAATCAAACAAAACAAATATTTGCTAATACTGCAGTGCCACTGTGAGAAAAGTATCTTGAAAACCCATAGAACATATTGTACTTATAAGTTATCATTATTATTACTCTCTAATCCCAGGCCCACACAGATCTTAGCTCCTTACCCAAGAGGGACTGTATGTTAGCATTTAACCTCTTCTGCATTGAGGGACATTTTCAGGTACCACACATGTCCAAGCAATACAACTCAATAGCTGTCTATATCATGTGGTTGCCCAACAGACTTGAATATAGTATTTATGAAGGGAAAGGAGTCTCACTCTTGAGCAAGAAGGATTAGATTCATTTGAGCTTTGGAAACCCCAAACTGATCCAATAGCAAATTCTTCAACAAACTTTTTAAAGCATTTACTGTGGGCCAGGCCCCATGTTGAGTGTTTTTGTCCAAAAGGCAATGCCCATAGGGACAAAAGAGACAAGAATTCAAGAGTTAAGCCCATCAAAGTGAAGCTCTGTGTAAAAAAAAAATGATGTGGTATCAAAAAACAAAGCAAAACAAAGCTTTGGGTTCAAACTCCAATCATGGGAGTGACCTTATCTCTGAAGAGATCAGGGCAAGTTTGCCTGTTTGGCTGGAATCTGGATTGCAGAGAGGAAAAATTCAGGAGGAAAGAATCAATTAGTTACCAAGCAAGTTAAGATTTATCAAAGATCCCTCCAAGGAAAATTATGGAATTTACTACTCTGAGTCCTTGTTTCCTCATCTATGGAATGAGAGCTTTAGACTAAATGAATTCTCAAGTCCTTTCTAGATCTAAAATTCTGTGGTTCTATAAACCTAATGCAGACACTGTCTATATAATAGTAGGGAAATCTGGTTAATATTTTGGAGCTCACATTAAAAAACAAAACCAAAAAACACCATTCATAGAAAGCAGGCTTATTCTGAAGGGTAGACTTTAAATACCATCTGTGGTCCTTTGCATTTTTCTAAGACAATATCTCAAACCAGGGCTACAGAGAGATCAGAGTGGCCACCCAAGGCTCTCCTTCATGTGAAGACACTAACTTAAGGGCTCAGGGTGCCCCAAGGCAGCCTGTTCCCAAACTGGAACATTCTCAAAGCCCATGGAATGCCAGGAATGTGTCATGGTAAAGTTTTCCTGCATTCTTGCATGTTGTCATGGTGATTCTCAAGCACTATTAAAGACAAATGTTCTCACCATGTTTCCTATAAAATAGGAGTTCTGAACCTGAGATCTGCAACTTTTTTTTTTCCTTCTGATAACATATTTCAATAAATTGGTTTCCTTTAAATTTTTTTTTTGCATTAAGAAAAATTGTGATAATAAATAAAAAAAAGAATTTATCAGAAATAAAAAAGAAGGGGTAGCAATCACTGATTTCAGATAAAGTTAAAGCTAAAATAAATGAATCAAAAGAAAAAAACAGGGAAACTATATTTTATGTCAGCCATATTAATGTTCTTTCAGACTATTTAAAATAACTAGATAGAATAGGGTTGGAATATTGCTGTAGTGTAGGAAATGATGATATGGTGAATTTAGAAAAATATAGGAAGACTTGGACATATAAAAGATGATGTTATCTATCTTCAGAGAAAGAAACAAGGATAGTCTAGCCGTACTTAGATAAATATGAATATGTATATATACGTGTGTGTGTGTGTGTATGATTATAAATATCTCTATATGTGTAATATATATATCAGTGTTTAATTGTAGCCTTCTTGGGGGAAGTGGTGGGGAAGAAAGGGGAAAAAAGAATAAAGTAAAAATGCATACCAGAGAACAAAGAAAATGTACAAGGAGGCCAAAGAAAAGACAAACAACTCTAAACACAATGTGTAGTATTTGTTATATAGGCTTTCTTGAATTGGAAATTTATCATCTCATATTTTGCATTCTCTTTTATATTCTGCTGTACACATGGCAAATTTTTCCTGCTTTTTTTCTTTTTTACTTAAGTTTTAAATAAATAAATTTTAATTTTAAAAATGTTCTGAAAAGGGATCCAAAGATTGCACATCATGTTTCCAAAAAGGTCCATGACAAAAAACAAATTAAGAATCCTTGCTATGTATCTTAACCTTTGAAGCAAAATGATTCCCACACTGCACTAAGCAGGAAGCAATTAGGCTACTTAGGTTCTAATTCTACTTTGTTTTTAACTAGGTACATGTCTGATCAAGTCACTACACACCTGTAGGCTTTGGTATCTCCATCTTTAAAATGAAGGGTTGCAGAAGATGGTTCTTAATAGTCAGAAATTCTAAAATATTTCCCAATTGCCCAGCTGGATTTCCTCCATGACCTTAGGGGATGTAATTCATTACATTTCTTCATATGGGCTCAAAGCAAAAGCACACCCTCTTAAAAAAAGTATTCTGGGAGTACTAAAGAAGAAAAATAAATCAGTGTTTAAAATCATATGAAGATAATACTCCTTGATCTGCTGAATGGGGACACTTCTTAGTAAGCTGTACACCCTGGCCCCACAAGCAGAGATTCCTCATAATTAGAACCTGTGTTAAAGATGACTGCTCATCAAGCAGAAAGAACTGCTCACTCTTTACCAAGTTTTAAAAGAAGAAATAATTGTCACTCTTGCTCTTCCTTTCCCTTTTTGGGAATGGATAACAAGTTTAACTTGAAACTTGAATAAACAGCCGATGGACCATTCATTTATGTATGGTGGTTCTACATGGCAGGGAATACTTATGCTTGTTTTGGTGAACCTGAGACCACCTTTGAAGATTTTGCTGTTTCTCCTGCTTTGTTTCCTTTCTGAAATATAGGTGATCCAATAGTGATCTTGAGATTGAAATTTCTATAGCTCTGGCAGCTACTCCTTAAGCTTGGGAGTTCCAGAATCTAGTGCTAGTGGCTCGTTCCCTTTTAGGAGAAGGTGACCACTTCCAGAAGAGCTGGGGGTATCTACTTGATCAGGAGATCTAGAACCTGAAAAGCCACTGGACAGTCACACAAATCTCTTGGAAGTCTTTCTTTCTCATCTTCTGGTCTTCAATAATAGAGACAATGTTTGTGTTTTAAAGTAACTTTTGATGCAGGTTGATTACTTTTTGTTTGTTTGTTTTGTTTTTAGCATTTCTTTTGTGGAGGGTTAGAAAGCCAGCTACACTGATCCTGATTTCTACTACTTTTGTATAATGAATAACGTCTAGAAAGGATTTTACTAATCCTTTTTGAGGAGATTCTGGAATTGAAACAGGCTTAAGAGATTTTATTTAGAGTGCCAGGATGTGAGCCTAAAGCACCAGAGTGTAAAAGGAAAGCCTTACTTTTCCCTTTGGGGTGAAGTTTCCTAAAAACTAAACCTGATGTCCTTGAATAAGTACAAGGAACCTTGGGGGAGGCCTTTGCACTATTCCCCACCATGAGATGCAGGTGACAATAATATAACATTTCATTGTATATAAGAAGTTATACTTTCCACAGCACTTCTGTGGGCCTGTATGTGTGTGTATATGTGTCTACTAAAGTTTCAGTGCAAGTTTAAACTTTTATATATAATCTCATAAATATAAATGCTATAGATTTACAAAAACATTATTTGAAAGTTTAATTATTTGTTTTCTTTATCCTGTCTTATATATTTTGTACATAGAATTTTATTTTAAAGATAGCATGCCCTGTCATTGTGCAATGAATATTCTGGATGATACTTTCTCAAAGTGATAGAATAGGAGAGTAGGTCCTCCCTTAGCCACCTTCATTAAAATATTTCCTAGCTGTGTGATCCTGGGCAAGTCACTTAACTGCAACTGCCTCAGGAAAAAACAAACCAAAAAAAAAAAAAATGGTGAACTGAGAAGGTTTCCTAGGGAGTTATATCAAATGTTGTGTATGCATAAAACCTCACTTTTTTTGATGACTTTCAGCTAGAATCACAAATGCACTGAGGAGCAGCTGATCAAGTTATTTTCTTTTCTTTCTTTCTTTCTTTCTTTCTTTTTTTAAAGAAAATTAGAAAATCAACAAGAATTCTGTGGAATTTTAATAGGAAATATCAATTTTAAAAATTTATCTATCACTTTGATAATGAATGGATAACAATCTTTTTTTTTTAATAGGTAAGGAAGCTAAGAAGCTGAAGGAATCACTTATCCAAGGCCACTCAACAAGACAATCACCATGCCTCTTAAGTTTGAGTTTTCAGTTATAAGTTCTTTTTGCCTAAACCATATTGAAGAGCTTCCCATATATCAGACTGAAAATCAGGCTGCATAGTTTCCCATGCCTGTTGGTTTTCTCACACTGTGCTTCACTGCACTCTAAACGGATACTGGGAGGAAGTCAATTTAATGGAAAATTGTGCTCCTAAAAGGTTATGAATTACTCATATTTTTGCACATTAAATTGCATGTCTTAATAAGGCTGATCATTTAAAGGAAGCCTTTTGTGAAACGAACAAATCATTCATTAATTGATCTGTTTTGTCAGGTACAGTAAATGGTCATGTATAAAGGTGACGAGTTCCCCATTATTTGAGTTATTCAAACAGAATCTGTATAGCCCATTTGTCTGAGTTATTATAGAAAGTGTCTATATTCTGAATAGGGATTACCCTACATTAGATATATTTCTTCTAGCTCTAAGATTCGATGATTCATATTTATACACACACACAAAGTTTTCTGGAAGTAGAACACAACTCTAAAACATAAAAGATGAACTTTTAATAATACCACTTTCTAAGTCAATCTTTAAAAGAAAAATTGTAAGAAATTCATCCAACTTGTGAATATTAAAACCAAACTTCCATTTCCCTATGTTAGAAAAAGAGAAATTCCCAGTCTTTTGGGATTGGGGAGAGGCTTACATACCACATCTGTATTTGTGATCTTCGCCAACAGTTCTGTGAGATGGTCTGAGAGGGAGTTGTCCTCACTGTCAAGCTGAAGGCCACAGATGGCTGCTCCCACACTTCCAGTTGCAATCATCGAGGGTGGGTACATGGCAAAATTAAAGTCTGTGCATAAGAAAAAAGTGCAAGGACATATTAGACATAGAAAAAATTTGGGGGAAGATGACATATTAAAATCATATTGTTTTATGTTGGTAGAAAACTCATTAAAGATATATTCCCCAATGGAGACCTTATTGGACAAGATGGACTGGGAGGGGAGTGTCACATGCCAAAAAATGGAACCTTATGCAAAAGGTACCTTCCACCCAAGAGCACCTAATTTTGAATCTTGATTCTGCCCCCATGTGGTCTTAAACAAATCGCTTCATTTCTCAGGGTCTTAAAACTGGCTTGTATATAAAAAGTTTCAGTTAACAATTTCTTTGATCCTTTTCACTTCTTCATCCTATGAATAATCTACAATGGCAAAGATGGAAAATATGGACAACTTGCCCAAGAGCCCACCAAATGAGCTAGGAGAAAATCTAATATCCTTTGTGCCTCTGTTCAGAGTTGAAGCCATTCATTTCATGCCTTCTCTACAAAAAGCCAATGTGATTAGCAAAAATTAATATACTCATTTTACAGGAGAAATAAGAACTCTAGGGAAAGGAGTTGAAGGGGATCCTGAATCAATAATGAATCAACAAATATTTAGCAAGCACCTATAATGTGCCAGGCACAAAGAATTAAAAACAATCCCCCAGTCACTGAGCTTGAGTTCTAATAGAAGAATACTCTGTATTTATCTTATCTACACAGAAACATATCATATTTGTACATATGTATAATATTGTTAACATATATATACACATGCATTTTCTATTTTATGCATGTATATATATGTACATGTATATAAAATAGAAAATACACATGTATATATATGTTTATACATATTATGTAAACAAATATATGTATTTGTGTATGTGTATACACACACAATAAACATAAAGTTAATAAATGCAAAGTAGTTTGGGATGGAGGTTATTAGCAATTGAGGATGGTAGTTTTTTGAAAATCAGGAAAGCCTCTGGCAGAATGACATGTAGCTTTAAGAAAGATGGTTTAGCAGTGAATTTAAGGAATCCACATGCATTTCAGTCACAGGGAGGAATGGCTAGTGCAAAGACAGAGGCAGAAGGTGAGTATTACATGTGAAGAACTAAGAGTAGTCCTGTTTGGCTGGTCTCAGAATTCAAGGGTCCAGTGAGGTTAGAAACAACAACAACAACAACAACAACAACAGAATCCACTGTTTCCTGACCTTTTTCAGTGATTGCTGCCCACAATGTGGGCAAGGAAGATGAATTTGGTTTGGAAACATGCTTCAAGTAACAGTGTCAATATTAATTTGATTGTTTTAATTATGGTTCCAGAACTGGAGAGAGGGATGTTGTATCGGCTAAGGTGTAAAGTAAAGCATGGCTGATTACTTATGTTGAGCTATAATGTGTTATTATATATGCTCTTACTATAATGTGCAATTAGGGCAAGGTCTATTGTATTTCCATTGTTTAAACCTTTATTTAACATATGCTAAGCATTTAATAAATTCTTATTGATTCACTCATAAAGGAATGTAAGTAATATTCCTTCCCTAACACTAACAGTTTATCAACTGACTCTCAGTTACAAGTATTCTAGGGGCAGACTCCTAGAAGCTTTACTCTTAGTTAATTCAGAACTCAACATTTACTCAGTGCTTAATATTAAGCACAAAGCTCTCAATTAACTTGGGAGAACACTAGGCCTCCAATTCCAGTTCTTTAAGGAGCTTACTAATTCTACTTGCTGGGGAGGAGACAATGACATTCCTAACTACACAGAGATTAAGTATTTTTAAGGTCAGGCTACTGATAGGGTAAAGGAGAGTTTTTAAAGAATCACCCAAGATAGCTACTTTCTAAATTATGACTCCTCCAAGTCCAAGCCCTCTTATTCTGAACAAGGAAATACTCTAGGAAAACTAAGGTCTGTAGCATACTCTGCAACTCAGATAATTTTTAATGTACTTATTTATATTAAATAATAGATACTTACATAGTAATTCACATATATTACCTCATTTGAGCTTCACAGCAGTAGTTGTGAGGTTAAGAATTATCCATTTTACAGTTAAAGAAATTGAAGTTTACAGAGTTTGAGTGACTTGCCCATGATCAAAACAATATTAAATATCAGTGATAGGGTTTACATGTAAGCTCCAGCTACTTCTGTACTTTGATACCAGGTTATGAAACATTTTCAGGTATATAAAAGGTCTTTTCCTCACAACAACCCGATGTAAGCATTACTGTCCCTAAGGAAGTACTTTGCTCACCAAAATTACCTCAAAGAGAAAATATGAGAGCAAGGATGGGAACCCACCTGTCCCCAGATTCAGAATCAAGAAGTCTTTTTTCAAAGCTAATATTCTTTCTCCTAATCCATGAACTCTTAGCCAGGAAACACAGAGAGCCCCAGTAGCTTCATCTACACTAATCTAGACAGCAGGTCCTTCCCCCTTTCCACCTTCTTTGTCCCCTTCAGGTTTATTACAGTCTTGGATAAAAACTGTACCATCCTAACCTGTTTCCTTCCCACTCTGCTCTGCCAAGCTGAATGAAAGAATGCCCCTGCCCCCATTTAGCTCTGCTGTAGGTCTACTTCCACATGGGTCACATGAGAATGTTTCTCTGCCCAATAACCTCGTTAGCTCCCCTCTGTGTCATTCACAATGCAAATGAGACAGACATCCGAGACCGACAGAGGCCTCCGGCTGGAAGCATCTGGGGGCAGGGAGAAGAGAAACTAACTCTGGCCTTTCTCTTGCTTCTGCCACAAGCCCCAGAACTGGAGCTTTCAAAGCTCACAAATGCCTGGACTTTGCTGTGTAACAAACTGATGATTTGTATGGTCAGCTCCTATTAATTACACACTAATTAACTGATTGAAGTAAAACTGCATACATGGAGGGTGAGTATGGAAGAAAATTTGGAGAAAGCATGAAGCAAGAAAGTTGAAGCATATTATCCAAATTCATTTTTTATGAACGGAGGAAAGTTGCAAAGAGGACATTTAAGCTGTTAGCTACAAAGCTCGGTTTCATGCCTGCTAATCTAAGTATGAATATTCTGATTCCCAGGAGAAACGTGAACCCCTGGGGGCAAAATCTTATTTTGCCTTTTTCTGTGTCCTCAGCCCTTAGTACAATGCCCGGAGGCCATAATAGATGTTTGATAAATGTTTGCTGAATGATCGGTACAGCTTCTTTGTAGTCAATCTTATACTGGGAAAAATGAAAACTGTCTGGTGTGGGGGCAGATTTTTCCAGTGGTTCAGGGCACTGCTGGGCTCCAACCAACCAGCCAGCTCCAAAAAAAGTCCTATGTTACCTCTGGACAGATGTTCACTTGCTCTCTGGATGACAGGCTACCCACAGGGGATTTAGGGCAGGAAATGGAAAAGGAGCCAAAGAAATGACTAAGAGTCAAAAATCCTTGGAAATGTTCTGTGAAGGCCACCACAGGCCCATAAAGTTTGCCAATATGCAGTGTGAGGGCACCCAGGCTGGCAGGATGGTATAAGAGAAAGAACATTGAACTTAGAATATGAAGAACTTTTATATTCTAAAAACTTGTTTAGTCATTACCTATCCTTTTAGTTTCCAATTCTTCGCCACCATAAGAGCCGCTATAAATATAAATAACTAGATAGAGTATATTTTCCCTTTTTCTTTGATCTCATGAGGTTACAGATTTAGTAATGGTATCTCTGGGTCAAAGGGTATATATGCAGTTTTACAGACTTTTGGGCATAGTTCTTAATTATTTTACAAAATGGATAGACCAGTTCACCACTCCACCAACAATGCAAAAAATTTAAGACTTTAATCCTGCTTTACCACTTAACTGGCCAGCAATCTGATGTCCTGTGGTTACAGGAAGAACATTCCATTGGGAGTTAGTGGATCTAGTTTCTACTGCTTTCTCTCTAACACATGTTGCTCTGGGGGCTGTCACTAATTTTCCAACCGGAAAAAAAAAGTACTTAATGCTTATCCAATTTGTAAAATTTTATTGTTTTACCTCAGGCTCAAGATAATCACAAAAATGAAATTCCACTGGAAGACGTCCCAATCAAAAGGGCATCTTAAAAAGATACTTAAAAAGAGAACCTCCTTACTAGATTTAGGGAGAAAAAAAGATGAAAAAGACAGAGCCAGAAAGCCTCAAATAAGTTATTTTCAAGATGATGGCTGGGGGGGAGGAGTGTCATATTGTCTTTCATAATAATAGCAATTCACTTAAATTCACTCTACCAAAAAAATTAATCCAATACTCAAGACAAACAAAAAACCCTCCCAAATAAGTCCTTCAGTTATAATGCATTTGATGAACATTATCTAGTTTGGCCATGCTTACAACCCTTCTGAGCTCAGCAGCAGTGCTTCCTGGCCTCAGACCAACCCAACAGTCCTTGTTCTCTGCATAGTCTCAAGGAAGAAAAATAACTCCCTGCCCCCAATTTGCTTTAGCATCCTTGCTTTCACCTGTGATTCCCTAGATAGGGACTCTGAAGGGAGGACATTAACTACCCTCAAACAGGCCAGACATATGGAAACATTCCAAGGGGCTTTGGGCAACGTGCCAACTAGTAGCTTAATATTAGCAGCTTCCTTAGTCAGAAAGAATGGGATGATGTAATAAATTGTGGGGTAGTTCAGATGGTTGAGTTCAGAGAAAAGAGAATTCAGTGTGAGCTGGAATAATCTAAGAAGATTTTGTGGAAGAGCTGGACTTGAGTAGGATTTGATAGAGAGAAGGGGTAAACCATACCAGCGAGACTCGGAAGGCAGGACACGTGGGGTGGGGGGGCCCAGTAAGGGTATATACAAAGGGAAAGGGGGCTCAAGAATGTCTCTACCCCAACCTACCAAGCAATCAACAAGCATTTTATTAGATGCCAGCTGTGGGGAGCCCAAATACAAAGAAGGGAACAATTCTTATTCTCAAGGACTTCTCCTCCCAAGGTTCTGTAACTCAATGGGAATGATAGTAGGAAACATTTTATAAATCTCTAGGGTCAGAGTGAGGTTTTGGTCTTGATACAGAATTCTTCTGGGTTGATTATAGAGTACAGCTACATATTTCTGCGGAGTTTCAGGAGAAATCTTCTCTTCCACTGGTTGGGAGGGCAGGAAGGAGGCAAATGGCTACTATCTCTCACCTTTCTGAAATGTATACAGAAATGGTTCAGAGAGAATTCAGGGGACTCTCCCTCAGTTCTCTCTCAATATGTGGATAAAGAATTTCCTTATTTATCTTTGGGAGAAAAGGAGAAATCTTTGTAGGAGATGAGGGAAGGAGATAGGGAATTCTCTAGCATGTTCCTGAAATTTCTTTATTTTTCAGGTTTTAATCAGTTCAGGCCATCAGAACTCATTAACTGGAATTTCTATTAATTACTTGGGAAATTTATATTGAAACCTCATTATTTCTTTAGACCAAAGATTCTCAGTGTGTGCACGCATGCTTAAGAAAAGAGAGGCAGACTCCTTTGGCAGTATGCTGTAGCTATAAATCCCTTCTCAAAATAATTTTTAAATGTATAAAATATAATATACAGGATTACAAAGTTAACCCATTATCTTCAAATAGAGTTATCAAAATATATTTTAAAAAAACATACCAAAAGAAATCATGTTCACCAACTTCAGGTTAAGAATCTCTTAACCTAGGCAGTTAGTAGATAGCATGATAAATACAGAATAAAAGACCTCAATTCCAATATGGCTTTAGGCACCAGTTGTGTGACTATGGACTGGTCAGTGACTCTGCCTTCCTCAGTTTTCTCATCTGTAAAATGAGAATAATACTAACACCTCCCTCCTGGGGTTGTTTTATAATGACAAAATGAGATAATATTTGTAAAAGTGCTTTATAAATCTTAAAGCATTTTAAAATTTTTGATTATTAATATTGGAAAGGAATCTGTCTTGGAAACCTTAGTCAGTACCTATGGAGGTCAAAATAGACTACCTCTTGCTTTTTGATTGGCATTATCTGGAAGTCCTCCACCGCTCAACAGTCCTATCTCCTGCCCTTTTTGCAGAGCTCCTCCTTTTCACCCCAAAGCAGGCTTTCCACATACCTAGAGAATATACTATCATCATCTATTGTTGGGGACAACTGTGAACCTTCTAATCATTTGCCTTCCTCAGTGGCCCTAATGAGTTAAGTACCTGGTTCTCCATCTCCCTCTCCAACTTCTGTCCTTGTATTAGAGGATACCAACATACATATGGCTCTTACTTCAATTATCTCCTCTAACTCCCCTGTTCTTCAATCTACTAATTTCTCATGATCTATACCCCCATTTCACTTCAATTACACACATAAGACTGGTCATGACCTTGGATCTTAATACCACCCAGAAGTATTTTAACTGTTATGAACTCTGATATAATTTTACCTAGTCAAAATCTTTCATTATTCCTTATTTTCCTACACCTTAAAATGCCTAATTCAGTTCTCCATTCTCATTTCAACCCCAGTACTTTCCCAGGCTATCACCTTTGCCCTGGCTTCCCTCTCCTATTCCTTTTCCAATTTTGACCTTCTGGTGAATACATTTCAACATTACATTCTTAACTTTCAAAACTCTTGCCGCTCTGTTCTCATGCTTTGCAACTATACTGACTGGACATACTGCAAATATTAATTCTATTCTTTTAGTTACATCTTTTCTGCAGCAAGGCAATTATGTCATATTATTTTATTATTATCTCTCCAATTGGTTAACTATCACATCACGGTTCCCTCAGGCCTCTTTCCCCCACACTTTTTTGGATCCCTAATAAATGAAAGGAAAGAAGGACACAAATTTTTATTAAGAGCTTGTGCCAACCACTGGACTAATTCCTTTAAAAAATGTTATCTCAATTGATTCTCAGAACAATCCTGGGAAGTAGGTACTACTATTACATCTATTTTGCAGATGGTGAAACAGAGGTGAACAAGTTGCCTACAATCAAACAGTTAGCAAGTATCTAAGGCCATATTTGAACTCAGTTTTTCCTGACTCCAAGCCCAGTATTCTACCCACTGTGCCTCACAGTGACTTCCAGGAAGTCCAAAAAAAAAAAAAAAAATTGAGACCATTTGCTTAGAGGTCTCTTTTTTTATCCAATAGCTATCCTGCATCTCTCCACTTTCAGCTAAACTCCCAAGAAAAAGACATCTATATTTGGTACCTCCACTTCCTCTCCAGTCTAAACCTTTTGCAATTTGACTTTAAACCTCATAATTCAACTGCTCTCACCAATAACCTATTAACTAACAAATGTAACATTCTCTTCTAAACCCTCATTTTTCCTGCCTCTCTTTTGCCCTCTCTTTCTTCTCTTTGGATTTTTGTGATACTGTTCTTTTTTGGGTTACTTTTTATCTATCTTGACTATTGCTTAATGTTATTGTTATTAAGGATCTTTATCCATGTGATAACACTAAACCAAAGCTCTATCCTGGGCCCTCTTCTCTCTCATCTCAGCTAGTTGATTTCATGAGCTCCAATATATTGTATTATATCTATGAAAATCTCTCTCAGATCTATACAACCAGCCTCAGAACTCTCTCTCAAGCTTTGGTCCCCACACCGCCAACTGCCAAGTCGATATATACAAACTAGAAGTTCTAGAGGAATCTCAAACTCAACATGTCTAAAATAGAACTCATTTGCTTTCCACTGAAATTCTCTTAATTTTCCAAAATAATGGGGGTACCATTATTCTTTGGGTCATTCAAGTGAACCTTTAACTCATCACTTTCACTTAAGATATGTATCCAACCTATTAAAATTTTTTGTTATTTATACCATTTACCATCATCTATCTCCTTTTCTCCATTCACACAGCTGTCACCCTAGCTCAAGTCCTCATCATTTCTTGCATGGAGATTGCAATAGCCTTATAATTAATCTCCACGCCAAGTCTTCCCCACATTTCAAACCATTCTCCATATAGTTGCCATTATAATCCTCCTTAAATGTAGGTCTGATTATGTGACATTTCTACACAACAAACTCCATTGGCTACCTATTCATTATCTCCAGGATCACTCTGCCAAAAAATATGAAGTTTATTGTACAGCATCTTTACAATCTTTATTACTTTGCCAGTCTTTTTACATTTTTATTCGCCTCCAAAAAACCATAGTTAGGTCATCCTAATCTATGTGCTGTCCCTCAGCAATACATTTTCTAAATCCATGTCGATTAATTGACTGTTAAATGATTTTACTTCCTTTCTGAATTCCTAACTCCATCTAATAAGTGAATTTAAAAAAATTTTTTTTGAGCCTTGCACCAAACACAGGAAAGGCTGGGAATGCAAATAGAAAAGGAAGACAATCCCTTTTCTCAAGAAGCTCTTGTTCTAGTAAGAGAAGGACAGCACCTAAAAGAGACCCAAGACTCATCTCCAATCCATTGGTATGGATCTTATAGATATCTATTCATTTACATGTAAAATCTCCCATTAGATTGTGAGCTCCTGAGGGCAAAGATGCTTGATTTTTATTTGCACATAATGTAAATGCTTAATGATAGACTGTGGAGGAGCAACTGAAAAGACAGAGATGCAGAAAGATGCTGATAATGAAAGCCAAGAATTCCAGGGGCTAGAAGAACAAATATTCTTATTTCCTGCAGTACTTTCCAGCCAACCAACTTGGTGCAAGTTCCAGAAATGAAATCAAATTTTCACTGCAACCCAATCATCCCTTTAACTTCTATTTTGTAAATGAGAAAATTGAAGCCCCCAGGTAAGATAATTTGCCCATTGGACACCCAGTTATGGTAGTGCTATCATTAAGAACCCAATTCTGATGGCTCCCAGGCTTTCTTCTTATACATTAGGCAATTTGCTTAAAGTCACTTTGGACAGAACACAGAATCAAGCATTTTTTGTCCTCAGAATCCTCCAGGTTCTTGTAACAAACAGCAAAGAAAGTCCAAAAAATACTTTAATTTTCCTTTTAGAGTTGGAGAGTGTGATCTCTTAACATACTGATTAGAGAATAGCACCACAGAAATAGATAGTACTTTGATTGAAAGTCTCTCTCTAAGACCAAGAAACACTCAAATCCTTGCGAGTAGGGATAATTTTATTCTTTGCATTGGCATCCCTGGTACTTTGTAGATGTTTAATAAACACCTGGTCATTGGTTGAATGCTAATGCTTCTCAGACCCTCTATTAGGATTAGTTTTAGTATATATTGATTTAAGTTCCATCTTTATGACAATACAAATAGAAGGTAAAGACATAATTATCCTTAGGCTATTTGTTCAGAAAATAATTACAAAAATTCTACAATCCAAAAGATACTGAATTTTAAAATTAAATACAAATGGAAGAAAATGACAGACATAACTGCTCTGCAATGTAACCACTAGGAGGCAATAGCAACCACATCCTTGAGAAAGACACAGACTGAAGAAAAAAGCTAGGACCACTGTCCCATGCTCCTTACCACTGGCTCCCAAATGAAGTTAATATAGACCTCTCCTGCTGCTTCCAAGCGCAGGATTAGAAGTGGACACCCAAGTTTAGCTTTTGCTAACTTAACTCAGAGGCATAAAAAGAAGTTGGGGCAGGAAGAAAGAGAAGAACCAGGATGTTCACTTTATACAGGCTGGGATCACAACAGCACATTAATTACAGCCTGTGGAGCTTTAGAGTCCAAACCTCTAGCTTTACAGATTAGCAACCTGAGGCCCAGAGAAGGGAACTAAATGGTCTGAGATCACATGGCTAATAAGAGGCGGGCCCAGTCCTTACCCTGCTTCTGACTTCCTGGGAATATTATTTTCGAATCATAGGATTTAGAAGTTCAAAATTCCAATGAAACACACCATAAGTAGGTTAACACTGACTGTATAAGGGATGAAAAGCTTTAAAGGGAAAGCAAGCCTGGGACAGGATCATGGTGCCAAAAGGGGTGTGAGGCAGGATGTATTGTGGGTTTCGGAAAGAGTATTAATCACCTTCTCCTTTCCTCCCAATGGTGAATTCAAAAGGAGATGGCATTGGTCCTTCTGTTCTCACTGGATGGCTATGAACATGACATAAGGAGTCAAAAATCACCAAGCCCTTAATTAGGATTCCGAGTCACCTACAATGTTCTTTTTTGTCATTTTGTTTTTAAAGAAAGAATACTGAATTTAGAGGTAAAAGGCTTGGATTCAAATCCTTAGCACCTTCCTGTGTGACCTTAGGAAAAAACCAATCAACGTTTCTGAGCTTGTTTCCTCATTGGTAAAATGAAGTGGTTTGGAATAAATTATGTTCAAGGTTCTTTCTTCTTTAAAATCCTATGATTCTTTTATTCTATGAGTCCCATTGACAAGTCCCAGCTCCCTTCTATGTCTAAACCTATGACCCACAGGATAGTCAATTATTACACATAAAAGCACTTTATGAGTGTGATATAAATGCAAGTTATTATTATTGTTGCCAAACCTGGAAATATGAAGTCCAAGAGCTGATGTTTAATTCCTGGGGGATGTACTCTAGGGGAGAAAAGTGACTGGCCTTAACACTTGTTAAAAAGGTATTCACCCAGGGGCCTTCATTCATCAAGGGTAAATCTAAGGATGGCATGAGATTTGCCTCAGATTCCAGTGGGAATTCAGGTGTCTTAAAAGTCAAATCTACCTTGATGGCCATTTAAGGCCAGGCTCAATTAAGAAAGGAAAAAGTAGGATCTTATTCCTAAATCATACACACTGGAAGGTCTCACTTCCCTTCCTCTGGCCTCTCTGTTATTTCCCCTATCTTGCCCTTTCACACACATATACTCTCTCTATCACCACTTATTGAAATCACCACCAGTTCTTTTTCACAGCCATCTATTCCATGATCTGGCCTGATGACTGGCTCTGGAGTCAACAAGTAGCTCAGAAGATCCCTCATTTTGCTGGTGGTTGATCATTACCCCTAATATACCAAGGAGGAAAGGAAAGACACAAGAGCAAGAGGGAAAGAATGGACTAGTTAAAAGGTCTAGTTCTTGATATATAATTTACCTGAACCTTAGCAGGTGTGTGGTACCTGCACCCCAGATACCATATGCAAAGTACAGTGCTAAGTGCTCATATGTTCATATATCCATTAATCCCAGGAGCTAGAATCATGGAAAGCTAATATCCTGAGACGTTAGCTTTCTTCCCAACAACACCCTAACCTGTAAGCCCTTAGTCCAGGTCTGGGACATATCTGTGTAATGTCTTGCATAGTATTAAACATTAACAGACAATTAAATTAAAACTCTATAATAATATGGTTATTTTCATACCCAACAAGCTTTCTCTCTATGAGGCTTTCTGAGATGAATCCTACCTAACTAAATCCTCAGTTTGCACAGTATTTATACTTCCTAATAGGTCTTTTCCTGTTTATGTCCCTTTCTTACTAAGCAGAGAAAAAACTCTCTTGAGGGCAAAACATTTTGATTGGTATTTCTCACAGTAGGTTCTGTTTGAACTGAATCTATTGTTTTGACTCAATAGGTTATGGTCTTTAGTTCTGATGAAGAGTTAAGTGTAATCAGCTAGCTAAGGAAGCCAGGAAAGGACTGCTATATTTTAGAATAGGTGTGAAATTAAGGGGGCCTGTCCTTTGGGGAAATTGCTCTGTTCCCTGCAATCATAGAGATTATAGCATTTCAACCTGGAAGGGACCTTACTGATCTTGTAATCCAACTCCCTCATTTTTATACATGAGAAAACTCTTTTTAAGACCCAGTGATTTGCAGAGGTTAAAGTAGAAGAGGATCTATCATAGAAAAAAGTCAGTAGGGATATAAGGACAATAATGGTTTTTTGGCTCCCAACAGCTAGGCAGTGAGGGAGCTTAGAAACTGGGGTCAGCCATCGTAGGATCAGAGAAAGGACAAGTTAACCTCACCCCTACAGTGCTGTATGATTAACAGAGAGGAAAGGAAGGATAGGAGGAGAACAAGATAATGAGTCACAGAGGGATTGACCTCTATGGAGGAAGTCAAAGCAGAAAAGAAGAAAGAGGAAAATTATTTAGTCTAAAAAGATGGTTCAGTCTAACTTGTCGGGGGTTTTCAGAATAGACCAGTAGGATTACTGGAACAGAAGTCACCATCTTTCAACCTAAACATATAGCATATATTCTGCATCGAATAGATTAGGCTACGAGGGAATGACATCCTGAGAAAACCAAGGAAAATGAGAATTCTGTACTATGGAATAAAATGTTGGGAACCTGAGATTGTAAAGCTACACTCCAAAGTCCATATCATACAAGAGAAAGACAAAAGAGGATGGCATCCCTTCATCAGATTTTGGGATAGCAATAAAGTTTATAAGCCTTTTCTTTTGACTGGCTCAGTGATTAGATTGGTATAGAAAACTCCTCTACCAATCCTCCACTCTACCTACTGATTTTCCTGGCTTCCTTTAAGTACCTTCACCAAGCCTTCTTAATTCCAATGCCTTCCTTCTGTTAATTATTTCCCACTTAGCCTGTATGTAGTTTGTTTTGTATATATGTTTCCATGCCATTTTCCTTAACCTGAGATTCCTGGACCTCTTGGAGGTTTTTTAACTTAATTAGGAAAATTTACACTTTAATTTTACTAACTTTTGGATTCCTTTGTACTCCTAAGTAATTTATTTTGTGCATTATTCAGAGAAAGGTCCATAGGCTTCACTAGAATACTCAAAGAGGCTATAACAAAAATGTTTAAGAACCCTAGCTCTAAGTATCACAGAAATTAATTCCTAAAATACAGATAGCTATGCAACTCCCTTCTGAGCTGAATGACCATCTCCTCAGGCAGCTCTGCCCATATGTATTCTGTAGGTAAAGTGATGCTTTAACTAACTCAATTTCAAGTCACAATCCTTCACTGGAAGCCTGGGCTTCACATACTAAATGCAACCTACTACAAAGAAATAATAAACAATGGAAGGTTTTCATTCAGAGAGGTGATGTTACATTTCACCTCTACTTTCTTTAGATACTGAGGGAAAAGGGGGTCCAAGAGAACCAACCATCTAATGTGGTTAAGTATAATACAAGTTTGAAATGTTTTAAAATAAAGAATGTGCTTGCTGAGTCCATTTTTACAATGCCAAGAATCAAGATAGTGTAGTGTTCACTCAAGGAGGAAGAGAAAACAGCTAATTATATTTTTCCAGACTTCCACTATTCTCCTTTATTAGGATAGGAGGATCTATACTTTGATATTATTCCTTTAACTTACATTTAAACTCACTCCTCAATTTCTTTTCAGCTTATCTCCAAACTATACATCCTCTTAAAAGATTAAATATTATAGCAATGAAACTGAGGATATTCCAGTATTAGGACACAAAAAATTTGTTCTAAACAATTAAAAAAACAGGTTTATGTGAATTTTTCCTTTAGGAACCTACCAAAGTGTGTCCCCCACTGCGCATTTCTCAGTCTTCTCAAACCCGTGAAAACCAGAAAACTACCCTTACCTGTTGCACAAAGAGCAATAAAAGTCTGTGCATGCTTTCGGATCAAAAGCAGCTTGTCTTTCGGCAGGGGCAGCTTCCGTAAAATGTGCTCGATGAAATCGTGAGGGGTCACAGCTGCCAAGTTCCACTTCAACTTGCCCAATACCACCAATTCCCACTCCTGGGGGGAAAGAAAGGGGGAAAAAAAAGAATAGAATCTGAATATACTGGAAGGAGAGATGCAAGGGATTCTGATGAATGGCATTAAATCACTGCTAAGGTTTTAGGCTTGAACTCTTCTCCCCATACCTTCAATGTTTTGTGAAACTATCGTATAGTGGGGAACCTCTTCATGTTATTAGAAGAGTAAAATGCAAATGTAGGTAGCATTTTACTTACAGTAGAAAGTAGTAATAAATGGTTTATGGTTAATACAAAAAGATTTCTAGTGTCATCCCTCAGAAATCTGCCTGGGACTACAGTATAACTTATCAAATTTACAGGTGACATAGATGCAAAGCTGGAAGGGAGTCAATTTTAATTTGTAATGCTGACATATGCCACAGACTATCAGCAAGATTGGATAGTCTAGGAGATAACACTTGTGTGAAGCCTTGAAAAAGGTAGGATTTGGAGAAGTAAAACTGAGGAAGATAAAGTATGTAATATTCAATGAGTATCAGAATCCAAAAAAGATCTTAATAGTATATGGAATGCAGGGCTAAATTTGTTAAGATAGAAATAAATGTAAAATCCTAATCGAGGATTCAAGAAAACAACTTCACAAGTACTAAATGGGAAAGATAAGAATAAATCATATATATATATATATATATATATATAATATGTATATATATGTGTATATGTGTATGTGTGTGTGTGTGTGTGTGTGTGTGTGTATGTGCAATATAATAACAAGAGAAAAGAACAATATCTTAGGCTATATTAAAAGAGGGAATGCCTACCTCAGAAGGTAGGCAGACAATACCCAGAGTATTGCATCATGTCCCGGATGTCCCATTTTAGTGATGACATACTGATAAGCTACAGTGCGACCATAGTAAGATATAGGGACTAGAGAAAATGACAAACCAGAAGAAATTGAGCTTGGGAAGGCCTTGGTAGATAGGGTAGTTAGCATCAAGTAATAGAAGATTATCATATGGAAAAGGGTTTAGCTTGATTCCAAAGGGCAAAAAGAGAAGCAATATGTAACAATGACAGAAAAATAGATTTGACTGGATCTTTAAACAAAACAAAACAAAACAAAACAAAACAAACAAAAAACCCAAAACACCCCCGCCCCAACCCAACCCTAACAATTATAGCTATCCAAGGAAAATGGGCTGTCTTCAGAATTACTGGGTCCTCTATATCTTGAGATTTCCAAACAGAAGAAGGTTGACCACTCATTGGGACAGTGTAAAGAGTAATATTGTTAACAAAAGCTGACATTTAAGATCCACAAAGCTCTATACTATTACTTTGCTTGATCAGATACTAGTTGGAGTAGATGATCTCAAGTTTAAACTGTTAAAATTACTGATTTTCTTCTTTTGTTAAAAATATAAATTCTTGGCGAGTCTAGGGAGCGTATTTCCCTGATATTTTTTCTTTGCCAAGATTCTATTTCTCTTTGTCCCAAATCCCATGCTGCTGTTTGTCCACCTAGAAAGCATAACTAACAGTTAGATAGTGCCAAGGTCGCTGTGGTCCTTCTGTAAAAATTTATTTTTAATGTCTGCGTCAGTGAAGTTTAGTAATTTAATTCCTTTTGGAAAAATGAAGATTGAAATAATCTTCCTTGACCCTGCTCCATGGCAACTTGTATCTTGCAATAGTCTGATTATACTTCTTAGGCAAAGGCAAAAAATGGCATACTTATTTTTGTAGAGGTGAAGGAAGGAAGGAAGGAAGGAAGAAAATAAAGAAAAGTAGAATAAACTAAAATCTTCCCAGACAAATCATGCAATAATTTTGGAAAATGAGACACTTTTAAGATGCTCACCTAAATGTGCTACAATAGGGGCTGTTATTAGAAATCTCATTTTTCTATATGGCATGATTTGAAGATCAAAGAATCATCATTTCAGATTTTGAAAGGATTTTAGAATTCAACCTATTCCTGAATAATTATCTTTTCTATAATATAATACCCCAAATGGATATCTTGTTTCTGCTTGAAGTCTTTCAATGAAAGGGCATCTACTATTTCCTGAGGTTTGTTTGTTTTTTGTTAATCATGTCTTAACACTTTATGATCCCATTTGGGGTTTTCTTGGCAAAGACACCAGAGTAGTTTGCCATTTTCTTTTCTGGCTCATTTTATAGATCAGGAAACTGAGGCAAATAGGATTAAGTGACTTGCCCAGGGTCATACACTCAAGTATATGAGGTCACATCTGAATTCAGGTTTTATTGATTCCAGGTCCAGTGTTCTTTCTCTTTACCACCTAGTTGCCTACTTACTTGAGGTAGTATCTTCTATTTTGAGATATCTTCAATTCTTGGTGTTGCCTAGTATCGACTTTCTATTTAATACTTTGAAACTCTCATTTACTTCTCACAGTTCTACTATCTAGAACCAAACTGAATAAGGCCACTCTATTTTCCACATAAGTTTCCTTCCAACATTTGGTTATTACTCTTTTGTATCTACTAAGCCTTTTCTTTTCCAAGATACTTCCCCTCATCATTTCAAGGTCTTTCTCCATTTTGGCCTTCCTTCACAAGACACCCTTCAGCTTATCAATATCCCTTCTAAAATATAGTATCTAGAACTGAATACAAAACTCTACAAATACTTTGACCAGGGCAGAATACAGAGAAACTTTTACCTCCCTAATCCTTGAGATTATACCTCTCTTAATATATACCAAAACCAACTTTTTTTTGGCTGCTATATCACAATAAAGATGAATTTTGAACATGCAGACTACAAAAACTCAAGATTTGTTTTTTTTTTTTAAGATGAAATGCTGTCTAGCCACAAATACCCCCATCTTGTACTTATAAAATAGATTAAAAAAATTTTTTTTAACCCTAATACAGTCATTATTTGACTCAACATTCTTGCTTAAGCTCTTTTTTGTATCTTTATTCCCATCATTAGTGTTAGCTCTCCCTTCTGCTTTGATAAGACTGCCTTTATTATTCAGTCCGAGGGCTAAGCATGCAAATATCAGATCTTCTAGGTCTTGCACCATCAGTTTCCTTAAAGATCAGACCTCAGTGAGCTCCTTTACGAAATTTTGTCCAAGGTGAAACAGACGAAAAAAATTTGCCAGAGGATTTCTTCAAAAGGAAGGAAAAGAAAGAAAACCCAGCGTCCAATAATACTTTCACATTTGTCCTAAGAAATTCAACTCTCTTTTTCTTGTTCAGTTTAAAAACTGTTCAAAATATTGTCCTAATTTCTTAGTCTGGAAAATTAAGCTTCGGTAGTATTTCCTCCCACTCTCCCCACCCACCTACTAACTAGCTCTTTAATCTTGACACACATATTTCTGAGTCTTGATTTCTTCATCTAGAAAATGACTTGGAACCCATGGTGTTCAAGATTCCTTTTCCAGCAATAAAATTAGCTGTCTATGATAGGAGAATGGGGAATGGTATCATAGCCTTTAAAGATGACTACTTAATACTATGAAGCTTCCAATCTAGGTTTTCAGGGAACTCTGAAAATGTCTTGCATATTAAAGTTCAATTGGTATTATATTTATCTGTGAATACATTTCTTTACCCCACTTGACTACAAGTTCTATGAAGTCAGAGATCATAATATTTTCCTATTGATTTTGCCCTTAACTGAAGATCTCTACATTTGTCCTAAGCAAGCAGAATGTTGAATTTCAAGGCACCATACAAAATGTTAGCCTGACCCATTAGTCTGGTGTCTTGCACAAAGGACATGATTAAAGAATATTTGTTAAATCAAACACATGACTTCTGAATTTGCCAGTGTGTTGAAATGAATGGAGCTGTCACTGATGTTGACATCTTTCTTCCGGCTCTTATGAATTGATATGGGCACATTCCATTACCCACAGAATAAATAATAGCCTGGTCCCCAAACCCTACAGTTTCCCTTCTATAAGCTCCAAAGTCAACTTCAACTATTTTTGGAAACTGGCGAAATCCTGAGGTCTTACTGACTACAAAGCTAGGTTGAAACCCCAGCTTCTAGTTCTATAAAAGGATATTGGTGCAAGAGTTTTTTCTTGCACAATTTTAAAAAGAGATATCTCTCTAGAGGAAACCACTTTTCTTCAGCCTCAGAGAAGCAGCTGAAATTTGGCAGTGTTTCAAAGGTGAAGTCATTCACTGTGGCTGTCTATATACCCCTTGGCAAATCCTTCCTCCTACCTCTACGGTTATGAATTTCTGCCATTAGATGGCAGCACCGCCCGTAGGAACGGCCCCCTTTACCAGTTAATATAATTTCCTTAGGAGAATCCCAACCACTTTTTTATAGAACATAGTCACTATATAGATTACAGAGATGGAAGACATAAAGACTACTACTCAATTCCTGGTTTATAAGAGACAGCTTCAGGGGAAAAGAAAGGGGTTGTTTTGTATAAAAAAAGAGAGGGAAGATTTTCATCTATCTTTATAAGGTTTGGGGGATAGGGTGAAAGAAGGGGGTGTTGTTTCCTAATAAACCCCAAAAGAAGAAATCGAACCAGAGCCATTGGCTTGTAATCTGTCAACTCTCTCTCTCTCCTTTTCCTCCAAACTTGGTGCAAAACAAAAAAAAAAAAAAATCTTGCCCTAAAAAAGTCTATTACTTCAGAGATGCTAAGAACCAAGTCAACTACTGAAAGTCTACTTTGCCCCTAAGGTATCACTGGGATATAGGGTATTACGATACATGGTGCAGCTCAGAAGTTACTTACTAATACCTGTATCCTGAGCAACTTATTCCATCATTGCATGCCTCAGTTTCCTCATTTGCAAAATGAGGAGATAGATTGAGAACACCTCCCAGATCTCTTCCAAGTTCTAAGTCTACAGTCAGGTCAGATTCCCATCTAGAAAAGTCGGATTATTATTTTATCAGCATTTAAAGATTCAAATTCAATCTCTGTAGATCAGAAGACTCCTGTCATCATTCCTATCTCTCACCAAATAGATACTTATTACTGATATACAAGTATAAATTTAAACAACCCAGATTTATACCTTCTTTTCTTGATCGAGATATCTCCACAAAAGAGAAAGATAGCAGTATTAAAGAGCTATAGTAAATACAAGAATCTAGGAAAGGGGCTAAGGCGGAACAGAATTGGAAGGAGGAGGCATTAATTACCAGCAGCTCTTGGGGTTTGACAGAATTATCTGTATAAATGCACAGTTTCTCTGCCGTGAGGGGGATGGTTTCCTTCAGCTTAGAGGCCAGGAACATGCAGACAGCACCCAGGAGTTGGAGACGGCACTTAGGAGTGGGCACCCCGGCTAAGAAACGATCCAGGTAATTCATGGCTAAAGGGAAAACCTCTTCTTCGCATTTCTGCTCTTCACAGACCTACAATGGGTGGATAAGAAGGGTAGGGGGAAGGGAGAAGAGAGTGTGGGAGATAAAAAGGGAGAACCAGAATATAGTTAACCAACTCAAACGATTTCATTTTAGGGGATGGGGAGGGCTGCGGATGTGATGGAGTTATAAGATTAGAGACAGGAAGTTATAGACAGCTGACCAGGTATCTGACATCCCGATTCCATTAAAGGAAAAAAAAAAAGAAATGAATTAAATAAAATCCACAAGTCAAAGGAATAAGCAGTAGCTTGCCCATCCCACTTTCTCTTGCTACATACTTCTTTTGCTGGCTCTCACTCTTTTTTAAAAAAATTTCTTCATACTGAAAAATAAAATCAAAATTACCCAGGCAACTGGTAGGCAGTACTTGGATATAATCAAACCTCAGGACCCTTCCTCTATCGTTCCATGTAATTGAAAAAAATGCTTAGGGTGGTGTCGGTGGGAAATCGTGGCTCCGAGATCCAGTAGTTGCTAGTGGGGTGGGGGTGGGGGTGGGGGTGGGGGTGGAGAAAAGGGGGGGAGGGAGGAGAGGAAGAAATGTCGCAGTCTCAGTTGCTCAGAGTCGGAGAAGTTGCCGTGGCTGTTTCAAAAATTTACTAAAAATCGAGGAATAATTCTAGAGGAGCCATTTCAGCGCTAAAACCCCAAGAAGGGTTCCGGCTTTCCAAATTTGTTTTCTGGGAGTGATTAGACACTTTTATTCCGACTTTTTAGAATGCTTCTTATAGAGGTCCAACTCGCTCAGAAGCGGTTAAGAAAGCAAGTGACCGCTATGTCCTGCTGGGCCCCACAAGGATGAGAGCAAGGGAAGGTAGTGGGGGTGGGGGTGGAGAAATGGGGTTGCTCTAAAGAGCAACTGAGGGTGGGCCACCTTCTTACTTCTTTTAGGGGTGTCCTGAACCCCTTTCCTTTCCTTCCTCACCCCACCCAAATCTCCGCAGGAAGCAAACTCTTAAACTGAACTCCTTAAGTAATCCTTCTAGGGATGTGGGATTGGGAGCAGAATAAAAAGGCAGAAGAGGGGTACTGGGGTAATGAGGGAGATCTTCTGAAGATCCAGTGGTAATTTCAAGATTCTTGAACCCGAATTTGCAAAGCAACATGGCGAAACCATGGCAGGTCCAAGGCTATGCATACGTGGGCACTTTGAGAAACTTACTGGGCAAAGATTTGGGTGGGGGAGGAGAAAGGGTATGTGTGTGTGGGGGTCATCTCTGCCCCCCTATTTTTTGCAGAGTTTGGGGCTACTTTAATTCCCGGCCCTTCTTCCTTCTCCGCTCCCCCTCCCCCCAGCCCACTCTTCAATGCCAACAGTGGATCCCCGACCGCATGCGGAGACTTGGGGCTGAGATAATTTGGCTTTTTACTTTTTTTTTTTTTTTTTTTGCAACTTTTCTGCTCACATATCCATACACACATACAAAGTACACATGCGCGCGGACACACACATATATACATACACACACACGCTGCACAGACACGCTGAAAGCAGCCTCCGCAGGTTGGGGGTTGGAAGCAGAGAAACACATGCGAACCTGCACACGCGGGCAAGCTCAAAAGCCCTCAGCCTTACCCTCTCGGGCCGCCACCCCACAACTGCAAATCTCACCCAGATTCAGCCCAATCCCCCACATTTTCCCTCCTCCCCCGCCCCCAATCCTGCCTCGCGCAGATCATAAAAAAGGCCACGAGTCCAGCAAAGGCGCGCGCGGAATAACCGAGTTTAGGTTAAGAGTGCGCGATGCAAAAGTTCTGAGGTCTCAGTCCCTCAAGATCCCCGAAATAAAGGTGAACATGTGAAGGGGGGGGAGAGGTTTTCCATGGGGAGGGTCCAGACCAACCTCCAGCATCCAAGTCGCCACCATTCTCCTCATGTAGGGTTGAATGTCCTTTTGAACACATTTGAAATAGGAGCACTGGGGTAGATAGCGTTCCTCGATGGTAAGCAAGTTAAGCAAAACGCGGTCATCGAACAAGAGGCTGGGGTCCGGCACAGCCCTCCGGATGGGGTCCACCTCGCAGCACAGCAGCTCCATGACGTTCCCAAGGAATCTACTTCTCTTCCCTCCCCGCCCCCCTCCTTTTCCTCGAGATTAGAAAAGGTTTTGGGGGGTGGGTGGGAGTCCTTACCTCCTTCTTTTAGAAAAAGAAGGGAGGGGGCGAAGGAAGGGAAGCAAGATGGGTAAATGAGGAAGAGGCTGTAAGAGAGCTGCTCCGCTCACTCCTGCTCTCCCTTCAAACTTTTCTGGTCTTAGGCTCTCTTTCCTCCTGCAGAGGAGGCAGTGACGTAAGCCGGCTGGGCAGTTAGCTCCCCTCCCTCCCTCCCTCCCTCTCCTCCCTCCCTCCCTCTCCTCCCCCTAGTTCCTCCTCCGCTCCTTCTTTCAGCTTCTCTCCCTCCCTTCCCCTCTCGTTATTATGGAGAACAGCAGCTGGTGAGATGTAACATCAAACGCTCCCCCCACCCCTTTTCTTTTCTCCTTTGCCCTCTCCCTCTATCCGCTCTAGCAAAAAGGAACCAGGGGCCCACGTATAGGGTAGCCCATAAAAAATGACAGCTTCCCGTTTCACCTCTTTCCTCCACTTTTTCAATGAATTGTATCCTACAGACTGTCCCAAAAGTCTTAGTGCAGTGTATGTTTGGGTGGGGGTGGGAGCATTCCCATTTCCCCAAATAAAACCCTGCCTATGCTCACTTTGGCTTTCCTATATCTTTCTCCAGATGCGTGCATAGTGAAGGATGTATGCAAGGGAGGGGGGAGTGGACAATTTTGAAATTGATCTTTAAGTGAAAAATTGGGATTTATTTGAAAAAAAAATTGCATGACTAGCTTCTGATAGGGTTGAGGCTCAAGCCTCGCCTGTGCTCCAGATAAACTTTCAGAGCACTTTAGCTAAAAGTGCTCAGAATACAATGTCCCGTCCCCGCCTCCCCTCCGAGTCCCGCGCGCGCGCTCGCATAAACCACCTTCCTTTCCACTAGACTAGCAAGAGAAGGAAGAGGAAGGGGGACGGTTCCAGGGTGGGTGGATGCACCCCCAGCAGACAGGAACTCCTAGAGGGAAGCATTCTGCGCTAGGGGGTTTGTGTGTGTGTGTGTGTGTGTGTGTGTGTGTGTGTGTGTGTGTGTGTGTATAGTGGGGGGACATGAAGCAATTGGCTAGAAGGGATGGGGATACAAGGATAAAAGAAGGGTAAGGTAGGGAAAGAGGAGTTTGGCATAAGGCCTGAATGAAAGCCAGGGGTTCCCCAGTAGCAAGCATTCGGGAGTTTAAGCCCCCTCTAGCTTGACTTTGCCTCTATCTGCGGAGAAGCAGCCGGAGGTTTCTGAACAGGGCCTGACCACACAGATACAGCTTTCTAGGAAATAGAGGGGAGGTGGAGGAGGGGACTGATTAGATTTAGCTCCCCTCCCCCACCTCTCCCTTCTGCGCATAGCTGACAATCTCCGCTGTCAATTTGCGTGCATCCAAGTTGCTCCTCAGGATGCATTGCTGGCGGACATCGTTTTCTTTCTTTTAATTAGTTATGAAATGCCCGGACCCTGATTCTAGGTCACGGCTATTCTCTCCCACCTTATAGCATCTAATGAGGAGAATGGGATGTCACCCTAGCTATCTCCTCGCCACGCCCTTGGGGCAGAGGTAGCACGTGCTGGGGGGTACCGGGCACTAGGTTCTTCTCCTACCCGATATACTGGGTTAAAAAGTTTTGCAAGCTTTAATGACAAGGGACTGGAGAAAGGGAGATGTGAAAGCAAAGGGGAGGGGGGAGGAGAGGAGAAGGTGATGTGGTGTGGTGTGGAGGCGGTGAAGGTTAGATGATCTTGTTCATGAGACTTTCATGAAGACCCAGAGGTGGAATAGCAAAGAGTAGGTAGAAATGGAGAAAATCCAAAGTACATGTAATTAATTCAGCCCCTTTAAAGGAGGGTGGGGCGGAAGGGGTGGATGGTTGAGGGGAGGGGGCATATCACTTTAAAAGGGTGAGTAAGAGTTTGGGGAGCTTTCTCTCCCCTCCCTCTATTTGCATAGCCAATAGCTCCGAGACTCTTGCTACTGCGCGCTGAATGTTACTGGGCAGATTACTTTTTTTTTTCTTAGTAGGAAGCATTCCCCTCTATATCAAAAGAAAGCTAAGTTGGCGAGAAGCGAAGAGGGGGCTGGGGAAAGGAAGGAGGAACCCTCAGACCTAATCAATAGGGAAAGAATCGGTATCCCGTATACTCTGTGGGGGGCAGGAGTAGAGGGATGTGTGGTTGTTAATTGGAAGCCATTAATTTTGTAGAAATAAAAAAAAGCTAAAAAGCTCCCTGGGCAAACCCAACTTGCAAACTTGAAAGTGTTCTGCGCCATAGATGACCCTCGGTTTGAATAAAGTATTACTAGGAATACAGTAAACTCATTTAAACTATTGATTTTAGTCAGCTTGGAGTTCCCGACTGGGGATTTGAGTCATTTCGGATAAATAAACATCTCTTATTTTTAAAAGTCATTGAGAAATAACTCAAACTTCACCTAACCTACAGATCAAACAGCCGTGGTTTATGTGTATGTGTGTGGGGGAGGGCGGGGGGGGGGGGAGAACGGGTTGGAAAGAGAAGGAAGGAGGGAGGCGCATTTTAAAGGAAGAAGATATGTAATTGGGTAAGCAAGGACAGAAGCCGGGGGCAGTTTCCAGCCCGGCTGTGTGTCATTCATATTTTGCATTATTTGATAACTGGTCACCGTCCCTGCCCCATCTCTATGCAAGAAAATGGAAAGTACCGATCTCATTGCTGCACTTTGGTGGGATGAAGCAAGTCTCAATTCCCCCAGGCCTTACTTCCCCTGGGGAAGGGAAGCTGGGGTGACTAGTCCTCGAGCCTTTGGGGGGTAGACTAAGATGCTAAATCTACTCTGCCGCCCTTCCCCCGCTCTCCGACTCGAGCCTTGCTTTACTTTGAAATACCAGCAAAGGGAGGCTGAGTAGAAAGGGGGAGGGGAGTGGAGGGACAAGAAAGAAATCTCCGATTCTATCCTTCATTCATTAAGATCGTGAGCTCGGGCAAATTCCGCCTTCCAGGCTAAGTCCATGAAAGCCTCTTTAAAAGTTTCCTCATTCTCTTCTTCCCATTACCGACTGCTCCCGTACACTAGCAGCGCTCTTTATCACTCTCCAGCCTCCAATTTATCTTCGTGGGGGAAGGGGATTGTCCACACGAGCCGTCTACGAGGCTAAAACGTAGCGTTAAGAACAAAAACAAAAACATGTAAAAAGGCACTATGGCGCAAAGAAGAAAGCACTTTGGTTTCCAAGCACACATTAAAAAGCGCATTTTGGAGAGGGGGTCAGAAGTTTATTTGTACACTTAGCTAAAAAATAAGCGCTTGGGTTTGACTTTGAGGTTTAAAAAAAATACCCTTCGGGATCAAGGTTTTTTTCGGTGTGGCTTCTTCTCCCTCAAGCAACTCAACTGCACAAAGGAAAGTGTCCATAATTTTAAGTCTAAATTTGGGGGGAATACAAGTTTTCCCGTCTCTCTATACCCTCCCCTCCCTCCCACCCCTTCTCCACGTGTTTATGTAGTTTCGGTTGGAAAGTGTACAAAACGCTGTAGGGGTAGGGACCAGCCCGGTGTTCCGAGCCGCGTGTAACAGCGCTGGAATCTGCTCTAACACACTCACCTGGCAAATACACCCGGGCCAGGTGAGCTAGAAAGCTGGGTGAAAGTTTAGAAGCACGTGTTCAGAGCACGGACCCATAGCCTCCAATTGTAAACAGTGTTCACCAAGCAACACACTGGGAGACTGAGGAGAATTTCCTCCCTTGGCCGAACTTGGAGGTCGAGATGCAAGGGGGGAGGAGGGGGGAAGTAGGCGAAGGGGAGGCAGGGTAAGGAAGAGAATAGTAATTCTTTGATAGTGGATGTTTTTTTAATTTCATGAAGAAAGAGATGATCAGAAAAATTAAAACATAATTAACCCCAAGGTCACTAGAAAATTAATCTCAGCGCAAAATTACTTATCTCCTGAGTGACCCAGGAAGAGTGAAGAAGGGGAGAAAAATGAAAGAAGCTTAGAGGGAGAAAAGGAGGAGGAATAAGATTGAAAGGAGAATAGTTTGTGGGGGGCATGGGCTGTAGACTAAACTAGCAGTGGCAGTTTCTCTTGCCCTGGGCGGGGGAGCACAGGTATGAAGGTGTAGTTTGAGTTTCCAGGGAGCAACCCTGTCGGATCCCCAGGGCGTTTCAGGTGAGAGGATGGGTCGGGTCTTGTGTATGTGTGTTGTGTCTTTATCTGTCTAATTCTTCTGTTTATTTACTATATTTTAATGCAAACTCGTGTTTTCTTCCGGAGGCAGCAGATGCTGCAAGTACATTTTAGGAGTTACCCGCTTGCCTTATGTTCACCTACTCGCCCCACTCCTCTTTCCTGGAAAAGTAAAGATAAATAAAAGATCGAAATTTTCCACGGCCCTCCTGCCTCATTCAGCTTTTCACACTTCTCACAGGGCCGGGAAATTTATTACAGCTTCAGAGAAATGTGTTTTCCAACAATATGGGTGGTGGGAGTTCTTGAAGGAGTCACCACATCCTGAAGAGCCCCGACTCTCCAGGAGAAAAAAAAAACACAAAAAAAACTACTGATCTGCTCCATAGTTTTCGCTCCTGGGGCGCCTTCCTGGCCCCAGGCCAGCTATCCATCCCCTTGAGGACACAGGGGAGGGGGGCGCAACCTTGGCAATCACTCCTCTGTAGCCGCCACGCGGCTTTTTCGAGGAATTTTGACGTCATTCACACGTGGGGGGAAGGGGCTGGGAGAGTAAGAGGAAGCTGTCTGGGAGAGAGGGAAGGGTGTGGAGAGACGCCGCAGCTTGGGTGGGGGGGGGGTGTTGGCTTTAGGGTCTCCCCACACCACTCCACCCCCAGCCTCCTCTGCTTCGGCCAAGCTGAGCTCTCCCTAGTCCAGTCTCGCAAATCCTAGGGTTGCCGACAATTTTGTTTGCAGAAATCGCCTCCACCAGTACCTTTTTAGGCCACTCGGGTCCAAAGTTGCCTTTGCTTCTCGGCCTGCAGCTCCGCGACCCTCCCCCGCCATCATTTTCATTTCCCAAGAAGTTTCTTTTCACATTGGGCTCAGTAGCGTGATGATTCTGCTGGGAGCTAAACCTTCCCCTTTTAACACTTCCCCCCCACCCACCATTTTTCCGTTGCCTCGGAATGTAGAGATTTGACAATAAACGCGATTGTTGTTAACGTCCTTACTATGACTTCCCTCTATCTCCTGTAAAAGCAAAAGTAGCATTAAAGGAAAACCTAGAGACCTTTGGACTAGTGAATGAGTGAATGTGTTCTTCTGTTGTTCAGGTAGTCAGTTCTAGATTCAATTTCACTAAAGTAGTTTTCATGCTCAATAAACTCTCCTCTCTGCCTACCCTCCCTCTACTTCCACGTAGAAGAGAATGGGGGCTTTGGTGGGAGAGTGATTATTCACCGAGTAAAGCTGCCTGTGGATACAAGCATACTTGTATTTTTTTTAGATTAGCTGTTTATTCTCATTTGTTTACAAATATACCATATGAATTAGTTTCACTGACCAAGAGTAAAGGATGCAAGGGGGGAGGAAGGGAAATTGATTATCCAAGCGGCATCCGGTACCCGGGGCTAAGATTCCTTAACTGTAAATTTAACCAGTCATTTATTACTTTCTTTAAAGTCCTGCTGATCCTTTTAACCTTTCATTTGGGGTGACATTGGGATAAGGTTCCTTTCCTAAGCTGAATTGGCAATTTCTGATTTTATAATGAAATATAGTGGAAGATTTTAAAAACTGGGACATTGGAGGGGTTTGAGGTATGGGATTAAGGGGAAAAGTACACACAGCCAAACCACAGGAAGTAACAGTGTAAACTTGTATTTATATCCATAGGCAGATTTGTTGTATCATTGAGGAAATGGTTTGGAGCTGAGCTCTTTAAAAAAAAAAAAAAAAAAAAAAAAAAAAAGGCAGTCCTGAGTAAAATCATTTGTCTCAGATTGGGAGATGGAGGATTATGAGATTTCAGTACCCCAAATTGGGTATCATGGGTATTATGAGGTATCATGGAATATAGAAACATTTTTTAAATTGTCAAAGTTCAGTTATAAAAGAAATGCTCTTTTAAAAATAGTTCTACCTATTTCCCCCTTTTTACTCCTTTTTAATAGCCACAGATGTGACTGAAGCAAGTATTTTATAATAACCCCTTAAGAGAAATAATTAGTAAAAGATGAAATTTTAAAAATGTATTAGTGTAATTGGTGATTGTTTATGGCTGACTTGCATCGTCATCTGATTTTACTCACAATTGATTTGTATGTGCAAAGTTAGGTAATAAAATGATTTAGTTAAAAATAAATGAGGCAATAAAAAAAGAATGTAATTTTTAAAAGTGAAGAGGCCAAAGGAATTGTTTGAGGAGCCGATAAGCCATGTGTCTTTAAAATTTTACTTAGATTCATTTTTGGATTTCTGAAAAACTAAGCCAAATACTTTTAAAAAGAAAATTGTTACTAGTTTGTTAAGATCATATCCAGAAATTGTTTTATAGAATAATGACAATCTATATTTATTTTTAATCAGAAATTACAAAAGAAATACATCCTCATCCTCTATAATCCATTTCCTAATAAAACAGTCTACTTTTGATTTTATTGTTTTCTTCATCATTCACCAATTAAAATTGAAGCTGGAAATATTTTTCAATAATTTCACATTTTATTTTTAAAATGCAAAGTTTGTTACCTTGTTAGTAGAATATCCATACCATTTATAAGAAGGTTGAACATACTGATGTCGCATATTATAGTCAAATAATTAGTATTTAGTTTTCTTGGTTTGTTTCTTATTTTTTTGGTAAAATGATTTTTAAATCTTTGAAAGTGGTTTTCTTATATAATTTTATAGTAATATAAATTGTTCTCCTGGTTCTACTTATTTCCTTCTGCATCAGTTCTTGCAAGTTTCCAGGTTTCTCTGAATTCATGTATTCTTAATTTCTTATGTTACAATAATATTTTAGTCCATTCCACTGTACAGATTTTGCTTAGTAATTATTTTTTCAATGCTTTTTGCAGAGGTAAAGTATGTTGAAAATGATTAAATTTAAAGATGCAAAACTAGTTGTTCACAGAGTTTTGTAATCTCCAAAATGTATAAATGAACACATACCAAGTTTTAGGATTTATCTGAAAATACATTTCTACATTCTATTGTACATAACAGAAGTCAATCCATTCTAGGAAATATTTTTCCTCCCTTAGTTTTAAATAAGAAACAAGGTTTGTGACTATGCATAACCAAAACAAATTATAAAATCAATCATTCAACTTGGTTATTGTGTATGATTAAAGATGAAATTAGAGTAGAAAATCCAAGCTAATTCCTAATGTGATCCACCTTAACTAACATTATCATTATGGCTGAATGATCTTTGAGTAAAATAATTCTTTGTGGGATTTAGAGGTGATTTCCTAAATGGGCATCAAATGTTGGGGGAAATCACAGAGTACAGTTGAGCTGTAGTCATAGCAAATAATAATAAAGTCAGAAATTTATATTTTAATATGTCACTGTTTTGGGGATTTCACTGAAGTACTGATATTCAGGTAATAGCAACAGAACTGCCTTGCCAGTCTGTGTCTTGTTCTGAACTTTCTCATGCTTTCTTTTGGGTATTTTTTAAATGTCTGATTGCTGTTTATAGTATTTATTTTCACATTACTATCTCTACTTACCAACTTCCTTTTCCTCCACATAGAAGCCTTCCCTTGTAACAAATAAATACAACCAAGCAAAACAATTAGTACATAAAATATATGTGTCATTCTGAACATTTAGTCCATCACTGCAACTTGGAAGTATGTTTCTTTAGCAATCTTTTGGCATCATGATTGGTTATTGTATTGATCAGATTTCCTTATGGCTTTTAAAGTTGTGTTCCTTTAAAATGTTGTAGAACAATAAGTTATATTCCTGTTTATGCTCAATTTGCTTTGTATCAGTTCATGCAAGTTTTCTACATTTATCTGAATCCAAAATATTTTTGGGTTTAGTAATATTCCATCACATTTATATGCCATAATTTGTTCAGCAGTTCTCCAGTTAAAGAATACTCATTTTATTTCCAATTTTTTGCTGTCATAAATAAAATTTGTGCATATGAATACAGAATTTTGCTTCTCTCTTTGGGGATCTGGTTCAAAGAGTAGACCCAATTTCTTGATTTTTAATTGCAAGTTGCTTTCCAAAATGTTTGGATCAATTCAGAGTACCAAGCTTCTCTGATTTTTCCCATTGATTCATAAGATTGAGAGCTGGGAAAACCCTGAAAGAATTAAAACACCCTTGTTTTACAGATGATGATACTAAGATCCTAAAATGAACAATCATTTTCCTTAAGGTATACAGGCAATAAAAGGGAAAAAATCAAATTTTGAACTCAAGTTCTGTTACTTTCAAACTACTTTTCTTTCCACCATACTTTGATTTCCTTGTAAACAGCAACCTTAAGTCTCAAAACTGTTCATTTTTATGTTATTGTTATAGTATAAATCGTTCTCCTAGTTCTGCTGACTTCACTATGCCTCATATCGTTCCAAGTTTCTTCATTTCTTAAAGCATACAGTTTTTAAATTTCATTTATGTAATATCATTTGTTCAGCCCTTCTCCAATTGATAGGCACTCCTTCAGTTGTAAGTGCTTTGCCACCGCAAAAATATCTGCTGTAAATATTTTTGTACATGTAGTCCATATTCTGCTTTCTCTGATGTCCTTGAAATATAGGCCTGATAATAATATCCCTGTGTCAAAAGGTATGCACAGTTTAATGATTTGAGGAGTATAGCTTCAAATTGCTTTTTAGAATGATAATATCAATTCACAACTCAACCAGTAGTGCATCAAGGCACCTGTTTTCTGTGGTCTTTCCAACATTTCTGTGGTTATTCTTTTCAGAGAAATAGCTTTTAGTATTGCTTATTATTTCTGTAGCCTTTTTGTTTTCCATTTAATCTCTTCTCTAATTTTCAAGAATTCCTTTTTGTTCTTTTGAGTTTGTGCATTTGTTAATGTTCTAGTTCTAGATTTCATCAATCCTCTTTGATTTATTTTTTCAGAAGCAAGATTTTTCCTTGGAGGACTATTTTGGCTGCATACCATGAATTTTGTTATGTATCTCATTATCATTATTGTTCACATAGTTATTAATTCTTTCTATGGTCTGTTTTTTGACTATAGACTGTTTAGAACCCTAAAGTATTATCAAGTTTCTACTTAGTCTGTATTTTTTTGTTTGTGTTCCCTGTATTAATTATTACTTTTATTGGGTTATAATACTCTTAGTATTTTTGCTTTTGTTCACTTCCTTATAATTTCTTTCTGTCCAGTAAAAAAATACTATGTGGTAATGAGAAATATGTATATTATTTAATATTTCTATCTGGAAAATGACTTAAGTTTTTCAGATTTAACTTCATTGGTTTATTATATTCAATATTTTCCTGTTTGTTGCTCTTTTTGTTGGATTTATCCAATTTAAGTGAAAAAATTAAAGTTTTTTATATTTGCTGAATTTTTTTTCATCCAGTTAACCATTTCTTTATGTATTGAAATACTTTGCCATTTGGTACATATATATTTAGAACTGGTATTATTTCATTGTATTTGATTTCCTTAAGCATACAAGTAGTTCTCATTTCTTTTTACTTCGCAAATTTTTAGAGACATCAAAAAAAGTGATTTCAAATCTTGGAAACTGGAACTACTTAATATTTAGACAATTTTGCTATCGCCTCTTATTTTCATTCTTTATGTCTTTTTATTTTTAGATGTGCTTCTTTGATTCAACAAATGGTTAGATTTGTTTTCTTATCCATTCTGCCATTTTTTCCCATTTAAGCATTTAAAGCATTTACATTTAAAGATATCATTGCTAAGCTTATATTTTCCTTCTTGTATTACTCTTATATTGATAAGTCAAAAAAATGTATCTTTTTGTCCATCTTTTAAAATCAGTGTTTTGCCCTTGAAATTGGTTTTGTTTACACTATAATGATGGTAGTAATTTCCCAGTCTTTTTTCTGTCCCTTTTTCCTTGCTCTATTTCAACTTCCTTGAATTTGCTTAAATTATTAGGGTTTTTTTTTTGTTCTTTCATTTTTTGTTCTTCTTTTGACTCATTTGTTTTTCTGTCTAGTTAAATGTGTATCAAAATCTTCCAACTTTTCTTTGAAGTAATAATCTTTTGGAGTGCCCTTGTTGAAGAGGTTTTTCTTTGCTTTGTCCTCCTAATTTCTCTTCTCTTCTAATCTGTTTTGAATTCTATTTTCCTATTCATGGATTATATCTGCACTTGTTCTTCTTTTATTTTCTGTCCCTTAGGAAGGTAAAGCTTCTGGAGAATCTAATTTGAACTCCTTCCTCTATCCCATTTTTAAGTAATTACATTTATATGTCTTACCCCATCCTTTTTTAATTTAATTTGTTGTACCACACTCTTAGAAATATCAATTCACAAAAAGAGTAATGTGGGAATTATTATTTGTCCTAGATCCTGAGGTTTAATACTAGCTTCTTATCCTCAAAATTAATCACTTCCCATTCTAAGGCCCAGTTATCTCTCTATGGTTCCATGTGTTTTTTATTACCCTGGGTTCTGGCTATCCATAGGTATTCATATATTACTATGCCTGAGAGGTGGTACAATTCTGGGAACTAAAACCCTTTGTAAATATCTAAAAAAATCCTCCTGTTCTTTGTAGTACTGTTTCTTTACTCCTCTGGGACAGAACTTTCATTCCAGCCTCTATCCTCAATTGCTTTTATCCTATTCTCCCATAGTCCTAACTCTTAGTAAGGAAATCATTATCTTTTCTCTATTGATTGGGTGGGTAGTATATATAGGAGTGGGCTAGTAAATGTTTAACAGTTGACTCTCTGGGGGAAAAATATACACCCACCAGGCTTTTAAGTTTAATTTGCATTATTGTCTTCTCTATGACTTTCTTAAGTCTAGACAATCAATAAAACAATAAATCAATTCTGATTTCCAAGGTATAAATGCTCACAATGAAAATTTAACAATCAGCTTTTGAAAGTCAACAAAATGGTTCTAGTACACGACTAAGTAAAACTGTTTCTTCCTTTCTTTTCTGCCTTCATTCAATTTTCCAGATATTTCTTTATTTGTAATGATTATAGAATTTAGGCTATGGAATATTCAAATTTTCCTTCTCTTCTTTTTCTTTAAATTCCTCCCTTTTTTTGTCTCTCCGTCCTTGATCTGTTACTCTTCTTTCTTCTATCCCTTTAGTTCAATTTATTATTTTTCTTCTTTAAATGAAAGACTATAAACATATGAAAATTTCATTAGTTTAAAAATAATTGTACTTATTTTTCTTGTATTTTATTTGTTTGGACTATTTTTAGTTTAGATATTTATTAGGCTTACCTTTGCTTTTTTTTCCTTTTTTTTTTTTTTTTGCAGAAGTGCATTGAATGCCTCTCTTAGTTGAAAATTCAACTTCTTTTTTTCATTGATGATTAGATTTCACTTTGTATTATGTGGTATTTTTTGTTGTATATTTTTGCATTATCTTTTTCTATCATTTTCTTTGATTTTATACACACACACACACACACATACACACACACACACACATATAACTGACGTACTTGCTCTTGGCTGTTTACAAGATTCATTTGTTATTGAAATTGCAAAATTTAAGTACTCAAGCCTTTGAGTTTCAAGCTTAGATTTTTCAAAAAAATTTTTCCTGGAAAAAACTTTGGATTTGTTATTAAGTTCTTTATTGTCTGTGTTCAAATGTTCTGAACAGTTTTCTTGTATTTTTTTTTTCCTTACAGTATAGCAATCAAGTTTTTTTTGATTTGTCATTTACTTCTGGGAGACCTAACATCTTTAAGTTACTTTTATTCATTCTGTCTACAAGGTCATTTTGGTTTGCAATAACTCAGATATTCTTTTTTTTTTTTTAATAACTTTTTATTGACAGAACCCATGCCAGGGTAATTTTTTACAGTATTATCCCTTGTACTCACTTCTGTTCCGACTTTTCCCCTCCCTCCCTCCACCCCCTCCCCCAGATGGCGAAGCAGTCCTTTACATGTTAAATAGGTTACAGTATATCCTAGATACAATATATGTGTGCAGAACCGAACAGTTTTCTTGTTGCACAGGGAGAATTGGATTCTCCCTGGGAAGAAAAACAAAAATGCAAGCAGTTTATATTCATTTCCCAGTGTTCTTTCTTTGGGTGTAGCTGCTTCTGTCCATCCTTGATCAATTGAAACTGAATTAACTCTCTTTATCGAAGAGGTCCACTTCCATCAGAATACATCCTCAAACAGTATCTTTGTTGAGGTATATAATGATCTCCTGGTTCTGCTCATTTCACTTAGCATCAGTTCATGTAAGTCTCGCCAGTCCTCTCTGTATTCATCCTGCTGGTCCTTTCTTACAGAACAATAACATTCCATAACGTTCATACACCACAATTTACTCAACCATTCTCCAACTGATGGACATCCATTCATTTTCCAGCTTCTAGCCACTACAAACAGGGCTGACACAAACATTTTGGCACATACAGGTCCCTTTCCCTTTTTTAGTATCTCTTTGGGATATAAGCCCAGTAGTAACACAGCTGGATCAAAGGGTATGCACAATTTGATAACTTTTTGAGCATAGTTCTAAATTGCTCTCCAGAATGGCTGGATGTGTTCACAATTCCACCAACAATGTTCAGATATTCTTTTAATTGTTTTTGCTTTTTGATTATTTTCTGCCAAATTTCCTTTCAACTATATTTTTGTGTTCAAAATCTATCATTCTCTCTGTGAGAATCTGATTCTGAGAGAATCTGTCATGTCTTCTATACTTTCCCTAGAGTCAACCCTCTTCCTAATAATGTTTCTATTTCTTTTAGCAGCACAATTCTCCAGCTCACCTGGGTTCTCAACCTTTGAGTTATTTTTAACTCTGAGTGCAAATTGGCTCACTTATCCCATTCACTGGACCTGGATGCTAGATCACTCTTCATGCCACGTTGGCATTTACCTACCCCCTTCACTCCAACCTGCCTCTCTCCATTTGGACCAGCATATTCTATACCAAACTTGGATTTCTGGACCTCTGCATCTTAGACTTACAGAACCCATGCTCCTAAGAGTCTGTAATGTTTGTAATGTAAGAGTTTGTAATGTCAGTCCTGTTGATTGGTGATTGAGTTTTACACATTACTAAATTACACAAAATTTAGAATTTTGTATCCTCTGCTATACCTAGTCATATCATGCTTCATCTATATATTCCAACTATTTATCTAATCAGATCACCTAATCATCTGCCTGTCAAAACATAAATATCTTCTTGTTTACCCTCCTATCCATCCTATTTTCCCTTCTGTCTTTTGCTTGATATAGTGATCAAATCAATTGTAATATTATTTCTGTAAAGGTTGTATTAATTGATTGTTCTTTATCAACTTGCTATCTTTGGCAAGAGATCATAACAGACTAAAATTCTCTTTTCCCACCACCATTTCCTTTATGAATTGCCTTTCTCTATAAGAACAAAAGCTCCTTGAGGCAATGATTTTCACTTTTTAAAAATTTGTATTCTTACTATCTAGCCCAATGGTTGGCCCATGGTAAGCCTTCATTCATTCATTCCACAACACTTTTGCATGTTTCTATTTTTCTACTCACACAAACATTTTTCTAATTCAAGCCCTATCACTTCTCACCTGGGCAATTTCTATAGCCTTTTAATAGTCTCATTGCCCACAAGTCTTCTCTAAAACCATCTTCATTATAACTTCCAAAGTGATATTCCTAAACATCATATTGCCCCTTCTCCCCTTTTCACTATACATCTTGTGAGATTGTCTGTGCTGCCTGCTTACAGTGTGGGTTGGATTTAAAGAGTGGGAACATTGAATGAGAGCTCATTAAATGTTATTTAATATTGCTTCATCTTGTTTTTACCTTGCCTTAGATTATCTGTGCCATCTTCTGACTTTGTCCTATTCATGCACAATTGAATGAAAAAGGAGACAATCATGGAATAATGTTATACATTCTCATCTAGGCTGTTGAAACAAGGCAGGCTTTTGGCAAGGATACAGGAGTAGTTTGCCATTTCCTTCTCAAACTCACTTTTACAGGTGAGGAAACTGAAGCAAACAGAATTAAGTGATTGCGACTCAGGTCAGGTTACACAGCTAATAAGTGTCCTAGACTGGTTTTGAATTCAGATCTTCCTAACTCCAGTCCTGGTGCTCTATCCATTGTGCCATTTAGCTGCCTGCTATCATCACTACTCTCATTAACCTTCATTCCTTTCCTGCCAATAAGCTGTTTCCCTTCTGTCTACAAACACATCCATGTCTCTCCCATCCTCAAGAAACTCATCCATGATCCAGCTATCCTTGCTAGCTCTATTGTTCCTTTTATGGCTAATGTCCTTGAGAAGCCCATCTATAATGGGAGTACTTCTACTTCCTTTCCTCTAAGTTTCTTCTTCTTTTTTTTTCTTTGCTGAGGCAGTTGGGGTTAAGTGACTTGCCCAGAATCACATAGCTAGTAAGTGTTAAGTATCTCTCAATCTCTTCTTAATTCTATAATCTGGCTTCTTCCTCTCTTTAAAGTTACCAGTGATCCCTTAATTGTCAGATTGAATGATCTTTTTTCAGTCTTCCATCTTTTTTGACCTCTCTGCAGTCTTTTGAACAATCAATCACCCTCTTCTCCTTGATTCTCTCTTACCTCTAGGTTTTGGGGACACTTCTCTCCTGTCTAACCATTCTTCCTTTTTAGTCTCTTTTACTGGTCACACCTGTAATGATAGTATTGTTCTGTGCCCCTCTTTTTTCTCTACACTTAGTATAGATTGATGATCTCATCAATTTGCCATGGATTTAATCTTATCTCTATGCAACTGATTCTTAGATCTATTTGTCCAGCTCTAACCTGTTTCCTGACATCTACTTTCACATATCCATCTGCCTATTTTACTTCTCAAATTGGTTTCTTGTAGACTCATGTCAAAAACTGAACTTAGGTTTTTTCCCAGACCTTCTTCTCTTCCCAACTTCCATATTCCATATTCCATAGTCAAATGTATCTCCTTAATAACCCAAGCGCATATTAACTGTCATTCTTGACTCCTCACTTTTTCTTATCCCCTCTATCCAATTAGCTACCAGTCTTACCCTTTCTACCTTTGTAACATTTCCTTTATACACTTTCCTTTCTTTTCTGCCATCACCACCATGGTGCAGGTTCCTCATTACTTCATGCCTAGATTATTGCAATAACTTGCTGGTTTGTTTCCCTGCCTCAAATCTCTCCACTCCAGTTAATCTTCCACTCAGCTGTCAAACTGATCTTCTTAAAGCTCATATATGATCATGTCACACTTTTCCCATGCTCCATTCAATTAATTCCTATTGGGAATCACTGGCGTTTATTGTTGGATTTTTTTTTACCTGTAGGATCAAATATAAAATCCTCTATTTGGCATTTATAGTACTTCATAACTTGGTGATTTCATCCCCCTCCAGTCTCCTTTTACCTTATTCCCCTCCATGTACTCTATGATGCAGTGACCCTTGACTCCTTGCTCTTCCTTCCAAAAGACCTTTCATCTCCTGACTCTATGTATCTTCATTGACTTTTTCACTGAGATTATCTCCCTCCTTATCTCTTTTCTTCCTCAATTCCTTCAAGTCTCAGGTAAAGGTTTACCTTTAGTAAGAAGTTTTTCCTTAATCTTAGTGCCTTGCCTCTAAGATTATTTTCAATCTACCCTTTATCTCTCCTGTTTGTATATTGTTGTTTGCATCTTATTTCTCTCAGATTATGAATTCTTTGAGAGCAGGGACTATTTCTTTTTATTATATCTCTAATACTAAGTACCCACCATGTGCCAAGCACTGTGTTGTGTTTTACAAATATTATCTTGTTTGAAAGTTAAAACAACTCAGGGAGGAAGGTGGCATTATTATCATCCCCATTTTGCAATTTAGGAAACTGAGGCAGGTAGATATTGTGGTTTGTCCAAGGTCATACAACTCATAAGTGTCTGGAGTCAGACACTTAAGTAGGCACTTAATGAATACTTGTTGATACAGTTGATCTCAAATTGATAACATCATACATTTTGCAAAATATTGATCTTTTAAAATATCAAAAATATAATAGAGAATTTTATGTAGATAAGTTCCTATATGAGATGATAATACAATATCTTACCTATTGATGATAGATGTGGGTGAGATGAGCCAAATGCCTTTTGAATGTTATCAATCAGTGAACTCTGTGATCGGGGAAGTCTATCTTGATTTTCATGATTATTTCTTCTAGAAATCAAGCAAAAGAACCAATCTTTCTGAAGCAAAAATAAATAATTTTTTGTTTGTATTTTTGTTTACTTTTCTTTTGGCTTTATTACAAAATTTCTTTATTTCAACTCTAAACTAGGTTCTTGATATTATAAAATCTTCCTCATGGCTTTTAACTTCGGGCTTATCTCATTAGTTCAATAAACCATCAGACGTTGGGGCCAAAGTTTAAAGGCTTAACAACAATAACAAAACCAACAACTTAAAACCATAAAACATTTAACAGTGTTCCATTATAGCTGGAGCCACCCTTCCACAGAACAACACAGATATCAGAAACATACAACTTCAGTCATGCTGAAATAGCTGAGATGCCTGAACTAGAATGGAATCTTTGGGAGTACCAATCATAGGGCCAACAAAAGCTATTCTAGTCCCAACCTGTACCTGACTGAGAATTCCCCCTACAGTCTTTTATCAAAAGGTGACCTGGTCTTAACTCAAAGACCTGCTTCCCATGGCAACCCATTTCACTTTCCTGACAGTTGGGAAGTTTTTCCTTATATCAATGCACAGTCTCTGCAAGTTCTACTTAGATGTCTGTTTGTTGTCATCTGGAATCAAATAGTCTAATCCATCTAAGTGATACCATTTCCTATTGGAAACAACTATTCTGCCCTTACTGTATTCTATCCTCAGACAAAACCACCCAACTATTCTGCCCCTACTGCATTCTATCCTCAGACAAAACCACCTAATTTCCTATAATCTATCTTTGCAGGCCATAATTTTGAGACCCTTCATTATTCCAAATATCTACTCCTCGTTGCTTTCCAACTTATGTGTCCTTTCAAGATGTTGTTGGTGCCCAGAACTCAACATTTTTAGTTCATTCTTTACTTTGTGCTTCTATTAATGCAGCCCCAAAATTGCCGATTTCCTCTTCATTTTGGCTTCCTACCCAGGTTTATTGCACTGAAGGCTTACATGTGTGGCTAAAGGTTAGAACTAAGTCTCCCCTCTGCTATTGGGCTCAAAGCCATGCAGTTATGTCCTGAAACTTGTTCCCTCCTCCTTATACATGTAGATCCCTGATCCTTCATGATCTAATTCTCTCCACCCTGGAATCATGATCCCAAACTGGGCGACAGAGTTGCCAGATGGCATCTGTTCCTGCTCTCAGTGCTAGTAAAGAGGCCCCCTGAGATTTCTTTCTACCCAGGTGTTCAGTCCCTTTACTGTCCTAGGCTTTGAGTTGTTTCTTGCTTGCAAAGCCAGTGTCACTTCCTCCTGCTGCTGTGCACGTGGCCAGCCCAAACTTAGATTTTTAATCCATTTTCCTGAGCTGCTTTGGGTCAGAAAAGTGACTCCCTGATTTTTTTTTTTTTTTTTTTTGGCTCTCGATTCAGAATTTGATTTGAGGCATTTTTTCCAGGTCAGTGTTGAGGAGATTTGGGAGTAACCAAGGCAAAAATCACTGGACTATCCTGACTTTGTCCCCATTTCTATTTGATTTAGATACCACTGGCCTAAAGTACTGCCTATAGAAATCCATTCAAGTCATAAATATTCTTCAAGTACAATCATTCAACCCCTCCTAAAACAGTTCTCTAGCCCACATTTTTCTATCTTATCCCCAGAGAAAGCAGGAGATACTCTTGTTTTGCTCATCTCTATATTCCTGATCTACTGGTCTAGTAAATGCCAAAAAAAGTAAAAGGAATTGGTGTGATCTTATCTGTTTTTGGTCAAGCCATGCTGATTCTTCACATTTTCTTTTTCTGAACGATCATTAGTCATCACTTTGATAATATATTTGAAATTTTTGTGAGGAATCCTCATCTTAATTTATAGACAAATTTATGGATAAGTCTCTCTCTTCCTGTTTGAAAACCAGGGCAATATTTGCCCCCTTCCCAGTCTTGCAGCACCTCTTCCATTTTCCATGAAAGTTTAAAAATCAATAATAATCTTTATTTTTTTTTTCAGTACTCTAGGATTTGGTTCATCTGGGCTTAGACAGGAATGCATCGAGGCTAATTTTTTTTTCCTTACACATTTTGGATTTTTCTTCCAATTATTATTTTCTCCTGTCCTTTTCAAGTCTTTTTTCAGGTCAAAGATTGATTCTTATTGATAGTGAATGAAGGAAGAAAGGATAGAAGAAAGTTTGAAGGGAGAAGAATGGAAGAAAGGCAAAAAAAAAAAAAAACATTAAATTCTTGTGCTAAGTGCTTTACAAACATAATTTAATTTGATCTTCACAAAAAGCCAGGGAGGTATTATCACTCCCATTTTACAATTGAGGAAATAGAGACAGAGTTTAAGTGACTTGTCTAAGGTAACATAACTAATAACTGTAAGAAATCATATTTGAACTCAAGTCTTTCTGATTACAGACCCAGTGTTCTATCCATTTCACCACCCAATTTCCTAGAGAAGCCAAGAAACAAAAGAATTTGCATAATCTTTTTTTAATCCTTTAGCTCTTTTCCATTCTTTTAAAGCAGTGATACTATCTGTTTTCAAATCTTTTTTCCCACTAATAAAGACTAAGTGAACTGGTCAATTGGGCAATTCCTCCCTCCCTCCCTCCCTCCCTCCCTCCCTCCTTTCTTCCCTCCCTTCCTTTCTTCCTTCCTTCTTCCCCCCTCCCTCTCTTCCTTCCTTTCTCATAGGGTATCATACCCTTACCTGTGGGTACTCTGACAAAAGGAATGCAAATTTAAAATTTTTTTCTATTCTCTTTTGTCTTCTCTTTTCCTTTCTCTTTCCCTTTCCTTTCTAGTTTAAAAAAGCCAAGGTCTGCTACTGCATCTAGGGCTATCTCCAGTTGTCCTGATCTAGATTTTGCCACTGGACCCAAAAAGCCCTGAAGGAGAAAGTGAGGCTAGTGAGTTTGCCCAACATTTCCTCACTCAAATGTCACTTTCATGTCATGTCATCCATCTTCCCCTGATGTTATGGTTGTTTCCGACAATGAAGGACAGACAACAACCCTCTAATACAGAATGATCGTGCTGTGGATTAAATTTAACTTGTTGGGTTCCCCAGTGCTTCAATAGCAATAGGCTTCCATAGCAGGCTTTCCCTTGTTTTCTACAATGTACAAAAAAGCAGGCTGTCACTTAATTAAATTGTCAATTAATTTGCAAGGGAGTGTACTATGTATTTTGGTCACTGGATGGCACTACTCCCAAGCCACCAGCCAAGTGGCTTTGCCAGAGGGTATTCAGTGTATATGTATTGGCGATCCTAAAGGCAACAGAATTATACTATACCTAGTAGGAATCACATCATAGGATGCTTAGTTTATAAATTCTAAAATTACTCCCACTTCATCCACCTACTTTGAGCTCTCAGGTCTTGTGGGTCTTTTGTACTGGTCCTAGGTTCAATATAGATCTAGAAGTATGATGCAGAATAGGCTCTAAGTGTATTAAATAAGAAAATTTCTTATCTCTGCTCTTAAACCTCCACTTGTGATTTTGGAATATTCTTAATTATGACCTGTTATGTTTATTGTTACACAGACCATCCACAATGTAGCCACATATACTGTTCAAAGAAATGAATCAGAGATCGGTCAAGACCTATTCTATGAAACACTTGACAATCTTCCCAAGTACCCTTATTTCTCTTGGAGCATGGGGGGCACTGTGCACCTATTCTATAAACACTTGGCAATCTTCCTGAGTACCCTTACTTCTCTTGGAGCATGGGGGGCACTGTGGGTATGGCTAGAGTTTGAAAAAGTTCCAAATTCCCATTTTTGTGAAGCTTGTGACAAGATTAAAAAGAGAAGTTTCCTCTAGTCACTAATAAGAGTAATGCAAATTAAAATAATTCTGAAGTTTCACTTTACAACAGCAAACTGGAAGATAATTAAACATGGGAATCATCAATGTTGGAAGGAAAATTAGGTAAACATTCATATTTATGGAACTGTGACTTAGTCCAACCATTGTTCAAATCATTTTGGGATTATGCCAAGAAAGTTACTAAAATGTGGCAAATTTTTTGACCCAGAAATTCCCTTACTAGGCATATATATATATATATATATATATATATATATATATATATATATATATATATATATATATATATATATATATATACCTTAACAGTATCAATGATAAAAAGAAAGTCTGCATATACACTAAAACTTTTTACTATACTATAAAGAAACAGTGACTACAAAGAAGTATAGAAAGATACAATATATATGAATTGATGCAAAGTGAAGTAAACAGAACCAGGAAAACATACTCAAATGACTGCAATAATTAAATGATAGACTACTACCAAAAACAAAAATATAAAAACTGATGACTGAAGTTGGCCCCTAAGAAATGAGAAGGTACTCTTACTTCTTTGCAGAGATTTTGAACAATGAATATTTCAGATTTTTTTAAATGGGTTGATGAATTTTGCTGAAGTATTTTAAGAAACGTTTCTTTGGGAAATAAATATCCTAAAAAATGTAATTGATATAAAAGAAAAGAATTCAAATAATTTTTTTTTTAAAAGAAGAGGTTGTATCTTTGATCTTCAGGAAAAGAGCTATGATTCTTGAATCAGAAGACCTGTGTTCAAATGTCACCTCTAATGCTTATTACTCTGTGACTATGGACAAGGCTTCTAAGCAATTTCAGCCTTGCTTTCCTCATCTATAAAAGAACATGAAAGTCCCTTTGAGCTCAAGAGTTATGATCCTATGATCTTAGATCCTAGCTTTTTTTGCCTTTTCAGTGAGCTGTCTTATTCTCATTTTTGCCTAACTAGGTCAATTCCCACCTCAAACTCCTCTCTTCCATTTTTGTTCTGGGCCTCTGTTGAGGTCATCATTGCTGTATAGAACCTCTCCTGTTGTAAACATTGTCGTACCCAATGAGAACAAAGGCAAGAAACAATCGATGGAAGCTAATATTTACATGACACTTTAAGGTTTACATAATGCTTTACATGTGTTATTTTATTTGATTTTCATACCAACCCTGTTGTAAAAACTATTATTGTCCCTTCCTTTTTTTATATATAGAGATCTAGCATTTATAAATTACTTTAATATTAGTAAAGTGCTTTACACAAGTTATTTCTTTTGATTAGATGAGGAAACTGAGGCTGAGAAAAGTTGAGTAACTTACCCAATAGCACACAACTAATAAAGATGTAAGGAGGTATTTGAATGCACATTTCTTGGACTCCAAGATTGATGAACTACTTCAGCTGCCAGTGGTGTCTGACTCCTCCCACTGATAGCATGGAAACAAAGCTATGGAGTGGTCAGTTGGAAGATTTATCCAGAGCAAAGTGTTCTGAGTATTCTTAGCCATCCTCAGCTCATTTTGAACTTTAGCAAGGCTGGTATTATTCTTACAGAACCATGCTACACTTTATATATTCAGTAGGGGGATCAATCTCCCTTTTGGTATATTCATCTTCAATTAACTGCCTTTGTTTCTATCTTCTATACATCTTCTAAAAATCCAAGATAGTCTGAATTCTGCATTTCCTGCATGAGAACCCACAGTTTTTTCTTTTTCCTAGTTATCAGAATTTTTTCTTTATGGCTTTGGAATTTTGTTTTTGAGAGCTACCAGTGTCTTCTGAGATGACTTTCCATTTATAGTTTTAAACTGTAGGGATCTTACATGCATTTCCTTTGAACTGTATGAAATCTTCTTTCCAAAATCAAAATGGGTCATCAGACTATGCTTAGTTTCCCTTTTCACTGTCACAAATTCTTAGAGTGACCATTTCTCTCAAAATTTCTATCATCTGTACTTTAAGAACTATTTCCTCCTTGATCAAATCCAGGATGATGCTTCCTCTCATTTCCTTTTTCTTTTGAAGGATGAGTGACCATTGAGACAAATACAGAATTTATTGGCTCTTGTGACTTTGGCCAGGAGATCCAATATATTTCTATAATTGAAGTCCCTCAGAGCTTACTTGTTCAATTTGCACCATCACTGGCCAGTTGGGTCCTCAAAGCAGTGGCTATTGTTACTGCCAGAATTCTAAGGGTAACACTATGGGAGACTACCCTACTGTACACTAGTATATGAGCCTGCACTATTGTGTTTTCCCTTGATAAACAACTAGTAGAATAAGATTTTTAAAGGAAAGGCCTTTATTCAAATGCCATAAGAAGAACAGTAATATAATTTCTCCCAATATCAGGGGTACATTTCCCCTCAAATAAACCCATAGTCCAGGAGGCAAAAAAAAGTAGGCAGAAATTTAAAGTACCATGGCATATATGTAAATGACACATGTTATTAAGAAAATTAAAAATTCTGGAACTTTATAACTTTGATATCCTTCCTTTCTCTGGAAAATCCTCATGAAGTCATAATGAATCCCTCCATTGTTCAGCTGAGCTGGTTCTTTGCATGTCATGGTGTTGCCTCTGTATAGGTGGCTCATCTGAGCTTTCTCTTCCTTTCAGGTGGATGAATCAGTCTGCTGCTGAGCCAGGATGTCCACTCACTGACTGTATTGGCTCCCTTATAAAACCCTGGTTTGGGATTAGTCTGGGCAGTTGATGGGGAGTGACTTCCAAATGAGGTCAAGCAAGTCTCTTTGATAGTAAGCAGCCTCTGCCAAACAGGACTTTTGCTTTTAGTACCTGCTGGCAGATAGTACCAAGCAGACTAGGCTCTTATCAGAATGTAACATCAGTGCTGGATCATTCAATCTACTGGCCTTCTGAACTTGCTCTTTGATTGTTAGCTGAAGTCTTTTCCCACCTTCAACCATAGCTGAGCTGAGGTATACTGTCTTCTCTAGGTGAAATAATACCATGTTCTTTTCATTTGGAATATTACATAGTCTTTCAGTTAGGACATTGACCTTAATTTAGAATTGACAGAAACCTTTTCTCTTTGATTTCTTTAAAGCCTGGACTCTTAATGTTATTTTTCAACTTTAGGTAAAATATGGGAAAAAAGTTGCTATTCCCTTTGACAAATTCTTCCTTATTAGAAACTCCTTTTCCTAATAAAACAATTCATTTTCTTTTATGGTGATAAATCTTTTATCATCTTACACTTTTTTTTTGAGATTATCATGTAGATACATGACTAGGGATTACATCCTAGAGGTCTGTTCGTTTTTTGGCTGTCTTCTTCATATGCAATTAATGGAGTCAAGCTTCCCATCTTCTTTAGAAAGGAGTGTCTATTTTACATCTGAAGGCTTTCTCCTTTACCTTTACCTTCGCATTTTAACTTCTATAGACTCTCAGCTTTTGCTAAAATCTCAATAGGGTATGTTAGCTAGATTTGTGATTAGTTTCCTGAATTATTTCTATATTTTCTTCTTTCCAGTTTGTCTCTAGCATACCTCCACTGTAATATTGCTTCTAGTTTTCTTTCCATTGAATTTCATTCAAATGCTCACTATCATGATTTGGTGCTATATATTCAGTGAAATATAAGTGATATAAATAGAACAAAACTAAAAGACCGAAAAAACTAGAATTGATAAAGTATTATCAAAAATAATGGACTTGGAACAGAGAATATAGATCAATAGCTTAATTATTGGTTTCCCTTAAAACTATGATAAAAGAAAATTAACAAACAAAAACCTCTGAATAATGTATTTCATGAAATCATCAAACTGCTAGTACTACTGCAACTAATGGATGAAGGCAAAATAGAAATAGGAAATTTTCTTATATAAAAAAGATAGCTCAGTCAGGTTTTTTCCATCTTTTATAATATAATGGAAAGTCATGGACCCAATACTGTACTAAGTTATAGGTATATAAATACAAAAAAAGATAATTCCTTACTTCAAGGAACTTTAAATCTTTTGTGGTAAGACAACATATAAAAGGATTAAAAAAACCAAGAGTGAGGGACCCAATGGAGGAACATAGAAGTAAGAAAAGGCTGTATGGTCATGTGGGAAATGAGGAGATGTATGTCCTGAGAATCCTGTTTAAGTAGAGCTAGTGGAGATCATGACTCTGCCCTTCAATCAAAAAGGCAGAGGATGGTGATGAGGTGATTTGCTTTTATATAATTATGAAGTTTCCCAATGATGATGTTCCACCATGATGGACATAATGAAATTAGAAAAGTCCCCCAGATAATAAGCCAGGTGAGAAATGAGCAGAGAGTGGGAACTTAGCTGAGACTTGAAGGAAGCCAGGGGAGCCACAAGGCAGACATGAGGAGAAAGGGAGTTATAGATATGAGGGGAGGCCAATGAAAATGCATAGAGTCAAAAGATGGCATGTGTTGTATGAAAAACAGCCAGGAAGACAGTGTCACTGGGTTATGAAGTAAATGGAGTAAAGTAAGATTTAAAATGTTGGAATGGTGGGAAGGAGTCAGGTTATAAAGGAAGTGATACCTTTTTTTTTTCTTCTACATACTAGTTCTCTTCTTGTTCATTAGCTCTTTTACACAATGGAAAGAATCTAGAGACTATCTTTGGGTATTTTTTGCAAGGCTCATGAAAATTCAGCCCAGCTTCTTTTTCTGTCCCTCTTCAGATCTGACCTTCAGCCCAGACTTGCTATTTCTTTATTCTTGCCTTCTGACTTCTTCTAAGGTCTACTTTTTTTCTCTCTGCATGTTAATAAAATACAACAAACACTTTTGGTTTTTGTTGGCCAACAAGTTTTAATTTCAGGAAAAATTCAGGAAAAGAAAACTTCCAAAACTCTTGACTGGACTTTGAGAAGCCTAGTTGGAACATATGGAATTAGCATGGAAGTGAATAAAAACACATATTCAACTCTCCTCTGCAGATAAGGGAAGGAAAGAAAGGGAGGAAAGAGTATGAATATCCTTTCTTATCTTAGTAACAAGGAATATATTATAGATAGCCATGATTTATATCCAGATCATCAGGTCAATCAATTGATCAGCAAGCATTTATTAAGTTCCTTTCATGTTCAAGGAAAGCAAAATGGTCCAAGCAATCATATAAATGTTCATCTTTATTTTTAGTACCAGGTTACCAAAATGCTGCCTAGGTATCTATCAGCTAGGTGCCCAGCCACAACTATTCATTTCTTCTTTATTTGTCTCTCAGCAATGTCTGTGAATCTCCGTTATTTCTCAGAACAGAAACAGCTGCTTCTTTTTCAGAGTCCGACCATTGGAAGGACTTCATATTTATTACTTAGTACTAAGTATTCAGTGAGACACTTTGTAATCAGTTTTAAAGGATAGACAGGAATTCAAAATGGGATCGCAAGGATATTCCAGGAATTAGAATGATTCGAGTGAAACTTCTTCCATTTTTTTTCACCTTTTTGCAGTCTTTGACTTTGTCAATCACTCTCTTTTCCCTGAAACTCTCTTCTTTTTAGATTTTTGTCTACCCTCACCTACTTCTTTTTCTACCTATGTTCCTCAATCTCCTTTGCTTGATCTTCAGCCAGGTGATAACCTTTAATTGGGCCGGGTGTCCTATAGGACTCTGGCATAGACTTTCTTCTTTTCTCCCTCTATATTATTTCATATGGTGAGCTTATCATTTAACAATTCAGTTACCATCTCTTTACTGCTGAATCTCAAATTTCGTTATCCAGACTAATCCTTTTGCTGACCTCTGAACTTTTATCTTCAACTATTTATTAGGCATCTTGATCTGGATGTTCCATAGACATCTTAAACTCAACATATCCACAACTGAACTTATTATCTCTCTCTCCAGCAACAAACAAACAAACAAATAAAACCCAAACAAAACAAAAATAAAAAACCCTCTTCTCTTTCTAACTTTATTTCAATTGAGAGAACCACTATCCTGTTAGTTACCCAGGCTTGAAACCTTAGTGTCTTCCTTGACTCTGCATTCTCTCTCATACTCAATCTACTATCAAAGCCTATTGATTTTACCTTTATAACATCTTGCACATATAGCCTCTTCTCTACTCTGATATTGCCACCATCTTAGTGCAGATCCTCATCACTTCATGTCTGGACGGTTGCAGTAGCCTGTTGCTTGATCTGCTTGCCATGTTTCCACTCCAATCCATCCTCCACTCAGCTGCCAAAGTGATCTTACTAAACTGCAATCCCAAACATGTCACCTCTCTCAGAAAACTAAAATAGCTTCCTGTCACTCCCAGGATTATATCTAAAATCCTTTGTTTGGTGTTCAAAGCTCTTAGTTATATATCCATCTGAAGATTTTAGATATAATCCTGGGAATGATAGGAAGCTTTTGGAGTTTACTGAGAGAGGTGACATGTTTGAGATTGCAATTTAATAAGATCACTTTGGCAGCTGAGTGGAGGATGGACTGGAGTGGAAACAGACATAACAGGCAAACCAACCAGCAGACAATTGCAACAGTCTAATTAAACTATATTTCCTCCACATACTCTTTAGTCTAATGAATCTTGATTCCTTGATGTTACTAACACAAGACTCTCCATCTACCGACTCCAAACACTTTCACTGGCTGTTCCTGATGTCTGGAATTCTCTCTTCTCATCTCTTTTTCCTGGTTTCCTTCAAAGACCCCCACTTTTCCTGATCCCTCCTAATTTGAGGCAGGGGATGTTTTTCTCTGGGCTGATTATTGCCATTTTGTTTTGCATATTTCTTATTTGTACGTAGTTGTTTTCAATATGTCTCCACCATTATATTGTGAGCTCCTTAACAGTACAGGCTGTTCTTTGCCTTTCCCTAGCACTTGGCATATACCAGACACATAGTAGGTATTTAATAAATGTTTATGGACCGAGAACATTAGTATAACTGGCAAAAGAGTAAAAGTGCTCTCTTTATTCTTAGTAGACAGTTTTGGGGAGTTTTGAGTGGAGGAATGTTGTACACAGAGCTTTGCATAAGAACATTAATCTTATGATAGTATGAGAATGGATCAGAAAAAAAGAAGAGATAGGAAAACCTGTTAGCAGGTTAGTGTGGTTATTCACACAGGTGTTAATAGTATAGAACTCTAGGATAAATCTAGAATCTATAGATCTAGATTGGTGTCTGTGGGAAGAGAGAACAGGTGATAAATGAGTTATTGTAAAGGTAGAAATAAAAGAATGGGGATAATGATGCTGATGACATTACTAATTTGGACTACTGCAAGAAGATTTCTAGTTTTTAGGTCATTATTGTCCCTCTCTGGGAAAGTATAGAAAATACAGGTAAGAGCACAAACTTTCCAATTTTCCTATGTGATTGTCTAACACTGATGATTGCTGTAATCAAATAGCAATGACTCTGTGTCATACTCCTAAGGAAAAGAATTGATTATCAGTAAGATACAGGAAAAACAAACAAAAAACTATTCCTGAAATCCAATTTAATTTCTTGAGATTTCTAGAAAGGGGCTACTGAGGTTTTCAGTAATATTATAAAGAACATTCCTATGCAGGTAGGAAATGGATCAGATAATTCCTGAAATCCCTTCTGATCTTGTGATTCTGTAATTCTGCAATGAGAAAAGCGATACAGTAGATAGAGCACTAGGCCTGGATTCAAGAAGATCAGAGTTCACACACCTGTCAGATTGGCTAGAATGACAGGGAAAGATAATGCGGAATGTTGGAGGAGATGTGGGAAAACTGGGACACTGATACATTTTTGGTGGAATTATGAATACATTCAGCTATTCTGGAGAGCAATTTGGAACTATGCTCAAAAAGTTATCAAATTATACATACCTTTGATCCAGCAGTGTTACTACTGGGCTTATATTCCAAAGAGATCTTAAAGAAGGGAAAGGGACCTGTATGTGCACGAATGTTTGTGGCAACCCTGTTTGTAGTGGCCAGAAACTGGAAACTGAGTGGATGCCCATCAATTGGAAAATGGCTGAATAAATTGTGGTATATGAATGGTATGGAATATTATTGTTCTGTAAGAAATGACCAGCAGGATGAATACAGAGAGGCTTGGAGAGACTTATATTCACTGATGCTAAGTGAAATGAGCAGAACCAGGAGATCTTTATATATTTCAACAACAATACTATATGATGATCAATTCTGACGGATGTGGCTGTCTTCAACAATGAGATGAACCAAATTAGATCCAATAGAGCAGTAATGAACTGAACCAGCTACACCCAGGGAAAGAACTCTGGAAAATAAGTATGAACCACTACATAGAATTCCCAATCCCTCTATTTTTGTCTGCCTGCCTTTTTGATTTCCTTCACAGGCTAATTGTATACTACTTCAAAGTCCAATTCTTTTTCTACAGCATAATAACTATATGGACATGTATACATATATTATATTTAACATATACTTTAACATACTTAACATGTATTGGTCAACCTGCCATCTGGGGGAGGGGGTGGGGAGAGGAGGGGAAAATTGGAACAAAAGGTTTTGCAATTGTCAATGCTGAAAAATTACCCATGCATATATCTTGTAAATAAAAAACCATAATAAAAATAATTTTTAAAAAGCTGTAAAAAAAAAGGGGGAGGGGACAAATCACATACTCTCTGTTTGCCTCAGATTCCTTAATTGTAAAGTAGGGATGATAGTAGCATCTATCATGCTGGATTGTTGTGAGGATCAGATGTTATAATCTTTGTAAAGCACTTAACATATTGCCTGGCACAGAGTAAGTGTTATATAAATGCTTATTTCCTTCCCTCTTTCTTTCCAAGGCTGTAAGAATTTAAGTGACTTTCTCAAATCACATAGCTGATTAGTGACAGAGAGAGGACTAGAACCCAATTTTTTCACACCTAGTCCAATGTCCTTCATATTATAAAACACAACCATTCTCCTCAAGGGAACTTAAACTCTAGTAAAAATATAGAATTTACTGCAGCATTTGGCAAATTGATGTCACCTCATTGGATTCCTAATGTGTCTGAATGCTAACAATCAAGAACAATTTATTAATATTAGCTTTTTAATAAATATGGTGTTCTGTGCACTGGCAATATAAATACAAAGACTGACCAAATCCCTACTCTTGAGAAACTTACTTGAGCTAGTATTAGGAGTTCCCCATGTTTTGTGAGAAAGAGGTATTTTTCTTACTGAATTGTGAGTTGTGGGCAAGGGAACAATTGACAGTCATGAGACCTCGGATTTAGGATTGGCATTACAATATGGGACTGGAATTCAAATTCTAGTTTTGCTATTTATTAATAATACACATTTATTAATGTGTAACTTTAGAAAATCAGTTCAACTCTCTGGGTCTAAGTTTTCTTATTTTCAAAATGAAGAAGTTTGACAGATGATCTTTGTGGTATAAGAGAAAAACATATTGCTTCTAAATTAATAAATTCACTCTCTGACATCTAACATCTCTGGAATCATGATGAAATCTCTTAACTTTTCATGGTCTCAATTTCTCCATTTGTAAAATGGAACTAATATGTTCACTACTTACTTCACAAGATTATTGTGGTTATGTTCTGTTTGTACTGGATTTTGGCAGGAAGTTGTTAATTTACAATTAAAGGCAGTTGAATGAACTATTGCCATTTCCAAAAAGAAAGAAGACTATAAAAGTTTGAGAGGGTCTATTGGGAACAGAGAAGCAGAAGGAAATGTCTAAAATCAAATCAGTGAAGTGGATGAAAAAAAAAGTAATGGGATTCTTCTTGAGATCTCACAGAAAATAGCTAATGTTTTATTACGGTATTGAAAGGAGATTGTTAATTGTCCATTGAGCAAGCTAACCATCTCCAGAGAATAGTTGGGCAGGCTACTATAAATAAAGCCTTCTTTAGGTGCCCCCATGGAATGAACCCCTACAAAGGAAGTGTTCTTGGTATAGTGGCAGTTTGAACTACTAACAAGAAACATGATTGAGGATTTTGCTTTCTGAAAGTATAGAATGCCAAGAGAATTCAAAATTAGCAGTTAAGAGAGGTGATATAAATAAATCCCCCAAATAGTATGCTACATTTTGCATAATATACTCTGCATATAAATTAAATAAAGTAAACTGAAAATTCAAACTTAAGGAAACATATTCTGTCTTCTAAATATCTTTAAAATTTCATGGGATAAGACCAGGAATGTTCTGGTAAATCTTTAACAATCACTCCTCCAGAAAACAAAAACAAAAATGAAAACCTTATGAGTCTTTTTTCAATAGAATTTTCTTGATCTATATTCAGACGTTATAATTCTCTTTCTAGATTTAGATGGCATTTTCCATCTCAAATCTATTGGAATTGCCTTGAATCACTGCGTTGTTGAGAAGAGTTGATCATCACATAATCTTGTTACTGATTTGTTCTGCTCACTTCACTCAGCATCAGTTCATGTAAGTCTTTCCAGGCTTTTCTGAAATCATCTTGCTCATCATCAAGAACATTCCATTACATTCATATACCATAATTTATTCAGCCATTCTTCAACTGATGGGCATCTACTCAATTTCCAATTCCTTGCCAGTACTAAAAGAGCTGCTACAAACACTTTTGCATATGTGGGTCCTTCTTACTCTTCTATAATCTCTTTGAGTTACAGACCCAGTAATGAGACTGATGGATCAAAAGGTATGCATTGTTTTATAGTCCTTTGGGCATAGTTTCAAATTGCTCTGCAGAATGGTTGGATCATTTCACCAGTCCACCAACTATGTGTTAGTGTTACAGTTTTCCCACATTTTCTCCAACATTTATCATTATCTTTTCCTGTCATCTTAACCAATCTGAGATATGTGAAATAGTACCTCAGAGTTGTCTTAATTTGTATTTCTCTAATCAGTAATGATTTAGAGCATTTTTTCATATGATTAGAGGGCTTTAATTTTTTCATCTAAAATTTTTCTGTTTATATCCCTGACCATTTATCACTTTAGGAATGATTTTTATTTTTATTTTATGAGTCATTTTAAAGTTTAATGTGCATTATTAACACCTTCTCCATTAATTTCTTAAGCCTAGATGTAATGTTCTGGTTAGCTTTCTGGAAGTCTTGGGACCAGCCTTAGTTTCAGCAGAATTATCACCACAAGAATAGTCAGGAATAAAGTCCAAAGTCTTTATTATCTTCTTCACAGTCTGTCTACTTTGTCTGGAGCTGGGCTAGTTTTCTGTGGGAGCTTCAGATGGGCCTTGGTCTCAGTGGAGAAGTGAAGGAGGACAGGCCAGCCATCATGAGGGTCTTTGTCTTCAAATCTCTTTGAATCCTCCTCTAAGTCTGACTTTGACCTCTTAAATACTCTATTACAGTTAAATCCATTCATCATACTGAGTATAAGCCAATCATTATATCATTGGGAACCATTATTTGTTGTAGGATTAAATCAATCATGCAGAGCTAAAGAACTATTAATCACCATGCTAAACTAGATAATCATTGTCTTATCAATTCCACTGAGTTAATACCTTGTTATAAGAATCTTTGCCTCAAGTATATTTCTCCAGAGTTCTGGCCCATTACACCTAGAAGTCATCAAAATTATAAAATAAATCTTGATTTACAGCATTTGTCAATTTCTGAGGTATAAATGCTCACCCTGAAAATGTATCTTTTCCTGTCATCTTAACCAATCTGAAATATGTGAAATAGTACCTCAGAGTTGTCTTAATTTGTATTTCTTTTGTGAGTTTGTTCAATATGGCTGTAGCACACACCTGGATGGAACTCATGCTCAAAATGACTGTGGAATAGTTTATTTTATTTAGAAGGAATAAAACATATGAAAAGGGATAGAGATGAACATCCTCATGTAATTAAAATGATATGCTCACGTGAGAAATTTCAGAAACTGGAGAAGAATGCATTTACAAGATATATGCAGAGTAGATAGAGGGTAACTTTAGAGGGAAAGGTTGGGTTAGTCAGTCAATCAACAACCATTTATTAGGTACCTACAGTGTATCAGGTCATATGATAAGAGCTGAGACTATAAAGAAAAATGAAAGACAATTCTTTCTCTCAAGGAGTTAATAGTCTAATGGGGAAGACAACTTAAAAACAACCACGTACAAATAATATACATAGAGGATAAATTGAAGATATTTAACTGAGGGAAAGCAGTAGGAATTGAGAAAGACTTCTTGTAGAAGGTGAGATTTACTTGGGACTTGAAGGAAGGTAAGGAAGTCAGGAGATAAAGATGAGGATGGAAAGGTTATCAGGCATAGGGGACAGTCAGAGAAAATGCATGGAGTCAAGAGATGCTTAAGGAATAGCAAGAAGGCCAGTGTTGATTGTGTGCATACATGCATACATGTGCATGTGCGTGTGTATATGTGTATGTTGCTTAGTATTTAATCAAGGCTATCACTAGTAGTCCTGACTTTCATCTTTGCACTAGACTTCCACTAGACTTGATTCTGGAATAAAGACAATGAGGCTGATGAATTTGTGCAACCTGCCTCATTTGAATCCAATTCACATGAAAGTCAAGACATCACCTCATAATATCACAAAGCTTCTTTGAAAAAAAGGACGAACATCAACCATGTAAAATCTTGGCTAGGAGAATTCTAGGTTATGAAGGGCTTTGAATGGATTTTATATTTAATTATGGAGAAAAGAAGCTGTTAAAGTTTAATGAAAAGGATTATTGACATGGTCAAACTAAATTTTAGGAAAATTAATTTGACAGCAATGTAGAAGATGGACTTGAAAAGATCTTTTGCAGAAGTTTAGGTTTGAGCTGAGGCTTGAAGAAATACAGGCATCCTAAGAGGCAGAAGTGTAGCAACATTCCAGATATGGGAAATAACCAGTGCAAATGGAAATAGAGCATAGTGTATGATGAACTGCAAGTAGAATGGTATAGTTGGATTGTAGAGCATGTGGAGGAATTTAATGTGTAAGAAGATGAAGAAATCAAATAATTTTAATTGTATTGAGTTTTTTGTATAAAACGTAATTAACAAGAAAATCCATGAAATAAAAGCATTCTTACATTGTTGTAAACCAATGGTCAACTGTTACTCCTACTGAATTCTTTTTTTTTTTTTAATTTTTATTTAATAATTACTTTATATTGACAGAATCCATGCCAGGGTAATTTATTTTTACAACATTATCCCTTGCACTCGTTTCTGTTCCGATTTTTTTCCCCTCCCTCCCTCCACCCCCTCCCCTAGATGGCAAGCAGTCCTTTATATGTTGGATATGTTGCAGTATATCCTAGATACAATATATGTTTGCAGAACCAAACAGTTCTCTTGTTGCATAGACTCCTACTGAATTCTGTCCCAGTGATGAAAAAGATGAATCCTCAGGGAGTTGTAGAAGAATGAATGAAATCACCATCCCAAAAAACAAAACAAAACAAAATGAAAGAAAAGGCTGCTTTGCCCTATTTGTAGTGGCTAGAAGCTGGAAAATGAATGGATGCCCATCAATTGGAGAAAGGCTGGGTAAATTGTGGTATATGAATGTTATGGAATATTATTGTTCTGTAAGAAATGACCAGCAGGATGAATACAGAGAAGACTGGCGAGACTTACATGAACTGATGCTAAGAGAAATGAGCAGAACCAGGAGATCATTATACACTTCGACAACGATATTGTATGAGGACATATTTTGATGGAAGTGGATTTCTTTGACAAAGAGACCTGAGTTTCAATTGATAAATGACGGACAGAAACAGCTACACCCAAAGAAAGAACACTGGGAAACGAATGTGAACTATCTGCATTTTTGTTTTTCTTCCCGGGTTATTTATACCTTCTGAATCCAATTCTCCCTATGCAACAAGAGAACTGTTAGGTTCTGCAAACATATATTGTATCTAGGATATACTGCAACATATCCAACATATAAAGGACTGCTTACCATCTAGGGGAGGGGATGGAGGGAGGGAGGGGGAAAAAAAATCGGAACAGAAACGAGTGCAAGGGATAATGTTGTAAAAAAAAAAAAAATTACCCTGGCATGGATTCTGTCAATATAAAGTAATTATTAAATAAAATTAAAAAAAAAAAAAAGAAAAGGCTGCTTTGAAAATGTTTCCAGAGAGAAGCTCACCAAGCAACCCCAGTAACACCAAGCTCACCAAGCCAATTCAGTTATCACTGGTTGAAGCCTTGCTTGACTGCTGCCTATCCCAGACAGCATCCCCTTCCTAACTATCATCTATTTTGTTGGTTGTGGTTTCCTTCAGGCTCTTTTATTGCCCTCATAGTGAAGCTTCCTTCAGCTGCTTCTATTTGTTCCTTCTACTATGGGTCCCTTAAAGTTCTGAATTTCCAGAGGTCATGTCTATGGGCTATTCATTCTTTAGTTTGCTTTTTTCCTTCCTGCTTCTACAGCTCTGCTGAGGTAGTGTTCAAAAGGGCTCCTTGGGCAGATGCTCTGAGATTCTTCTTGCTTTTCTCTACAGAGGATCTCTAGTCCTGACTTCTGAGTTAGATTGAGTGTTTTTTGAAAAACTACTTTTTTACTTTAGGGGCAGGCAACATTGTGTTTTCATGAAACTGAGAAATAATACAGTCACCTCTCTTTGTTGTCCCTTCCAACTTATCTGGATCCAAAGAATTTTGACAAGCCTCTAAGAAGCATCAAAACAGAAGTGGAAGGGAGGGGGACACAAAATGAGTTCTCTGCCACTCTTTCTTCTGTCTTAATAAAATCATCATTCCTTTCACACTTTTCTTATTAGGGATGAACATTTCAAATATCCATTTATCAGAATTTTCTCTGACTAAAGTAGATCAATTGATAATTACTTGATTTTCATTAATAATTTCATTATTTAAAAAGTTAGAGAAAATTGCTACTATGCCTTTGATTTTGTTCCATAAGAAATAAGTAATTGCTAAAGTGGAAAGATGGGAAGTTCATAAAAACTGATCATTCTCTAGAATTTGTGAGAGAGGAGACAGAAACTTAGAATAGTCTAACTTAGTAATCAGAAAAAATAAAGGTAGGATCCTATGGAATGAAATAATCCAGGAGAAATGAGAATTCTGCTTTGAAAAATAAAACTTTGAGAACACAAACAAAAACAACTCCAACGGGTAAGAAGAGGGAAAGCTTTTAAAAGAGACCAATGTGAATTTACAGGGATTTCATTAACCAACTTAAATCAACAAAAGACATGTATAAAAGATGGAGGTGAAAGAAGACAACTGAAGCTGACTGAAAGCATAGTACGATCTCTAAAAATACTGTAAGGAGCACTAAAGCTCAGAGTCAATGAAGACTAACAAATAATGATAATGATAATTGAAAGGGCTTTTTGAAATTTTATTTTTTGATGGTTGTTTGCATTTCATTTTTGTTTTCTCTAAGAAAATAATCCTTTCATTCATAAAAATATGATGAAAATGATTTGATAGGGATTTGAAACTCAAGTGAAATTATGAAAGAATTGTGGCATACCTAGCTACCACTGATTATTTCAAGTAAAAACTATTACTTAGATCACTCCAAGGAAACTGGATCCAAAAACAAAAGATGGGAATAATTATGGTTGAAGGATCTCAGAAAAGACAGATAAACTAATATATTGTGGAAAACAATTTGAAATTATGTTTTAAAAGTAGCTAAAATGTCTATACTTTTGGACTCAGTCCATTGTTATATACTTAAAGAGGCAAAAGATAGAATATATTATATACATCAAAATATTTATAATAGCATTTTTGTTATTGTTGAAATAGCAAAAAACTGAAAACAAGATAGAAGTATATTGATTTGGGAATGGCTGAAATTGTGGTATTTGATTGTAACAAAAAAGAAATATATATAAGAAATAACAGAAAGAATTTATAAATATGGGAAGATTTCAAGAACTGATGCTTAGTGATGCAAAACCAGGAAAATATTATATAACGATTCTAATACTGGAAAAGAAAACTTAATTCTGTGTAATTAATAATGATCAAGTTGACTCTAGAGAAGAATTAGAATCTCCCTCCCTCTTCTCTTTGTGGGCAATTTTGAGTATGGACTGTCACATATATATATATATATTATTAAGCATGAGTGATGTGTTGAATGGTTTTGTGGAACTGCCTATCCCTCTGTCTTTCTGTCTGTCTTCTTCCAATCTTTGTTTCAAAGATGGAATGTGATTCAAGAGAAATAGTTTCAGAAATTAAGGAGATGTAACATTATATCAACAAAGACAACATATTAAATATGTGGGATAGAGAATATATTACAATTAGGGGGAGTTTTAGAATTTGTTGAATAATAGGAGCCAAAGAAAGAGTAAGTTTTGATTTGGAACGAGTGATGTGAGCTGCCCTGGGGGTCTGTCTTTATATCCCAATGCTGCTTTTACTTTTCCTCTCCAACTTAAATAAAACCATTTATAGTATGTACATCAAATGGACAAATGACACAAATCTGAGAAAAATAGTTAATGTTTCAGATGATGGAATTTTTACCCTAAGAGACCACAAAAGATAAATTCTTCAGGATAAATTTAATAGACTGTATTAAATATGTGGGATAGAGAATATATTACAATTAGGGGGAGTTTTAGAATTTTTTGAATAATAGGAGCCAAAGAAAGAGTAAGTTTTGATTTGAAACGAGTGATGTGAGCTGCCCTGGGGGTCTGTCTTTATATCCCAATGCTGCTTTTACTTTTCCTCTCCAACTTAAATAAAACCATTTATAGTATGTACATCAAATGGACAAATGACACAAATCTGAGAGAAATAGTTAATGTTTCAGATGATGGAATTTTTACCCTAAGAGACCACAAAAGATTCTCTTCAGGATAAATTTAATAGACTGTACATAAATAGTATAAATGGAAGTCTTACATTAGGGTTCAAAATATCAACTTTACAACTACAAAGAAGGGGAAGCAAGACTATGCAATAGTTTGTGTCAAAAACACATGGAGTTTTTAGTAGATTATAAACTTATGTAAACAATGTAACATGGCAGCCGAAAAAATTAATGCAAACTTAAGTTGCATTAAGAGAGACACTGTGCAGGACAAATAAGGTGACTGTCTTATTATATTCTACCCAGATCAGGTCACATTGGAGTTTTGTACACAGTTATTGATAATATGTTTTAGGAAAGACATCATAGTCTTTTTTATTTTAATAGTATTTTATTTTTCCAGATACATGTAAAGATATTTAACATTCATTTTTGTTCCAAATTTTCATGCTGTGCAAGACCATTAGAATAAAAAAAAAAATAAACAAAAAAAAATGGTGAAAATGCTATGCTTTGATTTACATTACATGTCAACAGTTTTGTCTCCGGATGCAGATGGTATTTTCTGTTCCAAGTCTATTGGAATTACCTTGGATCTTGAATTGTTGAGAAGAGCCAAGTCCATCATAGTTGATCATTATATAATCTTTCTGTTGTTGAGTTATCTTGATTCTGTTCACTTCACTCAGCATTGGTTCATGTAAGTTGTCATCTTCCCAGGCTTTTCTGGAATCAGCCTGCTTGTCATTTCTTATGGAATAATAATACTCCATTACATTCATATACTGTAATTTATTCAGCCATTTCCCAAATGATGAGCATTCACTCGACTTGCCATTACAAAACAGGCTGCTATAAATATTTGTGCACATGTGGGTCCTTTTCTCTTTTTTAATGATTTTTTTTGAGTACAGAAAAATAAAAACTTTTTTAAAAACTAGATCTGTACTCCAAAAAGATTATAAAAGTTCAAAGAGTATGCAAAGGCTCAAAGGACATGCACATTTTTTTTTTTGCATATAGTTTCAAATTGCTCTCCAGAATAGTCAAGTCATTTCACAATTCCACCTATAATGCATTAGTGTCAGTTTTCCCCATCCCCCATCAAAATTTATCATCTTTTTCTGTCATTAGAGAATTAGAGAAGTGTAAAATGGTATCTCAGAGTTAGGAGATGGACGATCTTGAGTAGCGCACAGAGGAGGTTTGCCAGAATGGTTGGAGCCCCATTTAAAATAATGATTTACTAAATAGATATGCCTCACATGTGAGAATGACTAAATGATTAAAGAAAAAAAACTAGATGAATTACAAAAATACATTGATAGTAACAGAATAAATAATAGATAGAGATATTAATATTGTCTCTGAGCTGGATAATTCAAACAGAAAAAGAAAAAATAATGAGATAAATGAATTGTTTAGAAAAGTAAGCCTAAATCATCTTTTGGAGACTTCCGATTAAGAATTAGAATATACAAGCCATTCTCCAATTGATAAATGGTCAAAGGATATGAACAGACAATTTTCAGATGAAGAAATTAAAACTATTTATAGCCATATGAAAATATGCTCCAAAATCATTATTAATTAGAGAAATGCAAATTAAGTGGTATCTGAGATACCACTACACACCTGTCAGACTGGCTAGAATGACAGGGAAAGACAATGCGGAATGTTGGAGGGGATGTGGAAAAACAGGGACACTAATACATTGTTGGTGGAATTGTGAACACATCCAGCCATTCTGGAGAACAATTTGGAACTATGCTCAAAAAGTTACCAAACTGTGCATACCCTTTGATCCAGCAGTGTTTCTACTGGGCTTATATCCCAAAGAGATACTAAAGAAGGGAAAGGGACCTGTATGTGCCAAAATGTTTGTGGCAGCCCTGTTTGTAGTGTCTAGAAGCTGGAAAATGAAAGGATGCCCATCAGTTGGAGAATGGTTGAGTAAATTGTGGTATATGAATGTTATGGAATATTATTGTTCTGTAAGGAATGACCAGCAGGATGAATACAGAGAGGACTGGCGAGACTTACATGAACTGATGCTGAGTGAAATGAGCAGAACCAAGGAGATCATTATATACCTCAACAAAGATACTGTTTGAGGATGTATTCTGATGGAAGTGGATCTCTTTGATAAAATGAGCTAATTCAGTTTCAATTGATTAAGGATGGACAGAAGCAGCTACACCCAAAGAAAGAACACTGGGAAATGAATATAAACTGCTTGCATTTCTGTTTTTCTTCTCGGGTTATTTTTCCTTTCTGAATCCAATTCTCCCTGTGCAACAAGAGAACTGTTCGGTTCTGCACACATATATTGTATCTAGGATATACTGTAACCTATTTAACATATAAAGGACTGATTGCCATCTGGGGGAGGGGGTAGAGGGAGGGAGGGGAAAAATCGGAACAGAAGAGAGTGCAAGGGATAATGTTGTAAAAAATTACCCTGGCATGGGTTCTGTCAATAAAAAGTTAAAAAAAAAGAATTAGAATATACATTATTTCTTGGAATCTCAAAGTACCTTTAGGAAAAAAAAAACTTATTATGTTCTATATCAAAGAGAAGTTATAAACAAATGTAAAAAGGCAGAAATAATGAATATATCCTTTATAATACATCATAAATAATGATGAACAAAAGGAAATTTAAGCAAAAAACAGACCTAAATGGGGGAACTATATAATCACATCTTTAATTTTTTTCTTTGGTAATTCATGTATAACTTACTTATTATTAAGGATGTGATTATTTAGTCTTTATCTTTTAAAAATTCACAATTATAAATCTCCAAGCTATATTTATTTACACATTAATTCTATCAAGTACTTATAAAGAAATTAATACCTATATTTTTATGAAAAAAAAATCTCAAGTTCTTTTTATGAGATAAATATAGTCTCAGTATCCAAACCAAGAAAGACAAAGTAGGAAAAAAAAAAAAAAACTGTAGTTCAATCTCAATGACTATTAACACTAATTTTTTTCAATACAGTTTTTATAAGGAGACTATAACAATCTTTCTATTTATGTTATGCCTTCAACACTTTGTATCTGTTTGCTGAGAATTCACTATATTTAACTAATCCCATACTGTACTTTCCTGACATGCTGCTATGTTCCACTCTCCATTTCCAACTTGTCAATCCTGCTTCTGCTTTGGAGCCCTCCCAATTGCACTCTGGACATCTACTTTGTCTTGCTATTATATTCTACCTCCAACATGGGACTCCAACTCCTAATGTGACTAAAACCACAGGAACAGGAAAAGATAGGTTTGAAGCTAGAAGAGATCTTGGAGACCAGGATTTTAAACTCATAATTCTATAGATGAATTAACTGAAGCACAGAAAGGTTAGATGTCATATAGCTAGTATCTGAGGCTGAATTCAAACTTTGGTGTTTATTACTTAAAGCCCAACACTTGATCCCACTGTGTTGCATTCCTTGTTGGTGAGCATTTATTATATCTATGTCTAGTTAGCCATTTTCCATTCACACTTCCATATATATACTTTCCCCTCATTATCCCCTTCTCAGTTATTGTGGGAACAGAAATCAAACCAAAATTACCATTCCTGGAAAGGATAGGTCAATCAGTTGCCCTGTGACTCCATTTACCATATTTGTGACTTACAGACCATGCCACCTGTCCCTGTCCATCATTCTCCTATATGTGATGCTTTGATCTTATTAGATTAGAAGGTCTTTTAATACTGGGGCTGTCTTATGTTTGTTGGTTTTTGTAGCCTAACACTTCCTTTAGTTTCTTATGAACAATTTCTTATAAAATCTAGCATATATTAAGAATAATAAATGCATTGCCATTTATTTAGAAATTATATTTGCATCATAAATGAATACAACTTGGATTAACATTAACATAGATAACTATATTCACAACACAGATTAACAGATTATTATCATTATTAATACATACACAAGAAAAGTAATTAAAGTGCATGATTATTTCAGTAGATGCGGAAAGAGCCTTCAATAAAATACAGCATATCTTTATCTTAATCACTGAAAAAACATAGGCATAAAAGGCAAAAAACCTTATTGAATATGATTTTTAAAAGCATATATTTGGAGGTTCTCTTGGGTACATTAATTATCAAAGCAGGGGCAGATTGCCTAGATCCCATATACTTACTCCAGTAAAAATATGAAATCATACTATACTGTTAATTTTAAAATCCCATGAGAAGTAAGTAACTTCCACACCAGGACTGCACAAACCACCAGCTAGGGAACAGAAAAGACCATTAGCAAGCCTGATGGCTCAGATAGGCAAGCCCAAATTTCCAGTGACAAACTAGAGACATAAATTGCCTTCATGGAAATGGTCTAAAGGCACCAAAAGCAAATACCCTCTCTTTTCCCATTATAAATTTAGCTTAGTCAGAAAATTCGCAAACCCTAAAACCCTAGAAATCTTGGAGAACAGCAGGGACCATCACACTACTATCAGATAAGGACAACCCTGTTACCCAGAGTTGCCAGATACTTTTAATGCTTTGAAATTCAAAGATCCAGGGAGCTCTCTACCCAGAGAGATAGAGATTAGTGCAAGAACTCAGGGGATTTAGGGCAAGGCCAAGGAAGGCTAACTACAAAATTTTAGTGGAGGTGAAGCCTGACCCTGAAATAAAATTAGAAGAATTTTTTTTTCTATTTGCTGAAGCAATTGGCGTTAAGTGACTTGCCTAGAGTCACACAGCTTGGAAGAGTTAAGTATCTGAAGTTAAATTTGAACTCAGGTTCTCCTGACTTCAGGGCTGGTGCTCTATCCATTGTGTCACCTAGCTGCCTTGAGAGATGAATAATTAAAAGAAAACATCAGCCAATATAAAATTTATTGTAGATATAAAGAGTTTCCAAATCAAGGAGTGTAAAATTACAATTGTAAGCAGAGAATCAAAGGGAAAAAATGAATTTTCTACTAGGATTATAAGAATACTTAGAAGAATTGAACGAGGAAGTAAAATGGTAAAAAGCTTTGGAGAAAAAAACTGGAAGGAGGATAATAACTAATTTACAAAATAAAGTGTTAATTATGCCCAAGTAATGAACTCTGAAAACTAAAAGAGACTAAATAGAAATCAGTGATTCCATGAGACAATTAAAAATATCTGAATAAAATAAAAAGACTTAAAAATAGAAGGAACAGTAATATTTATGATATTAAAATAATTGGAAAAATAGGTCAAGCTTATTTGAGAATTATTGAAATTCCTTAAAATGATGATTTTTAAAAAAAAATCTTGGGACACTATATATGAAGAAATCAAATGGAATTTCCCAGATCTACCAGAACCAGAAGACATACTGAAGATAGAAGCCACTGATCACTTCCTGAGAGAAACCTCACAAGAAAAAGCCTTAGGAATGTGATAGTCAGAATCTAGAGCTTCCATTCCACAGAAAAAGCCTTCCATTATCTAGAAGGAAGTACCAAGAAAATATGGTCAGGATTTTAAGAAATTTGGAAGCTTCTGCTATAAAAGAAAGAAGATCTTGTAATACGATATTCTAGAAAGCAAAAAGTGATATAGATTCACAACCAAAAATATCTTGCCTTGCTAAGCTAAATATCATCCTACTGGAAAAAACTGGATCTTTAATACAATTAGAAGAATTCCACATTTTTTTAATGAAAAGGTCAAAGATAAACTGGAACTTTGGAATATAAACACAAACATCCACAGAAACATGGGGAAATAAATTGAACTGAGGATTGTAATGCTGATGATTTTAATAGGAAGAGAAGAAACAAGTGTCCCTTCAGATACTTACTGTCTTCAAAGGATATTGATGGAGTTAAATAAGAAAAAAGAAATAAGAACAAATGGTGGATTAATTCTATTTAGAAGGTTTGAAGAGAGAAAGAAGGGAGGATAAAGGAAATACACTAGTGTAAAAAGTAGAAAAAAAGGAGTAGAACTTGCTATTTTGCATAATTGGGATTTATGAGAAGCAGAGTATAGAAACAATGAGGAAAGAATTTGGGAGTGTTCATAGATGAATCTGAGTCTTATCTGAAATGGACAAAAGGTTGAATATACAAACAAGACCGGTTGGTAAAAATATATATATCAAATTCAATAGAGAAACAAGCAGGAACAGTGAGGGGTGTGGTTAAGAGGGAAAATAATATAGAAGAATAGCTACAAGCAAAACAAACTTCCTCTTCTTGAAAGGTGTGTGTGTGAAGGTGAGGGGAGGACTGTTGAGAGGAAAACAAAGAAAAGCTAAGAACTAGATTCTAGAAAGATGTCTATTAATTGAAGAATGGCTGCTCAAATTGTGGAATATGAATATAATGGAAAATTATTTTGTTAGAAGAAATATTCAATAATTTCATAAAATAATAGGTAATGTAAACTGATGCAGAATGTAGTGAGTAGACCTAGGAGAACAATTCATATAAAAACAACAACATTGTAAAGAAAAATCAACTTTTAAAAATTTAAGAACACTGATCAATGTAATGACTAACCATTAACCTGGGATTCAATATGTTATGTATCTTCTGACAGAAAAGTGATGAAGTCAAGGTGTAGAAAGAGACATACATTTTAATACATAGTCACTGTATGGATTTGTTTTGCTTGAATATTTTAAATAATTTTACAGAATTATTTTTCTTTTTTTCATTAAATTTTTTTTTCATTTTTTCATTTTTTTAATGGAAAGGGATAGGAGAAGAAGGGAGGTTAGCAATAGTAATGCCAAAAAGAAAAAGGGTCATTGAAATATTTTAAAAATATATAGAAGAGAACCAAAGGATGAACAAATAAGCAAGACAGTTTTATTATTTAATTTTTTTTTATTAAAGCTTTTTATTTATAAAACATATGCATGGTAATTTTTTCAACATTGAAATCTTGCAAAATCATCTGTTCCAAATTTTCTCTCCTTCCCCCCACCTCTTCCTCTAGATGGCAGGTAGTCCAATACATGTTAAATATGTTAAAATATATGTTAAATCCAATATATGTATACATATTTATACAGTTATCTTGCTGCACAAGAAAAATTGGATCAAGAAAAAAAAAAAACCTGAGAAAGAAAACAAAATGCAAGCAAACAACAACAGAAAGAGTGAAAATGCTATGTTGTTGTCCACACTCAGTTCCCACAGTCCTCTCTCTGGTTGTATATGGCTCTCTTCGTTGCTGAAAAATTGGAACTGATTTGAATCATCTCATTTTTGAAGAGACCCACGTCCATCAGAATTGATCATCATATAGTCTTGTTGTTGCCTTGAATAATGATCTCCTGGTTCTGTTCATTTCACTTAGCATCAGTTCATGTAAGTCTCTCCAGGTCTTTCTGAAATCATCCTATTGGTCGTTTCTTACAGAACAATAATATTCTATAACACTCGTATACCATTATTTATTTAGTCATTCTCCAATTAATGAGCATCCATTCAGTTTCCAGTTTTCAAGACAGTTTTAGAAAGTAATATATGGGACTTATGGTGCCAAGTTGGTGCAGTGAGGAAGGAACCCTTTGAAGCCCTCCCAAATTCCTCTCCAATCAATCAGTAACTATGATAAGAACTAGCTCAGAATTGGTCTAACAATAGGGAAGCATCTTATTAGTCCAGTAGGAAAGGTCTGTTCCACTGAGATGAAAGAAAAGCAACAGCAGCCAACCTCATAGCAGAGGGCTTGCAGCAGGGATCCAACCTTGGGACAATCCCCCAGTGAGGTACAGCCCTCCTGCAAGTCAGCAGACCCCTTAGACAGGTGAGCAGTTTGTGTAATACACCAAGGTTCCATCCCAGTGATCTCACTTGCAACCCAAGCCACCAGTGACTCCTTGACTCCATACATGATCAGTAATGAAGCTATACCCCTGGTCTGACCCACTGCAAGACCCTGCCCCTGGGACTTAGCAGCAGAGAGATCCTGTTTTCCTAGCAACCCAGTAGAATAGCAAACAGCTAAGATCTGAAACCTAGTGAAAGTCAGAAGTAGGACCCAGACTCCCAGCACAAAAAACTTTGGACAGTGCAGGATCAGATCTCAACTCTCACATAAAAACACCAAGTCAAAAAAAAAAAAAAAAAAGCAGAAAAAAATGAGCAAAAAGCCAAAAGAGCTTGGCTATAGAAAGTAACTATGGTGATAGGTAAGAAAAGACTAGACTTTAAAAAAAGAACAATAATGTCAAAATAATCTGTGAAGCCTCAAAGAAAAATGTGATTTGTTATCACCCCCAAAAAATAACTTAAAGATTTTAAAAAACAAATTAGAGAAATAGAAGAAAAATTTTAAAAAGGAGAGTCATTTAAGAGAATCATGAAAAAAGAGTTTAATATGGGAAATGATATACAAAAATTTACTGAAGAAAAGAATTCATTAGAATTGAACAAGTGGAAACTAATGACTGTATAAGACATCAAGATAAAATCAAAAAGGCAAAACAGTAGAAGAAAATGTGAAATTATTTATCAGAAAAACAACTTACCTAGGAAACAGAATCAGGAAAGATAATATAAGAATTATTGGAGTACCTGAAAGGCATGATAACAACAAAAAAAAAAAACCTAGATATTTTCCAAGAAAGTAAACTGCCCAATTTATTGGAATGAGAAGGAAAAATAGATAAAAAGAAACAATTCAAATATCATGGAGCTAAAATCAAGATGACATAGGATTTGGTGGCTTCCACTAAAAAAAGCTGGAGGGCTTTCATTGTGATATACCAGAAGGCAAAGAAGTTGGGACTGGAGCCAAGAATCATCTATCCAACAAAACTGAATGTAATCTTTCAGGAGAAAATGAATATTTAACAAAATAGAGGACTTTTAAGCATTTCTAATCAAAAGACAAGAGCTAAATAAAAAAATTGATCTGTAAATACAACACTCAAGGAAAACATAAAAAGGTAAAAAAAGAAACCAAAAAGAGAAAACACAAGTTCAGTAAGGTTAAATTATTTGTATTTCTATATGGCAAGATAATATTTGTAACTCTTAACAACTTTTTTTTTTTACTATAAAAGCAATTAAAAGAAATATATGTAGACAATTTGTAAATATAAGGTGATTTTGAAAGAATGATACCTCAAATAATAAATAAAGGAGTGAGAAAAAATTGCTTTGGAAGAAGGAGAGGAGAATTTGAAAGGGTAAATTATCCCATGTGACAGAGACATTAAAAAACTATTATAATATGAAGATGTGAAGATGAGAGTGGGGGATAGTGAGCAAAGCTTAAATCTTACTCTCTTCAAAACTGGCTCAAAGAGGAAATATATCCACTCACTTGGATATAGAAATCTATTTTACCCTATAAGAAAGTAAAAACTGGAGAAAGGATTTAAGAAAGGGAGGGTATATTGGGGAAGGTGGTAATCAGAAGTAAAATACTTGTAGAGGAGGGGAAGGATATAGGGTAAAAAATGGGGGGGGGAGGCATTGCATAAGCAAAGGAAAATAGTATGGAGGCAAATACCCAGTTATACCTGTAAATGTGAATGAGATGAACTCAACAATAAAATGGAAGTGGATAGTAGAAGGAATTAAAAAGCAGAATCCTACAATATGTTGTTTACAAGAAATATGTGTGAAGTGAAGAAATATACACTGGGTAAAGATAAGGACTGAAGCAAAATCTATTATGCTTTAGCTGGAATAAAGAGCAAGAGTAGCAGTTATGATCTCAGACAAAGCAAAAGCAAAGCTTGATTTAATTAAAAAAGAGAAAAAAAAGAAAAATTGTATCTTGCTGAAAGGTTCCATAGACAAAGAAGTCATATCAGTACTAAACATACATGCTTCAAATGATATAGCATCTGACTTTTTAGAGAAGTTGAATGAGGAGGCAGCTAGGTGGTGCAGTAAAAGAGAGCATGGAATAGTTTATATGTCAGTTTTATGGATAACGAATAAGAATTTAGGACTAAAGAAGATATAGAGAACATTACAAGATGTTAAATAAATTATTTTTTAATTATATAAAATTAAAAAGTTTTTGCACAAACTAAATCAGTTTAACCAAAATTATAAGGAAAGCAGAAAATGGGGAAATTTGTGCAACAAGTATCTCTGATAAAGGCCTCATTTATCAAATATAGAGAATTGAATAAAATTTATAAAAAATACAAGTCATTCCCCTATTGATATTTTATGAAAGAATATGAAAATGAAATTTTCAAAGCAATCAAAGCTATCTATAGTCACATGAAAAAATGTTTTAAATCACTATTAATCAGAGAAATGCAAATGAAAGTAACTCGAGGTGCCATCTCATACCTATCAGAGCAGCAGATAGGACAAAAAAGGAAAATGATAAATAATGGAGGAGATTTAGGAAAATTGGAATTGGTAGAGTTATGATCTGATACAACCATTCTGGAGAGCATTTGAGAACTATGATTAAAAGGCTGTAAAATTCCATATACTCTTTGATCCAGCAATATCACTGCTAGGTCGTACCAAAAGATATCCAAATACCAAAAGCATCCAAAAAAATGGAAAAAGACCTATTTGTATAAAAATATTTATAGCAACTCTTTTTGTGGTGGTTAAGACTTGAAAATCAGAGGGATGCCCATCAACTGGGTAATAGCTAAACAAACTGATATATGATTACAATGAAATAAGAAAGGACAAGCAGGATGATTTCAGAAGAACTTGAAAATACTTATATAAATTGATGTATAATAAAATGAACAGAAGCAGGAGAATGTTGTACATAGTAACAGCAATATTGTTTAATGAAAAATTGTGAATGACAGCTATTCTTGGCAAAACAATAATCAAAGACAATCTCAAGGACTAATGATCAAGCCTCCAGAGAAAGAACTGATATTGATTGAATATAGAGAAGCATGCTACTTTTCATTTTATTTTTTCCCCTTTTATTTGAATCTTCTTGTACAAAATGACTAATTTGGAAATATTTCACATAACTTCCCATTATAACCAATAGCTTAATATCTCTTGTGGAAGGGAATGGAATTTGGAATTCAAAATTTTAAAAATGTTAAAAAAATTCTAAAAATAATATGTGAATTTATTATATATATGTGTGTGTGTGTGTGTGTGTGTGTGTGTGTGTGTGTGTGTGTATGTGTGTGTGTGTATGTATTATATATCTTACAAGCACTGTGTAATGGAGATCTATGGTTTCTTAAAATTAAGGACTAGCATATTTATTTATTTTTGTAATGGAGAAGCACAAGATATTTCCCTAATACAAATGAAGTAAATCAAGGCTATCTCTTCCTTATTATTTGATACATATAATAGAAATGCTAAGTTTAATAATAAAGCAAGAGAACAACTTCAATCACTGGCCAGGTCCAGACAAATTTATCCCTATTTACATATCACTAGAAAGCCCTAGAGAATTAGCAAAGAAACTGAGATATTTAGTAGCTTTAATAAAGTAGCAGTATAGACAAAACAAATTCATAAAATCATCAACATTTTTATACAGTACTGGCAGAAATCAGGAATAATCAAAAGTGAAAGAAATTCCACTTAAAGTAATTACAAAATACATAAAATATCAGAGTTAACCTTCCAATACACACACACACTCATACACACACACACACACACACACACACACACACACACACGCAGGCACGCACCCACGCACCCCTTTCCCCCAAAATTTGTATAGAGCTACAATATACTTGTTACAGATCTAAAGGGATACTTGAATAATTAAAGAGAGAGCCATTGATCATCATTACACTATGCCAATATAATAAAAATAAACATTTCAATTATTTGTAGACTTATTGCTAAACTAATTAAATTTCAAGAGGAATATTTTATAGAACTAGTCAAAATGAAAAAATCAATTTTTAAATTCTTTCTTTGGAAACTATTTGGGACTATTATTATTTAGTTTTGGGGGCTAGGTGGAGACAGAGGGGTTAAATAGACCATATAAGCAAGAACCAGAAGCAGTCAAATGAGGACTAAGAAACAGTTATTAGATTTAGCAATTAAGAGATAATTACTGACTTTGTAAGAAAGCAGTTTCAATTGAATGTCCTTATGTGAGAAGTCAGATTAAGTGAGTGAAAAATGAGTGGGACATGCAGAAATAAAGGCATTGAATATAGATTGAGTCTGAAAATGAAGAGAAATGTGGATAACATAGGATGACAATTTGAATATGCAACAAGATTAAGTGCAGATTTTTTAAAAATGGGAAGATCAGCACATTTGCCAACAACAATGTTAGTGAATAAAGAAGAATTATAGAGTTAGGATCATAGTCACAAGTAATGGAATAGGCTTTGAAAAGATGAAAGACAACCCTTCTACAAAACTAGAGCCAAAGAAAGACTAGGCCATATATAATTTTTTTTGGAGGGGTGAGGAAATGGATAAAAGAGAGGCGATTTAGAATTATGGAGGACATAGAGCTCTAAATGGATGTTCTCAGTTTTTTTCGGTAAGGTATGAGAGGAGGTCTTCTTCCAAGAGCAAATGGAGAGGAAATAATGGATTAACTTGAAGATAGAAGAAAAATGTGTTGGAATAGAGACTGGAAAATATGATAGGGAGTCATGGGTAAATATGGATAAGTAGAAGATGTGATAGGGATGAGCATTATTTTTAGAAGTGATGAGACAGGGCAAGATGAAAAAATGGAAGATTATATTCAGACAAAGCATTTTCGTAATTCTGAATTCTGATTACACAATGCTTGTACTAGAGTATACTGGAATGAAGATCCTAATCAAGAAAGTAATCCCTTTTCAATTCAATTAATTTATATATACATTCCCTGGAATATGGTCAGGTTTTTTTTTTTTTTTTGTCATAGCAATTTGAATCTTGGATCATTATTCAATAATTATTCTAGTTTGAAAACCTTTTGGCATTTAATCCAAAACGTTTAAGTGACCGAGTAAGATCTTCTCAGTTAAAACATCAAGATTAAAATATGGTGGAACATCCTTATATATGTATAAAATGTAAACTGCATTAGTCTCACCCAAGCAGAAATTTCCTGAAGTCTCTAGAGAGACAGACTAGAAATTATTAACATTTTGATAAACTATTTTAGAGTATATTGGCCTTCAAAAGATTATCTCTTTATATGTCTGGAGTTGATTCCCAAGAGAGTTTGAAACCATGTGTATCTTCTCTAAAAGCAGGAATGAAGAAGCTTTTTCACACTCATTCTGAGCATCCCTATTTCTTCACCAATCTGGAATTCCATTCTGCAGGCAGCATACAACACAGGACTGCCCCTCTTCTATCAAGCTTGGTTACATATATACACCATAATTTGTTCAGTTAATCTTCTGTTGATGGTCACTTTCTTAATTTTCAATTCTTTGTAATAGAATTGTAATAGAATTACAATATTTCTGTACTTACAGATCTTTTCATTTTTTTTTTCTTACTGACACAAAGGATATGTACAGTTACTTAACTTTGGGGGTAGATTAAATGTTTTCCAGAATGGTTGGACAAATCGATAATTGCATCAATAGCATAGTAATATGTTTCTCTTTCCATAGACCTTCCAACATTTTTCATTTTGGGGGACATTTTTTGTCAACCTGATTGGTTTGAAGTAGAAAACTCATAGTTGTTATTTTGCATTTCTCCTATTATTACTGATTTGGAGAATCTTTTCATGTAGTTTTTGATAGTTTGTCTTTCTTTTTTTTTTCTTTAGAGAACTACTTACTATTTCCTTTGACCATTTATCTGTTGGCAAAGGCTATTTTTCTTACATATTTAAATCTCATCCCTATATATTTTTGTTATCAGACCATTAAAAGAGCAATTTGCAACAAAGATTCCCCTCTCTCAAGTTAATTTTTTCTTCTCATTTTAATTACACAGATTTTTATGTGTACAAAGTTTTTCAGTTTTATGTCAATTTCTCATGGATCTTTACATATCTTATTTGGTTAATAATTTTTTCCATATCTATAATTATAAAATTTTTCTCATCTTTTGCTCCTTTAACTTGTTTATATTGTGGTCTTTTATGCTTGGTCATATAGTTGGTATATGATATGCGATGTTTTTCTAAATCTAACATCTTTTAAAGTACTTTCCCCTTTCCCTAGTGGTTTTTGTCAAATATTGGGTCCTCATTCTAGTAATAGTGTCAAACACTATTCTAATATTTTGATTTGATTTTGTATGTTGTGTATTTAATCTATTCTATTAACTATATTTTCTCTATTTTAAGTATTTCCAAATAATTTTGATGGTTACTAGTTTGTAGCAGTTTTTGATATTTGATAGTACCAGGGTTCTTTTCTTCCTGCTTTTTTCCATTATTTCCCTTGGAATTCTTGAATTATTTCCCCCTTCCAAATAAATTTTGTTATTATTTTTCTTTCTTTAGAAAGTCATACTTTGATAGTTTGGTTGAGATAGCAGTGAATAGAATAAACATAGGGAATGAACTTATGATTTCGTTGCAGTATGAACTCTCATGTGAAGAAATTCTCTCTACTACTGCTTATTTTCTGAAACTTAGAATTATAGAGAAGTTCCTAGAACATTCAAAGGTTGTGTCTTGTTTAGGGTTATGCAAAAAGCATATGTCAAAGACAGGAATTGAATCCATGTCTTCCTGGCTTCAAGACCACATGAGTATATAAATTAATTTAGGCAGTATTATAATTTTCATTTTGTTAGCATGTCTCAAACAGGAACAATTAATATCTCTCTAATGTTTTTAGCTCTGTTTTTAATTTTTATGGTGAGTATTTTGTAATTGGATTCATATAATTCCTTGTGTCTTAGTTGGTGAACTTCCAAATATTTTATAAAAGCTGAAGTTTTTTAAGCTATTTTTATTTATTCATTTTTAACATTTAAAAACATTTTTGATTTTTAAAATTTTTTAAATTATTTTTAAATTGTAGCTTTTTATTTACAAAACATATGCATGGGTAATGTTTCAACATTGACCTTTGCAAACCTTCTGTTCCATCTTTTCCCCTTCTTCCCTCCACTCCCTCCCCTTGATGGCAGGTAGTCCAATACATGTTAAATATGTAAAACATTTTTGAATTCTAAATTCTCTTTCTATTTCCAGGTCCTCCCCAACCCATTGAGAAGGCAAGCAATGTAGTATAAATTATTCACATGAAGTCATGCAAATCATACTTTCATATTAGTCACATTGCAAAAAAAAAAAAGCAAGAAAAATAATGTTTAAAAGTGTGCTTTGATCTACAATCACATTTCAAGAGTTCTCTCTGGGGGTGGACAGCATTTTACAATATGTATGCTTCAGAATTGTCTTAGATCTTTGTAATTTTCAGAGTAGCTAAGTCTTTCATAGTTGATCATTGTTACAATATAGCTTTTACTGTGTACAATGTTCTGATTCTACTTCCTTCACTTTGAGGCAGTTCATATAAATCTTGCCAGGTTTTTTTGAAACTATCTCCCTCATCATTTCTTAAAGCATAATAGTGTTACATTACCATAATATTCCACAACTTGTTCAGCCAGTCCCCTGATATGAGCATCCCCTCAATTTCTAATTCTTTGCCACCACAAAAAAGAATCTACAATCATTTTGGATGGAACTTCTCTTTTTTTTTTTTCTTTTCTTTGTTGACAGTATCTAGAAAAGCTGAGCATTTTCTGTTTTACTTTATATCCTACTATTTCCCCAAAGTTAGCTTTTAGTTGAATCAATTAATTTTTAGTTGAATCTCTAGGATTCTCCCAGTTAATCAACATGCAACCTTTAAAAACTATTAATTTTGTTTCATTTTCCCCATGTTTATTCCTTCAGTTTCTTTTTCTTATCTTATGGCTGTAGTTAGCCTTTCTAACACTATATTAAATGATTGTGAAGATAGTGGTTATCTTTATATTGACCACTAAACTTACTGGGAAGTTCTTCAGCATTTCTGAATAATGCTGATGATTCAGACAATACTGCTCTTTGATTATAGATAATTGCCATTTGCCACATTAAAGAAAAGTTCATTTGTCCCTATGCTTTTTGATCTTTTTGACAGGTACTTTATTTTGTCAAAAATTTTCTGTATTTATTAATAAATTCATGTGATTTTTATTCTCTTTGAATGAATATGGTCTATGACATCTGTAACTTTTAAAATATTGAATCAAAGCTGATTTTTTGGCATAAATATAGCCTAGTGATAGCATATGATCTTTTAAATGTGTTGCTATAATCTTTGCGCTAATATTTTACTCCATAATTTTAAGTTAATATTCATGGGAATTTTGTAGCCCAAACTGAGTGATTCCAGCTCCTAAATATGTACTCTATGGTCAGAGAGATCAGAACTTTGCCAGTTTCAGATGACCTTGAAACTTTTTTACCTGAGCACAGTGGTCTATCTGCCCTCAGGTACAGACAAGGGCAGACTTGGGGGGTCCCTGGAGTGTCTCTGAGACACTCTCACAGGGGTTTTGTTTTGTTTTACTTTTTGTTTATGCTAGCTTTTCTAATGGGATCCCTTTTCCAATACCCACAGATTTCTGGTTATCTTTTTTCATGGAGTCCTAGCCTGGATTAAGACACTACTATATTTCTCTTTGGATTTCTTGATGAATATCTAATATGGTTCTCTTTTTAGATCATTGCTAGAGGACATGTATGAGAACTGGACTCTTCTGTGACTGTTCATATAGCCATCTTAATTGCACACATCCCAGCTTGGTTGTTGACTTGATTATTGCCCTCTGGATGGAAAAATGTGGTGGCCAAATCTTTGGTCCCTGGGCCAATTTGGTGGTAAGGGACTGGTCCAGATGTCCAGATGGCAAGAGCTCTGATACCTCAGCTGCTTTTTAGTTATGGAGATCTGAGGCAATGGATTTGCTCTCTTTCCCTTTTTAGTAGGGACAATTGTGCCCCAGTCTCTAGCTGTGAGGTTGATTTGATCATCCCCTCCTGGGTGGAAGGGCATGAAGTAAATGTGGAGTCCTGCTCCAGTCTGGGTGGTCTGGTAGTCTGCTGTTAAGGGGCTGATTTAGATGGATACATGGCAAAAGACCCTGTCATTAATGATTTGGTATCCTTTTCAAAGGGGAGTCTTCAAAATTTGTGCTCATCCCTGTGCTGTTTAACATTTTTATCAATAATTCGTATAACACTAAGATAACTTGCTTATTATCATGATACAAAGCTAACATCCTACCTGATAGAATAAGGATTTTTAAAAAATCAATAGATTATAACATTGGAAAAAACTGAACAAGATAAAATGTAATAAACATAATGTCTTTAAACTTGTGTAAGGACAGCTTGAATGTATACTTTGATTGTAAGTATGTGGAATACCCAAGATACTTTGGAAATTAACATTGGGAAGATAATAAGAGTGGACCATTGGATTATAGATTTAGAATTGGAAGGGACCTTAGAGATCATCTTGTCTAAATGCCTCATTTTTTTGTAGAATTCTCTAATATATATGTGTATATATATATATTTTTTCATTATAGCTTTTTATTTACAAGATATATGCATGGGTAATTTTACAGCATTGACAATTGCCAAACCTTTTGTTCCAATTTTTCCCTTCCTTCCCCCCATCCCCTCCATCAGATGACAGGTTGACCAATACATGTTAAATATGTTAAAGTATAAATTAAATATAAGTATACATGTCCTAACAGTTATTTTGCTGTACAAAAAGAATCGGACTTTGAAATAGTGTACAATTAGCCTATGAAGGAAATCAAAAATGCAAGCGGACAAAAATAGAGGGATTGGGAATTCTATGTAATAGTTCATAGTCATCTCCCAGAGTTCTTTCACTGGGTGTAGCTGATTCAATTCATTACTGCTCTATTAGAACTGATTCGGTTCATCTCATTGTTGGAGATGGCCACGTCCCTCAGAATTGATCATTATATAGTATTGTTGTTGAAGTATATAATGATCTCCTGGTTCTGCTCATTTCACTCAGCATGAGTTCATGCAAGTCTCTCCAGGCCTTTCTGAAATCATCCTGCTGGTCATTTCTTACTGAACAATAATTAAATGCCTCATTTTACAGATCCAGGGGTAAAGGACATGGCACCAGGTTCCATATGGAGTATTTAGCAGAGTCCAGATTTTTTGATTTCATACAGAGGAAGGAAGGAAGTAGCAGTGGAGGGTGATGAGAAAGGGCATAGGTGCTTATGTCCTGTTAGGATTTTAGAATTTGAGCTATCTTTTCTACTCTTACCAAATCAGATGTTGCATACTGATATAGCATGAGACAGTGCTAAGAGATTTCATTGCTTATGTTGGCTTCTGGTTTGAAGGGCTCTAATAGTTTGCACTCTTCTATACCCTTGGAAAGGCATTTAGGTGGCACCATAGTGCACAGAATTTTGAACCTCAAGTTAGGAAAACCTGAAGGTCAAATTTGATCTTAGACATTTACTAGCTGGGCAACTTAAATTCTCTTTGACTTAATCCACTGGAGAAGGATATAACAAAGTACTCCAGTATCTTTGCCAAGAAAATCTCATGGATATTATAGAGTTATGAAGAGTCAGACATGACTGCACAACCATAAAAGACAGACCTTGGAAAATTTTCCTTTCTTTACATTTTTTTTTTGAACCTTTGTAATATTCCCACTCCATTCCCCTCATATCCCAGAGTACTTTTTCCCAATTATATATAAAGAAACTTTTCAGCATTTACTTTTATAAGATTTTGAGTTCTAAATTTTTCTCCCTTCCTCACTTCTGCCCTCTCCAAAGCAGCAAGCAATCAGATATAGGTTATTCATGTACAAACATATTAATCATCTTTCCACATGAATCATGTTGTGAAAGTTTCTTTCACATTTTTGTAAAGTCTAGGAAATGACTTCCCAATGTGGAAATGCCCTTGTTCTTTCATAATGAGCAAGGCCTTTCTCAAAACTCATCTCCCATTGTTTTCTTATCTTATCCAGAAAGAGACCTTCATGTCACTTCCTAGGAATCTCCTCACTATGCTGTCTATACCTTGGCCATCATCCTCATTTGTCCTCACTCAATTTTGGACTCCATTCCTGGGTTCCCTATCTTTCTTCACCTCTCTGGCCACCACCAGTAAACTCTCCTCCCTTTTTCCAAATCCCTTTATATATTGTCTTCACTTATTAGAATATAATTTCCTTCAGGACAGGAACTCTTTGCTTGCTCATATTTGTAACCCCAGTGCTTAGCACCATATCTAATAAATAGGAAGTACATACACAATACATGTTCTATCTAGCTATGATCTGTCTGTTTATCATCTGTGATTGTCTATTTGTCTCCTGATTTTGAGTTGCTTTGAAATAGTAGCTTAGTCAAGAACTCTTGATTTTTGGCACCCTATTAATTAAATGTAAAGGAGGGAGTTAGAGGAAGAGAGTCTTGACTTGGGAGGTATCCTCTGTTTGCTGCATTTTGAATATTATATGTTTTGCTTCCTAATTGGAATAAAATATTTATATTTATATTTGACATGAGACAGATCTAAGGGAATTTTAGTGACTGAGTCTAAGAGGAGAAAGTTTCCAGTGGGTTAGATGCGGAACTAATGTGGAGTACCTTGAATTCAGGCCTTGATCAGAGTCTCAGGAAGAAATAAGCAAAAAGAGAGTTACCAAAAATACTTATACAAACTTACAAATACAAGGTAGCAGAGGTGTGACCAAATAGCAATTTCTGTGAAAACTTGAAGATTTTAGTGAACTTCAAGTTCAAAATGAATCAATATGCCAAAGAAGTCAAGAATATAACCTTTGAATGAATGACTAATTTTAAAGTGTTTATTAAGTGCTTACTATGTGCCAGGTACTGTGTTAAGCATTATAGATACAAATTTAAAGATAAGACAATTCCTGTCATCAAGGAGCTTACTCTCTAAAAAGGGAAGACCCATAGATCTAGAGGATTTTGGAAGAATGTTTTGTTTAGGGAGATCAGAGAGAATGGTGATTTGAGGACAAATGGTTGTAATGTTCTTTATAGGGATATTAGGGTTGACTTAATTATTGTTCTCAGAGCTAGAGTTGGAAAAAGGAAAGGATGGAGAAGAAGGGAAAAAAGTGTGTTCTCAGCAATATATCAGTAGTGATGGATAGGAAGTGGTATGGTGAGTTTGAGAATAGAATGAATATAATATGGTGGACTGTTCACCAATCAGAACTCAGAGTTATAGGGGTGAAACTTAGCTTCTGGTCCAAGGTAGAAGCCAGAGATAGCATGGAATGGAAATGATTTAGCGTCCAGGGAAGTGAATGTGATAGTTCTTACTCTTACCAGGTCAGACAACATCTGCAGTACTATAATTGGATCTGAGCACTACCCAATATACTTTTGGAGAGCTCTAGCTTGGAAAATTTTCTTTCCTTTGAACCGAAATCCATAATTCTGCAGCTTTTTCCTAGAGTTCTTCCTTTTTCTCTGAGGCTAAACATAACAAATCTATTCTCTCTTCCATATGAATGCTATCATAGAAACTCAACACATCCCTTTAATATATCCCTTCTTCATACTAAACAGCCTTCAACAGGACACACATAGCACCGTTTTTATTCTTCTCATCATACTCATCAATCTCATTTAAAAATCTTCATTGATATTTTTAAACATCATCTTTGTTTCCTAATATATCTTCCCTATTTTCACCTTGAGACAAGTCATGTGTATTTATTGTGTATCTAATTTATACTTTAATATATTTTACATCTACTGGTCATCCTGCCATCTAGGGGAGGGGGTGGGGGGAAGGAGGGGAAAAATTGGAACAAAAGGTTTGGCAATTGTCAGTGCTGTAAAATTACCTATACATATAACTTGTAAATAAAAAGCTATTAAAATAATTTTAAAAAAAGAACTGAGTTAATCAAAACTTACCAACAAATAAATAAAATGATAGCATATTGCTATGTTCCATCTCCATAGTCTTCCATCTTAGTAAAGAAGGGAGAGAAGCACATTCTCATATCTTTTTATTCAGGACCAGACTTATTCATTAAAATTATACAGCATTATTTTTATTTTTACTGTTGCTTTCCTTCTGTTTACATTTTTGTAGTCAGTGTGTGTATTGTTTTCCTGCTTCTACTTCCATCACTTTTTATCAGTTCTTAAGTTTTCTCATGACTTCTTTTTTTCATAGTGTTCTTTTATTTGTTGTGGTTGTTCAGTTGTTTTAATAATGTTTGATTCTTCTTGACCCTTTTGGGATTTTCTTCTAAACGATACTAGAGTATTTTCTATTTCCTTTTCCAGCTCATTTTATAGATAAAGAAACTGAGGCAAACAGAGTTAAGTGACTGCCCAGAGTAATACAGCTACTAAGTATCTGAGGCCAGATTTAAATTAAGAAAGATGAGTCTTCTGGCCTACAATAGTAATACTCCATTACATTTAGGGCTACAGTTTGTTCATTCCCTGATTGATGAACATCCATTCTGTTTCCAGTTCTTTGCTCCATCAGCCTCCTTTGGATGTATAATATCTTGTCAATGTGTTCCTTAAAGTGGGATGTCTAGAGTTACACAGTTATCAGATGTGGTAGGATGATAGTATTCTATAGTGGAACTATCACTTCCTTCCCTTGTCCCAGCACTGTGTTTCTACGAATATAGTACAAAAATATATTAATTTTTTACTCAATGTCATATTCTTGACTTACCTTAAACTTATAGTCCAATGAAAATCCATTAGTCTTTAGAATAACAACTATTGTCTGGACCAATCCTTCCCTCTTCTTTTGCAATTGATTTCTTGACCACAGGTATAAGAATTTATACTTATCTCTATTAAACATCATAATATTAGATAAACCCCATCAGTCTAGCTAAGTTGTTTTGGGATGTGCATTGGGTACCACTGTGTGATATCAAGCAGGTTGTTTAATGTCTTTGAGATTCATTTTCATATCTTTAAATGAGGGATATAGACTAGATGTTCACAGATTCCTTCTATAAATTTTCAAAAGGTTTTAGTTCTACACAGATTATACCAATTATGGCAAATCAGCCAGCAAGTGTGCCCCTGAGGTCTGGGCTCAAGGATTGGCACAAATCTGTCCCCTCTGTTGGACAAGCCATATTAAGTGTGTTCTCACTAAGGGTGGGCTAATAGCATCTTTTTTTTTTTTTACTCAAAGAGTCACACATTGGTCCAAGAGTATCGTCTGTCTGAGGCTTCCGGGCCAACTATCCTACAGGTTTTCATGGGTGGTGTGGGCCTCTTGCCCAGCTTCGTAGCTCATGACTTCTCCAGCTTCCATCAGATAAGCCTTAAAGACATGACCTACCCCTGGATAGAGCTTCCGTCTGATACTTGGCCTAAATTAAGAGCAGGCGCCCGGCCCCAGGCACGCTGTGGCCTGTCATAGATGACAGAGGGGTGCCTCTGGATCCCTCTCACTCCCTACCCTGCAGCTGTTGCTCCCCCTCCATGCTTATTGTCATGAGCCAACGGCAATTGGCAGGGATGCTCTTCTTCCCTACCCCCTCCCACACTAAGCTGCTATGGAAGCTTTAACCTTCCCAATTGGCTTAAAACAGGCTCAGTCAGGGCTAGAAGAGGTTCTGTTTTGTGCTTGGTCTATAACACTTGATTCTGATTTCAACTGCTTTATCATTATGGTGCCTTTTCTTCTTCAGGCTGCCTTTGATAGAGAGTTACATTTCCCACTAAAATATTGATGATGCTGTCTGTTGGGCAGGGCTTTGATGGGAGTTAGCTCACTGCTGAAATACAGGATAATAATGTTGTCACCCTACAGCAGTTTATAGTTTTAAAAACAATTTTGTATATTTCTATATAATATATAGGCAATGATGCATAGTGAGAAGGGCACTGCATTTGGACTTAAATCCATGTTCTGTCATCTTATTTCTTGGATGACTTTAAGCAAGTCCTATCTCCTCTGTGAGCCTGTTTCTCCTTTGTACAATAAATGAATGAATTTAAAGGTCTTTTTTATATCTAAAATTCTATTAGTCTTTTAATTTCCTTGAGTTTTAAGCAAGGAAGACATTATTGTCTATATTGACAAATGGGGAAATTGTTATTGCATGAGGATGATGGCATCCTACTTTTTAAAATTTAATTTAATTTTTTTGTTATAATTTAAATTCTGAACTTTCTCCCTCCCTACCCACACAGTACTAGAGAAGGCCATCATTTGACAAAAGATGTGTATGTGTATATAAAACCAAACATGCATATTTCTATTTATCAGTTCTTTCTCTGGAAGTGGATAGCATCTTCCTTCATGGGTCTTTTGTAGTTTATTTGAATATTTATAATTCTCAGAATAACTTAGTTGTTCACAGTTATTCTTTTTTTTAAATAGCTTTTTATTTACAAATATATGCATAGGTAATTTTTCATCACTGACAATTGCAAATCCTTTTGTTCCAACTTTTTCCCTCCTTTCCCCCACCTCCCCCAGATGGCAGGTTGACCAATACATGTTAAATATATTAAAGTATAAGTTAAATACAATATTTCTTTGAACAATTTTGCTGTTATCCTATAAAACATTCTCTCATTTCTGCTCATTTAATTCTTCATCATTTCATGCAAATTTTTCCTTGTTTTTCCAAAATCAACCCAGCACATCATTTTTTAACAGTATACTGACAACTTACTATTAATAATAATAGTTTGAATTTGCATGGTGCTGCCTGAAGGGTTATCAAGTTTTTAACAAATATAATCTCATTTTATCCTCACAGCAACTCTAGGAGGTAGATTCCGTTATTATTTTCATTTTACCGATGAGAAAACTGATACAGGTATAGTTTAGTGACTTGCCTTGGGTCACACAGCTAGTAATTATCTATATCTGGATTTGAACTTCTGTCTTCCAGTCTCAAAGTTCAGTGTTCTATCCACTGTATCACTTTGTGACAGAACAGAAGATTTGAGTTTGCTGACATTTGTCAGCCATGTGGTCTTGGGCAAGTTAAGTGAAATCTTTATATCTCGATTTTCTCATTTATAAAATGGGTTTAATAATACTTTTGCTATATTTCAAAGAGTAGTTTTGAGAAAAATCACTTTGAAAGACTTTAACTATAAAATATAATAAACTCATTATTTATTGGTCTTAGGTAAATCACGTGGCTAGTTAGTGGTAGAAGGTTGGGACTAGAGCTCATATGCTTGTCATGGAGAACCTGGCCATGGGAGAGGGCTCAGTGTTTAGCATTAGCACATGCTCAGATTTGCCATTCAGGGTGGGTAGAGCACATCTGATATTTTTTGCCTGATTCCAATATACTTTTTCTTCCCAATAATGATGTGAGCCACCAGTTAGGGGAGGAGCAGAAACTACCTTTTCTCCTCCCCCATTTGTCAAGTGGTGTGATTGTATTGACTATTTTCTTTTCACTCTTTTTATATTTATTCTTTTATCATTGTAAATGAATGAGTATCTATAGATAGGACGACCAAGTGATAATTTGTGACCTTCAGGACATCAGAAGAGCCATCAGAAATCACCTAGCAACCAGAATTGGTAGCAAAGACCATTGGATCCAATAGTAGAGCAATTAAGCCCAGTGAGAGGATCCAGAAAAAACAGATGAGCAAACATCAACTGAATGATCCATCCCAACTTGATTTATCCATCAGCTGAAATGCCTTGCTCCCCAAGGAACCAACCTAACTAAACAAGGTTTTAGTTCATCTATTGCTTACCAGGGGTCCTCAAACTTTTTAAATAGGGGGCCAGTTCACTGTCCCTCAGGCTGTTGGAGGGCCGGACTATAGTAAAAACAAAAACTTTGTTTTGTGGGCCTTTAAATAAAGAAACTTCATAGCCCTGGGTGAGGGGGATAATCGTCCTCAGCTGCTGCATCTGGCCCGTGGGCTGTAGTTTGAGGACCCCTGGTAGACCTTGCCCTGAAATAAATTTTGTAGAGACTCTTAGCCTACTCTAAGTAACTATATATGAAGAGGAGAGAATATATTCTTTGTTTGGGATGGTGTTTTGAAACTTCTGTCCTGATTATTTCTTTGTAAAAACTAATTGATGTTAACTAGTTGATTGACATTAGGAAGGACACCAGATGGGTCTCATAAGAGATTCTAATAGAAACTTCAACTCCTCAGAGTTACTTCTAGAAATCATGGGAGTAAAAAAAGTCAATTCCCTTGTAGGGTCCCAACCTGAGAGCTATACTTGGGAAAGTAAGCAAAGAAATGATGCTATACCCTTTCCACGAAACCATAGTCCTAGGCAAGATAGATCAGACAGAGTATATCCCTGTTATTCTTTGGGGCAACTTGTACATAATTCCTTTTAGGAGATAATTTAGAGCAGTTGTATTAAACTCAAATAGAAGCAGATATCATATTGACTTAGAAAACCACAAATTAAATTGTGTTATATTTTAATTTATTTTGTTAAAAATTTCCCTATTACATTTTAATCTTCTTGGGACACTGAGTTTGACATTTGACACTTCTGATTTAGAGGAGTATCATGACCAATGACATGTTACACTACTTTTCTGCAGTGACAATAGAAACTTATTGATGAGCAATAATCTCATCAGACTCACAGAACCTATGGAGCACTAGAAGAAGATGCTTTATGTTCTTATATTCAGAGCTTATTCCTTAATTAAATTCCTTAATTTTCATAGGAGGAAACTGAAGCCCAGAGAACTTAGGTAATTTGCCAAAGATCATGGAAAACATAACTGGTTGTTATAGCACATCTTCTTGGAAGGAAGACCAGAAAGTATAAAGAAACTGGAGAGGATTCCTCTATCCTTATTTAATTCCAAATTCTGTCTCTGTGTATTTTTGGTCCACTTTGACTTCAGTGGAAGGAGCTGCCAACGCTGACAATTCTATCAATGCCTATTTCAAATCCTTTTCTTAAACAGTTTCATGGAAAAATATGTCATGATGATCTGTTCCGCAGTTTCACCACTTGCCAAAGGGAGTACAGTAGAATGGAAAGGACATTAAATTTGGAATCAAAAGCTTTGTGTCCATGTCCTGGCTCTGTCATTTATCAGCTGTTATTTTGAGTGAGTGACTGAAGCTCTTTGAAAGTTTCTCCATTTGTAAAAGAGGAATACTAGTACTAATCTTGTCTTTCTATCTTACAGGATTGTTTCAAGGGAAGTCTTTTGCTGTGTGAACCTTGAAGTACCATAGAAATAAGAGTAACATTATCTCTTAGGTTGTGCTCGACTCCTTTCTATTGCATTAAAAAAAGAGTCATCTTGTTTTGACCTCAGAGGAAGAAGACCACAGGCAAGACGTTTTTGATCAGGAAAAGAAGCTGATCATTTCACTCTCTCCCTTCTTCTGACTCCCAGTCCAAAGCTGACTTTTCCTTCCAAAGCTCTCTCATACTCTACTGTTTGTCAGATGTGTTCACTCCAATGAGCAATGCTTGTGTATATAGTGTCTTTCTGTCTTGTATATTTTAGCTAGGAGCCTCCAGGCTTCTCTGTGAAGTCCTGACAAGGGAAATCCCATAATGAAGGATTTCACGGAGCTCTACAGACTGAAGGGGGTTTTTCTTCCCATCTGTCATTTTACTTTAAGCCTTGACCTCTCTGTTCCCATGTAAGGCAGTGCTGGAGAAGAGATCTGAACTCGGTAACCAAATGGTTGGTCTTGGCCCCCTTGAATTCTCTGCTGTGTGAACTGGAGCAATTTGCCAGAGGTCCTCATGATGCTGAAATAGGGGAGGAAAAGGAAGCATAAAAACTGTCCTTCTCAGAGTCTTTTTCAAAAAGGACATACCTAAGGTTAAAAGATCATAGAATGCTAACACTGGAAAGGACCTTAGAGTTCTGTTAACCCACACCCAATTTTTGGAAATAAGAAAATTGAAGCTCAGAGCAGAAATTGACTTTTTCAAGGTCACAAATCCAGTTGTATGTTTGGGAAGCAGCACTGCTTAAAGATCAGAGAATGTTGAAGCTTCCCTTTTGTGGATCCCTTCTAGCACTGAGAGGCTCTGTTTTTATGCTCATTTCTGTTTATTGGGCGATTCAATGGATAGAATGCTGGACCCAAAGTCAGGAAAACTTATCTTTTTGAATTTAAATATAGTCTCAGACACATACTAACTGTGTGACTCTGGGCAAGTCACCAAACCCTGTTTAGCTCAGTTTCCTTATCTACCAGATGAGAAGGAAATGGCAAACCACTCTATCTTTGCCATACACACACACACACGCGCGCGCATGTGCTCTCACATACATATACATATATGTTTGCATGTGCACATACATATACTCACAAATATATACACAACTCATGTTCACATACATGTATGCATATATGTATCAGTACACACATATACTCACATATATAATATATATGTATATATATATGTGTATATATATATATATATATATATATATATATATACACACACACACATATATTTATATGTATCTATACTTGAAAACCCTGGGAGTTGAGCTAACTCAGAGATAATCTAATCGATTCTTTATTTTAAAGATAAGGAAGTCGATGTTCAGAAGATCATATGGTGGCAAAGTTTAGTCTCCAACTAAGTCCTGACAACTCCAGTTTCTTTTTATTCTATCATATTCATCTTAATACTGGTCCCTTGAAGTCTGTCTGCCCATCACTCAATAGCAGAAGACCCATTCCTTATAATACAATAGTTTTTGACAGAATAGATTTGATTCTCAGAATGGCTTGACTACTGACCAACTTTCCCATGTCAATACGATCGGGAGGTTATTAAAAAAAGACAGACTCACATGCATGCATACATACAACTAAATTTTTAAAAAGTGAACAGTCATGAAAGCTTAGGAGAAAATATGCAGCACTGGGCTTGCGCTGCCTTGAAAGGGCAAACTCTTCAAAATTCACAAGGATTCTGATTGTTTGAAATCCTGGTAACAGTTCATCTTCCCAGAGACCTTGTTCACTTATTAGAGTTCTTAAAACCCTTTTGTTTGTAAGCTTGCTGTTGAGTACAGAAAGCATTCTCTTTTCTATCAGCACACAGCTGTTCAGTGAAAGAAAGAGTTGAAGGGGAGAAAAAAAGCAAAAAAAGCAAAAGAAATTTGGAGGAAAAGGAGAAGAAAAAGGAACAATCTGGGGATACAAACATGGGAAAAAAATGACCTAAGCCAAAGAGAAGACCTAGGCAAGCAACAGCTGTCTGACAAGAGTATGCTGTTTCAAGAGTGTGAGAAAGAGAATAATCATCATGCTGCTTGGGGCAGGGGGGAGCAGTGAAATCTTAGGAAACATGAAACTCATAGCAGAACTGGAGAGATTTCATTCCCCTCTTCTTTATTCCAGGCCTTAGTAAGGGCCCCCCAAAATTTTTGAAGTAGATAGGAAGGGGGTAGTGACTTTTTTATGAATTTGAGTGGCTGTTGAAAGAGAAAAACTAAAGAAAGTGGACGAATCTGATTAGCTGAAGTCACATAAGACAAGTATAACTGATCATATGCAATGTGATGGAGGCTATTATTCTAACCTTTCCTCTCACACATTAGGATAGTTCTTTCCTTACAAGATATTGAAATTATTCTTGGGACTTAATTGATTCAGGGACTAAAGGCTCAGGATTTTGATGTTACTTCCTACATCAGACACAAGGCAGACGCAAGGAATTCCAGGTACTCTCTGAAGCTTAGCTTTCAGACTGATAGGCAACTAGGGTAGACTTCAGTAAATATGCTTGTTGAATAATTTCCTCTTGCTATGGTGAAGAAAATCTCCTTTCATTGACTGTTAGATGACCCACGTTAGGCATCTCATTGCCTATTGAACATAAATTACCTGGGGATTGACTTGACTCACGCTCAACCCAGATCCCACAAGTATTTGCAACTTGACTTTGAGCTAATCATATATACAACTCAAAATTTAGGCACACTGGAAATGACAAGTTCCTTGGGAACTTCTGGCCATTTGATTTTCCAAAATTGAAAGGTTTTGGCATTTTGGTATGACTTGGTAAATCCCTGATTGCTCCATGAAGGGGTCCATTGTCATTTAAAACATTCACTCTTCCTTCAACCTTCCAAGGGGGATCAGAGAATTCTTTGACTTTTAGTGAGGGGTACTGGATGAGCTGGCCATTCTCACCCCAACATCATGAAAACTTCTATATGGAATGAAAATTCAATTACATTAGCCTGTACCTGGGACATTTGCTCCATTTTTTTAGTTTTGTAGTTCTTTTTTTTAAATAAGTGATTGAATGTTATTCTTGGGATGGATGAGTCCAGTTTGAGGGACCTTATGAATTTGAGCTACATATGCTATAGCCAGTTTATATATAAGAATGGAAAGTTAAACTTTCAGTATGAGAATTTATTCCTTGGAAATTGGCAAACACCACAAATTGGGGCTTGATTGATTTTTAAAAAATATTTATTGAATACCCATATTATGGTAGATGCTGTGGATGAAATGATAGTACAAGATTAATCCCTGTTCTTAAGAACTTTGTAGTTCAGTTGGGGAAGATGACATGGGAAAAGCAAATACAATTGGTCACATTGATATATTCATATAAGTGAAATAGATGATATCTCTGAGATCTCTTTCTTGCTTTAAGATTTCATGTTTTTAAGAGTTAGATAAATAGTATAAACATTGAGGGCTAGAAGAATTGAGAAGACAAAGTTCACTTTTGGTTGGAGTAGGCAAAGAGAGAAAAAACATTGATTTGATCTCATAAGGCATTCAGCTATTGATTTAGCAATTCCTCTTCTCTGGGAACATCCTTTTACTGAAGATGGAATACTAGTTCATTATTCATGCATCTTGCAAAAAGACTACTACCAACACTTAGGACAGAAGGGATCCAGATAGTAAACATAGAGATGGATCCAGAGAAGATAAGTTGGTTGGGGAAAATTTTGATAGTCAAGTCAACACGGGATAATAAAGCAATACCTATGTCAGTAACAGTACTGAGTACTAGTTATAAAAGAGAGGCAAAAAAATAATTCCTCCTTTCACAGTCTAATGAGGAAGATAACATGCAAGTAACTATGGAAAAAAACAAGATAATAGGCTTGATAAAATTAGAAATAATCTAGAGGGAAGCACTAGCATTGAGGAGAATTGGGAAAAGCTTCTTACAGAATTGAGATTTTAGCTGAGATCTGAAGGATCCCGGGAAGCCAGGAGAGAGGGGGGATGAATGGAAGACAGCTAGGTAAAAAACTTGGAGTCAGGAAATGAAGTGTCTTGTGAGGCAAACAGCAAAGAGATCAGTATGTATCATTAATTCAAAAAGTATATCAGGATGGGGTGAGAGAGTAAGGTTCAAGAAGACTAATAATAATAGACGTGTAGGATGGAGATCAGGAGAAAGTTTAGATCTAGCTAAATAGATCTCAGAATCAACACAGAGGAATGATAACTGAATCCTTGGGAGTTGATGAAACCATCAATCAAAGTAGTATAGAGGGAGCAGAGAAGAGGGCCCAGGAGAGAGCTTTGGAGGATATTCAATTCTCAGATAGCAGTTACGTTCTGGATGAAGACCCAGAGCAAAGGAAACTAAAAGGCAGAAGGTTAGACGGGTGAAGAATCATAGAGAGCCCCGTCACAAAAACCTAGAGAGAAAAGATTATCAAGAAAAAGGTGATTGGAAGTCAAGTTAGATAAAGGTGCTGTGCTAAATGCTTTACAAATATTATTTCAACCTGTAGTTGCTATTATTAGACTTTCTTTACAGTTTAGGAAACTGAGGCATACAAAAGTTCATTGATTGTCTGGGTACCTTTGTACCCATGTCTGGGTACAATTAAGAGATCACTGGTAATGTTGCTACAATCTGGCTAGAAACAAGGGAATGATAATCTTTGGGCAAAGTATAAGGATATCAGGCAAAAGAACTGAGGATGTTTAGCTTAGAGAAGAGTTGATTTGGGAGAATTTCCTAATAATCAGGGCAGTCCAAAGACAGAATTGCCTGCCTTGAGAGGTAGTAGATTCCTCCTCCGTGGAGAAGTTCAAGCTACATGTTGAGTATATTGCAGTGAGGAATCTCTTAGTGTAGGGGATAGAAGATGACTTCCAAGGACCCTTCCACTTCTCAGATTCCCAGTGAGTCTGGGAAATGATAGCCATCTTTACACATGTGAAGGGTTGTTATTTGGCAGAGGGACTGAGTTAGTTCTGTTTGGCCCCAGAGGGCAGAATAAGGAGCAATGGGTGGAAGTTGGCGTGAGGTAGATTTCAGCCCAATAAAAGAAAGAATTCCCTAACAGGTTGAGTCATCTGAAAATGGAGCTCAGGGATAGTGAATTCCCTGTCATTAGAGGAATTCAAAGATGCATCAGATGACTATCTGATAGATGTACTCCAGAGAGAATTTTTGCATTGGGAGAGATTGGACTAGATGACTGAGGTCCCTTAAAGTTCTTTGGTTCTGTATCTCTTTCAGTTCAACTTTTTTTTTTTAATTCTATAATTCAGTGGAAGTAGATATCTTTTTATTCCCTCTCTCCCTTGCATATACACATGGCTGAGAAAAACTCCTGCTTCTAATCTGGTCAGGATACAATGGTGGGCCAGGTGAGCAGAGGGAAGGGGCCATTAAGGGTATTGTTCAAATTTTTATTAAGGCCCTTATAGATAAGGGTCAGAACCTTGAACTGGGGCCAGGTACTCCCAGAGCAATCTGGGTGTTGTCTAAGTTTGAACAAGTTAAGGTGCAGGACTTGGGAGTGTATCAGAGGCCCCAGTGCTATTACCGTTAATTGCATGCTTATTAAGCGTTACAGAATATGTGAAGGGCCAGGTTTTCCCCCACCCACCAGCATTCAACCTCTGTCATAAGGAAACAGAAAGCAAAGCAATACAAGGATTTGGGCAGTGCCTTAAAGGAAGAACATATGCAGCCCAGAAGCAAATGGTAACCACAGGCCTCTTCTTGGCTTTTACTATAGTCTAGACAATTTTGCAAAGTTCCCTGCAGTTCTGTATTTCTATATCTTTACAGCCTAAGTTATTTTTCTCACTACATTAACCCAGATTTTGAAAGTAATTTCCATCTAAGTTCTTTTTTTTTCTAGGGCTTTTACCAGATAGAGGGCACTCTATTTATAATGGATTAATAAAGCATATCACATAATTTTATCTATTTATTTTAAATAGAGGGTATCTGAAGTCCAAGAAGACTAAATGATTTTCCCATGGTCACACAGATAGATATTGGCATCTAAGGTTTGTTCCAGTAATAAATCTATGATCTTATCACAGAATCACAGAATTGGAGAGTTAAAAAAGAACTCAACAGTTTTCTAATCTAACCCATATGTAAAAGGAATCCCCACTATAGCATACCTGATAAATAATTGTCTAGGATCTGCTTAAAGACTACCCTAAAAGGGACACCTACCATCACTTGAAGAAGTCCATTGCATTCTGGGGCAACTTTAATTATTAGGAAGTTTTGTTGGGGGGGGGGGATTTTTTCCCTGAATCAATCTAAATTGGCTCCTTTGCATCATCTGCCTGTTATTCTCAAGGATCAAACAGATCAAGTGTTATATCTCCTTTTCAACATAGCCTTTCGAATATTGGAAAATAGTTATCATGTGTCCTTAGAATCTTTTTTTTTTTTTTTTTTTCCCTCTAGGCTAAACACATCCTGTTCCTTTTATGGATCTTCACATGACATAGAATTAGGCCCGCTAAACTTTCCTGGTTGTTATAGTCTGGACACTCTCCAGTTTTTCAATTTACTTAAATCGAGGCACCCCAGATCTGGGAAAAAAAAAAAACACTCCAGATAAAACCACTCTGGTAAGAACAGAGTATGGAGCAGATTATCCAATCCCTCACCCCCATCTCCCAGAGTTTGCATCCCACAATGGAATTAATTTTTTTGTCTATTACATCTATAGTGCTAATTTATATTTAGGCTAAATCCACTAACACCCTCAGATTTTTTCCCCAAAAAAATTACTCTCTATGCCAGCCTCATTTTATATTTATGAAATTGATTTTTTTTTGTTCTACTTGAGTATAAGATTTTATAGTTATTATTTTTTGAATTTCAGGACAGGTAGATGACACAGTGGATAGAGAGAATGCTGGATCTGGAATCAGAAAAACTCATCTTCCTGAGTTCAAATCCAGTTTCAGACACTTACTAGCTGCATGTCCCTGGGCAAGTCACTTAACTCTGTTTCCTGATCTGTCAAATGAGCTGGAGCAGCAAATGGCAAACTACTGCAGTATCTTTGCCAAGAAAACCCCAAAAGGAGTCAGTAAGAGTTGGACATGATTGAAATGCCTCAACAACAACAAAAAATTGGATCTCATCTAATTACATGTAGCCCCATCTTCTAATTCATGAAGATCTTTTAAAATCCCAACTTTTTATTCTCATATATTGGCCCTTTTTTTGTTGTCTGCAAGTTTGATAAGCATAGTATCTATGCAGGAGGCCTGGTGGCATAGTACAGGGTTTCTTAAACTTTTTCCACTCACAAATCCTTTTTGTCTGAGAAATTTTTATATGACCCTGTGTATATAGGTATGTAAAATAGGTATATAAATCAAACATTTACTGACAATAAATCATAATTTCATGACCCCCACATTCAGTTACATGATCCCATGTGGGGTCTCAAATCACAGTTTAAGAAGCTGGGGCGTAATGGACAAAATGTAGTCAAGAAGATAAGTTTAAATCTTGCTTTAGAGACTTATTAGATGTTTGATCCAAAGTGAATTATTTAATCTCTTTCAGTTTTAATTTCCTCATCAGTAAAGAATTACCTATCTCATAAGGCTGTTGTGAATGTCAAATAGTCTCTGTTTTTGCTGGGTTTTGTAAGTTATATACAGAAATGTTAGTAATTGATGCATATTTATTTTATATTCTGCAACTTTACTGCAATTGTTTCAATTAATTGTTTAGTATATTTTCAGGGTTTTTTATATTGGCTACATAACATATGCCAAAAAAGTGTTTCCTCTTCCTTATGTTTATTCTTTTGGTTCCTTTTGTTGTTGTTGTTTTATTATTATAGCTAGCATTTTTACAACTATTTTAAAGAGTAATGGTGATAGTGGACATCCTTGGTTTACCCTTGATTTACTGGAAAAGTTTCTAACTTTTCTCAATTACATATAACTTTTATTCTAATTTTAGTTAGTAAATAGCCAGAAGAAATGATGATCCTATTCTCCTAGGCTTGGCTTTTGTTACACAAAGCTGAAACACATAAAGCTTAGCCACATCCAGTTCTAATTAGAACTGGCTGCTAACACTCTCCCACAAGCTTATTGATGTGACCATTATAATTCTGTCATCCTTATCCTGAACATATCCCCAATAAAACTTCCTTACCCCTAAATGTCTCCAAAATGGCATAGGCCCAAGGGCCTCCTCCTTTCCTGTGACAAAGATTAGCTTTTCCTAAAAATTGACCCTGGACCTGATTGGTTCCAGCTTCCTTGCAGCTTCCTGCTCACAAAAAGTACACAAAAAGTCCCACACACAAGGATTCTGAGCCTTTTAGACTTGGTAGTTGTCTGAGACCATGAGAAATTCAATGCTCTACCTTGATGCCCTAGAAAAAAATAAGGAGGAAAGAGAAATTCCATTTACCAAAAGTTGAAAAGAAGTGCTGCAGTATACTTGTTGTATAAGAGTTAGAAAAAAGTAAACTTCCTTCTTGTCAATTGTTCAGTGACTTTCAAGTGCCTCATTTCATCCCAACGTTGAACCTAAACTGAGAGTAATGTCCTTAGAGATGTCTTCAACCAATTTTCCTAGAACTTTTTTATTATATTATTATTATTATTCAGATTTTATATTATATTATATTATTCAGAAGCATCTCCATTCCTGGGTTTGCTTTCATAGGGACAGGAATTTCTTCTTACAACCTTGAGTAGAATATGAGAAGAATTCATCTTCCAGTGGCCATGAGTTTATCCCTCACTGACCATCATCTCATAAGGAGCTTCACAGAAAAACAGAGCAATAAAGGTGCCAAAAAGTGATGAGATTTAGTTAATCTCAGCCTGGTAACTTGAACCCAATTAAGACTTTCTAAATTCTCTTTTTGTCTCACAAATTCTGTTGGTTTCATTTTCATATTGACCATTTCACCCCTATCCTTTCAAGTCCAAATATTGTTCTCCTTGGTAGGGAAAAGAGAAGTAAACTAAAAGTTTGGCAGGTCTGCTTTTTCTCTGTTGTCTATGTTCATCATTCCATTTACCCTAAATAGAAATCCTATCCCTTCTTAGATCTTCTTGAATTTGGTATGGCCCCAAACCAACCTTTAACTGCTTCTTAGTTTTTCTTGCTAACCTCAACTCATTTTGATCTGTGGAATTCCTTATGCCATTCTTACAGGACTATGGCATAGCTCTATATTTATCCTCTGGTACTTGCCCTGGCTTCCATATCTATTCATGTTCTTTAAAAATCTATTTTGGTTGATGAATGTCCTGTGTATCTACATTAGTTTCTTTAGACATCTCCATTTTTTCCTTTATCATTGAAATCCTTTTTCTTTCAAAATTTTTACCTTGGGGGACCCTTTCCCTCTTGGATTAATTTTCCTTGTAGAATTTTAAACTATAGAATCCTATTTTTGAAAAGTATTCTCCCAAAATAGGGTACATGTCTTATCATGCCAGGATTTCCTCTCCATTTTTATCCCAGATTCTAACAGGTAATGGTCACTTCCCTTTCAGAATTCCAGTTATGTCCACCCCAGAAATGAGTGCTTCCCTGTTTGTGATAATAAAATCCAGAACAGGAGCTTTCCTTGTTGATTTCTCCAGGTTTTGAAGAAAAAAAATTATCATGAAGACTAGTCGAGGAATTGTTATTTGGCCTGTTTGGGGGTGGGGAAAGAGGAGAAATCTCTCTCCAGCAGATGTCTGGATAATTGAAATCTTCCACAACTGCTATTACATACCTCTGTGTCAGGCTCGTGATCTGTTTCTCAAACTCCTCATCTATTTCCTTTCTGCCCATGTGGTCTGTAATATGTGCTGATGACAAGACTGTTTTCCTTTCTGCCTCTTCATCCAAATGCTCTTTACCATGGCTTCCGCTTCTATTTCCTGGATTTCCTCACATCTGTGTATTTTCTTAATATACAATATTATTTCACCTCCTTTCCTTTAAAATACAGCTGCCAAATAATATTCTGAAGGGGAGGGTCTGGCTACACCATTCCCATGTTATACAAAACAAAACAAAACAGTTAGTTGGCTGTGTTTTGCCTCTAGGATAAAATGCAAACTCCCTAGCCTGACATTAAAGCTGTCAGTCCTCCATAATCTGGCTTCTACCTACCTTTTCAGACTTTTCTTATTATCCCTTTCATATATCCTAGGTTGCAGCTGATATTGTAGCTATTATCCCATTGATTACTTTGCCTTCTGTTTCCATAGACTGCTCTCCCTTCCCTTACTTGTCCTCTTTCCTCACCTTTGCTTTCTTTTTTAAAAATTAATTTTATTATGATCTTAAAAAATAAAACAAGCATTTCCATTGCATAGTAGCAACCTATGTTTCTTAGAATTCCTAGCTTGCTTTAGTGCTCAGCTCAGCCTATCTACATGACTTTTTTGATCCCTGCAATTATTACTGTTCTCTTTATCCTTACATTATCTGGTATTGACTTATCTATTTACTTGCATTCACCAGTAGAATTAAGGATCCTTGATATCAGGATTTAAAAAAAAAAAAATTGCCAGAGGCTTTTAAAAAAATGCCTAGCCCAAATATTACTCCTTATTTCAACAATCTGAAACAGAGACTTTATAATTCCTGGCATCAAATGACTATCTAACATTAGTCAATTCATCCCTCCTTAGGGATCATGAAACCTTTAGGGTCAGAAGAGACCACTGAAGTTTTTTTCACCCTTATCTCCAAAGAATTTTAGAGCAGAAGCCTGACGTGGCTGTTTAATCAGTTAAAATACAGCAGTTGGGAGTTTAGAGTTGAAAGGGTCCTTGAAAGTCATCTTGCCCAACTTCTTCATTTGTATCCATAATGGAGTGGGAAGAACCCTGGATTTGCAATCAAGAGATACAGGTTCAGGAACATTTAGGTGGAAGAGTGAATAGACCACTTAGAGTCAGGAGCCTCTCAATTCAAATTTGGCCTCAGATTATTTATTATCTGTGTGATCTTAGACAAGTCACTTAACCCTGATTGTTTCAGAAAGAGAGAGACAGAGACAGGGAAGGAGAAGGGAGGAAAGGGGAGAAAGACACAGAGAGAAACAGAGACACTCATAGAAAGAGACAGAGGGAGAGAGAAGGGGGAAGAGAGATATACACAAAAAGACAGAAAGAGAGAGAGAGAGAGAGAGAGAGAGAGAGAGAGAGAGAGAGAGAGAGAGAGAGAGAGAGAATAAGAGACAGAGAGAGACAGAGAAAGAGAGAAAAGGAGAGGAAAGGGAGAGGGAGAGATTCAAGTTCTAGTCCAATCCTTTTGATTGCTCTAGGACAAGTTACTTCACATATCAGAATCCAAGTTTCCTCCTTGAATAAAATGAAATGATAACATTTGCTCTATTGTCAATGAGACTTTCAATTTACTTTTCCAGAGTGAGGTTCCCTACATCTTCTTTCCAAGAGTCTAGTGTATTCTTGAAACTCCTACGGTATTTCTTTTCTAATATCTTTGGCTTGACCCTCCATTCTAGCGTATTCTCCCCACTAATCATTGATTAATGCCCAAGTTCCAATTAAACAATTTACATCAATTCACTTTTACAAAGAGTGAGGATGTAGCAAGAATAAGAGTACAAATCCCCGCCTTCCCCTGCAACACTTGGGTACACTAATCCTCTTAGGCTCAAATTAAAAATATAATGAGAGGTATATATGTAGAAAACACATGTGGCCAACAGATGCCTTTCGCCTCCAAGATCTAAAAGTTCTTTTATTCCTTCATGGACTCCTCATGAAGTTCTTCTTAGGTGTAGCTGTCTGCTGAGCAAGATGAATTGATGCTGCTATAGCATCCATACCCGGCATTTCTCTGTCAGAAACACTTGCAATCCATGAAATTACTGCCATACTTTTGGAATTATCTTTCCATCTTTTATTGTTGGCCATTACCACTCTTGAGGACTCTGCCAGTGATTCTGTTTGCCAGGGGGACCCAGTAGGTGTCTCTGATGGACTGTTTGAACTTATTCATTCACCTGATATTCATTCACCTGAGATTAGGAAATAAGGAACACCAAAGAAAAAAAGATGACATTCGCCATGTGGGGAGAAAGCATCCAAATCTATCATCCCCCATATACTCACCTGTCATCTCAAAGGAATCTTAAAAGCTTCCAGGAAAGAGATTGGGAGAACACCTGAAACAGTACCAGCCTTATCATCATTCATTAGCAGAAGTATGGTCACCGAGTCTCTATCTGTTGGATTTAAAATAGGCAGGAAATATCCTAGCATGCTCTCTATATTACCTACCAGGAAGGGCAAATTCAAGATGCTTTAAGAATGGCATTTTAACTTGATAATTTCCTCCATTATAAAAGCACACTTAAATCTTGAAGTAGCTGAACTAAAGGGACACAGAATTAAGTAGTTTTTATGGATTTTGTAGATAGAATTGAGGAAAGCTTCATAAATGGAATGAGTTTGATTATGGTTTTTGAACTAGATAGTACCTAAAATTTTGAGCTCCTGATCCTTAAACATTAAAGCAGCTCATGGTATGATGGAAAGAGCCCTGAAGAAGAAGTTAGGAGAATTGGGTTCTGATCTTGGCTCTGCCACTAAGTGTGTGAATTTGAAAAACTCACTTTCCCTTCTAGGTTTTTAATTTCATCATCTATAAAAAGAAGAGACTGGCATATAATCAGCAAAGATGGAAAAAGACAGAAATAGTCGATATATTTTATAGTATTTTATTTTTTCAAATACATGAAAAATTAGTTTTCAACATTCATTTTTGTAAGACTTTGTGTTCCAAATTTTTCTCCCTTTCTGGTCTTGTGTCACCCTCCCACCCCACCACTGCTCTAAGACAGCAAGCAATACTATGCAGATTAAACATGTTCAGTTCTTCTAAACATATTTACATATTGGTCATATTGCACAAGAAAAACCAGATCAAAGAGGGGAAAAATGAGAAAGAAAAAGGAAACAAGTAAATAACAATAAATGGTGAAAATATTATGATTTGATCCATGTTCGGTCTCCACAGGTCTCTCTCTTATTGCAGATGGCTCTTTCTATCCTAAGTCTATTGGAATTGCCTTAAATTCTCTCAATGTAGAAAAAAGCCAAGTTCATCACAGTTGATCATCATATAATCTTCTTGTTACTGTGTACAATATTCTCTTGGTTCTGTTCACTTCACTCAAAATCAGTTCATTTAAGTCTTTCCAGGCTTTACTGAAATCAGCTTGCTCATAATTTATTATAGAGCAATAGTATTCCATAATATTCATATGCCATAACTTATTCAACCATTCCCCAACCTTTGGACCTCCACTCAATTTCCAGTTCCTTGCCACTACAAAAAGGGCTGCTGCAAACATTTTTGCACATGTGGATTCTTTTTCCTTTTTTATGATCTCTTTGGGATATAAACCCAGTAGTGTAACAATTGCATCAAAAGGTATGTACAATTTTATAACCCTTTGGGCATAGATCCAAATTGCTCTCCAGAATGGTTGGATCACAAAGCAGTCAATATTGAAGGGGTTTTAGAAAGATAGTAACACTAGTGTACTACTGTTGATACTATGAATATATCTAATTATTTTTGGAAAACAGTTTGAATTTATAAGAGAAAAGTGATTAAATATTCTTACTTGACCAAAAAACCTCATTTTTAGGATGTATTTGAAGGAGACCAAAGACAATACACATATCAAAACACTCAGACACTGTTTGTGGCAGTAAAGACTGGAAACAAAGTGGGTGTCCTTAGATTGGAAAATGACTAAACATATTGTGGCATGTAAGTGTTTTAGAATTTAAACAACCAGAGGAAAATATGTAGGGACTATACAGGTAATTTAAACAGAACCAAAAATATAGTGTACACAATGACTACACACATGTAAATGAAATTTTAAAAATAAAACAAGCTGAATTCTAGATAATTATAATGCTCACTTTTGACTCTGAGAAGTAATGAGGAAACATTTCATTTGACAGTTCTCCAACAATAGTATGGAATGTTATTAGACATGGTTCTTGTGATAGTTGATTTTACTTAATTGTTTTATCTTTTTCAGAGAAGTAGAATGGTAAGTATATATTAAAAGTATAATAAAAGAAGAAAAAGAACATATAGTAGTTAAAAATATTGAAAAAATTGATATTGGAATGAATGCATTTCTAGTCATATCTGCATTTCAGCAACAGTTTTATGATACAAATTGTTGCTATTCAATTTTTTTAGTCATGTTGGACTCTTGTTTGATCTTATTTGGGTTGTTTTTTATTTTTTTTGGCAAAGATACTGGAGTAGTTTGCCATTTCCTTTTTAGCTCATTTGACAAATCAGGAAACTGAGGCAAGCAGGGTTAAATGACTTACCCAGGTTCACACAACTAGTAAATGAAGATGAATTTTAACTCAAAAAGTTGAGTTTTCCTGACTCCAAGCCTGGCACTCTATATCACCTAGCTGTTCAATGTCACAGATATTTGTTCCTATTTCAACTAATTCAGACTTTGGAAAGGGCTCATAGAGCCCATAGATTATCCAATCCCTTGCAAGTTGAAAGAACATTGAAAGGGATCCTGAGAGAATAGGTTCGAGCTCCAACTCAGCTTCAGTCTTATTGTGTGATCTTGAGGAAATCATTGAATCTCTCTGAGCCTCATGGTAGCTGAAACATGCTATATCACACTTTGTCCTGCAGGGCTGTTGTAAACATCATTGAGATAATGGGTAGATGTGAAAGCTCTTCAGATTCCTCAGAGGGAAAGTGCTATAAAAACATCAGAGCTAACTAACCCCATTCCTACTGTTTATTAGCATCTGGAGAGACCAATTTCTCAAGATGTTGAGCAATTGGCCAGAAGGCACAGGAAGAACCACCAACGAGAGCCAGAAAAGGATGGAGGGCCCTTGGTTCTTAAGTCTTTACTGCTGGATTTTGGAATCTCTCTATCACAGACAAGCTTTTCTGCTGGAATGAGAAATATCCACATCAATCCATTGCATTTCCACTGGGTGCAAGAAAAAGGTTTTACAGATATTAGTGTCTTCCCTCTGTTTATTCTCTTCTATTTAGCCTATCTGTATCTTGTTTATATATAGTTGTTTGCATGTTGCCTCCCCCATTAGACTGTGAGTTCCTTGAGGTCAGGGTCTGCTTTTTATGCTTTTTTGAATTTTAGCACGATGCCTGACATGTATTTGTCTTAGTGGAGAAAGGTTTCCATGTGTACCTCTTATTGTCCCTTCCCTCTTATATAGTTGACTTTTTGTACTGAACCATGGATGAGAGAAAGTTTTTATAGACCAATTTGCCCCCAAATTGACTATATGCATTCTCTCCAGACCTCAGATCTTCTTGGGTTACTCTGACCTTTCCCCCCTTCTTCCCACTCATATCTAGCTTGCATCAGACACTGACTTTTCCCATTGGGATACCAAGACTGAAGGGTGGAGAAAAACAGAACTGTGGGGACTTGCTCCAATTCTTAAAAGGAGAGCACAAGCTCTAAGGAGAATCAGGAAAAGTTTTTTTCCTATAGAGGATGAGGGGTTAAATGAAATTATTCAAAGGAATCCAGGAGAAAGAGATGAAGAAAAAAATTCCAGACACAGAGGACAACTGGTCTACCCAGGAGTCTTCTCAATGGGGAAAAACACATGGCGACGACTTGAGGGAGTTTCTTGTGGAGAATTGTAGAGTAAGTGGCAGGAGTGGGGAGATGGAGTAAGGTATACAAAGATTAAAGGTAAAAGTGGGCCAGGTTATGGGAGGACTTTGAATGCCAGACAGGATTTTCTATCTGATATTGGAGATAATAGAGAGTCATGAAGTTTGTTGAATAGGAGGTTGACATGGTCAGATCAGTCTTTTAGAAAGATTACTTTGACATCTAAGTGAAAGAAGAACTGGAATGGGGAAAGTCTTGTCACAGGAGGACCAGGAATAGTCCAGGTGTGAAAGCCATGAGGGTCTGCACCAGGGTGGTGGCAATATCATAGGAAAGAAAGGGGCCCGTAGGAGACATTATTGCCAATACTTGTATATACTGCCACAGGTACCCCCAAATCGAGAAACTCAATTAGAATCATGCATCAATGGAACAACATGTTTGTTCTGCATTTGTACAATTTTCCACTGAACTTCCATTTTTTCTGGGGAAAGACATACTCTCTGTTTCCTTGTCATACCAGTTGATTCACATGTTTCCCTTATTAGATGAGTAATAAATGCTCTTAAATAATACTGGGCCTTCAGGCCACTCCCAGTGCTGAGGTAACATGTTCAAACACTATTTGATTGTTATTACAGTGATAATAAGAGGAATAATAAGCAGGAATTGCTTTTAATGAATAAATCAGGAAAATACCTTTTACAACATGTTCCACAGACATACATAAAGGATCTCTCTACAGTTTGTTGTGTTGGAGCATATGCTATTTTCCATTAAGAGAGAATTGTTCTACAATGTTTTATTCAGCTTTTGAGCTGGTTAAGACTCATCTGAGAAATACATAACAAAATAAATGGGATTTCTGTTGATCATCTTGTTACTGCATTATGAATAGGTGTTCCTCCAACATAATTCATTTTTTGCTAGATTTTTTTAAATAGACATATTTTGGAAATGAGAACATAATTAAATCATTTGAGGTTAAAAATTATGCATTCCTTATTATATTATTTTTCTTTACTAGGTAACGAATGAACTTGGAAAACTTAGATTCTTTAGGATCACAGGGCTCTCCAGATGTAATTTTCATCCTTCTTATCTCTAATCTGGAATTAATCTGGCCCTCTGAGAAAGTCACCAAAATATCAATGGATTTTACTATAACAACCCTGAGTTCCTTTCTATTCTGGAGTGAGCCCGTTAGTTATTTGGGTGCTTTATGTGTTTCTGTGTCTATTTATGGGTTCCAATAAATCTTTTGAGACTTCTGCATGTGAGGTTTAATAAAGGTTGTCACATGCCTTATTTGCATATACTATCTTAAATATTTAGACAGGGACTGGGGATCCCTTTAAGTCAATTCGGGGAAACCTAATTATACTCAGAGTTGGGACTTCTGGTAGTAATTCCAGATGAGAGCAATGACCCAAATAAAGATAATGACCCATGACCCACCTTGTTGTCAGGTTCCAAGATCAGACCTGATGAGTGTGTTAGTTTGTGAGCTCAAATTCTTAGAGGATTCCTAGGTCATATATTATGTCAATTTAACCAAAAATAAAAAAAAATAAAAGAAAATCAAGTTAACAAAATTTAAATGAAGAAGAAATCATAATTAACAACAAAATAGAGAAAATTATTATAAATTGTTATGTGCAATTCTATGCCCACAAAATAGAATGTAAAAAAATGGATGAGTATCTACAAAACTATAAATATACAAAATGATAAAACTATATTGTAACATGAAAATTCCCCTGGGACGGGCAGTAATAATAATAACAATAATATTTACATTGATTATTTCTATATTTTGGAGGATTTAGACTTGTGATTTCAGTTGTATGAGAAAATTTTTATCAATGAATATTCTGCTCTGTACTTTATAGTTCTGGCATTCCCAAGCTCAAGAAATTTTTGTGGCTCCCTTTTGTCTCAGGATAAAATTTAGATACTTTTATAGGATACTAAAAGTACTTTGTAATCTGTCTTCCACTTATTTTTCCAGATTAATTTCACATTACTCTATGCTCTATGTAAATTTTAAAAAAATATTTCCCATGCATTTTATTACCTTTGCCTTTATGCAGTCTGTAATCATATCCATAATTCCTCCTTATTCACCTTTACTTAGAATCCCTATGATTCTGTAAGAGTTCATTTTTGTAAAACGTCTATATGAAGACCCTTCTTCATCCCTACCATATCAAAATGATTTTTTGTACATTTTGTATATGCTCTCTAGATTTGTGTTGATTCCCTTTAAAATTTCCAAGTTCTATAAGGGAATAGATGGTTTTTTTTTTTTTTTTTCTTTGTATTCTAATTCATTATAGGCTCTTCATACATGTTTATTATATTGAATCAGATTTCAGGTTTAAATCCTACAATCCCTTCAATTATCAATGGCACAGTGAGTATCATAAAGGCACTGGATTCCTGGAGTAGTGGGAAATGGGATGTCAAATAAGAAAGAAAACATAATTCACTGGACAACATCAAAAGCAGTATGAATATGCTCAGAAGGTGCAGATAAGAAACTATATTCAAACTTCTTCTAGATTTGTGATGGGCAGTCCTTTATAACATTTCTATCCCCCCTCCCCTGCTACTAGCATTAGGCTATCCGGTATAAGAAAGCATTTTTCTTCTTTTTGTTCCAGACATCCATTGTTAGGGTTGGACTTTGGCTAAAAAGATCATGTAGCTTTTTATTTCATTTCTGTAAAATATTTCCAGGTGAGGAAATACTCTCTTCCATTGTAGGTTAGTACCTTCCCCTATAATTCATAGTCTTAGAAAGTTGCCTAGAACTATGATGTCCAACTCAAACAGAAATCTGTACAAAGATCCTTGCCATTCTCACATTGATTTAATTTTAAAATATAATATTATCCATGTTTTATTGTATTTACAATTATTTTGTAAAATACTTCCCAATTTTATTTTAATTTGATTTAGGCTTCATTGTGACTTGCAGGCTAAATACTTGAGACCTCTGACCTAGAACACTGAGAAATTAAGTCATCATGCATCAGGGATGTGTCAACGGAAAAACTTAAACTCAGGTCTTCCTGGTGTAGAAATAATTTTTTTTTTGATTTCCAATAGTATATTATTTCCTCAAATACATATAAAAGCAGTTTTCAACCTTCATTTCTGTAAGATTTTGTGTTCCGAATTTTTCTTTCTCCCTCTTTACCTCCCCCCTCCCTAAGACGGCAAGCAATCTGATAAAGGTTAAATATGGGCAATTCTTTTAAACAAATTTCCATATTTGTCATATTGTGTCAGAAAACTCAGATCAAAAGGGAAAAATCCATGAGAAAGGAAAAAAAAAAAACCAATAAAAAAGGTGAAAATGCTGTGCTTCAGTCCTCATTCAGTCTCCATAGTTCTCTTTTTGGATGTGGATGTCATTTTCCACCCCAAGTCTATTGGAATTATTTTGAATTAAGAAAAGCCAATTCCATCACAGTTAATCATCACATAATCTTGTTATTGTGTACAATGTTCTCTTGGTTCTGTTCACTTCACTTAGTATCAATTCATGTAAGTCTTTCCAGGCTTTTCTGAAATCATGACAGTCATCATTTCTAGAAGTCAATTTTTAATCCACTGTACCAAATTGCCTCTTGAAAGTGAGTGTTATTATCTTGCTTTTAATAGAAAGTGCTTAGCATAAATGCCTGACACATAGTAGATATTTACTAAGTATTTGTTTCCTCCATTCCTTCCTGCTAAAGACTGTTCCATTTCGTCTGATCCTTATATACAGATACTTACAAGATTATGTGATCTGCAGATTCATAAATACCCAGGGAGAGATGCCTGAACAGCCTGTTTTAGGCTACTCAAGAGAAGCAGACTTGTGAGTGACTCAGTAAAAATATCCAAGTAGATTGTGTAAATCCAATATGGATTTTCTGAGTCTCCTTGTTTGGACTGTGAAGTATCAGTAACTTATTATGGGCCTTCCCATCTAGTTTCCCCAAATATGGCCTATAACTTGAATTTCAATATGGCAGATCCCATAATGTTCTCCCTCCCATTGGAGCTTCATCTCTTTCTCTCTCTCTCATAAGAGCTTCATCTAGACAACTTAATATTGTACTATCAGTACAGTGGTGAACAACATTGTTGGGAATAGGATCTCTTTCAAGACTCTGCTCAGCAAATTGTGGCAATATGAAGGAAAATTCAAATGAAGTTACTTAGTATTAGTGTAAAGAACAAAGATCTCTGCCTGGGAAATTCATTCCTCAATCTTATTCCTTCTAGGAAAGGAGCAAGAATCTAATCATCTCAGATCAGGCCTATTTGCTCACAGTAGGATCGGCTTAGGATGAAGTCCTCCCTTCTGGCATCTGGCAATTATACTCTCTTTTCTTTCCACTTGGTATTTCTCTCTCTAGAGACTGGCAGAAAAAGAAATTTCCCAGTTCCAGGTGCCTCAATGCTGTGCCCTTTCCCAGCAGGTCACGTCTGCTTTATAACAATAATCTCCTTTTTCTAGTGGAAAAGGAATGCCAGTATTCCAATTTTAAAAGATTTTGCCTGTTGGGAGATTTATTGGATTATTATTAGAAAATAAAAATCAATAATTCATGGCCTCCAGGAGACTTCTAGCCACCAAGGTGGAAAGTGAAATTCCCAGATAATTAAGTATTATGTAAACCAGCAGCCCTGATTTCCCCTCTGGGCACAGTCTCACTTCAATTGAAGTCCAAACTTACAGTTAAAAAAAAAAAGTAATAATCAACATAAAGAACGTAACTTAGAATCCAACAAACAAACAAAAAAAATTGTGAATGAATATCTATTAAAAGAAAACAAGTGCTAAGTGCACGGGTGAGAAATGGGGCCAGGCAGAGTTGTACGGTTCAGTTCACTGGTCTTTTCTTGAAGGCATTTCCTCCTGATGAGGAGCTCTTGCTGCACAAGTGACACACTCTCTAACTAGAAACAGTCCTTACACCTCTCTGATTATAACCATCGTCCTCCTTATTGCCCCTGCCACCACTAATTCTACTGCCGTTCGCTGCTGCTACAGGGAGAAAGCCAAAGTTGCTCGAGCATTGTGTCCTGAAGAAAGGAAAAACACAGTCACACACCAAGACTTCTCAACACCATTGTTTGCGGTGGATTTACATAATTCTTCACAGACCAATCCAATCACTAGAATATGATTGTTTCTTGACTGAGAAAGTAAGTAAAACCTTCATACTCCAGAATTATCATTCAGGTCTGGGCAGCTCTTCTTGCTTGTGGGGGGAGAAGAATTCCTCCCAAAGGACTATTAAATGGTAAATACAATTGTTTCTACTTCGATGAGCAACTCTGAGGGTCTTTTCCTCTCAGACTGATTTTTTTAATGAGGGCAAATTAAGCCATCTTTCACCTCAATTCTTACCTAGCCTTTAATTACCGAATGGGATTTGCCTCAGATAAATTGAGACCTGGGAAAGACCTTAGCTTAAAAAGTCCAAAGTCTCCCACTCCATCTGGAGCCATTGCCAGTCATCCTGATCTATGTCTTGTCACTGGATTCAGATTAATTCTGGAGGAGAGAGTAATGACTCACTTAAATCCAATTCATTTGCAAGTCAAGACTTATTCTCCTGATGTCATTAATCTTCTTTGAGAATGAAGGATGAACAACAACAACAACACAGTTGATCCTGAGCTTGGTCAATGAAGGTATATTGAAGTCTTTCCCCGAGTAAAAAGCAAACTGCTTTAGATGAGTCTCATTCATGGGAATAGAGACAAAGCCAATGATTGCATCAATAACTCCATACCACTTGTCTTTGTCCTAGCTCACCTCATTAAAAAGTTCAAAAATGATCCCAGCAATTGACATAACAATTTTATTCAACTCTTGACAATCTGTTCTAAATCAATAGATATCATTTGATCACACAGGGATGTTATAAGAAGAGTTTGAATAGTGGTATACTCTGGCTTGTTTTATCTTAATTACTGGGAAGGAACTTTCTTACTCCCCCCACTTCCATCCCCAATCTGTGCACTCATTATTGTTTAATATTAACTACACGCAACTTTAAGGACTTCCATTTAGCCCTTCTTGTAATAACTGGCATAGAGGCTGCCATAAGCACCCACAGAGGTACTCGTATCCAAGAACTCATAAAAATCTATACCTACAATATATGTTATTTTTCCTCATTAGTCATTCGAACAAGACATTTCTATTTGACTCCATCTGAGCAATAGTGCACCTTTTTTCAGTTTTCTTCTCTGCAAAACCTTCAATGGAAACTGGTATGTCCTTACGGAGGATAGAGGATCCCTTGGAATAATAGCAACCTGGCTTCTGGAACCTAGATAGCTCCTATTTGTTTGGCATTTCACCATGCTTCTTTCTTTCTTTCTTTCTTTCTTTCTTTCTTTCTTTCTTTCTTTCTTTCTTTCTTTCTTTCTTTCTTTCTTTCTTTCTTTCTTTCTTTCTTTCTTTCTTTCTTTCTTTCTTCCTTCCTTCCTTCCTTCTTCCTTCCTTCCTTCTTTCTTTCTTTCTTCTTTCTTTCTTTCTTTCTTTCTTTCTTTCTTTCTTTCTTTCTTTCTTTCTTTCTTTCTTTCTTTCTTTCTTTCCTCTCTCTCTCTTTCTCTTTCTTTCTTTCTTTCTTTCTTTCTTTCTTTCTTTCTTTCTTTCTATCTATGTATGTACCTATCTAATGTATCTATCTATCCATCTATCTATCTATCTATCTATCTATCTATCATCTGTTATCTATCTATCTCAACCTCTGACTGGTTTAACTAGCCAACAACAAATTCTCTATAATTTCTCCAATTTTAGTGACACTCCAACTGACAAAAATTCTGAACTGATTCCATAGGTCAATGGTTATTAGGATTAATCTTAAGAGTCACCATTTTGCTATTTAAATGATTTATAAATGGATGAAAGCTCACTTATCCTCTTATGTCCCCAATCTCCTGATGTACTATTTGTATATGTTCCTTCTTTCCACTAAGTTGTATTTATTTAGAGGAGAGCATGTTCCAGATTTATGAAAGGAATGTTTTATAACTACTATTCTGACTATACCATCTCAGTAAATTCCTTTCTTTGAGCTAGTTGTATTAGTCTTTTGATTACTAAAAGCAAATACAATGGTAGGGACTTGTGAACTACAGTTTTAGGCATGTGGATCCATGGGGCAATTTGACCACTCCTGGGTACCCAGCCTAGATGTAACCTTTGTGTAAAGATTGGAGGAACAGTCCCAAAGACAGTGCTACACTGATTATTATTATTTTGAACCAATCAGTTAATTCTTCAGAGTCTTTTCACTTCCATAAAGTGGGAGGATTAGTTATAGCTAAACAGCCTACCTCCCAGATGGTTGTAAAGAATAGGCTTGATATATATATATACACACACACACATTTATATATGTATATATATAGTTGTTATTTTAACTTTTTAAGTATGAAGAATTTTGGAGGTCATAATTTTAATGAAAATTTTTATAGATTTAAAAATATAGACTGTACTATTTTGTTTTCAAAAATTGCCTATATTGAAAATAATTTAATTGTTTCATGATGACTTGGGATTAGCATTGAAAATACCCATTATTTTACTGGGCTATATTCA